>NW_026020177.1:2249757-2956760 GCF_900185275.1 Solanum verrucosum
ATAAATAATATTAAAGAAATATTCAGATTAAAACAAATATCGGAAGAATATTACAATAAATATTATCACATATTACTATGAATTTAGCACTACCAAAAATAATATTAAAGAGATATCAAGATTAAGACACTTAGTAAAAATATATTATAATAAAATCTTAAAAATAAGTTACTCACCTACCACACTACCATCTACCATACTATCACTTTCATGAATTCACTAACTACTAGTTCCGCTACGAAAAAATGGTGAATTAATAGCTTTATCTCTATGGAAAGGTACTATCCGATTTGAAACTTGTGCTATTAACCTTGGATGGAACCCATATCTATTATGAGATGCTTAATGGAAAGAGAGGGAGCCATAGTTTGGAATTTTCGGAGGCGACAATGTATTTGATAAAAGACTTTGATACTAGTGAAGGTTTGAGAGTAAGGTAAATGGCTGGTGTGGCTATGATGTTTTGTTAGTATTAAGAGGGTTGACTTTAGTGGAGTAATATGAGAAGTATGTGAGGTATGATATATCGAGTATAAGTAGGATTGTAATGGGGACCAAACCGGCTGATTGTGGGTGGCTAAAAATTGAGAGATGGAGTCAGATGAATAAAATATTATTTATATGGGCACTATAGAAGGAGTACCTTGTGTTATTCGACCTTGCTTCCATATATTCTTATGTGACCACCTTCTTCGTACTGGACATTATTTAGAGTATGATTCACTGCTTATGTTACACATGTTTCCACATCTATGGGTGAATCCCTAGTGGTGGATCGGGTGTACCGATCCTGCGATTGTCCTCCTGGTAGGATGGCATCCTTTGGCAGAGTTGGTCATTTCAATTATGGAAGATTTGGTGTTGTTTAGGAGAGTTACGATATACTAGTGATTCTACACACATAACTTTGCTTATGAGAACTTATAGAAGAACTACCATGAAAGTTATAATTGTGCAACAGTCTTAATATTTATGTCATCGTCGAGGTCATGTTCTAGCTATGTGTGATTGAATGTGAGGGCCTTTGGGTCTAGTTATGTCATTCTTAAGAGTTTCTATAATCACAACTATTGATCTAGTGGTTCAACAGTGTTGTTAAAGGTTTTGTATGCTTGGGTGCATCGCTTGTTGGGTGGTTACTTGATCATTTTCTTCTTTTGGTCAGTTGAGTTCGATTCTTCCTTGATGAGTATCCGATGTCTAGAGCTCATATTTTTAAACTTAAGCTCGTGAAAATATTATATTGTGAGAATAAAATCTTGATAAGATCTATGATGATTTGTGCATTATGAGTGTGTGGTGGTTGGTTCATATTCTGTTTTGATTGTAGCCGGTATTAATTCAGAATTTTATCATGGTTACGTGAGAAAAGATTCGTCCTAATGAATGTGTTATGATCTAGAGGGTTTTGGTTCAAATTGGGTGAATGAATTAGTTTATAACTTGGTGATCACTCCTAATTTGTAGATCTGTCAAATTTGATTTGAAAGTTCAATTCTTAGTAGTTGATCCTGATAGAATGGTCTTAAGGAGGAGCTCACTTGGAGAGATTAAACACCGACTCTAGAAGATAATCACTTAGACTTTTGGTAGATCATCACTTAGACTTTTGGTAATGTTGGTTCCTCCTCCTCCTCCCCCTCCCCCTCCCCCTCCCCTTCCCCCCTCACTTATGTTCGAGGACCACTACAAGAAAAGTCCTGATTATCTGGAGATTTTCATAGGGATAATACAATAAAATCCTCAAGTAATTTGGTTATCTGCGGATTTTCTTGCCAATCGAAATTCGATGGAAAAACCTTCCTAGGTAACTATTACTTGCGGATTTACAATATCCCTAGGTAAGTTAGTTGCGGAAATAAATCTATATGTACCTTATTTGCGAATTTATCCACGATTAGCTATCAAAAATTCACAAGATTTTTTTGGTAAAATTTCATATGCAATGGAATTTACCTGCGGATTATCATATAAATTTTGCAAGTTATTCCCCATGAAGATCCCCAAGTAAATTTGTAGGAGGTTTGGATATTATAATTCCTGATTAATAAAATTTCTTGCGAATATTTATGAAACGATTTGGCAAGAAAATTTTTATGAAATAACCAAGTAAATCCGCAAGAAGAAATTCTCACAAAAAAAAATTCATGAATATTTATGATGTAAATCCCCAAATAATAATTCACATTTAAAACCGCTAGATAAATTTCACAATTAAACAAAAAACTATATGAAACCTCCAATAATTCTCAAAATTATCATTCAAAATAAAATCATTCCAACTAACAAAAAACATAATTCATAACATCCATGTCAATAATGTATGATTCTTAAATAGTCCAAAATAAAATATTTCAAATTTGAATCCTCAATAGAACTACCAACCATCTCAATCATAATTATGATCACTTCCATTCACGTTATCAAGGTCAAAATCTTTTTCATTCATGCTATTAGAGTCATCATCACTTTCATTCTCATAAGCTTGGTTGTCTTCTTGAGATGATCGCTCATTTGAAAGTGATTTCTTGTATACATGCTTGATCAACAAGTCTAATTCCTTTCTCATCTTCTTATTTTTGTGTCACTCATTCTGCAACTAAGCATACAAATCAACATTTGAAGCATTTATCTGTGACTTAATCATCTCATCAATATCTTCAGGCAAAGTTAATGTTGATTGCTTCGATGTCTTTACAGTTCGACCTAGGGATCCAAGACCTTTGACTCTTTCTTTTTTCTTTCCACCAACAGATTGCACCCATATATCCATTTCACTTAGTTGAGAAGGTTGACTAGCTTCTCCCTCCCCATCTAATGCATTTTGAGAAGCTAATATTTCTTGTTTCTTTCTTTCAAATTCTAGCTGCATAAGGATATCATGTTTTAGACCATGTATAGTCTCATCAGAAAATATATATCATTAGCAAAATATATTGGATTCTAGCATCAAACGTAAGCACAACAAGAAAAAATGAGAAATGGTAACTCAAATGAACAATTTAGTTTATGTAAATGATATCATCATCTTCACAACTAGTAACTCAACCTCTGCTAAAATGATGAAAAGCATATTTCAAGCCAGCTTTATAATTAAATGATAGAATGAGACAGAGAATAGAAATAAATTTCATATATACAGAAAGATTTATAGCAGACAAATCAAACAAAGAAAAACAAACTTTTGATCTCACTCGATTGAAGCTAAATGTCTTAACTAAGCTTTCAAAATACAAAAAAAATGAATGTTGAATTCAATTGTTCTAAAACACATCAAGTTGCAGAGATAAAACAACCTGATTGTAAACAAACTCGAGCTGAAGCTAAATGTTTTAACTAAATTTAAAACGTAGAAAATTGAATGTCTTAACTTATCAAGGTACACACATTCTTGTTTCTGGAAATTTTATCTAAGTTTAGTCTTATCAAGTTTTTGAATCCTTTTTTTCTAAGATATTAGCAAGCATGTATAAAGTTGTCATTTTCTGTTTTACACTACTTATCTGTTCATTGCAAAAATAAGAAGTTCGGAAAAAACTTAGCAATATTTTTCTAATCAAATTTTTTAAGCTTATAAAAAAATTTATATGGTAGGCTTAACTTTATTCTTTAAGTATAACCCTGAGAACCTTTTGTTCTTTAAATATGTAAAACTTGTGCTTTTTAGTAGTTAATTGAGAACTCCACCCCTATTTATCATCGATTTTCGATCTGGAAGAAGTCTATTTACCATCCATTTTTGATGCTCGGGAATTTTCATTTTCTGAAGCAAAAGGTAAATATATTTACACATATAAACAGAGAAACAAAAGGTTAACATTTTGATACTTTGTATCTAATTTGGGTATCCTACAGAATGAAAGAAAGTTAATTTTTTCATTTTCTGGATCAAAACATTACATCACAAGAATATAAACCATTCATGAGAGTGGCTAGTGTAAAGGCATATAAAAAAAATATAAAAAAATATAAGAATAATAAAGAGCATACGGGGCAGAGCTTGAAATAGAAGAGGAAAAACATTCATAAAGTGTGCACATAGAGGAAACGAAAAGCTAGTGAAGATGCGTAACCGGAGGAACAATAACATGCAAATTAGGGAGGTGTAGTCACTAAATATATCCGAAATATTCCCCTCCTTACCCTAAGCCGGCATTACATCCAAATAGAATTCCTCTTGATTCCTTGAGAAATATGTGGTGAAAGTGAAAATACACTATGGGCAAGCTTATGGCATGTTAGGAGAAGTAAGAACTTCATTTGTGAGAGTGAGTACATGTTCGAAAAATAGGCCTTGTCTATAATATGATTGCTTGAGTGAAAGGCTATACTATACACAAATGTGTGAGGGCATTCATGGCACATGTTTCGGATTAATCTATTTGGTATATTTATATAAGTTTGCATTAACCTGGAAATTTAAGAAAAGAGTCATTCTTTGAGCATATTTGTTGTAACTTGGTGTATCATGATGATATAGTAAAATTGTTGCTACAAAAGCATGATTAAATGTGGTTGGTTAATTTTAAGGTGGGTTGATAAGTCCAGAGGTTAGGAAAATGAGTTAATGTTTTAAAGATTTTTCGAGGACAAACAAAGGTTTAAGTGTGGGGTGTTGATCTTAGGCATATTTATATGCCAAAGTTGTCAATAATTGCCCACGTTGAGAGTGAATTCAAGAATAATCTTGAGACTATTGAAGTTGTTTTGTTTAACTTGTGATGATTGTGCACTAAAACACATAATTAGGTTTTGCAGGAATTTTCAAGGAAAATGGAGTCGATTTGAGAAAAGAAGAAGCAAGAAAGCGCGAAAAGAAACTAAGGCAAAATGTGGCATGGCGTACTGCCTGGCGTGGGGAACCAAGGCAAGAACTACAGACGACCTCCCTGGGCACACTGCCAAGCGCGAGGTGCCAAAGGCCAAACTACTGAAGCGTTGACAGGCGCACTACCTAGCGCGGCGCGCCACAGGGGAAAGGACAACAGGGTTTGCCTGGCGCACTGTCTGGTGCGGCGCCCCAACCCAGTTTCGAAGTGTCCAACGAAAATTGATTAAAAAAAAAGATTTCTTGTTGAATTAGATTTAGACTCTAGTTTTCCTAGCTTCTATAAATACACCCCTAGGGCTATTTTGTAGGAGTTCGACTTTATTTTGGTGTGCAAGAGCAAGATTCAACTTTTGTAATAGGTTTTGATTCTCTAACTCTTCTTTATTTTGGAAATCGCATGAACAATTATATTTTACTGTTTTTGAATATTATGAATGGCTAAACGCCCTAGTTCTGCGGCTGTAGCTATGGATTGATTGTTAAATATTGAAGGCTTTGAATTAATTCTTGGTTATCGTTTAAGTTATTTTTATATTCTTGATTTAGTATTTCATGTTTGATCACCATAGAAATAAATCTCTTGTCTATTCTTAAAATCGAGAGAGGATAAGGTGGATAGACCAAAGAATATAAAAATCTTGACCTTCTATTGAGTTGATTTGTGTTTAGGAGTGACGCCCGGACGAACACCTAGCATGGTTAAGAAAAGGATGAAATATAAATGCTCGCTAATTAGGGTTGCCTATCCCTGCTCAACGATATAGTTAGACAGCTAATTGGAGTAGGCAACTAGATGTTGAGAGATCCTACTCATATAATTAACTCTGTAAATCAGTAAATTGATAACCGAAATTAGTTCATTTCCTGAGATATGATACATAAAGCCCAATGCATACTGCAGCCCTGGAATTGTCTTTTACTTGCTTGAAACATTACTTTGATGTCGTTCACACTAGTTACATTTATTTATTGCATAGATCGAAGTAGTAATTAACAACCATCAAACTCTTTTATAAGGTTACTTTTGTTGAATCATGGAATTAAGTTACTAAGTATAAGTTGATAATAAGTTCCTTGGGAACGAAAACTCATTTCTAAAGAAACTATAGTACTTGAGCGACCGCGTACACTTGCGTGTATATTTAGGAGCAACAGGTTGCTTCTCGATGCTGAAGAAACATGTGATTATAATAGTAACATGAATTTGGTTACTTGAAACAAGGATTACTCTTACTATTACTGTGGCTGGATAGTTGAAGCTGAAGATGTTCCTAGCTGGAACATTATATCTTAGTGTTGTATTTGGCCCATATAAAGAAATCCTAGAAACAAATCTAAACATGCATTTCCAAGTGTATATAGTACTAGTACATGTTATGTAAGTTGTTTCTTTATCCCAAGTATGATCTTTGTGTCCAATATAATGTCATTGTCAAAAAATGGAAGTTGGATTCTAATGTTCAACTTAGTCCATAAACCCCTGTAGTAAACATGTAATCAGGGCCATATTTATGGTATGATCAATTTAAATGTGATATGGATTATAGAATATAGACTATGATGACAATTGACAGGTGATTAGAATTTGGAAATTTGGAAAAAAAATATTTTTTTCCTCTATTTTGTGTTTCCAGCTTTCTGGCTGCAAATTGCACTCTGCAGTAAATAATTACAAAGAGTTAATGAGTTTAATTACATTGTCTTCAATTTTTCATGTGTTTTTTTATTTTAAAAAATTGTGTCATATGTTAACGGTTAACTCGATAACTGAACTGATAAGGGTCGATATTCGATTAACCGATAATCGATAATCGATTAACTGATAACTTAATGATTCTTTAACGGTTTATCTAGTCTACAAACCGATAAACAATAAGCAAAACCGATAATGTTCAAAACCGAACCGACCGATATGCAGCCCTAAAGAAAAGCTTTGACATCTCGCCCACTTTCGACCACTAAAGTGAGTGACGATGAACATGAAGAGGAATCCAATGACACCACGCCCGGAGTAGAGTTGATTGCGAGGGTTGACATAGAGAGGCAGGCTGTGGAAATCTTGGGCAAACGCTTGAACGAGGTCGATAGCAAATTTAAGACTCTCGAGAACTTCACCCCTGAGAACAATGAAAACATATGCAATGAGTTGGAGGGGAGCCATCATGCAGAATATGAGATGACAGAAGTCATCACTTCCTTAAAGTGTTGGCTCATGAATGCATTAAGCACAATTAAAACCATGAAGTGAGAGATGTAAGTTCTCAAGAAAGGAATTGAAACTGGAGGATCTGCGACGTCCAATGGAGATAGGGAGGCAAAGATTGAGGCTCTCAAACCACTGATGTTCAAAAGTGCTCGTGACGCGCAAGAGGTGGAGAATTTTCTTTGGCACTTGAAGAATTATTTCAAGTGTAACAAAGTGAAGAGCGACAAGAACAAAATCAACACTATCGTGTTGTACATTTCAGAGATTTCCATGCTCTGGTGGAAGCGAAAGGTGTTTAAGAGAGGGAAGGGGTTTTGCACCATCAACACATGGGAGCGATTCTGAGTAGTGTTCAAGAAGACTTTCTTCCCCAACAACGTCATCTATGAGGCAAATAACAATTTTAGGGAGTCGAAGTAGACATGCAATATACGAGCATATGTGAAGGAGCTCACCACCCTAATGCTTCAGATTCCCAACCTCATGGAAGAAGATATATTGTTCCACTTCATAAATGGGGTGACATATTGGGTCATAACAGAGTTGGAGCGCCGACAAGTTAAGATTATTGATGAAAGCAAGGAAAATTAACCACATCCCAAGAATTATGACACCAATAAGTCTGATGGCAAGAAGTTTGGACGTCCAAGCGATGCTGAGAAGAAGGCACAAACTGCAAATAGGAACGGTTTCTACATATGTTGTGGGCTGCATGGCTATGTAAAATTCCCTAAACTAAAGAACCTTGGTGTCATATTATGAGAATAGAAGGAGAAAGATGCACACGAACTAAGGCATGGTTTGGGCACGATGTAGTTGGGCCTAATTGAACTATGCGGAGCTATCGCAAGGTAATCAGAGAAGCTGAAAGAATGCAGTGCACAATATGTAGACATCACGATCAATGAACGACCGACTCGTGCTATGGTTGACAGAAGTGTAAAGATCAATGTCATGACCAAGACCGCAATAACAAAGTTTGGGTTGAGTTACAACCCCAGTAACACTCACATGAAGACGGTTAACGCACCACTGACTCACATGTGCAGAGTCGCTCATAAAGTAAGCATCACGATGGGAAAGTGGTAAGGTAAAACCACTTTACTATCGCTCCTTTAGACATATTTGACATAATTCTTAGGCAAGAGTTCTTCTAGAAATGTCACACAATGATCGATTCTTACCGTCAGCGACTCTTACTCATGGTGCAAGAAGAATCATACATGGTTCCCCTTGTTAAAGTATCAAAGACGAAAGGACAAACTCAACTATCAGTCATGCAACTCGTGTCGGACATTAAGAAGAAGGATTTGACGGTCATAACCACCATTGTAAGTGTGACTAAAGACAATAATTCTAAAGGGACTTTGCCACCATGTATTGAGAAAGTTTTAGAAGAGAACAAAGACATGATGTTTGAGGAGTTGCACAAAGGCAATGATCGATCCAATGGACTAATGGTTGCGCATGCGAGAAGATCAAATTTGGTTATTCAATAGCAATGTGTTGCGGTCGTCGCAGCATCGGGTGGGGGAGAGTGTCATGACCCACCACGGCATCATGCCACTTAAACGTCATGTGGAAGACTTATATTGGAAGAACAATAGTTCTTGGTGGAATATTCTAGAAATATAGGGAGAATTCCTTAGAAGACCTTAGAATTCCATGGATTTGCATGGAAAGTCCTTGAAATCTTCTAGCTATGTAGAAAATTCTAGAGTGAGGGCTTATTTGTAAATATTTAGGGACTTGTGTAGCAATTTTTATTTATACTTAGCCCCTAGGTGTGTAGTATAAATAGAGGAACATTCATTTGTAAATCAATCAAGCACGAAAAGCAAATATTCCAAGTCTTGAGTAATACGAAAACCTTTTTAAGCAATTCTCGTGTATCCTTCTTCATTTCCTTAGCGATCTAGTATTTAAAAACTTACTTGAGCTTGCAAGATCGTGAAAGATTCGTGAACAAATTGTCAAGTGTCGCACGATGTGCTTAGTAGAAGTCTAAGGTCGTGACATCATTCTCTATTTTACTCTCCAAATATAGAAAATAGAGAGTAAAATAGAGGTGGATTAGAGATGGTCTTATAGGTTTTTTGTTTACAAGTTACTGATAATTGATAAATATGATCTTTAAAATCAAATCATGGTTAAATATAAATAACTAAAAAAAATAAAAAAAATAAAAATAATATCACACAAAATAAAATTAAAAAGGTGATAGATTACAGAGAATTTATTGTGATTGAAAAACATCTTCCTCTGCTAAATATAGTATATATATTTAGACAATTGAGATTTAAAATTTTAATTAGAACATCTATAATACAAAGAATTTATAAAAATATATTAAGCATAACTTTATCTTAATATTTTGTATTTAAATTTTCATAATGCTGAGTCTGACACAAGCCATTTTCCTCTAGTGTAATAAATAAATATTGAATGCAAGTAGGGACAGTAACAACTTCTTTTTTTCTTTCTAGTTTTTGGCCATCCAAAACAGTTTTTTCAAAGTCTATTACTCATCATATGACTAATGCCCAACCGGTGCAAAATTGATACGAAATGTGTGAATCTACGTATTTTAAAAAAAAATCAAACCCACAAACCACTCAGCCCCGCATGAATTTTAAAAATATATATTTAAATCCTCCCCGCATTCATAAAAGTTTTCAGCTGCTTCGCCCCATAAACATCATAACATGACCTGCTCCATTATCATTCCTAGATAGATTTCGATTTTCTCAACACCAATACATTCACAACATTTTGTACGAGGCAGGTATCCTTACTTGCAAGACAAACTCAATTGCTTGTTCCTCTCACAAGAGTAGGATTATTGTTTATTGGTTTTAATATTTTTTGTTTCAATTTATATGACATTTTTTTGTATTTTGAAATTCAAATAAAGTTTTTTTATCGTAATTTTTCATATATTTTTTTAATATTCAATATCGTGAGTTATATTACGTTTTACACAGTAAACAAAATTTATTTTCATAAATCTAAATATTTTATGCACAAATTTATGGTTAAAATTAAACTAGGGAAAATGGTTTGATATACCCCCAACTTTGTCGTCATTTAGAGTTGATATATCTCTACTGTTACATAAATGACTCACATATACCACTTTTCTCTAACGGAAGTGAAACATTAATTTTAATTAAATTTTTTAATTATTTTTAAAAAAATATATAATTCATATGAGTATATTTTATCCTCTTCACACATATGTTTTTGAATATTTTTTATTTCAATGACTAATTTAAATTTATTATTTGATGGTTAAATATATTTGTGTTTCACTAATTTTCTTGTCAAATTTATTATAGATAACCAGCTTTTTCTTTCAAATACAAAAACTAATTACAATATAGTCGAAAAATAGTTTTATATTATAATTAGCCACAAAAAAAAATTAATTTTTTTTCTTTACACTAAAAAATGAAAGAATAAATAAAAATAGAATAAGTAACTCAAATAATGATAATCAAAGAAGTTAAAAAATAATTTATATATGAAAAAAGATTAAAATATACCTTGAACTTTGCTAGAAGGATCATATATACCTACATAAAATTTTTTTAAATTAAAGTCAAAAAATAAATTTAAAACTAATATGTTCACTTTCCTTAAATGAAGGGCATATGTGAGCTCGTTTTGTAATGATAGAAATATATGTGAGTCGTTTGTATAACAATAAGAGTATATATAAAAAAGACAAATTAACTTTAAATGACAAAATTGATGAGTATATCAAAATCTTTTTTCATTAAACGATTTATATGTCGATATCAAAAATTTTTCACATAGACAATTTTTCTTTGGTACGATGGATTGACAGTTGATGATTATGACATTTACCGTGATAAATGTGTTGCTTGTGGACTGTGGTGTGTTCCCATGTGATGGATCAGTGTGTAGAACGTTCTTTATGATGATTTAAATGACCTATCGTACTTTTGTGGAAAGTCTGTGTAATTGTGACTTGTGAGTTTGTGTCTTTTGGACTCTTTTATTTGATTTTTCACACCCCTCCTCTATACGAAAAAAATGAAAGAACTTCCGTATAATCAGTTTAGAATTAGACATTGAACTTTTACACTAATAATCTTGGCTTTCTCTTTGGATTTGAGGAACCAAAAATAATGTCACTTTTAGTTAGGATTTGACCATAAATTTTTACATATTCTTGGTAAATATTATTTCGGTGAAAATTTGGATGAAATTTCACCATGTGTTTGGTCATAGTATTTGGGGGGGAAAATTCACATTTTTAGAAAAATATGATTTATACCCATAAGTTTTAAAAACTATTAAAACTAACTATAAGTTTATATTACAAGTCAATTGAATCTTCATTGCAACAAATAACAAGTAGTGTCATGAGTGTCCATGACACTGGAGTAATGTGGTAGTTTGGAGTGAGTGCAACAAGCATCATTTCATACATCGTGAAAAAGACAAAACACATGACTTAGTTATCATGAGCCGATTGTTCATCATTTTCATCAATAACCATATCATCAATTTCATAATCACTGGATGTTTCATCACTACTTTGGTGTTCACGTAAAAAATTATGTAATACAACGCAAACAATTACTATAGAGGATGTTTTTGTAAAAGATAAAATTTTGGTGCAAAATTTCAGTTTTTAAAGATCTCAAATAATGAGATTTGGCCCAAATACTAGAAAAAACTAGTATTTGGGAATTTGAGATATTTGCCAAAAATATTTACCAAATAATGACAAATTTTATGGACAAACATTATTTGCCAATTTTCCCCCCAAATATTACTTGGGAAATCTATGGCCAAACGGGTACTTAGTACTTCAATCATTCATCGTATTTCTCTTCTACATGTTCTTTCAAAAAAATATTATACTTAATTAAGTGGGGTTTTACTATTTATCCTTATCTATATTTTAATATATATTTTTTCTTTATTAAATATTTATTATGTTTGTAAATCTTTAAGAACAATTATTACTAATGTAAAATGAAGAAAGATAATTAATTTTATCTTGAATTTTAAAAGGATGTATACTCCCTCAGTCCATGTTTTACCTATCTAATATTGATTTGGCACATTCCTTAAGTAGCAATAAATCAAATGACAATTTTATTATGGGCAAACCACATAAATCCCACTAGTTTAGGTCTTAATTATTAAGATTCTCAATAGTTTCAAATATTACTTCATGTACCATATTTTATGCTTAGGATACATGAGTCTGAATCCATGAGATACATGTAGTATCTGTCGAGAGATACATGCAGTATCTGTCGAATTTTAAAATTGAGATACAAAATTTATTTATTTAAATTAATTGGTTGGAACTGATTTCCTTAATTAGAGGAGTAATTGAGGATTTTCAAAATACATAGATAATTAATTTCATTTTATTATTCTTTGAACTAGTAAATTCATTAATATTGTTAATATAAGATAAAAACATGTATATCTTGGTAATGCAATTTGATTAAATTCAAATTATTACTCTTAAAATAATAAATTCATTAATTTGATGTATCTATATCAATATATGATGTATCCAACAAACTAAACACTTAGATACATGAGTGTCCTGCAAGTACATTCATATGTATCATAGAAGTATCTAGCATTAATTTCATGTATTTGTTATAGGTATCTAGTATTAATTTTATGTATCTATTTATATACATATACATATATATATATATATATATATATAATATTAATTTCATGTATCTTTTATATGTATCTAGTACTAATTTGATGTATCAAGTATCAATTGCATATGTTATATCCAAAATCATGTATCTCGAATATATAGTAAGCATATACATCTAATTATGTGTATCTAAGTATGGAATATACAAAAAGAAGAAGCATATACATCTAATTATGTGTATTTAAATTTCATACGTTACATCCAAAAACATGTATCTCGAATACATAATAAGCATATACATTTAATTATGTGTATCTAAATATGAAATGTAGTTGAATCACACGAATTTAGGAACAAATCACGACTGTAGAGTATCTGTCGTATCATTAATATCATCGTGTTGTTAAAAATCATGTATCCGAAATTTAATGGTGGATACATATACATGGTCAGACTCCACATTACTAAAAATACAACTCAGATCTTAATTAAGATTACTACTTATTGGATACACATATTTCAAAGGCTATATCAAAGTAATATTGGTACTACCAAATCCATGTCACGGTAACCAAAGAAAGCCTTAGAAGAACATCAGCAAACAAAAACTCTCTACAATACTCCCTTTGATCCTTTTGCATTGTGGCATAACATAATCAAAACTAAAATCAATTTCTTCCGGAGACAAACAATCAAGACCCACTATGAATTAAAGTTTTCTCTGTAGCAGTTATTTTGATTTGATCTAGTTATAAATGAACAATACAAAATAATATTTGGGTTCAGGATAATTTGTCGGCCATGGTGATGATATCTTGAGAAGATGAGAGTAGATTAGCTATTGTTGGAATGAAATTGTACTATGAAATTCCTGAATCATAAAGGAGGAGACATAATTGAGTGATAAATATGGGAGGGGAGAATTAAGAGATAGTGGTTGATTTGGAGTGAAAGAGTTAATTAAACAGATAATTAATCAATCCTAGTTTTAAGGTATGTGGGTATCTATAATCTAATTGTATCTTCAAATAATATATTAATATATGGTATAAAATATTAAAAGTGGTAATATATGTAATTGTTTGAAAATAAAGATAATATTAGTATATATAGTAGTGATGTATGTCTAATAAGGTAGTTTATCCTTTTATTATATCACTTTTTAAACTTATTATTTGAATATAATTCAAAGCATCACAAAATGACTATATTTAATAATATGAATAGATTAAAACTAAAGAATAAATTATCTTTTGATAATTTAAATTAGATAAATAAAAATAGATATTTATTTTTATTACTCGAAATTAAACAGAGGAATAATTTGAAAGTAACTACTTTTAAGAATATGATAAAACATTTGAGATGGGAAAGTAAAAGTAGAGTAATTGATTGAAATGTATTTTATTTGATGAAATAGTATTTAATGTATGGAGACCTGGGTCGTTTGGTAGAGTGTATAAAAATAATGTTAAATAGAGTGTATTAGTAATACTTGCATTAGCAATGCATGTATTAGTTATGCTTGCATTAGTTATACATAGATTTTTTTATGCGTTGTTTGGTTTAATGTATTAAAAAGTAGCATGCATTGCATAAAAAAAATAATTTACAAAGATACCTTTCACTATTATGATAGAAAAGATGTAAAAAAGGTTTTGAGAGGCAATTGAGTCTTTAATTAAGTTAATGCATGCATTAAAACCATTGCATTGCTAATACCTAGAAATCCATGATATTAGCAATACACAGCTTAATACACAATAGAGTGTATAACTAATGTTTGCATTAGTTATACATATATTGGAAATGAGTACCAAACAAGGTACTAATAATACATAAGGCTAATGCATGCATTATTTTTCCTAATACACTCCATCAAACGACCCCTAATGTATGGAGACCTTTTGTTGTACATTAAGAATTATTTCAATTAAGTAAAGTACATAAAAGATCAAAATGAATGTCTTTATTATATCTTAAGAGTTAGTATTTCAATTAAGCAAAGCACATGAAGGATTAAAATAAAGTATTATTCACACATTAAAAATTATTTTGGTCATTTTCTCACCAAAGTTACATAGTACAGGTTAAAATGTTGTCACGTTGGTAGCTAGCTTTTAAAACAAAAGGACGATCACTAAAGTCAATAAAGCGACTATGTAATACTCCATTAAAAACTTGACTTTAGTGGTGTCCTGTCCCGTCTATACATAAATAAATAAAAAAGTGAGATCGAGTTCAGTAGGTAGCAATCCAACTTTTAGGGACTGTTTGGAAAGAATATTAGAGTTGGTGTAATTAATAGGATAGTAATTATCAGCATAATAATTAGGGAAAAGGGTTAAAAATGCCCTTAACGTATCTCAAATGGTTCAAAAATGTCCTCCTTTCACCTTTTGATTTAAAACTGCCCTCAACGTTTTTTTAAGGTTTAAAATTGTCCTTTTTTAACAGCCAGTTGACATGGCAAATGTTCAGTCATTAAATTAGACAAATGGCTTCATCTTATTGGTCCACCTATTTTTTTAAAATCCATCCCAACAACCCGACCCATTATGCTAAAAAAAACTCCCCACAAACCCGTTTACACATTAACCTAACATATCTTTGAACTTCATTTTAGCACGATTCTCAGCCTTTTTTTTGTAGCAGCCACCAAGGATGAAGGTTTAGGATTGCAAATCACAACACCTTCTAGTTATGTTCTTCAGATGATTTTTGTTTCTTCAATTTTTCGCTCAGTTGATTTCATTACTCTGCGACTAAGGTAATGTTTTCCTCTTTTACATTACAGAGAATTTGAATATATGTTAAAATCATGTATTTTGAATCTTTGCATGCTTTGTTTATGTTGTGTTAGTTGCAGTGGTCCATGTCCCTTTTCTTTTATTTGTCTCCGTCTTCATAAATTTAGAGTTTTTATTGTTAGTGGGGGTCCATGTCTTTTCTCGATTATATGCTTTATTTATACATATTATATTTTGTATTTTATTACACTGAGTATTGCCCAATGTGAGCTCTCTCCTTTTTTTGTTGTGTTGCATATTGACTCGATTCAAGAATGGTTGAACATGTTGATCTGATTTTTAATTATGGGGGACAATGGTTTCGAAAACCACAACTGGTATACCATAAAAAATTGATTCATGTATGGAGAGGTTACGAAGTTGACTTGACAAATCTTGATGTAGTTTCTCCATCTTTTTCTTCCTGCAATTAACTAGAGAATGGAGAACATATGAATCGAAGGAGAAGAAAGAAGAGAACTAGAGCTAATGGAAACAAAAGACCCAAAAACGATCCGTCAAATTTTTCGAAATGAATTTTTAGACTAAGTGGGTCATATGTTTTGAAATGGGTAAAGAAAATTCATGTCACATTTGCCATGCTAGCCAGCTGTTAAAAAAGGGCAATTTTAAACCTTAAAAAAACGTTGAAGGCATTTTTGAATCATTTGGGATATGTTAAGGGCTTTTTTAACCTTTTTCCCTAATAATTATACCATCTAGTAATTATATTGACTTGTTTGTTTGATACAACATAATTATAAGTGTATTGTTTGGTTGTACAAGAGTAATCATAAGTAATAAGTAATAAATTTTAAAAATGAAAATAAATTATTTAAATTAATATTTTATACTATTAAATAAACAAAGGTCTTTAGCAATGATATTAAATTAAATATTTTAGATATATATTATCTTTTTAACATCAATTGCAACGATTTGATAGACGGCTCATTGGGATAGATGTAGATGAACGACACCCCCCTAGAAACGTATAGGAAGCTTTCTCCTCATACAACTCAAAAATATATTAATTAATAAATATATGTTCTTAACTAATAGAAAAAAGGGTCTAAAATACACTTAAATTATTGAAATTGGTAACAACAAAACCCTCTGTTAACCTATTGGCTCTATAATACCCTTGATGCCAATCTTTATGTCCCTACAATACCCTTATTACAAACGACCTCATTAGCAAATACAATTAGAGTTTTTATTTAATACGTTGTATCCTGTGATTTGTTGAAAATTTAATTAATCTAAACAAATTAAATCTCAACACAAACCCGGATCCACCTATTAATCACCCGCCCCAATTTTCCTTATGTTTCTGTCCGTAAAAGAAACATTGATTGAAGGTCAAAAAATTGTGATGGATGAATCAAAAGGTCCAAATTTGTGATAGATGAATCATTTTTTGATAACAATTATGAAGGATCTGTCACTTTCAACCTCATAGATAAATTCTCAATAGTGGGACTTCAAGAAATCCCATAAGTATGCATAGTTGTGGAATTCATTCGATTGATCTGGACATGAATGGGGTATTGACACTTCAATTCAGCAACTATACAATAATGAATATGAAATGCAAGACTCAAATTATTCATAAGTCGAGAATTGATTCTGAACTAAGATACTTTACCGATGTTGATTTTAATTTAGTGGAATGGACATTAAGAAAGAGGTTTCTCATGAAAATAAAGTACACAATGGTGAGAAGTTTGAAAAATTAAAACATATCTTGCAGGTCCCAAAAATGTTTAGTCTGCAAAGGGAAGCACCTCAAATTGATTCTCAAAAATCTAACAAGCCACCAAGAGCAAGGAGAAAGTCTTTTGATGAAACGTCATTTCAAAAAAGAATTGGGAATTCAAAAAGTCTTAGCTATGTTCATAAAGAATGAGAAGAATTCCCATCGCAGAAGGAAAGAGAAAATGGACCTGGTTTACATCTTTAGATAATGGGTTTTCTAGTTGGGGCGGGGGTGGATTCGGATTTGGGTTGAATTTAATTTGTTTAGATTAATTAAATCTTTAACGAATCACAGGCTGCCACCTATTAAATGAAAACTCTTTATGTGTTATTGGGGTTGTTTGTGATAAGGGTATTATAGGGCAGCAAAAGATTGAAATCAAGGGTATTATAGAGTCAATAGGTCAACGGAGCGTATTTTTATACCAATTTCAATAGTTTAAGAATATATTAGATCATTTTCCATAACTAATATAATAAAAAAATAAGAGATAAGTGTCAAAATACATAAACTATCCAAAAAAAAATTGAGTTTCATACCTGAACTATTGGAGTGTGAGTTTCATACCTAAATTATCACTTATTAGTTTGAGAAACACACCACTGAGCTAAGTCCATAACTTCATTCAACACTTAATTCTACTTTAATTTAAAAAGTAGAATACTAATGAAATTATATTGATGATTTGTTTTAGATAATATGAAAAATTGCATGGAATCATATGAAGTAAAAGTTGAGAATAAGAAGGAAATGGAATATCAATAATATGGAAAAAAAATTAGAAAATATTAGAATAATAAAAAAAATAACAAATACAGTAAAATGAAAAAGTAAAAATAGAAATAAAAGGAAAAATTAAAAAGTAATCAGCTTATAATTACATCATTTAATTACCAGTAATTCACAGTCTCTTTCTATCAACTGGAGAGTGTAATTACACCCTACCAGTTACACCCAATTACTTGTTGAGCAGGTAATTACATGATCAACCAAACAAAATAAACAATGTAATTACACTCAATAATTACAATAAATTCAATTACTAAAATGGCTTTCCGAACAGTCCCTTAATGTGAAAGCCAACTCATAAGTTGGTCCTTTGTCATGGACTAAAAATTTTCATACATCGGATGGGGAGAAAGTGTACTTGTTCAAAGAAAGTTGTGGATGTATGTTTTCGACAATAGGAAGAAGGAAAGTTAAAGAGTAAATATAAGCATTTTGATGGTCCATTTTAATGTCTCTTTAAATTTTAGGTCTCTAATTGAGATTTTACTTTAGATTTTCAATTACATTGAGCTATTACAGAAGTGCAATTGATAGATATTTATGGGTTAAATATATTTTATAGTGAACAATATGAGTTGATTCATATTTGATCCACTTTTAAATGATTGAATAACCAACTCATTTCAAAATGGATTAAACGAATGAATAACCATAAATTTGACTCATTTTGCCACTCCTAGGTCTGGGTAATTTAGTGGGCTAGGTAACTTTTGTGTCAAAACTAAGTCGAAAAACTTACACAGATATATTATATTTTAAAAATATTTATCATTTATAACAATAACATTTTCTTTTTTCATTGAACACTTATAAAACATTTATAATACACTCTGGGTAATTTAGTGGCTAGGTGGCTTTTGTGCCAAAATTAAGTCGAATACACAGATATGTTATATTAAAAAAAAATATTTACCATTTATAGCAATAACATTTTCTTTTTTCATCGAACACTTATAAGACATTTATAATACACTCTTAATACATATTACATAAAATAATTTATAAAACACATATAATACAATTTTTATTGATGTATAAACATTTATCACATACTTTAGTACACTTATAATACATTATGTCAATTTATTACCAAACAAGCATGATGTATTTTAAATACAATTATATTGCACGCATAATCACTTTTGATATATAGTGCAGATTTGTCATAATATTGTTATGTATTGCTATAAATAGTAAAAAGTAAAAATATCGCTAAAATCAGTAATTATTGATGAAAAAAATATTCATTTAATTTCCTGAAAAATGGGTTCAAAGTGGTTGGTAAGGGTCCAATTGAATTTCAAAGGGAGTAGGTTCCTTGGTCTTGAACATGATAAGATTGGGAACAAAATAAATTACTATGTGTTTAATCAATTTTTAGTTTTAACAAATGTGAAATAATTGCTTAACATAAAAACCTAATTATTTTGAAAAAGACTAGTTATGTAGTCTAATGGATTTTGAAGAAATAAAACGCACACTTAATTTAAACACTAGTATTGGTAAAAATATTTTTCTTTTGTAAAATTTGTATATAAATCCATATATTATAGTGAGTGTAATTATATATTATTAAAAAAAACAACAAAATCGCCTTGCAAATGATTTAAAAGTATAATATTTTGACCAAAAAAAGTATTTTAGTTTTATAAAATAACTATTTCTAATTGTTTGAAAATTGAAGAAATTTAAAAATTCAGGAAATTGTGGCAGACCAAAATTTGATATCAACACTGTAAAAAGAGCGCTTTATTCTTTTATTTTTTTATTTATTCAATCATCACTTTAACCACTCCAATTTAATCCTCTATTTAACTCTTTAAGAAAAGAAAAAAACTTCTTCTCTCTTTATAATATTATATTATTATTTTTATTTCATTTTTATTTACTTATTTCATAATATAAATTAATTTTTTATTTTTTCCAAATAATAATTTTATATAATTTTCATGTAATATAAAATTTTATTTTTTCAAATTATTTATTTAATATAAAAATATATTTTATTCTAAATTTCTAATAACATAAATGGCAAGTAAATATTATATAATATACAAATTAATTGACATAAATTGTAAGAAAAATTGTTGTGATAAAATTATTATGTTATATATTTTATTGTTATCTTGTATTTAAATGGTTATGTCATGTGTTGTATTTTTAAATTAAAATTTTAATCTTTATCATTTTAATTTTGTGCATCTTCATAGTGAAAATTAATATAATATCAAATTATATTAAAGTGACAAAATTTAAAAAAAAATTGGAATATTATTAATTCAGGATGAAAGTAGTATATTGAATAATATATTTTTTAAAATGTCATATTACATTCAAAACGAATTACTAATATTAGAAATTTAATTAATGGTCTTGTATGAAAAATAATATGTTAATTACAAAATAATAGAAATAATAATAAAT
Organism: Solanum verrucosum; assembly: GCF_900185275.1. Taxonomy (NCBI): domain Eukaryota; kingdom Viridiplantae; phylum Streptophyta; class Magnoliopsida; order Solanales; family Solanaceae; genus Solanum; species Solanum verrucosum. Next base: position 2,270,224 of record NW_026020177.1, read on the forward strand.
AATCAAAAAGTAAAATAGAGAGTGTGACTAGTAGTTCTCCAAATTTGGAGAACTACTATTCACATCTCTATAAATGAAGAATAGAGAGTGAAGTAAAGTGTGGTTGGAAAGCCTATTCTATATTTTACTCTCCAAATATAGAGAATGAAGAGTAAAATAGAGGTGGATTGGTTTTAGGTAGTGGTGGCAAATGGGCGGTTAGGTCAAATTTGGGCGGGTTGAAAATAGGTCAACATAAAATGAGTAATAATTCAATCCGCCCATATATTTGATATGAGTAAAAATGGATTGGGTAACAAATGGGTTGGGTAAAATACTAGTTTACCCATATTTTCATGTGTAAATAGTACTCTACTTAAGAATTCAATATGGAGAAAATATTTAGTCTTTTTTCTTAGATGAAAAATGTTGAAAATACTTTATTTAATTTTATTGTATCATCAAAGTAAAAAAAATAATCGTACAACTTATCAATATAAAATAAATTTATGTAATAACAAGGGGAAACTGTTTTTAATTTCAAAGTAAATGAATATTTGCATTTTAGGACTAAAACATGCTTAATGCACTTTAAGCAATGTCCACTATTATTTGTTATCCAATATAAAATTAAACAAATAAAAATATATAATCATAATTAACAAACAAATGTACATTTAAAATATATATTTTTTGGAGGGTCAAAGACTTCGTCTTTTCAATTATACAGAAGAATAATTAGTTTTATAGAAGACACAAAAAGGAAGAGAAGTTACAATATTTTTAGTGATATCATGAATTTTAAGTGAATAAAAGTTGGAAGCTTAACCCATTTGGCTAATCCATATTTTACCCATATTTTTACCCATTTGAAAAATTACTCACCCAACCCATAAAATATGAGCGGGTTATCAAACTATGGGCTCATTTTGCCAGCACTAGTTTTAGGACATCTCCAACCCTATCCTCTATTTTACTCTCCAAATATAGGGTTATCTATATTTTCACACAATTAACTCCAACCTAATTCTCTATTTTACTCTTTAAAAAATATTTTTTTTCTCTCTCCTCAATATTATATTATTATTATTTCTATTTCATTTTTATTTTCTTATTTCTTAATATAATTTTTTTTTTCAAATAATCACTTTGTATAATTTTCATGTAATACAATTCTTTTTCTTCAAATTTTTATTTTATTTTTAAAAATATTTAATTTTAAATTTCTAACTAGCATAAACTACAAATAAATATTATATAGTATACAAATTAGTGGCATAAATTGCAACAAAAATTGTTGTGATAAAATTATTATGTTATGTATTGTGTTATCTCGTACTTAAATTCTTATTTTATGTATTGTATTTTTAATTTAAAATTTCATCTTATCATTTTAATTTTGTGCATTCATCATAATGACAAATAATAAAAATATCAAATCATATTAAAGTGACGAATTTTTTTAAGAAAATATTATTAATTTGAAATGAAAATAATATATATTAAATAATATATTTTTAAAAATATTATATTACATTTAAAAAGAATTACGTATATCAAATATTTAATTAATGGTCTTATATGAAAAGTAATGTGTTCATTATAAATATAGAAATATTGATAAAATAATCAAAAAGTAAAATAGAGAGCGTAAATAGTAATTCTCTAAATTTGGAGAACTACTATTCACCTCTCTATAAGGGGAGAATAAAGAATGAAATAGAGGGTGGTTAGAAAGTTCATTCTCTATTTTACTCTCCAAAATAAAAAATAAAAGTAAAATAAAGATGGATTGAAAATAATCTTATTTGAAAAAATAGATAATCTATATTTGAAGAGTTGAATAGAAGATTGCGTCGGAGATGCCTCGAGCTCACTTGGAAAGAGAGCGGAAAAACACAAGTCCTGTCCGCATGTACCCGGATATAATTTGCGTGTTATTTCCGCCGGCTGCAGCAAATCTTTTTGTCGCATGTACAAATTATATGACATTTATTGACCCGACCCGTATGTTGTCCCCATTGGCAACCCAATTATTACATTACATATTTTAGGGATTAGGTCAGTGCCAATACTATATTGACAGTTGGTCAAAGCTTTGATGTGCAACGACTGGTCATAGGCAACATTCATATCTCAATTGGGTTTTGACTGATCATCTACACAGTTTCATCTTTTTCAACAATTAGCGATTCTAACTTGGTATGATTTTGGTAGGCTTGGAAGTTTGTTATGCTTATCGAAAGCAGCATATCTAGGTTTTGACTCATCATTTCAGAATTCGCTCCTAAAAAATTCATGGGCGTGATTGGTTTTCAGATGGGGTATTGGTTCTTGGAGTAAAGATTCTGACTTTATGTGATTGCTTTGGTGGAGCTTTGAGGTTTTTACATTATGGAAAGCAACAGAGCAGGACAACTCACTGGGAAGGAAATTCATGGTTTCCGCACTTTGCAAGGTATTATCTGTTACTTTGATTTTGCTAGTTTTATGTGAAAAAAGCATGGTTGTTTACTTGTGACAGAAGAGCAGTTCACTTCAATTTAGGGGTTAACTTTGACTTAGGTACCTAAAAAGATAAGGTAAGAAATAATGCTAACAGTAATCCCTGAGATTATGGCATATAAAGTTTGTTGGAATATTATTACAACAGTAACCAAGCATCAATCTGAAACAAAGGTAAGATGCAATAATTTTACCTTTCACATGATGCTCAAACAAAGGTAATCTTATTTTGGTTTCATGAGAATCCCTCTCTTAATGTATATGAATACGAGATCAGTTCTTATCAAAGTAACAAGGAGTTTCTTGATTTTGACTAAACCATGGTATGAGGTTGAGGTTTGAGGATCAAGAGCTGAAGAAGACTTGAGTAACTTGGTGGGATGGTTAAAACATATCAATTTGATAAATTATCTTGAGTATCAATTTTATCGACCATTTTTTGGACAACGGTGGTGTCGGGATCAACTTGTGCATACCTTGACTATTTTGCCGGGCCACTTGTTACCTTCCACCAACACATGTACTCGGTAACTCTATCCATCAAGACTTAGCCAATGTGAAGAAACCGCTCTTTTTCTTCTGTAGGGATATGAACTCTGATCTCCCATGATTTTCATTTCATTAACCGAGAGGCCAAGCTCTTGGGTGCTTCATCGACATTAAAATGACAAGTGCATGAGAATGACAAGTGTTTTACTATGGTTTTCAAAAATTCAAACAATCTTCTTTTATTAAGTTTGACATGAAGATACATGTTGCTTTGCACGACTATTAGAAAAACATGTTGCTTTGCACAAGAGCTGGCCTGTGACTTATGGTAATTGATTTGTGACAATCCCTGAAACTGCGCATCAAAAGAAAAAGAAAAGGAAACTACTTTATTACTCTAAAATTCATATCTGCAGTTGAGGATAGTGAGAAAGGTCATTGTGTAACGGATAGCACTGCAACTAATGATTTTCTTGAAAACTGTATTGTACAGTTAATGTGTCTCTACGTGCGAGACACAAGGGCTGTAGGACACATATATTATGCTAAAAGCACTTGATATTTATCTCTATTTGGATATTAACTTCATTTTTTTCTTTTTAATAAGTTTTATTTATCTTGACTTTTAAAATACTGTAGATTAGTTTGTGGAAGGATTGGTTGAATGTATGCTCATCCAAATTTTTTTTTTTTATCAAATCGTTTGGTCAAGTTCCACTTATCAAACTAACAAGACCTATCGTGGTGAAATACTCAGAAATCAGAACATAGTAAATTTGCTTCCTTGGCCACTCTGGTGAATGAAGTATTATCAAGTGTGGAAGTGTTTCTAACAAATTATTAGTTAAATAAGAGTGAAGCTAGAACTTCTTTTCGTTTTGTGATAGTTAGGAAGCCAGATCATCATGGAAACAAAACACGAATTCCTGAAAAATGAGAGCGAAGTGATGGCCAAAAAAGGCCCGTTGATCTTACAATGATTAGATGGATGTACGAACTCATGGTGTAGAGGCACATCAGTGCTAAGTTTCAGATCTGAATTGGCCTCTGACCTAGCCTCTATTGCTTGTATTTCGCTTTTGGTTGACGTACTTTTGTGAATCATCCTTGCTGATTAAAAGTGATATTTTCTGTTGCTTGCACAGATTTGGATATTCCCAGTATATTGGAAGAAGCAAAGATGAGGTGGCTCCGACCAAATGAGATCCATGCAATATTATGCAACTATAAGTATTTCAACATCTTTGTCAAGCCTGTAAACTTGCCAACAAGTAATGCCTCTCTAAGCATGAATGCACGTTATGGTCTTTGTCTTGCAATTTTCTTATTTGTTTTGTGCATATGAGTGTAATATGAAAGGAAGTGGAAAATGACATCAGTACACAGTAATACCCAGCACTAAACTTAGTACTTAGAATTGGCTTGTGAATTATTACATTTATCTTATAAACCAATAAAAAACAATTTACATATTTAAAAAAAGATCCCTTCACTTCAGTTATTTCTTTTTTTTGTTCTGCTTTGATATGCTTTGCCTTGTGCTGAGGGTCTATCGAGAACCTCTCTACCTCCCAAGGTAGGGGTAAGGTTTACATACACTCTACCCTCCCACTTGTGGGATTACATAGGGTATGTTGTTGTTACTTTTTAAAAATAGGTATCAGTAAACTGTACTCCTAGGACATGATAGATTCTATTGATTTATGTTATATTATCTTGTATCAATACAACAGGTGGCACAATCGTGTTGTTTGATCGTAAGATGCTCAGGAATTTTCGCAAAGACGGTCATAACTGGAAGAAGAAAAAGGATGGGAAAACTGTAAAAGAAGCTCATGAACACTTAAAAGTGAGTATCAAATGATCCTGAGTGTGTCCATGTTTTCCATTATTGCTACCTTGCTTGTATTTATCCAATGGATGAGTGCTCCTCATTGTGGTGCTGCTATATATCTGCTCTTAACTTTTTAGGTTATAGTTGCTGACTCGAAATCTCTTTGCCTTCTTTTTTTTGTACTAGTCTCTGGGAATGTGCGTTGCACGTTTATCTCAAACAATAATCATCTCATCACATCTTTCATACAATTAATAAATTTTAAAGTTCAAAAATTAATATTGTGCCACATAAAAATTTGTCGTAAAAAGGTAGAGGGGCGGGCCCATTATCCACCGAGTTTAGAAGACTGTGATTGGTCCAAAGGGCGGATCATAGGCGGATTTCTTAGTTATAAAAAAAATTATTGTAAAAAAAGAGATTCTTACCAAACAAATATAATGAATCATCTTACTTATCACTATATATATATATATATATTGTCTTGTGAATCGAATTTGAGAGGATAAAAATGACAATCAGAATTACAAATAAATGTGGTAATGCATAGATGAAGAAGAAACTTTGAAATCAACAATTGAACACTACCAAGTTCTCGTTTAACTCAATAATAACTTAAGTTTCATTGCTCATCAATTGAATCTTTATTTGAAGAAATCAGCTCATATTAGAAAGAGTAAACACATAAAATTTGTGAAGATGAAAATGCTAAATAATGGAGAGGTTTTCCATTGATCAAACAAGTGTTACACTCGGTGCGAGAAAATAAATTATAACTTAATACCAAAAAAGCTAATTATAACTGTTTATAATAATGAACTCATAGATGCAGGGTTTATCTTTTCGAAGTTATAACTAACACCCTAATACATCTTCTAGCATAAGGGCATCTCCAACCCTACACTCTATTATACTCTCCAAATATAGAGTTCTATATTTTTTTTAGACAACCAACTCCAACCCAATTCTCTATTTTACTCTCTAAAAAAGAATCTTTTTCTCTTTTCTCAATATTATATTATTATTTCTATTTCATTCTTATTTTCTTATTTTATAATATAAATCCTTTATTTATTTTTCCCAATAATTACGTTCATGTGATATAAAATTTTATTTTTTCAAATTTTTTATTTAATATAAAATTATATTTTACTCAATTTTTAAATAACATAAATTGCAAGAAAATGTTATATAATATATAAATCAATGGACAAATTCAAATAAATGTGAAATACAATTACATAAACATTATACAAACATACCGGATTACTAAATTATTGTTGTGATAAATCTGAAAACGACCTACTGGATTACTAAATTATTGTTGTGATAAATTAATTATTATGTTATGTATTGTATTTTATCTTGTATTTAAATTATTATGTTATGTATTGTATTGCTATCTTGTATTTAAATTATCATGTTATGTTTTGTATTTTTAAATTAAATTTTTCATCTTATCATTTTAATTTGTGTATTCTTTATAGTGAAAATTAATAATAAAATCAAATTATATTATTGATGAAAATTAGAAAAAATTAAAATACTATTAATTCGGGATGAAAGTAGTATAAATTAAATAATATATTTTGAAAAATATTATATTACATTTAAAAAGAATTATGAATATTAGATATTTAAATAATGACATTATATGTGAAATAATATGTTAATTAGAAAGTAATAGAAATAATAATAAAATATTCAAAAAGTGAAATAGAGAGTGTGAGTAGTAGTTCTCCAAATTTGGAGAACTACCATTCACCTCTCTAAATATGAAGAATAGAGTGAGATATGGAGGTGGGTTGGAGTGCCCATTCTCTATTTTACTCTCCAAATATAGAGAATGGAGAGTAAAATAGAGGTGGGTTGGAGATAGTCTTATAATATTGGTGAACTAAATAGACTAAACACTAAAATATATTGAACTAAAAAAAAGTAGAAAACTTTTTGCTAGGATGTAATGTATTATGTATGAAAATGAAGTTTGATGCAAATTGTAAACGATAAATGGCTAAACTATTTTTCCCTGTACTAACCTATGGCTAAACATTTTGCTGAAAAAGGGTGTGCTGAACTCTTTCTTTTCTTAGCTTGAACACTGGAAAGTCCAAAAGACAATATGTATCAAAATAGATTCTTTCTGTTTGTCTGTTCCTCTCTTCAAAGAAATTAACGATTTATGAAATATGGCGGCAAGGGTAAATTTGAAGCCTTAAATACTCTCAAAATTAGGTTGCAATTGCAGACATTTGGAGTGAATAATTCTCTTCATTTTAAAATGAAAACCCACACCAAAAGAAAAATATGGTGGAGATAAAACCAAATGATTGCTTTTAGCCATCCCAATCCAAGGCAGGTGCACTTGAGGTTTTACTATTTAACTCACATTCTTGCAGAGATGAACCTTTTGCCATCAGTCATATTTATATCTCACTGAATTGAAGGAGACCATTTCTTCATTTAGTACAGGAAAAAATAAAAGGCAGGAGTTACAGAAGACAAACAACTCTTGAAAAATGAAAGGGTTTAAAAACTGAAAGACTTTATTTCTTAATGCCTTTTAATTGAGAAATGAATTTCAGAAAATGTTTTAAAAGTCAAAATAAGAGAAATGTAAATTAAAAAAAAAGGACAAAAAAACATAAATATAAATGCAAGGGTATTTATGAACAATTTATCATTAATTTTAGTTTCTTCCCCTTCCTTTCATAGTATGTTTCTTTTGTCATTCCTACACCAGAACTATCGAATGCTTTACATTTGCAATTTGCAAGTGTGAATTCTCTTTTATAGCTTGATGCATAAAAGTTGTCAATTTCTTTGCTCAATGCATGCAATAGAATGTCTCCCCTGAGAAGCAAATATGAACCTTTTGGTTTCAATGTTGTACTCTTCTCATCCATGTCTATTGTCCTCTTCTCTATTTGAAGTTGAGATGATTTGGTCTCTTCCAGAAGATATATATCTTCAAGATCTTGAGATGAGATTTGCAGTCTTTTAGTACTGGTCGAATTCATTTTGTTTCTTAGTGCAGGTTGGTAATGACGAACGGATTCATGTATACTATGCACACGGAGAAGATCTTCCGACCTTTGTTCGGAGATGTTACTGGCTACTTGACAAGTATGAAATACATTTTTATTGCTGATATCATTGAGTCAAAAAGAGGGTTTCCTCTTTGTTTCTTATTTCAGTCAACTGCAATGATAAGTCATTTGATACATTATCCGTTTACATGAAACAGCTTGTGTCCTTTGAGTTTGATTCTGTCCATTGCTATGCTTGTATCAGGTCTCTGGAACACATAGTCCTTGTTCATTATCGAGAAACTCAGGAGGTTTGTTTCCTTTATCTTGGAAACTTCTTCAATATATCACTTATGAAAAAACAAATTCCTTCGTCAATCCATGTCCGTATCAGCGTGTTTTAGTTTCTTGTTGTCCTCATTTAGACTTCCTGTGAAAATAACTATCATTCATATGTGCACTTCCCTATTTTTGGGATATATACAACTAAGTCCTTTGGTTCTACTATTCATATTTAGAAGAGTGTCAAGCTCTCTGGCCATCTGAATAATCTGTAGCAAATACTATTTACATATACTGACACTGTTATCAAACTGTTTGACCAACACTTCACCTTTGTGGCTTTGTTAACTCATCACTACCATCAGAACACAGTATAGGAATGTTTCTGCATATATTGGCTTTCTGAGATTCCTAGTGTGAAGGGAAGAGATTGACATTGGTAACTACAACATGAGCAGTATTATATGTGGTTTGTCCCTGATTGCAGGTAGATGTTAGGTGGTTATTATCTATGTAGATGATGGTATAGTGAAATATTTTTGTACAGCTGTCAGTCCAGCTATACTGTCAATGCCTTGCATAAGTTGTACCTCTTCTGTCACAGAAGGTTGAAACTAGAGCTAGTAATTTTTGCCCATATTTATAAAATCAGCTCATTTAATCCATATTTAGGTGAGTTAGATCACTTATATTTCAGATGGGTAAATATGAGTTTCAATTTATTTTTAACCCATAAAAAAAAATAAAAAAATATGAACAAATATTGGTAAAATATGGGTATCCATATTTGCCAAAATGCCAACTTAAAAATGCTCTCAAATCATGAGAAACCGTGGATATGAATGTTACCCATTTCCAAGTATTGTGGGATACTTATTAGTTATTATTGGGGCTTGGCCTTCTTTATTTTATTTATTCCTAACTTTTCAACTTTTTCTTTTCTTTTCTTTTTTGTCAACGTAAAACATTACGGAGTACTACATTTTGACCAAATGATTTTAACATGAAGCATTCAATTAAAAGTAATAATTTATCCTTTCTGATTCTTTCATCCAGTTATGATTTTTTTGTTGTTGTATAAAAAACGTAATACATTTCAAAGAAATATAAAATAATAACTTAAAAATCAAAGAAAATTGCATATTTGTATTTTTGGTGTAAACAGGAATGTATAGAGGAGGTAGAGCAACTAGTAGATATGTTAGGATCTTTGTAATTAGCCTTCCTAGCCCCTCTATGTACGAATTTTTGGAGGTCACCAGCATAGCCTTAATGCTGAGGAATACAACATTACTAATTTAAAAAAAAAAAAAACTTAAAAATCAAACTTAATAAGAATAAATGATTAGTATATTAAAAAAAGAAGAAGAGAGAATAGAGGGATATAAATGTTACCCATATCCAACTCCACGCTTAGAGGCCTCATATCAACAGTATTATAGTGTATTGAATAGAAAAAGTGACCGAAGAGGTCTCATATTGAGGGATGGACATAGTTTGGGTAAATCCTAATCCATTTTTTTTTTTAGATATTTGGTTTTGTTTTTTGTATTCTGAATTGGGCTTTGAAATTTATTTTTAAAATTTATTAGTTGAATTACGGTTATTAATTGTTATGGCTTCCTTCCCTTATATGCTCAAAAGTCAAAATCGAAAATTCGGAATAATCCGAATCAATTAATCCAAAACCAAACTTGACTAATCCAATCTAAGCTTATTTGGATTGTAATTTCTTCAATTCAGAAATTGAAAATTCAAATAAAAGATTTCATATCCTATCCGAATGTTTTGAATTCCAACCCATATCTTCAGTTCATTTTAGTGTGTACATTGGTAAAGTCTACCACTTTATCCAGTCATGATTTAGTGGCTTGGGGTCTAGATTTAATTTATCGCTAGTTTGAATTTATTGGTCATCTTGGTACAGAAATTTTAATTTAATAAAAGAGGGTAAAAATTGATTTATTGCTTGGTCGTGTTAGTTCAAAATGGATTTTGTATCAGGTTGGGTTAGGGATGAGGCGAGTTAGAATTTTATGCAGATCAATAAATAAAAATCACATATTTAGAATTGACGTATGTCTAATTTTTACTGGATTTCTTAATGTAATATCTTGTAAATATATACTATAAGAATATATTTACAAACTTCTAAGTTCTACCTCACAACTTTGTTTTGATTGTCATTATTTTTCCCTCAAGGAAACTAACAAGAATGGTATTGTGAAACACAGGTTTGTACTATGTGTAAAAAGATTGTTAAAGTTAATTTCAATTAACTTAGTTAAAGGTTTAAATTTTTTTTTAAGCTTTAGGAGATAAAAGTGGGTTAGGACCATCCATTTTACCCAATTGATTTTAGCTCAGTCCATTTTCAATCACCCAAATCCGATCCAATCCACCCATTTGTCACCACTAGTTGAAACCTTCAAGTTGGTAACAGAAGGCTGTTCTATTCCTTCTGCCATCACATGCAGTGAGTGTGAGGACAGCTTCTGTTGGATAGGGAGATGAAATCAAAGAAATCCTTTAGGAGTCCAAAAATGTTTGCGAATCCTTTCTCTTTGTTTTTTTTTCTTCTCTTTTGGGTGGGGGGGACTGGGGACTGGCGATGGTGGTATCATCTTTATGCAGTGGGACTTTGTATTCATTTTTTTCCTTTTTCTATGTCATACTGATTTCCAGAAAACAATTCTGTTGTCAAATGCTTACCACTAAGTTGATAGCACAAGGGGAGGTGACTATGACTTCTTTATCCCCAAAAAAGGAGCAGAAGTGTGATTCTGAACTGATAGTTCTGATATAAAGATAGTTTATGGCTTTATGGAGCTATCTGAGCTGGGCTGATGTGCTCCAATTACCCAATGACAGAGGTTCTTCAAACTGCATCATGTCAAAATTGAGTGAGATAACAACTAACAAGTCTTGTGCATGTGATTGTAAGCACCACCATGCTTTGTGGATATGAACTGTAATTTTGAATGAGAAAAACTTTGAACTTGGTGACCAGAAAGACCTGTAACATTCCGTGATTGATACGGTTCACTTGGATTTTCATCCCAGTGTCCCATGTTAATGTTGTCACTATTTGTACTTCCTGGAATTTGTTTGATTGCCAGTCAGGCTGACTTCTGGATGGTGAAGTATAATTTCTTGCTACATCTTTGAGACATTGATTACAAGTTACCAAGATATTGATGTGTCGGGTCATGCTTGCTGCCTCATCTTGGTGCCTCTGCTAGCATGGACTCTTTAATCACGGAGATGGGGAGCAGTAAGAGATGAATTACTTTCATTAAAGTCATATTATCATAAGCTCTTGATGAGGAAGGATTGAATTTTCCACACTTATTGGTTTGGATCCGCATGGCACCAGATAGAGGTGTTTTTTTACTTATTCTGACAGCAAGGGGGCAATCCTACATTGAGAATTTGTGGAAAAGGAGGATTTCAAATGTTAATTGGTGCTTTATGTGCAAATGCTTTGGTGAAGATCTGAATCATCACTTGTGCGCAAGCTGGCCCGGACACCACAGTTATCAAACAAAAATAGATATGGATCATCACCTCCTACATTATCAGGTGTCAAATCACTCAGTGTGTGAGGTGCTCAGATGGTTATGGCTGCAATGACAATGTCAAGCACTGTAAAGGAGGCAATCACTAACTGGACTTTTAGAAAAAGAGAAGTGGAGAACATGGAACATTGCACCATTATCACTAGTGCAGGTTTAGTAGAAGGAGAAAAATTTAATAGTCTTTGAAGGGATAGAGAATGACTGCATTCTTGAGGAATAACATTTCATTCCTTGCTTCTTTTTGGTGCACTCTGAAGTTTCAGTTTGTATTTAAGATTTGATGTCATTACTAGAGAATATTATCTTGTAGATTCTCTACTTTTTGATATATTGCTTGTATATGGGGATATTTTCCCATTATGAATAAAATTATTTACTCTTATCCCCTAAATAGAAACGGAATATACTTATACCTGAATAAATCCCTTTTTAAGTAGCTATAAATATATCAATGGTTTAATTTAGCTGTTGTCCGTGTCTACCGTGCAGACACGGGGTGCCCCAGCAACCTCTGTTGCCAAGAGTTCTCCAGCCACCCCAGTTAATTCTAGTTCAAGTTCAGATCCATCTGACCCACCTGGTTGGGTTTTATCAGAAGAATGTAATTCCGTAGATGAACAGGCGTATGATGCCAGCCGACATGCACATTTAGGTACTGCAAAGTGACTTCCTAAAAATGATATGTTATTGCAATTTTATTTAGTAGAATCTCAACTGCCTGAACTGATCCATCTATGAGTGGAGATGTAAGCAACATGTTTGATCCTTATGTCTAAGTAGTAGCTGGCTCTAGCTGCATAACTAAACAGAATATTACTCTTGAAGATAATGGAATATTTTTATATGAGGAACTTATAATAATTTATCATCATACAAGAAGATAGTGACCTACTTATGCTATTAGATCTCAGACTTGCTGTAACCTTTGAATTTCCTAATAAGTTAAAACCTATTTCCCCCTTCAGAATTGGCTAGATTAAGTTCCGTCTTCTACTGATTGCAGAGCCTAACAGGGATATGACCACCAAAACCCATGAACAGAGACTTCTTGAGATTAATACACTCGACTGGGATGAGCTTTTGGTACCCAACGATCCTAACAAGCTAATGGCAGCTCAAGAAGGTACACTGAATTCTAGTAGAAGGTGCCTGTAGCCTGTGAAAAAGTTATTTGATCATTTTTCGTAATTCATTGATAAGTCATCTTTCCTTTCGTAACCATGTACAGTAGGAGGAAGAGCTTCAGTTGGGCAACAGAGTCAATGTGAAGTTAATGGTTACAGCCTCAATGTAAGTGGTTCTAATATGCAGCTTGCTCACTAGTACAATTCTTCACCGTCCAGCTTTACTCTTTCTCATCTTTGCTGCTGCAAGATTAAATTTAATGAAATTAATGTGAGGCCCTAACTTGTTGTTTAGTAGGCTAGATCATATGATTCTCATAGGCAATAAGGAGAGTCCTGAAGGGTAAATTAGCACAACAACTGTGCGTCAGTACCAAACTAGTTGGAGTCAGCTATATCATCTTTTTCAGCTACAAGATTAAATTTAATGAAATTAATGCGAGGCCTTAATTTTTTGTTTAGTAGGTTAGATTATGTATTTCTCATAGGCAATAAGGAGAGTCCTGAAGGGTAAATTAGCACAACACTGTGCCTCAGTCCCAAACTAGTTGGGGTCAGCTATATTAATCTTCACTGACCATGTTTCTCAATTTAAGTTCAACTCATGTCATCATCATACCAAATAAAAATAAAAAGTGAAAAACAAGTATAAAATACATTAATAAAGTAATAAGCTTCATTTATGTGACCGGACAGATTAATTATTTCAGAGGGGAATGGGATACAAGCTTCAGAAACATAAAGCTGTCCATTCTTCATGGAGTAACTTCTGATCACTCTCCACTATTACTGCAATGTGGTGACTGGGAATACAGTCAAGACATACTTTCAAGTTTGAGAACTGGGGGATACAAACTGAAGATTTTGGAGCAAAAGTTAAGAACTGTTACTCCTTTTACTGTTCTGGTAAATATAGTCAGAGAATCTAGTACCTGATGAACAATCCCCGCATTCATAGGGGAAGACCTGCTATCCGAGTCTGTGTCTTCACTTCTGGTTCAGTATCCTCCTCGATCTCAATCTAAAACTCCTCTTCTACCAGATCCTGGGGTGGGGTGAGGTTCCTTCCCTTGGTGCATTAAAATTCTGAGCTCTACCTTTGGTGGGTGTTGCCCTTGCACCTACCTCTCCCTCTGCCTCTGCCACACCGTCTCGCTGCGAGCTTAGTCATTTACTCTACCGCTGGAGCTACCACCCTTGCGCCATTGTGTTGTGTATCTACCATCTGCAGATAGAAGAGTGAAAGAGATTAGATACCAATTTGTATCATCAAATACCAATTGGAATCAAGTTATAGCACGAAGGAAGAAAGAAAAAGAATTTCATTAAGTCATGTAGACTCTTAAAGAAAAGTACATACGTCTCTATACCATTCCACAGGATTCTACTAGACTCGTTTTAGTATGGTGAGATCAACAAACCTAGGTCTCTAATACCAAGTTTGTCTTGACCCAGGCGCTCTTCTTAGAACTCTTTTTCTTCTAAAAAGAGTTCAGTTGTTTTAAATGTTTTTAAAAGTGCACGCTTTCTACAGATTTGCTTTTGTTCGCTCCTCGCTTCAGTCCATTGAAGCGTCCAGTCTCCGCCTCGCTTCGCTTCACTGCTTTTCTAAATGCTGCCAAGATCAGATGGAACTATGGCTTTCTTCAATCAGTGTTGGGAGGTGATTAGCTCAGAGGTGATAGTAGTTGTACATTTTCATGTAGAAGGGTTCTTTACTAAAAGCTACAACTCAACATTTGTAGCTTTTATCCCCAAGAAAGTGGGAGCTATTGAACTGAATGACTTCAGACCAAACAGTTTGATTAAGAGTGTATGCTAGATCATATCAAAGATGCTAGCAGAAAGGTTGAAGAAGGTGATACACAGAGTGGTGGACAGACAACTAATGACTTTCATCAAATGAAGGCAAATCATGTCTGCAATACTAATGGCTAATGAATGTGTTTAAGCTAGATAGAGGAGTAATGAGCCAGGAATTTATTGCAAACTAGACATCCGTTAAGCTTTTGACCATTTAAACGGGAAATATCTGCTTGAGCTCCTTCAGAAGATAAGATCTGGTTCCAAATGGACGAAGTGTATCAAATACTGAATTAGTACAGTGAAATTCAGTCCTTAACTAGATTGTTCCCCTCACAGAGAGGTTAAACCGGGGATACTTTATCCCCTTTCCTTTTCATTTTGGCAATGGAAGGAAAAGACCAGTTCTGATTCTGAGGGTTATTTTCATCCTATTAGAAGCAATGTCAGGTCTCCAGATTAATTGGGGGAAGAGCCCCATTTATCCAGCAAAATGAGGTGAATGACATCCAAGAATTGGCAAACATATCAGGAGTTAGGGTGGGTGAAATACCTACAAATTATATGGGTATGCCTCTGGAGGCCAAAAACAATTCAAAGGGGATATGGAATGGTGTACTAGAAAAGTGTGAGAGAAGATTGACAAATTGGAAGAGTTACATATCAATGGAGTAGATTAACCTTAATCAACAGCGTGCTTGATGCAATGTCCACTTATATGATGTCTATATTTCCTGCTTCTGTTAATGTGATCAACAAGATTGATACTTTAAGGAGAAACAAGAAGATACGAAGAAGATCCATTTAGTGAAATGGGAAGAATTGATTTACAACAAGAAAGAAGGGGGAGTGGGAGTCAGGAACATGAAAACTCACTATAAGAGTTTGATGTTGAAGTGGCTATGGAGGTAGGCCACAGAAGACAATATGTTATGGAAAGATTTCATCAGTGTAAGATATGGAGCAATGTTATCAAAGGCGCGCTTTAGTCCTGAAGTGAGGCTCAAAACGCGTTGAGTGCTTCGCTTCGCTTCATGTGTGCTTCAGTGTTGTCATCAAGGCTCTAAGACATACTTTTCCTTGTGAATGAGCATTTCTTGAAGAGGCGAAGCTAAACCATTGATATTTCACTTTATCGTATAAACAATCAATTTCTTTGTCCATACATTTGTTATTCATGCTTATTATTAGTCTTGGGACTAAACATACATATATATATATATATATTTTATTTTATTTTTTTTTTTTTTTTTTTTTTGTATGTTTCCTCCATTTGTGCCTTTCTCAATAAAGCCCACACTTTATTTGTGCTTAAATCCCCAAGGTACCTTAGAGCCTTTTTTGCGCTTTTCACTTTTGAATTTTGATAACGCTGATATGGATAAGAAGGCAACTGGACAACAAATCATGTATCTACTCCATATGAATGAAGCATTTGGAGATCTACAGGAATCTCTAGCTTCTATTTCAGTCAAAACTGGGGTTGAAGGTTAGGATTGGAAGGAAGATCTCATTTTGGATTGAAAACTGGATTGGTCAAGCTCCTCTCAATCAACTATATCCAGGAATTTTCATCTTGTGTCAACAACAATAAACAACAATGACTGATATGTGGTTTGGACAATGATGAAGTCTTAACCTCAGAAGACTTTTGAATGATTGGGAACCGGGAAGAATAGCAGAATTCTACAACATTTTCCCATTTCACTGGTTCTTCGGAGGATAGGCTGGTTTGGCAACCTGACTGTCAGGGGAATTTCTCAGTAAAATATGCTTACAAGGTTCTAAATTCCCACAACAATCAGGTGGATTGCTTACCATGGAAATTGATATGGAAAGTTTACTTCCAAACAATGTGGCCTGTTTTACCTGGTTATTGGCTAAAGAAGCAGTTCTGACTATGCTCTAGATGTTACTCCCTCCGTCCCTTTTTAGTTGTCCACTTTAGAAATGGCACACAGATTAAGGCAACAATGATTAGCACAGTGAAGTTACAATTTTACCCTTATGACAACTTTTCACTTCAAAATTACAACCACTTATTTGAATTCAAGTGAAATAAATTGGAGAGAAACAACATACACTTTTACAATTTTCAAGAAGTGTAAATAAGGGTATAATAGGAAAAAAATTGTTGTCCTTTCTTGATTTGTCAAAATGGACAACTAAATAGGGACAACTAAAAAAGGAAATATGGACAAGTAAATAGGGACGGAGGGAGTATTTTTTTGGCGATCAAGCAGTGACAATCAGGCATATTTTCTTACAATGCAGATGGGCTGACTAGCTAATGGGAATTTTTTATCAACCTAAGGAAAATTAGGTGAGTTATGCCAGGTAGCATTACAAAGTATAACAATGCTGGAACAGAGATGGTAATGCAGCTAACAAGGAGGAGAGATGGAAAATTGTCCCAGCATGTATATGGGGGTCTATATGGGCAGAAAGGAATTAGAGATGTTTTGAGGACAAATATTGCAACATTTAGAAGTTCTAGATGAATTGCTTAGGCCTCTTTTATTTTTGTTGTAAACAGGAAATGTTAATACAAAGTGAAGATATTTTTGACATTCTAGACAGTTTGTGACTAGTGTAGTAGTTGGGACCCTTTTTGTAATTGGATACTTTTTGAGGGGGGCTACACAATTTGTATAGTATACCTGTTGACATCTATATAACTGTTAACTTTATCAAAAAAAAAATAAAATTGTAAAAGATTATCTATATGCTTACTGACATATATCTGTCAAAGGGTAAATTAGCACCAAAATCAATACTGTCTAATTATGCTTCGGGTTAGGATTGAAATGACTTTTGTATTGCTAATTATTTTTCAGAAATTGCCAATTTAGTTGAATTGTGTTTAATTTGTTCTCGAACTCTTTTTTTCTTTTTAAATAACTTCAACTGTCGAAGTCAATGAGCTATCTTTTCTGTTCTGCAGATGTTGATATTCCCAAGTAACTTTTACATTACTCCAATGGTCACCATGATTAACCTTGTAGTTTAGGACATTTTAAATTTTGGATAGAGTTTTGGGTCCCCAAAGTTTCTACAGTTTTATAATAAGTGTATCTGCTTTTTCGTTGCTCACACAATGAAATGCTCATTGTTAGATAGATTCACACACACACATATTGTATATAGGTCAATGTTGATATGCATGTATCATTCCGTATACCTTTTAAGGATCTTGGTGGCAAAAGTCTTAGAAAAAGGCATAATATATAAATGTCCCCTTCAACTTAGCTTCAACTGTCATCTATGCCGTCCAACTTTGGCTGTGCACTAGTGGACACTTAAACTTGTATAAAATTGAACAAATAGACATATTCGTCTTACATGGCAATTTTGTGTCCTACGTGGCATCCTACCTGTATTATGCCATGTAGGACGCGTGCGTCTACTTGTTCAATTTATACAAGTTTAAGTGTTTACTTGTGCACACCCAAAGTTGAAGGGGATAGATGCCAGCTGAAGCTAAGTTAAAGGACATATTTATGTATTATGACTCAGAAAAATGATTGGTTTTTGCATCGTGTCTTATTGACCTAACATGTAACTTCTGCTTTAAGTATATCCTTCCAATTGTCAAGTTCTGCCATGAAATAAGTCATTTCCTTAATATTTAATTGGATTCCATGTAATTTTCTTTTGTATGACTACTGATAATGGTGATTTGCAGGATGGGTCTTCATCCATGTCGAGAGCACCTATAGCATCCTTAGAAAGTTTTGTTGGCCAAGTGGCTGGAAGCGATGCTGTAAATTTTAATCCTTCAAATGACATGTCCTTCTGTTCTGGGGATGGTCAGATGACTTCAAACTTTCAGAAGAAAGAATCTGGAGTAATGACAGTGGGTGCAGGTGATTCTTTTGATAGTCTTAACAAGGATGGTCTCCAAACACAAGACAGTTTTGGACGGTGGATCAACTACTTCATCAGTGATTCTACGGGATCTGCGGATGAGCTGATGACTCCTGAATCTTCAGTAACTATTGATCAATCCTATGTAATGCAGCAGACATTCAACATAACAGAAATATCTCCTTCTTGGGCTCTTTCAAGTGAAGAAACAAAGGTTCTTTTATTTCAAAGCCTTGTTACCCTGCTAGCTATAATAGTATCAATTCACAAGAATATTACCTTCTTAATGATAAGAGAGGAGGAGTGTTCCATCCCATATTTTGATTAAAGTTCTGTTTGCATTCATATATGATTTTTTTTTTATCAATCTCATTGTATTAATGAAATATGAGTACGTCATTAGACATGTCCAGGTTTGACATAACATGATATTTAGGTGACAATCAAGACCTATCATATCAAAAAGTAATTAAATAAACAAATAACTTGTTCAGCTTTGCATGCTTTCGCAAATGCTTGCTTTTGTGGATTGAGTGCACTTAAGTTACAGAGAGAAAAATCACTCCTTGAAACTATAGATATAATTCTTGCAGTAGCCAGTTTCTGCGTGGAGGTGGGAGTTCCAAGATGTGCACTTTCTTTTTTATCTACGATCTCAACATTTATTATTTGTCTTAATTATTGCAGATCTTAGTGGTTGGCCATTTTCCAGGAAGACAATCACCACTGGCAAAGTCAAATTTGTTCTGTGTATGTGCAGATGTTTGTTTTACTGCAGAATTTGTGCAGTCTGGGGTATATCGTTGTGTAATTTCACCTCAAGCCCCTGGACTGGTAAATCTATATTTGAGTTTGGATGGTAACACACCGATTAGTCAAGTCATGACCTTTGAGTTTCGAGCTCCTTCAGCACATAAATGGACAGCTCCTCTGGAGGACCAGTCTAGTTGGGATGAATTTAAAGTTCAAATGAGACTAGCTCATTTGCTCTTCTCTACATCTAAGAGCCTAAGCATTTTTTCCAGTAAAGTACACCAAAATTCTCTGAAAGATGCAAAGAACTTTGTTCGAAAGTGTGCCTACATTACTAATAATTGGGCATATTTGATCAAATCAATTGAAGGCAGGGAAGTCCCTTCCATACATGCAAAAGACTGCTTGTTTGAGCTGTCTTTGCAAACCAAATTTCATGAATGGCTATTGGAAAGAGTTATTGAAGGGTCTAAAACCTCAGAGCGGGATGAGCAAGGTCAAGGAGTTATCCATTTGTGTGCTATCCTAGGTTATACTTGGGCTATATATCCATTTACCTGGTCAGGCTTATCAGTGGATTACCGGGACAAGCATGGTTGGACAGCTCTTCACTGGGCTGCGCACTATGGAAGGTAATCCCTAGTGCAGCTGAGGAATTTTGAGATAATTATTATTTCATTGTTTAAAATAGTGTTTTTAAAAGCCAACAGTTCGTCGCTTTAATGTGAAGTGTGGGGTTACCGATTCACAAGTGAAGCCATGTGCTCAACAGAAATGTGCACTTCAAACATTGACTCCCAAAGTGATCCAACAGAAAAGCGGCAGTTCTTTCATTCTCAAACTTTGAGGAGTTGGATTAATATTGGCTTTACTATATATTGGATGTTGAAATTAGTTATTTAACTGCAATTTAATGTTTGACATTGTTTGATTTCCGTAACTTACGCTTTACTATTAAAAAAGCTTGTGATTACTTGCTTTTGCTTCAAATCTGATGGAGGTTGTCACTTTTTTTTGCACTTTCACTTTTAAGAAAACTGGTTGAAAAAAATCATGGAGCTTCTTCTGATTTGAGTATATTTTTTACTGCTGTCCACCAAATGTCTGAACCGCACGACCCCCTTTCCTCCTTCCTCCCTCCCCCAACCAGAAAAAGGATTTTTCTTAAAGGAAATGAAGACATAGCTAGGACAAATTTATTTTTGAATATTACAATTTTTCCAGCATATTGGTTGCTTATTATTGGGAGTTCTGATTATCAGGGAGAAAATGGTTGCGACCCTTCTATCTGCTGGTGCAAAACCAAATTTGGTCACAGACCCCAATTCAGAGAACCCTGATGGATCCACTGCTGCTGATCTTGCATCTAAAAATGGTTTTGGCGGTTTGGGGGCTTATCTTGCGGAGAAGGCTTTAGTTGCACACTTTGAGGCTATGACCTTGGCTGGAAATGTTAGTGGTTCACTGCAGACCACTACTGAACCTATAAACCCTGAAAACTTCACAGAGGAGGAGCTGTATCTAAAAGATACTTTGACAGCTTATCGTACTGCTGCTGATGCTGCTGCACGTATACAGGCTGCATTCAGAGAACAGTCATTCAAACAACAGACCAAAGCTGTTGAGTCTTTAAATCCAGAGACAGAAGCACGTAATATAGTTGCTGCTATGAAGATACAGCATGCTTTCCGCAATTATGAGTCGCGTAAAAAACTGGCTGCTGCTGCCCGAATCCAATATAGGTTCCGAACTTGGAAAATGCGGAAAGACTTTCTTACCATGCGGCGTCATGCGATCAAAATTCAAGTAAGTTGCCCTTTCTCATAAGTTTGGCTGAATAATTAGAGCCATCTCTTCCATCAAAAGATCTGAAAGTTTAAATTGTGTCTGGTTGGTCCAAGTTAGTACTGTGTTCCATTTTCCCTTAATTTTCATGTGATCTGCTCACTGAGATGAGGTGCGCATTATGTTCTTGAATTGGCAAAAGAGATTATACCTTGTTGTCTCCACATTAATTTCGTCAAATCTCGAATATTGCTATTAACCTGCAATGGATGCTCTTTTCTTTTCAATATGCTACTTAATGCTATTCTGTTGATACTGCTCGGGGCTATTACTGTAGAGTGTAGACTGGTTTTTTTTTTTGGGGGGGGCGGGGGGGATGGATAAAGTAAATAATTTTAGTAAGCAGACGGGACAAATTTAAATAGTGGAATCCGACTCTGGTTTATGCAGGCCGTGTTCCGTGGTTTCCAAGAACGGAAGCAGTATCGCAAGATAGTTTGGTCTGTTGGGGTGCTTGAAAAGGCAGTCTTGCGATGGCGTTTGAAGAGAAAAGGCTTTCGTGGTCTTCAGGTTCAATCTAGTGAATCAGTGGATATCAAACCTGATGGTGAGGTGGAGGACTTCTTCCGAGCCAGTAGGAAACAAGCTGAAGAGCGTGTTGAAAGGTCTGTTGTACGAGTTCAGGCCATGTTTCGTTCAAAGCAAGCACAAGAAGAATATAGTAGGATGAAGATGGAACATAATAATGCTGCAGTAAGGAAGCTCTTTTTTTCTGTTATCTTTTTTCGATTGATGAACTGGGGAGACAAACTTCAAGATGTTATTCATCACTTGACATTTACCATATTTGCTGTTTTGCAGCTGGAATACAAAAGGCTTCTCAATCCTGATAACCAGATGGGTTAAGAAGATAAGGAACAAGTACTTCCCTGAAATATTTGGAGCTACAGCAGTAATCCAGGCTAGCAACCACCCTCCAAAAAGCATTATGATATTGCCCCTGCCCCCCTCCCACAAACGTGATCCCTATAGAACGAAAGAGTTGCCTGGTTGAAGCTACTGAAGAGAATAGGTTATGTGTGCTTATTGTGCAAATCAGTTTGTACATTGGTAGAGATATTGTAAATTGGTAGATTGTGTTATCATCGCAGCTTCGACCCTCCAAATGTTTTAGAAAAGCGTGGGTTGGCACTCACAGTTTGACATATTGTACTTGTTGTGGGAGGTAAGTGTGGTCTCAGCGAGTGTATTGCCTGACTAAGATGTCAAATATTTGCAGTATTGATTTCATGATATGTAATGATTGTATGCTTTGGCTAGACTATTCTATGTTCAAATGGGGCATGGACCATATAATCGAGCCCACGTAAGAATCACAAACACGTCAATGATATTCATGATCAATGATTTTGGATTCAATGGCACAATAAGTAGTTGATCTTGGATGCCTTGAATCTTTTAATGA
Source organism: Solanum verrucosum (assembly GCF_900185275.1). Lineage (NCBI taxonomy): Eukaryota > Viridiplantae > Streptophyta > Magnoliopsida > Solanales > Solanaceae > Solanum > Solanum verrucosum. The sequence goes on from NW_026020177.1 coordinate 2,292,717, forward strand.
CGTCTTTATACGGGGTAAATATATAAGACTAATATTACTCTTGGTATAAGCATTATCAACTATTTACTACGTTTAGCATGAATAACAGATTTAAGGAAAAGTGAATCCCCTATTTTGACTTTTTTCGTGAACATTCCCAGTTTCACTCTCATAACCTCAATTTAAAAAATGTCTATCCCTAAAACTATCGCTCCATAGATTGTTCACATTTGAAATTTCTTTTTCTACCATTGAAGTCTATAATTTAGTTGTTAGTCTCCGTATTTTGTTGCTTGTTTACACAGAGTTTATGCAGAACAGTGTCGAAGGCACCAATCACACCGATCCCCGAAAATTATATACCAGTAAATAAATATTATAAGACAAAGACTTTAGTGAAAAATGAAAAGCTTGATACGTGGAAATGATTCATTCAAATCGACATGCCCCTTCACAACTATTTAGATTTCCTATCGTGCTCTCATAGATTCTATAACTTTGAAGTTTCTTATATTTTAATTCAGAATGAAATATTCCTAGTGTTCTCAAATTGTCCAATGATTGGGAAATCTTTTGCATCGTAAGGTGTAATTTTGAGCATTATTAATATATATATAAGTGAACACGGAGAGAAGAAGTTCAGAAGCCCTGGAGAGAACTTCATCCAAGAAGAAAAACTCTGGTGAAACAAAAAAGGGCAACGAGGAGATCTAATCATTTGATTTTCTGGCGAAACTATGGCAATTTTCCTGTTGGGAAGCCATGGATGAGTGCGGTGACACACCGGCAGTAGCAATAGAGCACGTACGTGAGAACAGTAGAACAATGATGACTACGATTTGTGAGGAGAAGATAGGATGAAAGAGAAGATAGAAAGAGAGAGAGACCTCTAAAATCTCTAGTTTTTTGAAATTGATAGGAGGTTGTATATGTTTGGTTACAAGACTATTGCTAGTTTTGAAAATATAGTATTGTTTCATAGGATAGGATTATTAGGTCATTTTGGCAAGGTAGTTGAAGGAAATTGAATGAGTAAAAAGTTTACCCTTCAAAAGAGTTGACGATAGACTTTACCCAAGAAATGAGCCACATATTTGCAAGGATAAAGAACAAGGACTGCCATTTTTTCGTTATTGTGCTTTCCCTGTACAAACTTTCTATCCAAAAAGAGTAAAGATAAAACAAGAAACAAGCTAGTGCAAAGCTGTAGCATTTATCCAATACAATGTAACCTGACATGCTTACTTTCCTGATTGGGAGAAGTTCTCTGAGTTCTTGCCCCCCTCACACCCCAACCAACCGATTGGGATCACAAAAGAAGAACTTCGCCAACAAGTTCGTTATGGTTGACTCTCCTACTTGATGTATTGCGACATCCACTTGAAGCCCTCACCATATCCCATCTTGCGCACAATGCTACACATAAACACCTCAATTGGACGGACATTGGTACCAGCAAGGTTGACGTTACCCTTGCCAGTGGTCACACCAGTTAGGCCCAAGTGATAACGCAGCTCATCTTCTGAAGCAGCATATGGTATATCAATCTTGTTTCCCAAAATGAGAAATGGGACATTTGTTAACGACTCATCTGACAGAAGCCCATCCAATTCCTTCTTTGCCTCTGGAAACCTCTCTCTGTCATTTGCATCCACAAGATAAACAACAGCGTCCACCTGCAAATGAGAAAACTTGCTTGTCAAACAGAAAGTAGAGTGTGGGCAACGCAAATTATGGAAGTAGTTACAACAGACTTGCATAGCATTCATGTCACTACTGATTTCCCAAAAAAACATGATGTTAATGATGCACAACATTGAACCTGATTAAAGCCAAAATGTCACAACTTGCATTCCAAAACGATAAGTCTGTCCATAATGATTAATGTGATACACAACTAGAAAGTGTATATAATAACCCGTTTCGGAATGAGTAAACAGCTGCTCTTAACCATATAAGTATTCACCTTGGCATAGTAGTCTCTCCAGACTCTTCTAGCAATCTGGTGTCCTCCTAAATCAAAAGCCTTGAACTTGATATTCCCAATACTCAACTCCTCTGATGTGGGGTACTGTGTAGGTTGATGCTGCACCAATCTCTGCATCAATTTTAACATGATTGTAGTCAGCAAGCAATACAGCACCACCCTTATAAGCAAAATAGTGATACCAATAAAAAATTCAATCAACTGGTTTCAATAACTCAACCTCCTAAGCATACAATACATTTACTATCTCCATCAATAAACACCATGTACTTAAAACACATTACACAAAATCAACTCCACATATACATAATAGACTCCATTGGAAGCTAGTTGAGGTCAGCTATATCAATCTTTTGTATTCATTCCGTTCCAGTGCAAGTAATTAGATTGTTCTTTTTATGACCGTGGTGTCCGGGCCCAGCTTTATTAGAATCCAGATAATTAATATTAATTATTCAACAAATTTGATTGGTTGATACAAGTTGATTTTCTGTTATGGTAAATTGATGAAACAATAGCCAGGCCAATGGCGCTTCAGCGGCGGCAATAGCTATAACAAAAATTATATTAACCGCATTCAATATAAGTTCAAGCCTCAATTAATTCCAATATCCACGGGATAACTCTTTCCATCAAGACGCACAGATGAGAAGAATCACCTAGTGCATGTAATAAGATTGTCATTTAAAACAAAGTTTTCTTAAAGTAGAGAGTTTCACCATCTATTAAGATCCATTTGATTCTAATGCTAGTAATCATTGACTGTTTAGGCATAATTCAGGTTCTATAATTTTTAAAAAAAAAAATCATTAGTTTAGTCGCTAATCAGGATTGAGAAACAAGTACCTGATGTCACAACTAAGCTTAGTAATTAGTATCACCTATATGGTCATGTACTTCTAATTCGTTCTTCATTGAATTTAGACTTAAAAAAAGGAAGGAGAGAAACGAAACGAACCTCATCTTTCAACATATGAAGCAAGGTGGTTTTGCCAGCATTATCAAGCCCTAAAAACAAGATCTTCGCATCCTTCTGCCATAACCCTAGTGATGCCAACACTCCATAGAACCAATCCACCAGAAACATGATTTCTTCCTTATAATTGATCAAACACCACACACAAACGCCGCTGGAAATTCACCGGAAAAAGAAGTTTGAAACAACAGAAAAAGCGTTCAAATTTTCAATCTCTCTAATGGAATGGGTTTTCATCAGTGGTGAAATGAGGGGAAACTATTTATACTGGCGGATGAAGTTAACTGGTTAATGACGGAACCAGTTGCATATGAAGATAAGTGTTGGAGAGTGTGACTACGATGGTGACTTGAATTAGCCGGTCAAGTCTTGTTGCTGACCTGGAGAGACATTATTGGGTGTTGCGCGTCATCAGAAGAGTGCTACCCATCACTATTGGGACCTCCACGTCATCACAAGTGTGGTTGCCAATTTGTTTTTTCTTTCTTACTTTTGACCCGTGCTGCCCCATATTAATTCATAAGTTTATTATTTTTAAACAGTATTTGATTAAATAATTTTATTTTTATTATTTAAATAAATTATATATAGTTGTATGGTAATAAATTATCTCATTAAGTATAAAATGAATATTTGATAAATATTATTGTTGTTCATAAAATTTTAAATAGGATTTGATTAAATGATATTAATTTTATTTCACTATTTAAAACTATATAGTTTTAAATTGTGTTTGATTATACATTCTTACAAAAAAAAAAATCTTAATAATATTCATATTTGAATGTACTATAATTTTAAATATGAGAAAAGTACAAAAGATAGACCAAAATTGAATGTAAATACTCGAAATTGCTACATCTTGACAAGAAAAATAACTTTTAATTCTTTTTTTACGACATAATATTAATTGCAATGTCATATTTTAAAGAGAAAAGGGTAAAAAATATTTCTCAACTTTGATTTATTATTAGTTAATTTTATCTTTACCGTTGAAATCAAGTTATTCTTACCTTACCATTAATAAACTTATCATCTATACCCCTCTATGGACGAAAATTCTCTAATCAATAAAAAATAACCTAAATTCTTTTACACGATTCATTTTCATTTTAAACACATGCCCCAGTCCCTCTGAGAACTTAACTCAATAAAATATTTAAGAGTCTGTTTGAATTGGCTTAAAAGTTGGTCAAACCTACTTTTAAGTCAGTTTTTTTTATTTCTGAAAGTGTTTGACAAAAAATAAAAATTAACTTAAAATAAGTAAAAAAACGACTTAAAATAAGTTACGAAGTGTTTGGCAAGATAAAAAATGACTTAAAATAAATCAAAAATAACTTAAAATAAGTCAGAAACCAAAGTAGGCCTTTAACTTTTTATTTTTGACTTAAAAGTTACTTTTTCAAGTCAATCCAAACGAGCTCTAACTCATTTTCCTTATCCATACTCAAAAAACACTTTAAAAAACTTTCAAATCAGGAACCCACTGATATTTCTTTCAATTTTTCCACCGTCCCTACAGTAGTTCTTCAAATATCTTCTCCTTCCCTTCGATAGTTTTTCTAATGTCACAAAATAGTTATTCGTCTGAAAATGTGCTTATGGTTTGGTGGTCAGAAGTTTGAGTTCAGGTACTAAATCTAATTCGGAAAGAAGATTTTCCAGATGCTCTCATACATATGTAAATATGTTTTTTGAACTGGTTTGTTTCTATTATTTAATTTTTTTGTTCTTAATTATTGTTATTATTGTATTTTGACTGTTATGACAATTTTCTTCATGTGGATATTAAGAATGAGAAGATCAAGGTTTTTCCGAAATAGTTTATCTATGTAATTTAGAGTTGTAATTGAAAGATGTAAAGATTGAAACAAATAATTTTAAGATTGAAATGGAGAATTTGAGAATTACAATGAAAAATTTGAAAATTGAAAGAGGTCATTTATTAAAAAAATTGCTAACGCTAGATGCAACTAATGATTTCGAAGTGGACAAAGTTAGGATATTTGAAGAGAAATATTGTAAGATAAGATACAAATTCATGATTTCATTTTTTTGTTGGATTTGTAGCTACCTTGATGACAAAGTGAAATCAGTTGTTAAGTGTTTAGTGTCTTTTGTGATGTAGTGAGGCTCTTGGAATATCCATCTTGTGTGAGGTGCTTAGTTGTTGAAGTATGACTCTTATCCTTCTTTTTGGTCTTGCAATAAATGTATTACGCATTCATGTATTGATGTGAAACTATTTAATATTTATGAGTAATGTTTAGTTGTAAATAATATACTGAATATGAAATCTCTATTGAATGTACCAATCAATCACATATTAATATGAAGCAATGTATAGTTGTTAAAGTAATGTGTAGTTGTTGAAGTAATGTTAATATTTGTACTAATCACTCATGATCATTTTTTACACACTAATAGAACCTGAACAAAATTGCAAGATCAAATATGGAAACGAAAATGATTGTAAACATTTTATATATATATATATATATCGACAAAAAATTGATTTGAACATAAAGAAATTAGTTCAGTACCCGAACAAAATTGCAAGATCAAATATTGAAAAGAAACTAATCTTGAACACTTCGTATATATTGACAAAAACTAATTCGAACATAAAGAAGTTAGTTTAGTACATATATAATCATTCCGTCACTAATGTGGCCTTCAAATACAAAAAAAATTAACTCATAAACAAGTTTGTTCATGACATTGTAATCTCAAAAAGATGAAACAAAATAGCAAAATAGTATATCTACTATTAAACTTGTAACGGTTGTACCTTACCATTATCCTTTTTTGTCTTAAGTTTTTTCACTTTTAATTGCTCCAACATTCTTCCAGATGCATTGTCCTGTCATATAAGTTTTTTCTTATGTATACAAGTCATTTGGTACAATCAGACCATCACTAAGAAAGTTGATGTAACATCTCGCAAATTGAAATAACTAGGACGGAGTTAATAATTGGAAATAGTCGTTTTTGGAAAGAATGAAAATCTGGAAATTTTGTTAAGTTAGAATAAGTTGAGTTTTGGTCAACTTCAAACGGCCATAACTCCTAGCTCAGGATGAGTTAGGTGTACTTCTAGATATTGTAGGAAATCTCTTGGAATAATCTTTCCAACGCCGCCCAGTTTGCGCGATTCCGAGTTCGTATGAGTGAGATATTCCCTTTGGAAGTTGGGTTGTTCGAATAAGGAAAGTCTAATCCGGATTTTGGAAGAGTAATTTAGTCTTTTCCTTACCTAATTATTCTAATTCATTTTTAGGAGTTAATTGGGGGGTAAAATCAGATTTTAGTCAGTTTAGAAAAGTTGAAGTTTCACGCTAGGGCTTGGAGAAAAGAGAAAAGAGGAGAAGGGAGAAGAGAAATCAAGATTCGTCAAGATCGTCGAGTTTAGCTTGTGGATTTCGTCAAGGGGTGATCTCTACGAGGTATGTGAGATCACATAGCGTTGGATTAGTTCACCCACGCGCCAACCATGATTCAATTCAGCGAATTTAAGTCTTTGAAAGTTTAGAAATTGAGTTCTTGATGTACATTGTTGAAAGTTTCATTTGAATTTCTTGTGGGTTGTGTTGTTAGAGTTTCTTGCGATTTGATTCATGTTTTCGGATGTAATTTCGGTTAGAATCTATCATATATTGAGGGTATACATGATTCTAGGTGTTTGGGGAAGGAATCATTGAAGTTTAGAGGGTTTAGAGATGAAAAACGGAGAAGAAAAGTCGTCAAACACATGGGGATAGGGGTGGGCGTCGCGCCAGCCAGCGCACCACAAAAAGGTTTATGAACTTTCACCCTTGGGGCTCCACACCAGTTAGCGAGCCCCAGACCAGTTTCTGAATTTTGAGGGCTGGCGCCCCGTGCCAGGGACGCCAGTTCTCCCCATTCGTTCCTCATCTTTTCGTACTTGTTCCTTAGCAATGTACCTATGTTTCTTAGTTGATTCCAACACTCTAAGGTACATCTAAACATCATGAAATCATCCATAAACATGAGATAATGAACCTTGAATCCATAATCCAATTCAAGGAAAGTTAGGATCAAAGTCAAGAGGAGTTAAGAGTCAAGTCTAGAAGTTAAGAAGCAAGTCAAGAGAAGTTTAATTATAAAGTTTTCAAAAGTCTTTCACAAATGTTTTAACTTTGTTTTAAGACTTAAGTTTCAAGTTAAGCAAAGAGTAAAAAGTAGAGTTCATTTCTCAAAAAGGTTATAAGGGAACTAAGTATTCCCAAGAGTTTAAAAATATTTTCACATTTGAGCAAGAAAGGGAACACCGATTTCAAGAGAGCTTTTAAGCTAAGTTTTGAGTAATTATCTCAAACCAAAGAAAGAAGTCTGTTTTAAAAACATATGAGCTAAGTATATTTTGGGAGTAGTATTGAGCACCGATATGGGGATGCGAGTTCATATTAACTCAAGTCTCCATAAACCATGTAGCCATCATGGGTAGTAAATGATCATACTTTTTAGACGACTCCTTAAGATGCTTTTAGCATAGACTAGTGGATCCACTTAGTTAAGCGTTCTATATGACGGCAAAGTATAAGACAGTTCTGGCAGCGTGGGAAAGACGTTGTATCACCACATAGGCTCATAGTGGTGGTTGTCGGTTAGAGAGTCTCCCACAGAAACTATATTACTTTATTACATGAGTAAAGTTGAGTTTGTTATTGTATTTTCTTTAATGAACTAAGTTGTTTTCTACTGTTTTAAAGGCTTTTTATATATTGCATGTGTTTTATTGCTTTATATTGAGTTAGGTTATTCAAGAGTTGAGTAAAGCCAAGGTAAGTGTTCCTTTCAGATTTTTTTCAAGCTTTAGTTGTGTTTAACATTCCAACTCGCATACTCGTACATTCAATGTACTGATGCCAGTTGTCATGCATCTTATTATGATGTTGACGCAAGTAACCAGGATCAACATCCAACGCCTCGTTGATCCAGTTGAGCACTCAGAGTTAGTTGGTGAGCCTCCTTGCATTCCAGAGGACTCTTTTGATCATTTGTTTTCAGTATTTCATTGTTAGGATGATCGGGGGTCTTGTCCCGACATCCCTCTTTGTTTTATAGGCTTCATAGATAGTTAGACAGTTAGTAGTTCAGTTGTCTTTACATTATCATTTCATATGTTAAGACTTGAGTTGCCATTTTGGCCAAGTTGAATGTTGACTTTTAAACATTCTAAGTTATTTTATTAAACCATTTAGTAAGTGCATTTGATCATTGTAATAATTCTTAAAGTCTTCCACTGAGTAAGTCATGCTAAGGGTTCGCTTGGGGCCAACAATGGTTCTCGAGTGCCAGCCACGTCCGAGGTGTAGGCTCAGGGTGTGACAATTGATTTGTCATGATCCTCCTCAAGAAATATAAGATTTTCACGAGGAGATTATTCTTGTTTTTGTGTTTGTTGGATTCTAGACTTCAATTTCAACCCTGAAACACCTCTTGATTTTCAAAGTATGTCATCCTCAACTTCAAGATCAAAATCTTCAAAATGAGTATTTGATGCATAACTTGTACTTGGTTGTGGAATTGTCAAGGGAAAGTCCTCCACTGTCGCAGTATTTAAAGATCTGAGAGAGAGGATTTCCCTCTTTCGGGTATAGGCTTTCCCGAGTGAATGGAAAGATTTTAGACTGTAGAGAAAAAAAGACTTCATCAATTAGTATTTTATGCCTCTTCTTTGTTTATTTCTTTCCCTTGTTGAATCGCTTGTCCATATGATAAGAGATCAAAATAATCGTAATTATAAGATTTAAGATCCACACTCTAAAATAAGTCACTACTAAGTTGTACAGTCTTTTTACATTTTCCACTCTTAATTTTTCTAACATTTTTCAAATTGCATATGCATTGCCCTTTCATGTAAGACCTTTTGGTGCATACAAGTCACCTGGTATAGTCAGACCATCATTAAGGAAGTTGATTTTTCTTGATCCAGTATGTTATACTTATTTCTATCTTTATTAATATTAGACTTCAAATCTGAAACACCTCTTGATTTTCAGGGGATATCATCCGTAACTTCAAGATCAAAATCTTTAAAATCAATATTTGATGCAGAATATAACTAGATTATGGATCTAACAAGGAAAAGTCTTCTACTTTTTCAGTATTTGAAGATCCAAAAGGGCTAGGATTACCATCTTCTTCATCAATTAGTATTTTATTCCTCTCATTTGTTTGCTTATTTTCTTTGTCACTGTTTTTTTCTATATGATAAAAGAACAAAGTGATCAACTTTAGCATCATATTCTAAAATAATTAACTACTAAATTGTCTAGCCTTCTTACATTTTCTTTTATTCTTTTTAACTCTCTGACATTTGAAGTTTTCATCCATCATTTGGTTCATCCGATAAAATTATGACTATTCTAATACTCAAGCATCACTTTCTGAAATAAAATGATTATCAAACAAAAAAGATGATTATCTTTTGCTTCTTACTCATAATAGGTCATGTTTTAGAAGTGCCTTTTGACTAAATTAATAAAATAATAAAAATATCACAATTACAAGACAAACTGATAATATTTTTGACTCTCACAATAACAAGACTCTAATAAATAACTCATTAGATATCAAAAGAGGTGTGTTACCTTATGACAGTGTCACGCCCCGAGGCTACCCCCTAAACATAACACGAGACCTAGGATCACAAGTGACTCCAAGCTAATCCTGAGTCTAGCATATCACAAGCATACTGAATAGATAACAAAGATAAGCGGAAACATAATGTAACACCCCGCTGTTTGAAAGAAACTAGAATCAGAAAGAAACCACTTTTTTGAAAGATTAAATTTGGAAATATTGGAAGTTATGTTAAGTATGAGTCTTGGGTCAACTTCAAACGACCATAACTCTTAGTAAAGAATGAGTTAGATGTGTCATAAGATATCAAATGAAAGCTCTTTGAATTATCTTTCCAACGCCACCGAGTTTGCTAATTTTCGAGCTCGTATGACGGAGATATGCCCGTTCGAAGTTGGGTTATCTAGATATGGAAAGTTTCCCGGATTTAAGAGGGGTAGTTTGGTCTTTTTTCCTACCCAATTGGTTTAATTCATTTTTAGTAATTTAATAAGGGTCTAAACTGATTTGGTTCAGTTTACGCTTTACAAAATTATGCTAGGGCTTTGAGAGAAGAGAAAAGAGGAGAAAAGAGGAGAAAAGCCAAAGTTCATCATCGTTCTTGAGATTTCCCTTACGGATTTCGCCAAGGGTTAATCCCTACGGGGTATGTGAGATCACATAGCATTGGGTTCATTCACCCACGCATCAATCATAATTTAATTCAGCGTATTTATGTTCTTGAAAGTAAAGTAATTAAGTTTTTGGTGGATTTTGTTGAAGTTTCTATTGGGATCTTGATTGTTGAGTTCTTGAGTTAGTTTCATGAGATTTGAGTAGATTCTTGTATACTTTGGTTGGGTATTCGAATCTAATTATTTGGGGAAGGAACTAATCGAATCTAGATGAATTAGGGTCGGAAAATGAACATGAAAATTTGTCAAAATTCTGGGAAAAAGAGGTGGGGCGCCGCGCCACTCAGTGCGCCCTAAATCAGTGTCTGAAGTTTGGGCTCTGGGGCACCGTGCCACTCAGTGAGCCCCAACCTAGGTTCTGTAGTTTTAAGTCTGGCTCCCTGCGTCACTTAGTACGCCAGGGTCGCCAGGTCCTCTATCCTTTCCCATTTCTTTCCGTTCAAGTTCCCTTGAATCGTACCTATGTTTTCTAATTGATTTCTACACTCTAAGGTACGTCTAAACATTATGAGATCATCCATAAACATTAATCATAACCTTGAATCCATAATTCAAATTCAAGGAAATTTAAGAGCCAAGTCTAGAGAAGTTCTTAGAGTCTTTTCAAAAGTCTTTTGCAAATGCTTTAAACTTGTTTTAAGACTTGAGTTTTGAGTTGAGTAAAGAGTAACGAATGAAGTTCATTTTCTTCGAAAGAGTATATGGGAATATGTATTCCCAAAGAGTAAATGTTTTCACATTTAAACAAGAAAGGAAACATTGATTTCCAAAAGAGTCTTTGAGCTAGTTTTTGAGTAAAGAGTAAATGTTTTCACATTTAAGCAAGAGAGGAAACACTGATTTCCAAGAGAGCCCTTGAGCTAGTTTTGAGCAATTATCTCAAACCATAGAAATAGTTATGTTTTTAAACATATGAGCTAGTTACATTTTGGGAGTAGTATTGAGCACCGATTTTGGGACAAGTTGAGTTCAGATAATTCATGGTCTCCATAAACCGTGTAGCCAACATGGGTAGAAAAGGGTCATACTTTTTAGATGATTCCTTAGTGCTTTTTAGCATAGACTAGTGGATCCACTTAGTAGTTAGGTTCTATACCCCCGACAAGGTATAGGACGGCCTGACAGAGTGAGGCAAAATGTTGTATCATTACATAGCTCATAGTGATGGTTTTCGGTTAGAGAAACTCCCACATAGATATTTTGTATTCTTATATACACAGAGATATTTTGTATTCTTATATACACACAGTTATTTTGTATTTTTCATATACACACAGAGTTTATATTGTATCCTTGCATACAAACTGAGTTACTATTGTATTCTTCAATACATATAGTTGTTATACACATATTTTTAAAGCTTTTCTTTATACTGCTTTATATTATTGCTTTATATTGAAATGAGTTGAGTTGAGACCAAGTATGTTCCTTCAGTTCCTTTCAAGCTTATGTATTGTTTTAGAATTCCCCTCGCATGCTCGTACATTCAATGTACTGATGTCATTTGGCCTGCATCTTTTATGATGCAGATACATGTAACCAGGATCAACATCCATCGCATCATTGATCCAGTTGAGCTTTAGAGTTATTGGTGAGCCATCTTGCTTCCGGAGGATCCCCTTTTTTATTATTTTCAGTATTCTAGTTCATTAGGATGTCGTGGGTCTTGTCCTGACGTCCATCTCAGTTGTTAGAGGTTTCATAGACAGTTAGTTATTATTAGTTCATGAGTCTTTCCATTTCCATTCAATTATGTTGAGACTTGAGTTGCAGCTTTAGCTAGTGAATGTTTAATTATAAAACATTCTAAGTTATCTATTGAGCTTTCAGTTTACTTTTTAAATTACTTTTATCATGAGTAAGTTTTCCCCTGAATAGTAAGCCAAGCAAGGGTTCGATTGGGGTCATCAATGTTTCTTGAGTGCTAGTCCCTCCCAGGGTGTAGGCTCGGGGCGTGACAAACTTGGTATCAAAGCACAGAGTTTAAGAGTCCTACGGAGTCTATGAAGCTGTGTTTGTAGAGTCCTAGTTATCGTTGTGAAGCGCACCACATCTATAATTAGGAGACTGTGACACTTAGGAACTATCTCACTTCTTTCATACTCATTTTGTGTGATAGAGTTTATCTCTAAAAGTTTCTTCTAATTTGTGCTTGCGCATATCTTTCAGATCATGCCTCCACGAAGAGATGTCAGAGGTCGTCCCGCTAGAAGGAATGTTGAACTATATAAACAAGGGTTACCTAATGCACCTATAGTGCAACCCCAAGGAGAGGTCACCAATGCTGAGTTTCGGGAAGCTGTCCGGATATTGAGTCAAGCTGTGACCAATCAAGTTGGACATAGAGATAATCGACATGAAGTAGCTGATACTTTTAGGATCCGTGAATTTTTATGGATGAATCCTCCAAGCTTCACTGGTTCAAGTGTCACTGAGGATCCAGAAAACTTTGTTGAGGAGCGTCAGAAGGTTTTTGAGATTATGCACATTACTGATGCTGAGAGGGTAGAACTAGCTGCATACCAAATGAAGGGTGTCTCTAGAATCTGGTTTGATCAATGGAAAAAGAATAGAGCTGAAGGTGCACCATTTGTGAGTTAGGCTTTGTTTGAGAAGACTTTCTTGGGGCATTTCTTTCCCTTTGCACTGAGAGAAGCAAAGGCACGGGAATTCCTCACTCTTAAGCAGGAATCTATGAGTGTTCATGAGTATTGTCTGAAGTTCACCCAACTTTCCCAGTATGCTCCGGAGATGGTTGCTAACATGAGAAACATGATGAGTTTGTTCGTTGTTGGGTTGTCTCGTCTGTCAAGTAAGGAAGGCAAGACAGCTATACTGATAAAAGATATGGACATAGCAAGACTGATGATCCATGTACAACAGGTTGAGGAAGAGAAGCTGAAAGATAGGGAAAAGTTTCGAAACAAGAGAGTTAAGACAGGGAATGAGTCCAGACAACAGAAGGGTAATGCTAACATATCACAATTACAAGACAAACTGATAATAGTTTTGACTCTCACAATAACAAGACTCTAACAAATAGCTCATTAGATATCAAAGGAGGAGTGTTACCTTATGACAGTGTCACGCCCTGAGGCTACCTCCTAAACGTAACACAGGACCTAGGATCACGAGTGACCCCAAGCTAACCTTGAGTCTAGCATATCACAAACATACTGAATAGATAACAAAGATAAGCGGAAGCATAATGTAACACCTCTCTATTTGAAATAAACTAGAATTAGAAAGAAACCATTTTTTGGAAAGATTAAATTTGAAAATATTGGCAAGTTATGTTAAGTATGAGTCTTGGGTCAACTTCAAATGACCATAACTGTCAGTATAGAATGAATTAGATGTGCCATAAGGTATGAAATGAAAGGTCTTCGAATTATCTTTCCAACGCCACTGAGTTTGCTAATTTTTGAGCTTGTATGAAGGAGATATTCCCGTTCGAAGTTGGGCTGTCTAGATATGGAAAGTTACCCGGATTTAAGAGGGGTATTTTGGTCTTTTCCCTACCCAATTGGTTTAATTGTTTTTAGTAATTTAATTGGGGTCTAAACTGATTTGGTTCAGTTTACGCTTTACAAAATTATACTAGGGCTTTGAGAGAAGAGAAAATAGGAGAAAAGCCAAAGTTCATCATCGTTCTTGAGATTTTGCTTGTGGATTTCGCCAAGGGTTAATCCTTACGAGGTATGTAAGATCACTTAGAGTTGGGTTCGTTCACCCATGAGCCAATCATGATTTAATTCAACATATTTATGGTCTTGAAAGTAGAGTAATTGAGTTCTTGGTGGATTTTGTTGAAGTTTCTATTGGGATCTTGATTGTTGAGTTCTTGATAAGTTCTTGAGTTAGTTTCATGAGATTTGAGGTTGTTTTTTAGTAGACTCTTGTATACTTTAGTTGGGTATTCGAATCTAAGTGTTTGGGGAAGGAACCAATCGATTCTAGACAAATTAGGGTCGAAAAAATAACATGAAAATTCGTCGAAATTCTGGGGAAAAGGGTGGGGTAAAAGTATCACGACCCGATTTCTCGAGTCATGATGGCACCTACTATGCCCTACCAGCCCACTGGAGATTGACAACGCCTACCATACAAGGCCTCGAATGGGGCCGCCTAAATGCTAGAATGGTAGCTGCGGTTATACGCAAACTCCGCCAAAGGCAAGAACTGGTCCCAATGACCACCAAACTCCAAAACACAAGCCCGTAGCATGTCTTCAAGGACCTGAATAGTACGCTCTGACTGACCATCAGTTTGCGGGTGGAAAGCTGTGCTAAGGTCAACCCGAGTGCCCAACTCATCCTGAAAGGTCCTCCAAAATCTAGACGTGAGCTGAGAACCCCGATCTGATATAATAGAAACTGGCACCCCATGAAGTCGAACCACCTCCCGAATGTAGATACAAGCCAACCTCTCGGCGCTAAATGAAGACTGATTATGAAGGAAATGTATTGACTTGGTCAATCGATCAACGATGACCCAAATGCTATCAACACCTCTAGAAGTCCACGGTAGGCCAGCCACAAAATCCATAGTAATGCGATCCCACTTCCACTCCGGAATGGGTAACCTCTGAAACTCACCACCAGGCCTCTAATGCTCGGCCTTTACCTACTGGCAGCATAAGCAAAGGGAAACAAAGTCAATAATATCTCTCCTCATGCCACTCCACCAGTAATGCTGCCTCAAATTAAGATACATCTTCGCTGTGCCCGAATGGATAGAGTATCTAGTCTCATGACCCTCAGAAAGTATCAACCTTATCAAATCCCCAACTCTCGAAACACAGATGCGGCCGGTGAATCTCAACACTCCATCAGGATCTAAGGTAGCCTGACCACCATCACCTGCTAATACTCGATCTCTAAGGGCCATCAATGCCTCATCCTCAAACTGACAACCACAGATCCTATCAAGCAAAGAAGACTGAACTCCCATATACGCCAAGACGCGTCTAGAATCTGAGATATCCAACCGAACCATGTAATTAGCTAAGAACTGAATGTCCAAAGCCAAGGGTCACTCCTCAACAGATAAGAAGGCTAGACTACCCATACTCACCGCCTTCCGACTCAAGGTGTCCGCTACCACATTCGCCTTGCCCGGATGATAGAGAATAGAGAGGTCGTAGTCCTTCAGGAGCTCAATCCAACGACGCTGCCTCGAATTAAGGTCCCTATGGCTCATGATGTACTGAAGACTCCTATGATCGGTATAGATCTCACATCGAACTCTATACAAGTAGTGCCTCCAAATCTTAAGTGCGAAAACTACCGCCGCCAACTCCAAGTCACGGGTGGGGTAGTTGCGCTCATGAATCTTAAGTTGCCTCGACGCATAAGCAATAACTCAGTGCTGCTTCATCAATACACAACCCAAACCAACGACGGATGCGTCCCAATAAATTGTGATGCCCTCACCCTCAACTGGAAGAGTCAATATAGGAGCGGTGGTCAATAATTCCTTGAGCCTCAAAAAGCTCACCTCACACTCCTATGATCAAACAAAGGGAACATTAACAAAGTTAACCGGGTCAGAGGTGCTTCCAAGGTAGAGAAACCCTCCCCAAATCGTCTGTAGTATCCTGCTAGTCCGATGAAGCTCCGAATCTCAGTAACTGTGGTAGGCCTAGCCCAATCACGAATTGCCTCAATCTTCGCCGGATTTACCATAATGCCCTCCTTGGATACAACGTTCCCAAGAACGCTACATAGTCTAACCAAAACTGGCACTTTAGAACTTGGCATAAAGCCGCTGATCTCTCAAAGTCTAGAGCACAACTCTCTAATGCTGCTCATGATCACCCTTAATCCGCGAGTATATCAAAATGTCATCAATGAAGATTATGACGAAGGAATCAGGATAAGGCCTGAACACGCGCGTCATCAAGTCCATAAAGGCAGCAGGGGCATTAGTCAACCCTAATGACATCACCAAGAACTCATAATGTCTATAACGGGTCCTAAATGCAGTCTTAGGATGTCCGCTGCCCTAATCCTCAACTGGTGGTAACCGGACCTCAAATGAATCTTAGAGAACACTGAATCTCCCTGTAGCTGGTCAAATAGGTCATCAATCCTAGGCAGAGGATATTGATTCTTCACTGTCACCTTATTCAACTGACTATATTCAATGCACATGCGCATCGTACTGTCCTTTTTTGAACAAAAAGAACGGGAGCGCCCCAAAGTGATACACTAGGTTTGATAAATCCCTTACCCAAGAGATCCTGAAGCTGAACACTGAGCTCCTTGAGCTCTACATGAGCCATTCGATATGGCAGAATAGAAATAGGTCGAGTACCCGGCTCAAGCTCAATCGGAAAATCAATATCACTCTTTGGGGGTAGGCAAGGTAGGTCGGTAGGAAACACATCTAAGAAGTCACGAACAACAGGAACTGACTCAACCGGAGGGACCTCCCTACTCACATCACGCACAAAGGCCAAATATGATAAACATCCACTAGCCACTAGCCTCCTAGCTAGAATAAAAGAGATAACCCCAATTAGTGTACTACCGCGAGATCCCTGCCACACCACCAGAGGAATACCAGGAATGGCTAAGGGAATGGTCTTAGAGAAGTAATCTAAAACAACGCGATAAGGGGATAACCAGTCTATGCCCAGAATTTTGTGACTCTATTTTTGATAGAGTGTCAGCGTTTTGATGCTGTTCGGAAAGGGAAAGCTCCAGAGGAGTGATTTTGGAGCGCGCGTGATCGGCCTACAGGTAAGCTACGACCTCCTTTCTTTTAGATTGAGCTTAATTGTGTAAGAGCATGTCGATTGGAGTGAATTTGGGGTGGGTACCAGTTTCCTACTTTACTTTGATTAGATACCTTATGTTAGGATCGATTGGTCATATTTCGGGTGTAGTATCATGTTAACCGGTTTAGTAGAGTTGCATGCTTATGTGCTAAATGCTATTGTATGCTTGTATGCTTGTATGCTTGTATGCTCTGTGTTGTATGCCTTGTTTATCCTTAATCGTAAGCATGATGTCCTTAGTCTAGGTTAGGCTAGCATTGCCTTAGGCTTATGACTCGTGTGGGCTGGATAGCCTTGACTTTTTGCCCACGTCTTTCAAATGACTTAGCTCCTTGTAGACTGAAGTAGCAGACTTGAGTCTGATAGTTTGAGCCTTAGATTAGGCGTTATCGCTGCTTGCTGCACTTCTTTATCTTCTCCCTCTAGTACCGACACGCTCTCGAAAGTTTGGTGTATCACTGAAGGCGTGGGATTGAGATAGTATAGGCTTAGAGCCCTTTCTGTGATTTCTTAGAGTGGATGATGTTTCACGGTGGCAATTGTTGGATTGGATCCTATTGGAGATACCATCACCCCCGGAGTCGTTCTTTCTAGCTGGGCTGGGAGCGTATCACTGGCTAGGTAGACTCGGTGATTTCGGCGATTTCCCCCGGGCCTCTCTTTCTAGCTGGGCTGGGAGTGTGCTACTGGCTGGGTGTCCCCGGATCGCTCTTTCTAGCTGGGATGGGAGCTGACTGTATGGTAGGATGACTCGCGATATCCACCTCACTCATGGGTCCCTCTTTCTAGCTGGGTGGGAGTGGACTGTTTGGTTGGGTGCCCCTTGGGGTCACTCTTTCTAGCTGGGCTAGGAGTGCATTGCTGGCTTAGTGGAGTCTGATGGATTATCTTGGTTACTTTGGGCTGGGAGCCCGACTTTCTTCTTTCTCATTAGACTTAGTTATTCTGTGTACTCCGGACAGTTGAGGGTCCGTTCAGGTTTTATTTAAACTTGCGCACGAATGTACCTTTTGGGCTTATGGGGGTCCAGTTAGGTTTAGTTTAGTTGTACTTAGTTTATTTCTGGTATGCTCGTGTGCTTTATTTTCTTATCCGCTTTGACCTTTATGTGTCTAGATTCTAACATTTCTTATTGTTTTTACCCTTTTTGCTCAGTCAGCCTGTGACGCCTACTGGATACATGTTGTTTTGGTAGTCATGCTACACTCTGCATCTACTTCGTGATGCAGGTCCCAGTACCAGTTACCAGCGATGATTAGTTCCAGCCTTCTTTTGTAGCTGTGATTCGAAGACGAGGGCGAGCACTTGGCGTTTTGTGTTTGTCTTGTCTCCTTCTTTTGTTTTAGCTAGTCTTGTTGCCTTTGAGACACACTTTGTTGTGGTCCACTTTTGGGACTTGTACTCTTTATTAGATAGCTCTATACTAGTGACTTCCAAGTTCTGGGAAGGATTTCTGTATATATTTATTTTGGTTTGCTTCCGCCTTGTTGTCTTTGTTTAGATTATTGTTTTCACTAGTTTCAACCCTTTCGCTCATTGCTTGATGTTCTGGGTTACAGGTTGGCTTACCTATTGGTAGGGCATAGTAGGTGCCATCATGACTCGAGAAATCGAGTCGTGACAAAAAGTGAGCTCCACATCAGTGTCTGAAGTTTGGGCTCTAGAGTGTCGCGCCACTCAGTGCGCCCAAACCCAGGTTCTGTAGTTTTGAGTCTGGAACCCTGTTGCGTCCAATCACACATACAAGTGTACGTGGTCGTTCAAGTATAAAAGTAGCTCTTATTAAGAGTCGGATATCGTGCCCACAGAGATTCACGATTAGAATAATTTGATTTTTCCAATACTTTCAATTAAACACAAATGTTCTCAAATTAAAGTGATTCAATTTCTCAAGGGTTCGAACAATGATTGGGTAAAATCCAGGGCTGTAGGTCATATCAGGAATTATGCACATTATCTTGTTAAACGGATATTCATCAACTATCGAATCAATCATCATAGGGTTAAATATATGATTATGGTCTCCCGACCTTTAATCGCCTACAATAAATGGCAACCTAACTACATCGTTGAGCAGGGATAAGCTGGACCAATTATCGAGCATTACGGTTTCTTCCTGTCTAATGACCAAACAAGGTCTCTAGGTATATCCCTATCCTAGATCCAACTTAACTCTAATTCTTAAGAGAAAATCATTCTCCTCATGCCCCATGTTCTATCCTCTTATTCCTCTCCCAAGTTCAATTCAGACAAGATGTTTATTTCAATGGTGATCAAGCACGAAATACGAAAAACAAGAACATAAGAGAGATTCATATGATAGTTAATGTCAATCCATAAAACTTCAATAATTTACAATCATCATGTAGCCACAGCCGTATAATTAAGGAAATTAGCTACTTATAACAAGAATTTCGATTAAGCAATATTCAAATATCATAAATAGATCGGAAGTAAAAGAGTTTAGGAATGAACCGTAAAAACAGATAAAATAGCTCTCCAAATCGTTGTTCCTCAAATCCTAGAAAAGGAATAAATTATAAAATAAAATATGAGTCTATTTATAATTAAGTCGAAATGACCAAACCTGGCACTTTGGGGCGCGACATGGAGGGGTTGTTAAACTCCTGTTTGAGGACTTCTTCTCTTCTCCGCGACGCGGGGCTGTCACAGACTGTTCTGTCTCAAATGATAATTCATGAGTAAGAACAAAATCCCTCTCTGTGACGCGGAGAGGGTATGGATCTTCCTTGATCTTTTATTTTTCCTTCTTCTTTCTTGCTTCTTTTTTACTTGGATCCTATCGTGCTTCTCAATGCCCTTTTCAATGCTCGTTCCTTCATTTAAACTCACCTACACAACTAATCATGTTGTTTAGTATAGATGCATTCAAAAGACTCGACACGACCATCAATTAACATAAAAATGATTCCAAAATTAGCTTAAATGTGGGTGTTATTTGGTTCCTAGGCATATAAATACGCCTAAGATCACAACTCCACACTTAGAGCTTTGTTCTTCCTCGAACAACTTCCTAAACCAGTCCTAGACCTAGACTCCCTACTCTGGTATTTGTGCATCCACTACTTCCTTTTAAGAATCTTTTAACAATTCAAGCATGCACGTTCTCCTTTACAATTGTCATGAACCACTTTCATACATCATACATTTCAAGTACTGACTTGACAAATTTTTCAACCAAAGCATTCAGCTTCATGTTCACCATTAAATATCACCTATATTTTATACAACAAGTGCCCATCACACAAAGGAATAGTCCGCACACTTTACTCAACAAATTGAATATCATCCCTAATGCAAATGTTTTGATTTTCTTGCTACATTCACAACTTTTTCTTTCCCTTGGATCCCCCTTTCTGCAAAGTTTCCCAATTGTACTTATAACCTTGCCCTCTCTTTTCCTTGAGCCTTTATTTTCTACACACTTTTTTTTTTACACTTAACAATATAGCCACCCTCAACTTATAGATTTCTCACGAGTTAAGGTGCACATTGTCCTTGTAAGGACCAGGGCCATTATTAAGGTATTCTCCGAATTAGCCACCTTCAACTTAAGCTTTTGACCTTAGTCGAAGTGCACAATGTCCAAGGGACCAGGACCAATCACAGATTTAGGAACTTAAAGGACATCATTGTTGTACCTCTTTTTTTTTCTTTACCACCAAACCAAGCATTTTCAGCCTATCTACTTTTACCATTCTTTTCACTTTTTCATCTTAACATAGTGCATTAAGGATTACTTTGGGATCAAAACTAATGGTATCAATAAAAGGGATTCGGCTAAATTCAGCAGGTTAGAACAAAAACAAGGCTAACCGGCTCAATGGGGCTATACTAGGGATATTTTTTCTGAAAAGGTTAACATAAACAGGACAAATCAAAGAAAGCCTATTATCGCCTCCTAAACAAAACAACACTTTTTTATTTTGCTTCAATAACATACCAGGCAAGTTCTAGACTCGGATACATTACATGGATACTACAATACCTCACCCCTCATGACACAAGTTCTACTCAAGATGGATCAATCACAGGCAACACAATTAGTTCATGCCAAGGTTCTATTTAAGCGTAAGTTGTAATCATTAAAGCCAAGTACAAGAATTCAAATGCATTCATATATCAATTTCCCGACATGCTTTCATAAAATCTCTTTTCGGAATTTCAAGCTTCAGTACATACCATACCTACGACTCAATGACAAAAAATTGCCCTTAAGAAGGTCGTCATCCATCTATCATAGGGCAATGCGACTTAACTACGATGACTGACTCAATCCTAAAAAGACAAAATCTTTTTGTGTTTTGTACGGTTCAAAGGGACTCTCCTTGGCCAAAGAACCGAAAACAACCTCCAAGAAACCCAAATAAAAACATAAAATAAACGATAGACATACGACACTAATGTTTACTAATATATACAAACCTGAGATAATATCACCCCACCCCATACTTAAAATATGAGCACTGTCCCCAGTGCTTCACAAAATCATAAAACATAGTACACAGGTAAGGTGAACCACTCCCTGATCAGTCCTCCATGGCATCTCCACTGTCGGCCTCATCACCGGCCAAAGTATGGTCAACCTCTTCCGTCTCAGAATCGGGGTCCACATCCGAGCCAGTGCGCAACTGATCCTCATCTGTCGGTATATCATCATCCACCGGCTCATGAAACGCAGGACCAATGCCAAGCAAGGCCTTAGCATGTGCATTCAACGGGTATGTCCTTTCTACATCCCCCAATTGCACGTCAGTCAACGCCTGACAACCATTTTGGTGGAGCAACATCTCCAGCCCATACATCTGGGCCATAATTAGCTCATCCCATCTATGGCGCTCCGCGGTAGTTAGTGTTGGACCAAACTCATTGTCCGGCCCCTGTGTCTTCGTTATATCTACCGACGCTGGGAAAAGTGGATCCATATAGTCCAAGCTCTCATCCGGTACACCTGCAACACGACAAAGTCTAGTAATGAGACCTCCAAATGCGTACATTCGTCCTTTATGAACCTAGGCCTTCCTCAGAGACGATTTCAACACATCCCCAATATTCAACTCTGTGGGCATCATCAAAGCGTAGACCAAACACACTCTATCCCAGGTGATGTCTGTGTAGTGCAGCCTAGGTATCAAATAGTGCATCACAATTTTTAACCAGACCCAAGCTTCTCTGAGCATGTGCGCATAAGGAAGAGATTGGTGATACCTCTTTGCGTTGTGCTTAGTCCACTGCACCATAGACTGGGGCAATAAAGTGTGTGGCGAATGGCCCGGTACGGTGGTCAAATATTCAACTCTGTCAGCACTAATGGATCAGCAACTAGTGAAGTGCTAACTATGTCATTCAGAATTGCGGGAGTGAGAGTCACATCCACTCCCTGCACCTTCACAAAATGATATCTAGATTCCGTCGCCCAGTTGGCATAGAATTCCTGGACCATGTGTAAGTTGCACTCAGTCGGCTCAGCAAAAATAAACTCCATCTGAAGTTCTTGGATACGCCTCATGATTCTGGGATACTCATGTGCTAGGCTATCTCTATCAATGCACATGTCAGAAAAATATTGTGCCTCTGTGTGCTTCTTCCACCAGAGTTTACCTTCCTTGACCACAACTCGCAACCCAAACCTCTTAGTTTCCCCATGGGTACTGCAGGTGCGGGAGGCACATTTCCCCCACTCCAAACTCGCTTTCTCTGGCTCGAATTGGTTACTTCCTTTTTGGGTCGCTGGGTACTGACATGACTACCTACAAACATAGTCTAATTTAGCCCAAAACAACAAAAAAAAACAGGATGAGGTATGGTTGAAGCGCAACCATCACCCCACACTTATCATAAACATGCCCCACCATATGGTACTCAGACTTCCCAATGGGCACTATACACACCCATGACCACAACCCAACAACATAAGAACATAGTCATAGTTCCCACCCAATCACTGTAGCATATTCAAGTACAAAAACGTCATCCAAAGGTCCATATATCACAACCCACAACTCCACATAATGATACACCCTCAGTTCTACTTAAGAATGCACATGAATATGTTCATGCAACCCTTCTAGACGTAAGATTCATATAATACCAACAAAGGAATTTGCTACTCAAGATTTTGAAACCCCCAATACAATTCATGAAACAAACAATTTGAATCAGTCAATAAAACCTAATCTTGAACTCTATCAAGTTCATGAAAACAGGTTCCACCCTATACCCACATAAACTCAAACACATGCACTTTCTACTCAAGAATTCGAAATTCCCAGAAAGAACAACATACAATAGTTTTGTCTACTACCAATCATACCCACAACTCATTTATTCCCAAACAACAACAACAACAACAAACAAAGTATGAGCAATCCAAATGTGAGAGAAAATGGGAACAAAACATGTACCTTCACTGTCGAAGACGAGTAGAGTAAGCAGATGGATGAGCGATTGACTCCGCGTTACAAATTTGAAGTTGAGAAATCAGAGGGGGCGAAGGGGAAGGGAAATCGTTCAAAGGAAAAAGGAATAATGGGGAATTTGGGACTTGATTTGGGGTTAAAAGGGAATTTGGGTTGGGTTTATTTGAAAGGAAAGGGGTCAGACCCATCTATTTTAATGAAAATGAAAATACCTCACCTGGTCCGCGGCGCGCGCTTGTTACATACAGTTCTGGTTTGCAAAAATAATTAATTCCTAGTGGAATCAAAATACACTTCCAAGCTCCATGACGCGGGTCCATTATGGACCATTCTACCTAGATTTTTGACGAGAAATTTAATTCTTGTTGAATCCAAATTTCATGACCATCTCCGCAACGCGCTCGCATTACAGAGTGTTCTGCCTCTCTTTGAAAAATTACTTTCTAGCAAGGTAAGAATTGGCACTCCCTCCGCGACACGCTATGGTTGCCCAATCCCATTCCTTGCACATTTTAAGCACAACACCCATTAGTGTAAACACGATGGGTTGCCTCCTATCCAGCCCCTTAGTTTTGGTCGTGGCACGACTCATTTTTTTGTATTTTCCTGATATATAATTTTTTTATTTAAACTAATTCCTAGGAATTGAAATAACAAAACAAAACAAAAGAAATCCTAACTATTACAAGGGGTCACGTGTTGCCTCCCGTGCAACGCTTGATTTAACGTCGCGGTACGACCTAGATGATGACTTACTCGTCAATCAAGGTGAGCGCTTCATGCTCATGATCAACATTATTCCCGAAGTAGTGTTTTACTCATTGCCCATTTACAAGAAAGTGGAGCTCTTATCCTCATTTGTTAGCTCCACAGCTCCATGTTGGGTCATCCTTACTAATTCAAACGACCCACTCCACTTAGACCGAAGTTTTCCGGATAACAACTTTTTTCTTTAATTGAACAATAACACCAATTGACCAAGCTCAAATGTGTGTGACACAATATGTTTGTCATGCCACCTCTTAGTCTTCTCCTTATATAGCTTGGGATTTTCGTATGCGTGAAGCCTGAATTCCTCTAGCTCATGTAGCTGTGTTATTCTTTTCTTGCCAGCTAACTCTGGGTCTAAATTCAACTTCTTGATAGCCCAGTATACTTTATGCTCCAATTTTTCTTGAAGGTGACACACTTTTCCAAACATCATTCGATAAGGAGAAGTCCCTATCAGTGTCTTGTATGCAGTCTTGTATGCCCACAAAGCATCATCTAACTTTTCAGCCCAATCTTTCCTTTGTGCATTCACAGTCTTTGTAGAATTTGCTTGACTTCCCTATTGGACACTTCCATTTGCCCGCTAGTCTAAGGATGATAAGCGGTGGCTACCTTGTATCTTACTTCATATTTGGCTAGCAGATTCCGCACTGAACTGTTGATGAAATGCGTACCTACATCAATTATCAAGGCCCTTGGAGTTCCAAACCTAGTGAAGATGTTATTCCTGATGTACTTCACTATCACCTTCGCATTATTAGTAGGTAGAGCAATTGCTTCCACCCACTTGGACACATAGTCCGCTGCCACTAGGATGTACTGATTTCCATTGGAAGATGGTAATGGTCCCATGAATTCTATCCCCCATACATCAAAGATCTCAACTTCGAGGATGTTGTTCAGCGACATCTCATGTCTTCTAGAAATAGTGCCCATCCGCTCACATCGATCACAACCCTTCACAATAATTGCAACATTTTAAAATAAAGTAGGCTAAAAGAATCCAGATTGCAATACCTTATACGCCGTGCACTCGCCTCCGTGATGCCCAACATAGGGTGAAGAGTGGCAACTCTCTCATGTTCAGCTACACACCTTCGCACCATCTGATCAGGTCCGTACTTGAATAATAAAGGTGCATCCCACATATAAAATGGCGCCTTATACTTTAGCTTTTGCTTTTGATGTGTTGAAGCCCCATGTGGAAATAAACCAGTCACTAAAAAGTTCACAATATCAACATACCAGGGTAATTGTGCAAGGTCTACGGCCAGCAATTGCTCATCGGGCAACTCTTCACGAATCTGTCCTTCATTCCTCCATGAGATGAGTCCTCCAATCTGGAAAAATGATCGGCTATCTGGTTCTCAGTCCCCTTCCTATCTTTAATTTCCAAATCAAACTCTTGCAAGAGCAATATCCATCTAATTAACCTCGACTTCGCATCCTTCTAATTGTATAAATACTTGATTGCAGCATGATCAGTGTTGACAACAACCTTGGTGTCCACCAAGTATGACCTGAACTTATCAAAAGCAAATACTAGCGCTAGCATCTCTTTTTATGTGACAGTGTAGTTAGCTTGAGCTGCATGAAGTGTCTTGCAAGCATAATAGATGGAGTGAAACATCTTCTCTTTACGCTGGCCTAGCACTGCACCAATTGTTGTATCGATGGCATCACACATGAGCTCGAAGGGTAACTCCCAGTTAGGAGCAAGCAGAATAGGGGTTCGATCAACTTCTTCTTCAATAGCTCAAATGCCTGCAAACAAATTTCATCAAATACAAACTTCACCTTTTTTTCCAACAGGCTACACATGGGTCTTGCGGTATTAGAAAAATCCTTGATGAATCTTCTATAAAATTTGGCGTGTCCTGGAAAGCTTCTAACTCCCTTCACAGTGATGGGAGGTAGAAATTTCTCAATGACCTCCACCTTGACTTTATCAACTTCTAGCCCATTTGTTGAAATTTTGTGCCCCACTACAATCCTGTCTCGACCCGGGGTTACCTCCTAGGAGCAACATGGCGTACTTGACCCCAAAGGGGTCTGATACAAGCCCTTAGCATAATCATAACATAAAGACATAGAATAATTGCGGAAAAATTTAAAACTTTTACAATAGAAGTCAACTTCTTTTTCCTAAACGAGCATAGGAATCTAGACTTGTCTCAATCACCATCTAGTACATAAAGAATGAAAATAGGGTCAAAAGCCCTTTACATCAACAATAGTCTCAAAGTAGGAAGTACAATAGAACTTGAAACAATAGCATCTTGTCCTCAAACTTGAGGACTCACCAAACTTAGGGAATAATCAACCCAAGCTTCTATTGAAGAAAGTAGAATGTATCAACCACCGGAACCTACACTCATAGAATGTAGAAAATATGGGTTAGCACAAATAATGTACTAAGTATGGACACCATGCACAAAAATCCTTAAAACATGCATAAAAGGGACATTAGTTGAAATCATGCCTTTACCAAGTTTACAAACCATTATGCACATTTATGAAGAAACATAAGCCAAACCAATCATACAAGCAACCCAAAGCCACAGTGGTGCAATGCAAAGGTAAAGTCCTATAACCTCACCAAATGCTAAGTGTCACCCTTAGGCTACCAACATCATACATATCTTACTTTGCCTTACTCATAGTCAACATACATAAGTAAAGAGTCACACATGTTCATAACTTACAAGTGAAATCAACTTTAACATTCATACATATCATTCATACATAATCCATAAGCCATCATAACATAAAAGAACCTCACCATAACCCCTCTTAGAGTCTACTTGTGCAATGCATAAGTGAAGTTCCATACCCCCACTCAGAATAAGTAGTACCCCTTAAGAAATCATTGTTTAAGTTCATGCTTATACCAAAGTTCATATTCATATCATATAGGGAAGAATAACATTAACTGACATAGACCATACGAGCTAAATGGAATCCGGTGTTCTACCCCCACACCGAAAAGAGGTTTCCTACTTGCCTAAGGTAGAAAGTACATTTTAGCTTCTAGGTGGATCCACTAGATAAGACCTATGCAGGCACATAGTTATGAGATATGGAGATTGCTTCTAGAAACCCTAACTACTAACGTGGAGATTTCCATCTCATAAGACACCGTATTTAGAACCCAACTACTAGCGTGAAGGAACTCATCTCATACTCATACCACTCGGTGCTAACCATAATTCCCTTAAAATGTAATATTAAGTCTTTACTTAAGTTCATGTTCATAAGAGAATGCACTACGCACTCATGTGAACATATCATCATAATAGCTCATTAATTCGTTAAGTGAGAATGCCCTTTCACCTTAGAATCATCAAAATGTGAGTAAACCATTCACAACGTATTCATATTGTGCTCATGAGAATGGCCTTTCAATCAACACAACAAGCTCATCATAGACATATATACATACTTCATGCATAATCAAATGTATAAGGTATATGGAAGATAGATCTTACATCAATACCACAACTACACAATGGATAAATGATCATTACTATTCAAGTAAATCACAATCTTATACATAATTCTCATAAAGAGGTGCAAACCCTCATACCTTTGCACTTCAAGGGTCTTGAATCTCAATCAACCTAACCATGAACAATTACTTCATAATATATGAGGAATTTCATGATTCAATAGCTTAATTAACATAACCATATTCAATTGACACATTCATAATATCGACCAACCCACAATATCAATTCAAGATCTATCAATATGGGGAAACATGGGTCAATAGGGAATTTTCATTATACAACATCAATACTCCATCAACCTATTCATAATTCACCATAACCAACCATAAACAATCATAATTAAACAATAAAAACGTTTTGGAAAGAAGACCCATGTTATAGATTGAAAACCCTAGAATTTGGGGATTTGGAATCTTGAAAACACAATTTGAAGGGGCTCCTTGGGTGATAGCTACCCAAGGATGAAAAGCATCCATACCTTGACTACGAATCACCACGAATTTTGGGGAAGAACCTTCAAAATCTACAAACCCTAGCTCCAATAGCTTATTCTTCTCCCTTGAGTTTAGAGACATAAATATTGAGAGAGGAGAGCATTTTGGGAATTATTTGGGTGTTTTTGTTTATGACTTGAAAATAGGTGAAATTGACTTAAAAACAATATATATACTTCCCCTAAAAATACCCAAAACACCTCTCATTTTATTGGACTAAAATAGAAAATGACCCTAAAGACCTTCATTAATTGATCCCCACCCAGGTTCACAACTCCCTCCACGAGTCGTGGTGAGGACCACGACTCGTGGTCCTTCTTGTGGAGTTGAGGTAGTAGCTCTTGTCACGACCCGAGTTTACACCCTGGACGTGGCTGGCACTCAAGAACCATTGCTGGTCCCCAAGCGAACCCTCATCCTAGCTGACTACAAGTGGAAAACTAACTTAAGCATACAAAAGCTTAAAACTGAAATAAAAGTTCACAAAACTTAAATACAAACTTTAAGTCCAAGGAAAACTTTGTATAATAAAATATATACAACTTGCCATAAAAAGGCAACTTTAGTCTTTAAAACATTTAACCATATAAATGAAGACTTCTAAAACTCTATTGTCTATCTATGAAGCCTCTAAATGACAATGATGGAAGTCGGGACAAGACCCACGACCTCCTAACAACTGAAAGTAAATGGAATCCTCCGGAAGAAAGGAGGCTTACCATAACTAACTCGAGCTCCAAGTGATATCAACAAAGCTCCTGTTGATGATCCTGAATACCTGTGTCTGCATCATGAGAAGATGTAGGCCAAATGGCCAGTACGTGGAATGTACGAGAATGTAGGGGGAATTCTAAACCATAAACATAAGCTTGAAACTTGATAAAAAGGAAACCTACTTACCTCTCCTCAAACTTACTCAACTCAAGGAATACTCAAGCATACTCAAAACTACTCAAACTTACTCAACTCAGAAATTTGATACTCAACTCAAAGATATGATACTCGACTTGAAATACTCAACTCTGGATACTCAACTCAATATAAAGCAACAATACATATGCAATATATGGAAAATTTATAAAACAGTAAAAACAACTTAGTTCGTAAAAGAAAATGCAATAACAAACTCAACTTTACTTATATAATAAAGTAATATAATTTATGTGGGAGTTTCTCTAACAGACAACCACTACTATGAGCCTAAGTGGTGATACAACGTCTTGCCCACGCTGCCAGAACTGTCTTATACTTTGTTGTCATATAAAACGCTTAACTTAGTGGATCCACTAGTCTATGCTAAAAGCATCTTAAGGAGTCATCTAAAAAGTATGATCCTTTACTACCCATGATGACTACATGATTTATGGAGACTTGAGTTAATATGAACTCGCATCCCCATATCGGTGCTCAATACTACTCCCAAAATATACTTAGCTCATATGTTTGTAAAAACAAAACTCTTTCTTTGAATTGAGATAATTACTCAAAACTTAGCTTAAAAGCTCTCTTGGAATCAATGTTCCATTTTCTTGCTCAAATGTGAAAACATTTATAAACTCTTTGGGAATACTTAGTTCCCTTATAGATTTTTGAGAAATGGACTCAACTCTTTACTCTTTGCTTAACTTGAAACTTTTAGTCTTAAAACAAAGTTAAAACATTTGTAAAAGACTTCTTAAAATGAGGGTCATGCCGAATTATGGACGTGAACGACTCAATGCAAGGTTTTCAATAACCATAGATAGAACTCAAATACTTGGAACTCAAGAACTTCAATAATACTACTCACTTCAAGAATGCTCAACTCAGAGGGTTCATGCGGAATTTATGAGTATGAACCACTCAACTCAAGGAATCAAAGATACTTCTCATCTTAAGATTGTTCGACTTATAATGTTCATGCGGAATTATGGGCATGAACAACTCAACTCATGGACTTCATGGGTAATAAGTAATAGTCCCATGATTAGGATTATATTCTCAAATAGGTTATAAACTCAATACTTAAGACTTAGGACATAGAGATATTACTCCTCTCATAGATACTCAACTTATGGAGTTCATGCGGAATATATGGGCATGAATGACTTGACTCGAAGGTCTACAAACTACATGGAACTCATGTATATATACGACACTTCTCATTCTCTTACTTACTACCTCAAGACATAGTTCAAATCGATGGTTGATCTCAAAGGATTCACAATTGAACTCAATGGCTTTCTTGAACTCTACTTTTAACTCTCTCTTGAATGAGAATTATGAATTCAAGAGTTATGGTTCACGCTATAAAAGATCTCATGATGACAGGTAGACTCATGAGTACATTCTCCTCATCCTCACAGTCACTTGCTCGAGTCTTGAAACAAGTTACTAGAAGTTGTAGAAGACTCCACAAAAAGACTCAAAGGGACTTTCTTAAAATGTTCGAAAGAATTCTCAAAACTTAACTCTCAACTCTACCTTGAATTTGAATTATGAATTCAAGGTTATGATCATGTTAGGAATGATTTTAGGTGTTTAGAAGTAACTTAGAGTAATTAGAATAAAAAAGGAGTGAAGGTGCACTTTAAACGAACTCAAACGGAGCAACCAACGACAAACTGGATGGGGCAGGCAACCCTGGCGCTATGGGTGGCGCGGGGCGCCAGCCCCTAAACTTCAGAAGTGGGTTTGGGGCGCTCTGGCAGGCGCATCACGCCAGTCCCCAACCCAGAAAATTCAGCAAGTTTCTTTTCTCGTTTTCTCACCCTATTTCTCCTAGAATCGAATGGTTTCTTCCCCAATCGCTTGGAATTGATTACTTAACATAAGTAAACTCTAATATACTCAATACATCCATTAAAACACTCACTTTGATCTCAAGAAATCATCCAAAACCCAACACAACAAGATTTAGAATGAACTTCAAGAACACCTATCAAGAACCCATCAAAAACTCAAGTCTTTCAACTTCAAGAATGAAATTTGCACTGAAAATAACATGTTTGGTGTGTGGGTGAACAAACCCAACACTATGGAAGCTTACTTACCTCTTAGGGATCAAACCCATGGCGAAAATCCGTTACAACACGCAAGAATCTCGACGAACGCTTGATCCTCTCCTTTTTTGTCCTCTTCTCTCTTATTTTCTCTTCTTGAACTCTCAACTAAAACCCTAGGCTAATTTTAGGATTGTAAAACTAAACAGAATAGGATTAGACCCTTAAAATATTACTTAAAATGAATTAAATCTGATTGGGTAAGGAAAAGACCAAAATACCCCTCTCTATTTTCTGCTAACTTTCCTTAACTCGACAGCCTATCTTCAAAAGGCCATCACTCATCCGACCTCGAAACTTAGCAAACTCGGTGGTGTTGGAAAGATAATTCAAAGAGATTTCCTACGGTATTTGGTAGAACACCTAAATCATCCTGAGCTAGGAGTTATGATCGTTCGAAGTCGACCCAAAACTCATACTTAGCTTAACTTGCAAAATTTCAGATTGTGCTATTTCCAATTTAATTCTTTTTGGAACTCAAGGTGCTACATCTAGTGACCTTAACACTTAAAAGAAATTTTAGTTCCTCGGTAAAATCCTACTCACAACGAAGGATGGTTCAAGTCTTAGTTCAAAAAAATTTCTAGGGTGTTACAACTCTCTTTTTGGAGCTCAAGGCTCCATCGCCTAAGGCACCCTCATGAGAACCTTCACGATCCGTGAAGTGGACCACTCCCAGTGGTCATGCTCGTGGAGGGTGAGGCAGTAGCTAGGCTACTCTTTGCTCTCATGCCCCCATGCCCCCATGCCCCCATGACCCCATGCCAAATCTTCTTCACGAAGGGCTCCACGTGCCGTGGTCAAGACCACGAGCCGTGGTCTCTTCCGTGAAGTTGAGGCAGTGGCTAGCCTTTTAGGTGGCCAACTTTCCATGGCCAGGGGATCTTTACTACCACCTTCACCAGCCGTGGAGTGGACCACGACTCGTGGTCCCCCTTGTGAAGGTTGGGGCAGTAGCTTCTAGCTAGGGGCAGCTTTGGCCTTATGCCTTGGCTTGGCCCCTTGGCCTTGACACTTGCCCCTTGGTCTTGACTCTATAAACCCCATTTTAACCCTAATTGACTTACTAAAAGTTCGGGGAGTAATTTTTACTATTTTTAACCTTATATTTAGGCTCTAGTTTAACCTACCATTTTTCGGGGTGTTACATTATCTCCCCCTTGGGGACATTCATCCTCGAATGGAGATTTAGACACCATACGAAGTTAAAGACTCAAGACTAGCATCCCATCATGCATGCAACATAACAAAAATGCACAACTTATAGGAGGAAACATCAACTCCATCTCAAGACATAAACAATGCAACCACAAGGAAGTAGGAACTACATCCACAACCCAACATGCACAAAACTCATCGCTTCATATCATTTTAGGAGGAACTACCTTCTCCAACTCAAACAAGCTCAACAAAACCATAAGGAGCCAATATTCCATATCATAAAACATAACTAAGCATGTCCATTAATTCACCTCATGAAGCCAAATATGCAATCATCATACTAAAACGCAAATCAACATGAGGGACATATAAATCATGAAAACTCAAGATATGCTAAACATGAATTCTTACAAGAACATGCACAACAGAAGGAAATCATAAAGAAAACTCATTGCACAAATGACTTCCAAAATGCCAAACTCAAGAAAACTACTTACCTCAAGTTTGGATAGGAGTAGAAGCAAAAAAATGAGGATAACGGGACTTCATATCGGCCTCGGCCGCCCATGTAGCACCCTCAACTAAGTGATTCTTCCATAAGACCTTAACAGAAACTACCTCTTTGTTTCTTAACCTCTTAACTTGTCAATCTAAAATTTCCACCGGGACCTCTTCATAAAAAATGTTCTCATCAACTCCTAAACCCTCTAAAAGAAGGATGGATACCGGATCACCAATGCACTTCTTAAGCATGGAAACATGAAATACCGGGTGAACCGGAGCCAATTCATTTGGCAAGTCCAATTCATAGGCAACTTTCTCAATACACTTCAAAATTTGATAAGTACCCACATACCGGGGACTAAGCTTCCCCTTTTTACCAAACCTCATCACACATTTCATGGGTGAGATTTTTAAGTAGATCCAATCACCAACCTCAAATTCAAGATCCCTCTTTCTAACATCGGCATATGACTTTTGCCGACTTTGGGCCGTCTTCAACCTCTCTCTAATGAGTCAAACTTTTTCAATGGCCTCATAAACTAGTTCGAGACCAATTAGAGCAAATTCACCTACTTCAAACAAACCAACCGTAGATCTACACGTCCTACCATAAAGGGCTTCAAATGGAGCCATGACAATGATTGAGTGGTAACTATTGTTGTAGGCAAACTCAATCAGTGGGAGATGGTCGTCCCAACTACCCTTGAAATCTATCACACATGCCCTCAACATGTCCTCTAAGGTTTGAATGGTGCATTCCGCTTGACCATCCATTTTAGGGTGGAAAGCGGTACTAAGTTTAACATTGGTACCTAGCCCCTTTTGGAATGTCTTCCAAAAATGTGAAGTAAATTGAGTACCCCGATCCGAAATGATAGATGAGGAGACCCCATGCAACTTCACTATCTCATTGATGTACAACTTGGCATAGTCTTCCGCCGAAAATGAAGTCATGACGGGAATAAAGTGGGCTGATTTTGTCATCCTATCAACAATGACCCAAATAGAATCATGTTGCCTTCGAGTACGAGGCAACCCCACAATAAAATCCATATTCACATCCTCCCACTTCCAAGTGGGAATATCTATATTTTGGGACAACCCTCCGGGCCTTTGATACTCGGCCTTAACTTGTTGGCAATTTGGGCATTTGGCTACAAAACCCGCTATATCCTTCTTCATACCATTCCACCAATAGACTTCGCGTAGGTCACGGTACATCTTGGTGGCTCCCGGATGAATAGAATACCGCCTACCATAAGCCTCTTCTAAAATTTGCTCCCTTAAGCTATCAACATCTGGAACACATAATCTACCTTGGTACCTAAGCACCCCACTCCCCCTTGGGAAAAAGCCTCAACGAACTTATTGAGAACCGATTATTTCAACTCCATTAGTAGGGGATCAAAGTGTTGCTTAGACTTTACATCAACCACAAAGGACGATTCAGACCTATGATGGACCATGAATCCACCCTTGGTGGAATCCACTAGTTGGACACCTAACCGGGGCAACCTATGCACATCACGAACCAATTCCTTCTTCTCATCTTCTACATGAGCCACACTACCCATGGACAATCTACTTAGGGCATCCTCAACTACATTAGCTTTGCCGGGGTGGTAAAGGACACTCATGTCATAATCCTTCCAAAGCTCTAACCACCTTCTTTGTCAAAGATTCAAGTCTTTTTGGATAAACACATATTGAAGAGTCTTGAGGTTGGTAAACACATCTACATGGACCCCATATAAGTAATGTCTCCATATTTTCAAAGCAAACACTACCGCCGCTAATTCAAGATCATGGGATAATTCTTCTCATGGACCTTGAGTTGCCTTGAAGCATAGGCAATCACTTTACCCTGTTGCATAGGGACACATCCCAAACCCACTCGAGAAGCGTCACAATATACCACAAACCTATCGGTACCCTCCGGTAAGGTATACACCGGAGCGGATGTAAGTGTATCTTTCAATTCTTGGAAGCTTTTCTCACAAGCCTTCGACCACACAAACTTGGCTTTCTTTTGAGTCAAAGTCGTCAACAGAGAAGCAATGGAGGAAAAACCCTCAACAAACCTTCTATAGTAACCGACCAAACCCAAGAATCTTCTAATATCAGTAGGAGATAGAGGTCTAGGCAAACTCTTGACCGCATCCATCTTCTTAGGATCTACCTCGATACCCATACCCAACACAATATGACCAAGGAAAGTAACTGCCTTAGCCAAAACTCACACTTACTAAACTTAGCATACAATTGGTGGTGTTTAAGGAGTTTCAAAACAATCCTCAAATGATCCATATGTTCACCCTCACTTCTCGAATAGATAAAAATATCGTCAATAAAACGATCACAAATGAATCAAGATATTGCCTAAATACTCTATTCATTAGGTCCATGAATGCCGCTGGGGCATTTGTTAACCCAAAAGACATAACCACAAATTCGTAATGACCATACCGGGTCCTAAAGGCTATCTTAGGAATATCACATCATCTTACCCTTAGTGATGATAACCCGAAAGAAGATCTATTTTGGAGAAAAAGGTAGCCCCTTGGAGTTGATCAAACAAATTGTCAATCCTAGGAAGTGGATACTTATTCTTTATAGTGACCTTGTTCAATTGGCGATAATCAATACACATCCTAAGGGACCCATCTTTCTTCTTCACAAACAATACCGAAGCACCCCATGGAGATATACTTGGTTGAATAAAACCCTTGTCTAATAAGTCCTTAAGTTGCTCCTTCAACTCTTGCAATTTGGTCGAAGCCATTTTATTGGGAGGGATAGATATGGATTGTGTATTCGACAAAAGATCAATGCCAAAGTTTATTTCCCGTTCGGAAGAAATGTCGGGCAAGTCATCGAGAAAGACTTTCGGAAACTCACTCACCACGGGGACCGACTCTAAAGAAGAGACCTTGGACTCGACATCCATAACCCTAACAATATGATACATGCACCCCTTGGAGATAATTTTTCTAGCTTTTAGACATGAAACAAATTGACCTCTTGGAATAGAATTCCCCCATTTCCACTCTAAAATTGGCTCTTTTGCAAATTGAAATTTGACCACACGGGTCCTACAATCTATTGAATGATAACATGCATGCAACCAATCCATGCCCAAAATTACATTAAAATCAAGCATGTTTAATTCTACCAAATCAACCAAAGTGACTTTATGAGACAAAGAAATAGGACAACTCCTATAGACTCTTTTTGCTATAACCGAGTTACCAACTGGGGTAGACACCGAAAAAGGTTCTAGTAACTCTTCGGGGAGCACTTCAAATTTCATAGCCACAAAAGGTGTAACAAAAGATAAAGTGGCACTGGGGTCTAATAATGCATAAACATTAATGGAATAAACTTGCAACATACCCGTAACAACATCCGGGGAGCTCTCTTGGTCACCTCGGGATTGAAGGGAATAGAAGCGGTTCTTCTTGGGAGCATCGAAACTTGAGCCCCTTAGAGGGACTTGCTTGCCCTTTCTTCCTTGGGCCCTTAGCATAGGATAATCTCTCTTCATATAACTGTTCTTCCCACAATTAAAGCAACTATCCGTGCCAACTAGGCACTGGCCTTCATTCTTCTTGCCACACTTTGCACAACTAGGTCTTTCAACATAAGAGCTACCACTATTACTTCCTTGTGGCTTAGGGTTAGACACCCTATCTTTATTGACCCTTGGAGTGCTAGATGAGCCTTGATTGGAAAACCTCTTCTTGAACCTTGGTTTACCTTGAACCTCAAACTTACCCTTGGAAGAATTCCCATCATCGGTCCGTGCCCGTTTTACTTCTCTATTCACTTGTTTGAGCTTTTGTTCCTCAATTTACTCAGCATGAACCATAAAACGGGAAATATTCATACTTGGGAGGAGCATTGTCAAACGACATTCATTGACTACCAAGTAGGATATCCCCATAACAAATTTATTCACCTTGGCCCTAGAGTCCGCCACTAAGGTTGGAGCATATTTAGACAATTGGGTGAACTTAAGGCCATATTCCTATCAAGGAAGGCCGACTTGAACACTCCCCAATCAATCGGGCCCTCTCATCCTTCCATTGCTCATACCGTACTTGAGCCACATCTTTCAATTGGTAGGCGGCTAGTTCCGCCTTCTCTCGTGGAGATACACCCATAGCCTCAAGCACTTTAAATACTTCATCAATAAACCCTTGTGGATCAAACATCCACTTTGGAGCCATAGAATGTACGGGGGTTCATTCTTGTGATATCCCTAATCCTTGAAGCGGTTGTACTTTCATTGGGGTTCACTTGAACTCTAGCATCCCTAGTGACTTGAGTTGTTAAAGCATGAGTCAATGTTTGGAGAGCTGTCCTTATCTCCACATTGGTCATGGCCCCCTCTTCATTAGGAGCTTGAGGAGCTTGGGGAGGAACTCCCTCATTGACATTCTCCTATTTCACCCTCCTTGCATTCCCTCTTCTTGTATTCATTGCCTATAATCACAGGAGAAGGGTTAGGAAAGGACTTCATAAAGTTAGGACTCCAAAGCACAACTAAAGAGTCATGAAAGAAGTGAGAGTTCCTAAACATCTTATAGCCTCTCATTCATAAGTGTGGCGCGCTTCACACTTATGAATAAGACTCTACTACACATGGTTCATGATACATTATCCTAGAATCATTCTCTAACCTTGTACTCTGATTACCAAGTTTGTAACGACCTGGGGTTACCCCCAAGGAGTAACATGGCGTACTTGACCCCAAAGGGGTCTCATTCAAGCCCTTAGCATAATCATAACATAAATACATAGAATAATTGCGGAAATATTTAAAACTTTTACAATAAAAGTCAACTTCTTTTTCATAAACGAACATAGGAATCTAGACTTGTCTCAATCACCATCTAGAAGATAAAGAGTGCAAATAGGGTCAAAAGCCCTTTACATCAACAATAGTCTCAAAGTAGGAAGTACAATAGAACTAGAAACAATAGCATCTTGTCTTCGAACTTGAGTACACACCAAGCTTAGGGAATAGTCGACCCAAGCTTCTCTGGAAGAAAGTAGAATGTATCAACGACCGGAACCTACACTCATAGAATGTAGAAAATATGGGTTAGCATAAATAATGTACTAAGTATAGACACCATGTACAAAAATCCTTAAAACATGCATAAAAGGGACATTAAGTTGAAATCATGTCTTTACCAAGTTTAAAAACCATTATGCACATTTATGAAGAAACATAAGCCAAACCAATCATACAAGCAACCTAAAGCCACAGTAGTGCAATGCAAAGGTAAAGTCCCATAACCTCACCAAATGCTAAGTGTCACCCTTAGGCTACCAACATCATACATATCTTACTTTGCCTTACTCATAGTCAACATACATAAGTAAAGAGTCACACATGTTCATAACTTACAACAAGTGAAATCAACTTTAACATTCATACATATCTTTCATACATAATCCATAAGCCATCATAACATAAAAGAACCTCACCATAACCCCTCTTAGAGTCTACTTGTGCAATGCATAAGTGAAGTTCCATACCCCCACTCAGAATAAGTAGTACCCCTTAAGAAGTCATTGTTTAAGTTCATGTTCATACCATAGTTCATGTTCATTTCATATATGGAAGAATAGCATTAACCAACATAGACCATGTGAGCTAAATGGAATCCGGTGTTCTACCCCCACACCGAAAAGAGGTGTCCTACTTGCCTAAGGTAAAATGTACATTTTAGCTTCTAGGTGGATCCACTAGCTAAGACCTATGTGGGCACATAGTTATGGGATATGGAGATTGCTTCTAGAAACCCTAACTACTAACGTGGAGATTTCCATCTCATAAGACACCGTATTTAGAACCCAACTACTAGCGTGAAGGAACTCATCTCATACTCATACCACTCGGTGCTAACCATAATTCCCTTAAAATGTAATATTAAGTCTTTACTTAAGTTCATGTTCATAAGAGAATGCACTAGGCACTCATGTGAACATATCATCATAATAGCTCATTAATTCCTTAAGTGAGAATTCCCTTCCACCTTAGAATCATCAACATGTGAGTAAACCTTTCACAATGTATTCATAGTGTGCTCATGAGAATGGCATTTCAATCAACACAACAAGTTTATCATAGACATACATACATACTTCATGCATAATCAAGTGTATAGGGTATAGAAAAGATAGATCTTGCATCAATACCACAACTACATAATGGACAAAGGATTATTACTATTCAAGTAAATCACAATCTCATACATAATTCTCATACATAATTCTCATAAAGAGGTACAAATCCTCATACCTTTGCCTTTCAAGGGTCTTGGATCTCAATCAACCCAACCATGTACAATTACTTCATAATATATGAGGAATTTCATGATTCAATAGCTTAATTAACATAACAATATTCAATTGACACATTCATAATATCGACCAGCCCACAATATCAATTCAAGAAGTCAACATGGGGAAACATGGGTCTATGGGGAATTTTCATTGTACAACATCAATACTCCAACAACCTATTCATAATTCACCATAACCAACCATAAACAAAAATAATTAAATAATAAAAACATTTTGAAAGAACCATGTTATAGATTGAAAACCCTAGAATTTGGGGATTTGGAATCTTGAAAACACAATTTGAAGGGGATCCTTGGGTGATAGCTACCCAAGGATGAAAAGCATCCATACCTTGACTAAGAATCACCACAAAATTTTGGGGAAGAACCTTGAAGATCTACAAAGCCTAGCTCCAATGGGTGTTTGAGCTTATGACTTGAAAATAGGTGAAATTGACTTAAAAACAATATATATATTTCCCCTTAAAATACCCAAAACACTCCTCATTTAATTGGACTAAAATAGAAAATGACCCTAAAGACCTTCATTAATTGACCCTTGCCCAGCTTCACGACTCACTCCACAAGCTGTGGTGAGGATCATGACCCGTGGTCCTGCCCGTGGAGTTGAGGTAGTAGATCCCTTTTTAGAGCTCAAGGCTCCGTCGCCGAAGGCACCCTCACGAGCACCTTCACGATTCATTAGTGGACCACTCCCCGTGGTCATGCTCGTGGAGGGTGAGGCAGTAGCTAGGCTACTCTTTTCCCCATGCCCCCATTCCCAAGTCTCCTTCACGAAGGGCTCCATGAGCCGTGGTCAAGACCACGAGCAGTGGTGCTTTCCGTGAAGTTGAGGCAGTGGCTAGCCTTTTAGGTGGCCATCTTTCCATGGCCAATGGATCTTTACGACCACCTTCACGAGCCATGTAGTGGACCACGACTCGTGGTCCCCCTCGTGAAGGTTGGGGCAGTAGCTCCTAGCTAGGGGCAGCCTTGGCCTGTGGCGTTGACTCTATAATCCCCATTTTAACCCTAATTGACTTACTAAAAGTTTGGGGATTCATTTTTATGATTTGTAACTTTATGTTTAGGCTCTAGTTTAACCTACCATTATCCAGGGTGTTACTAATCCATTCTCGAACTAAGAAGTGGCACTTTTCCCAATTCAACACCAGATTCGTCTCTTCACATCTTGCAAGGACCTTGTCAAGATTCGTCTAACAAAGATCAAAAGAGTCACCAAACAGCGAGAAGTCAACCATGATTACCTCAACAAAATCCTCCGTCATATCATGTAAGATCGGCATCATGCATCTCTCGAATGTCGTCGGTGCATTGCATAATCTGAATGGCATATACTTGAACGCATAGGTGCCATATGGACAGGTAAATGTATTCTTCTCCTGATCCTCTGGTGCAATGACTATCTGATTATAACTTGAGTAGCAATCCAAGAAGTAGTAATATTCTTCCCTTGCCAATCCATCCAACATCTGATCAATAAATGGCACCAGATAATGGTTCTTCCTAGTGGGATCATTTAACTTCATATAGTCCATGCAAATACGCCACCTAGTTATTGTCCTTGTAGGGATCAATTCATTCTTCTCATTTCTTATCACCGTCATACTGCCCTTCTTAGGCATACACTGTACTGGACTCATACATTTTCTATCAGATATGTGGTATACTATCCCAGCATCTAACCACTTTATCACCTTTTTTCTTACTACATCCTTTATTGCTGGATTTAGTCTCCGTTGGTGTTATGCACTCGACTTATGCCCTTTCTCTATGTAATTCTTGTGCATACACAACGCGGGACTTATTCCGTGAATGTCAGATATTTGCTAGCCCAGAGCTGCTTTTCTTTTCCTCAAAATACTCAATGTTGTTTCCACATGTGATTCAGATAAGGTTGCTGAAAAAATAACCGATAAGGTCTTATCTTCACCCAAAAATGCATACCTGAGGGGGGCTCGCAATATTTTTAGCTCCAGCTTGGGTGCTTCTTCGATGGAAGGCTTGGGTGGAGGACCCAACACCCTGTTCAAAGGCTCCCAGTGATCTCTTAACGAGCCCACACTTGACACATCCAAAAATTGTACAATTTCCTGTGCTTCAGCATCCCCACAAATATCATGTCCCACTAGTACACGCTCCAACGAGTCTCTGGATGCATTATAATGAGCTTCTGCTTCAAGATCTATCACTGTTATAGCAAACAACTCTCCATTGATTGATGGGAGTTTTAATGCTTTATAGGCATCAAACACTTACACTTTGTCATGCGCCTGCATAGTAAGTTGACCGGCTGCTACATCTATCAAAGCACGCCCTGTGGCCAATAAAGGTCTTCCTAAGATGAATGGAACCTCAGTATCTGGCTAAAAATTTAGCACCACAAAATCTACTGGGAATATCAAAGATCCCACTTGTACCAAGACATCCTCCACAACACCCTCTGGTCTAGCAACTGATCAATCTGCCAACTGCAAGATAATGGTGGTGGGTTTAGGACTACCCAACCCCAACTTTTTGTACAACGATGTTGGCCTCAAGTTTTTACTTGCTCCAAGATCACACAATTCTCGTGCATGGATGCTCTTCCTAATAGTGATTTGAACCATAAAGCTGCATGAATCTTTCAGTTTGGTGGGCACCTTATTTTGGATTCAGGAGTTGCACTCTTCAGTAAGTGCTACGGTTTCATATTCAGTCAGCTTCCTCTTATTTGCCACAATCTACTTTACAGACTTCACATACCTGGGTATACCCTGCAAAACATCTTCCAACGGCAAATTAATGTGAACTTGCTTTAAAAGAGAGAGAAACTTACCAAACCATTCGTCCTCCTTCTATTTTTTAAACTTATGAGGAAATGGTGGAAGTGGTTTCACTATTGGTTGCACTCTTTCTTCTTGTGCAACAACGTCACTCTTTTTGCTAGCAGACTCAACATTATAAACTTTTCTTAGGAGCCAACTCAACCAACTGTAACCCGCTGCGAGTACTTACCTCATTCAGTTGCCTGGGATTAGGATCAGTGTTTCCCGGCAAACCTCCTTGAGGTTGTGAGTTCTGGGCACTAGCAAATTGCCCAAATTATTTCTCCAGGTTCTGGGTAGCTAACTGGTTATTTCTAACATCAGCAACTAACTGAGCTTGATCAGCCATGATCTTTTTCAGCATCTCCTCCATGCTCATGTTAGTTTGATGATTACTAGGTTTCTCCCATTGGGCTCGTTGTTAATACCCATGTGCATTCCCCTGGGTCTATATTGATTCTGGCCTTGGGCCTGATTTTGATTTCCTCCCCAAGAAAAATTAGGATGATTCCTCCAACTGGGATTATAGAAGTTCCCATAATTCTGATGATCTCTTCCACGTTGTGCATTTCCTACAAAATTTACAGAATCTGGGTTTGCACCACATACCTCTGCATTATGATCTTCTCCTCCACAAATTTCACACCATATGGGTGGTTGTTGGACTGCATTCACTTGAGCTGGTTGTTGTCCCAATGATAGGTTGCTGAAGTGAGTGTTCATCATGTTCTGCATCGCAACAATTTGTGCAGTTAATGTTGTCATTGCATCTACCTCCAATATTCCATCAGTCTTCTGCACTACCGGTTTAGCACCTCATCCATTCCACTCGGGGTTAACTTGTGTGAAATCTTGTTCAACTGGGTGAACAACTCAGCATAAGTCTTCTCCAAATCTTGTCCACCTACAGCTGAATCAAGTAAAATCTTGGTGTTGGGTTCCGGTCCTTCAATGAAGGTATGGACCAACACCTCGTGAGACTGATGATGGTGTAGATAGCTTAACAAAATCGATTTAAACATGTACTCAGCCTGGTACAAGTTCTCTCCTCCTTTTTGTCGGAAGCTCAGTATGTCACTCCTTAACTTAGCTATTTTCCCAGATAAGAAAAACCTGATAAGGAACTTCCGTGCAAGATTGTCCCAAGAGGTTATGGAGTTCATGGGCTCAAAATTTAACCATCTTTTTGCTTCCCCTAGCAGAGAAACGGGAATTAAGGTGAGCCTCACGTAATCTGAGTTCACTCCAGTTGGAGTGTAGGTATCACTGATTTCGAGAAAATTTTGGATGTGAACTTGGGGATCCTCATGAACCAATGAACTGCCCATTTGTGTGCAATAGTTGCACCATATTATGCTTCAGTTCAAACCTTCCACCAGGTTTCTGAATGGATGAAGTCATGTTGGTGTTTCGTGAGATTGCCACGTCTCTCATTTTCATCTCAGCCATCACTATAGGTTCTTCTTGTTCAACTCTTGTTACAAGAGTTACTCATTCACTATCAACAAGAGGGACTAGGTAAGTGAGTCATCTTTGCCTTCTCCGGTAATGAACGAATCTTTTCGGTTCAGCTAGAGGCTCGTCCAAGTCCTGGTCGTCTTCCAGTTTAAGAGTTAAACACAACCTACAAAATGAATAGCTAAGATCAAGTTGTCAACATTTGCTTTTTTACTTCAGAAGTTAGATAAATAA
Source organism: Solanum verrucosum (assembly GCF_900185275.1). Classification (NCBI taxonomy): domain Eukaryota; kingdom Viridiplantae; phylum Streptophyta; class Magnoliopsida; order Solanales; family Solanaceae; genus Solanum; species Solanum verrucosum. The sequence goes on from NW_026020177.1 coordinate 2,336,525, forward strand.
AATACTTTCTAATTCTAAAGTCCCCGGTAGCGGCGCCAAAAACTTGTTGCGTCCAATCGTACACGCAAGTGTACGTGGTCGTTCAAGTATTAGAGTAGCTCTTATTAAGAGTCGGGTATCATACCCACAGAGACTCACGACTATAATAATTTGATTTTTCCAATACTTTCAATTAAATACAAGTGTTATCAGGATTAAAGAAATGATTTATTTTATAATCTGAAATTTAAGTAAAAGCTAAACAAAAGTGATTCAATTTCTCAAGGGTTCGAACAATGATTGGGTAAAGTCCAGGGTTGTAGCTCACATCAAGAATCATGCACATTATCTTGTCAAACTGATATTCATCAACTATCGAATCAATGATAACAGGGTTAAATATATGATTATGGTCTCCCGACCTCTAATCTCCTACGATTAATGGCAACCTGACTACATTGTTGAGCGAGGATAGGCTGGACCAATTACCGAGCATTACGATTTCTTCCTGTCTAAAGACCAAACAAGGTCTCTAGGTATATCCCTATTCTAGATACAAATTAACTCTAATTCTTAAGAGAAAATCATGTTCCTCATTCCCCATGTTCTATCCTCTTATTCCTCTCCCAAGTTCAATTCAGACAAGATGTTTATTTCTGCGGTGATCAAGCACAAAATACAAAAACAAGAACATAAGAGAGATTCATATGATAGTTAATGTCAATCCATAAAACTTCAATAATTTACAATCATACTGTCGCCACAACCCTAGAACTAAGTAAATTAGCTACTCATAACAAGAATTTTGATTAAGCAATGTTCAAATATCATAAATAGATCGAAAGTAAAAGAGTTTAAGAATGAACCCTAAAAACAGATGAAATAGCTCTCTAAATCGTCATTCCTCAAATCCCAGAAAAAGAATAAATAATAAAATAAAATATGAGTCTATTTATAATTAAGTAAAATACGACCAAATATGGCACTTTGGGGTGTGACGCAGAGGGATTGTTAAACTATCGTTTGAGGACTTTTTCTCTTCTCCGTGATGTAGGGCTATCATGGACCATTCTGTCTCAAATGCTAATTCGTGAGTAAGAATAAAATCCCTCTCCGCGATGCAAAGATAGTATGGATCTTCCTTGATATTTTATTTTTCCTTCTTCTTTCTTGCTTCTTTTTAACTTGGATCCTCTCATAATTCAAAATCAAGGAAAGTTAAGAGTCAATTCTTGAGGAGTTCTTAGAGTCTTTTCAAAAGTCAATTGCAAATGCTTTAAACTTGTTTCAAGACTTGAGTTTTGAGTTGAATAAAGAGTAATGAATGAAGTTCATTTTCTTCAAAAGAGTATATGGGAACTATGTATTTCCAAAGAGTAAATCTTTTCACATATAAACAAGAAAGGAAAAATTGATTTCCAAAAGTGCCTTTGAGTTAGTTTTTGAGTAAACAGTAAATGTTTTCACATTTAAGCAAGAGATGAAACACTGATTTCCAAGAGTTCCCTTGGGCTAGTTTTGAGCAATTATCTCAAACCACATAAAGAGTTATGTTTTTAAACATATGAGCTAGTTACATTTTGGGAGAAATATTGAGCATCGATTTGGGGACAAGTTGAGTTCAAATAATTCATGGTCTCCACAAACCGTTTAGCCAACATGGGTAGAATAGGGTCATATTTTTTAGATGATTCCTTAGTGATTTTTAACATAGACTAGTGGATCCACTTAGTAGTTAGGTTCTATACCCCGGGCAAGGTATATGACGGCCCTGACAGCGTAAGGTAAAATGTTGTATCATTACATAGCTCATAGTGATGTTTGTCGGTTAGAGAAACTCCCACAAAGATATTTTGTATTCTTACATACACAGAGATATTTTGTATTCTTATATACAATGAGTTATTTTGTATTTTTCATATACACACAGAGTTTATATTGTATCGTTGCATACAAACTGAGATACTATTGTATTTTTCAATACACAGAGTTGTTATACACATGTTTTACAACTTTTCTTTATACTGCATTTATATTAAAATGAGTTTAGTTGAGTTGAGAAAAGGTATGTTCCTTCAGTTCCTTTCAAACTTATGTCTTGTTTTAGATTTCCCCTCGCATGCTTGTACATTCAATGTACTAATGCCATTTGGCCTGCATCTTTTATGATGCAGATACAGGTAACCAGGATCAGCATCCAGTGCATCGTTGATCTAGTTGATCTTCAGAGTTATTGGTGAGCCTCATTGCTTCCGGAGGATCCCCTTTTTTATTATTTTTCAGTATTCTAATTCATTAGGATGTCGTGGGTATTGTCCCGTCATCCATCTCAGTTGTTAGAGGCTTCATAGACAGTTAGTTATTATTAGTTCATGAGTCTTTCCATTTTCATTCAGTTATGTTGAGACTTGAGTTGCCACTCTGGCTAGTGAATGTTTATTTATAAAAGTACTTTTTAAAGTATTTTTATCATGATTAAGTCTTCCACTGAGTAGTAAGCTAGACCAAGTATTCGCTTGGGGCCAGCAATGGTTCTCGAGTGCCAGTCCTGCCTAGGGTGTAGGCTCAAGGCGTGATACATAACTAATGACTGAGTCAAAACTAAGGACTCCAAATGAGAGTAAATCTGAAAATGTCAATGGGAAGCAACCCCAAACAACTGAATACTGACTCTATGTCTGAAAGCCTCTACTACCGATGAGTTGTTGGGAGAAGTCCCCAACTAACTCTAAAAAATAATGAGAATATTGAAAATAACTAACTAAACCAAGCAAAAAATAAACGTCCTCGAACTATGAGGACTCACTACGGAAGCTGTTGAGGATAGGCTGGAAATCAACCAAGCATGATCTGAATGATGAATGCCCAAACCTATATCATAAAACGATGTGGCACAAAGTATGCGTCAGTACTTAGAATGTACTGAGCATGTAATATATATCTACTAAGTTGAACAATGATATAGTTGAACAATATAATACTGAATATAGAAATAGACTGTACTGAAATGTAACTGAAAGTTGAGCTAAATGTAATGACCAAGCACTAATCATGTAACCAATATGTTGAACTGAATATTGAAATTAATGCTGATAACATGTCAATGCAATGAGAGTATGACTGTGGGAGCTACTATTAACAGACATAAACCACGTGAGCTAAACGTGGACTCCGATGTATATGCCCCATCGAGAGGATCCAATATACCTTGACAAGGGTATAAAGGCATGATTGTGGTGTGATCACTAAAACGAATGCCTAACAGAGGGGACTTCTGAACCTACGTTGGCACGTAGTTTTGGGACTTTAAGGGTATGATGAACCCTAATCTAGCTCGGTGCTAAGTCTACTCCCAACTGAATGAAAAGCTAAAATGCAACTAAAATACTGACATGCTAACTAGGAATGCACATAAATATACTGAAAGATATGACATTCGAATTCTAAAGCATGATTTTTGGACTAATTTGTCTAGCAATTATATTTCATGAAATACTGATGATGAATAAAAACTAGGGTTCTGAGTTCTATACATGGGATTACATTAATTCTTCAAGAAAATAGGTAATCAGTGCAATCGAACTATATGAACTACCTTTCAATGGATTCCTTAGGTTTTGGAAACCCCAGGTCTAAACAATTTATGAGAACTTTGAGGAATTGATTGAATTCTAGGGACCTAATGGGTGAAAGGAACTCACTAGTGAAATTCCACATACCTAGCGACGAAATCTAAGGAGAAATCCTTTAGATATCGAGGTTGAACTTGAAGAAGACCTCTGCTTGTTCTTGGGAAAACAATCGCCTCTTTTCTTTTCTTTTCTTTTCATTCTAAGTTAGGTGATTTTAGGAGAATGAGGGATTTAGGTAGTTTCCGACTAGTTTACTAAGATTAGACTGAGTAAAATGACGTAGTTTAAGCATTAAACGACATAGTTTAAGTACCAAACGCATAGGAGCAAAGACCGATGTGACCATGACTTAAATGTTGCCGAACTGACTTCAAGAGGGACTTCACGGGACGTCATGATCATGATGGCTTGTCTAGCGGAAGATGCCCTACCCGGCAAGGGTTCACTAAAATGAGCATTTAAAGTTGACCCTAGGCAAACTCAGTGGCGTTGGAAAAAGGATTTAAATATCTTTAATTTAATAGATTGGTCCACCTAATTGATTTTGTGCTGAAATATATGACCGTTTAAAGTTGACCCTAAACTCTAAGTCTGACAAGTCACCTCACGGACAACTTTACAATTTGTGTGGAGCTCCACAGACTGTTTAGACGTACGTAGTGCTAAACCAATGACTTTGAGGGTGAAACTTAACTTAAAAGCTAATGAATTGACTTCAAGACAAGCTTCACGGGCCGTCATGAGCACCACGACCCATCAAGTGGGTCGTGAAGATTCTCTGCCCGACAGGGCTTTACTAAAACGAGCATAAATTTTTACTTCGGGCTTAAAATTAGGTAAATTTGGTGGTGTTAGAAAGAGGATTCAAATACCTTTAATTTGATAGGTCGTGGTCCACCTAATTCATTTTGTGCTGAAATATATGATCATTTGAAGTAGACTCAAACCTCAAAGTCTATCAAGACCCTTTCACAAGCCACTTCATAGCTCGTGTGAAGCTCCACATATCGTCTAGTGGTCCGTGGTACTTCACAGTAGCCATGGAGGTTTTGTGTCCCCCTCACGGACAACTTCACGGCCCATGTGGAGCTTCATGGACCGTTTAGTGATCTGTGGTCTTTCACCTTTTGTTGGGTGCACAACCATGAGTAGGGTGACGGGTCGTGGTCCTCTTCACGACCCTTGGACCCCCTATGTGGTTTGCCCTTCTCTCTTGTTCAATCTTAATTCTAATTTTTTGATGTGTTACAATATAACCCCCTTGGGGTCATTCGTCCTCGAATGAAGTCTAAACAAGGTGAGTTTGGAGGAAAGAGCTAAAATCCCTACCAACTGAATACTAGAAACTGATATCTAACTGAACTGAGTTTCATTAACATGCAAATATGCTGAAATGCAAGGATAACTAAGGGAACAAGATATCGATGCTGAATTACACAAGAGTAAACTGAGAGATTGGAGGGGAACTATTACCTCAAGCTGAAACGAAATTGGAAGGAAAGAGGTGAGGATAGTTGCCACCATGGCTGCTTCTACTTCCCAAGTAGCTCTCTCTACGGACTGACTCCTCCACAAAATATGTAATTGAATCAAATCATGCATAATAATATTAAATAATAACAATTGAATCATAATATATTGAAACCATGAAGATTTGACATGAAACCCTAGAAATTGGGTGAAGTTTAAAAAGAGAATTGAGTATCCTTTGGGACCCAATGGATGAAAGAAATCCATTGGGGAAGTTTCCACATATCTTGGAGATAAAAGACCTAGAGAGTAGATAAGAAACCTTTAAGCCCTGAAGAAACCCTACCCTTAAGAGCTGTAAGAGAATTAGAGAGCATGCACTTGGAAGAATTTTGGGATTTGAGTGAATGTGAGGGAATGGGTAGCTTTATAAGAGTCAAATCATTTGCATGGTCTTATAATAGTATAGAAATGATGTAGTTTAGGAATTAAAAGGATAGGAAATGACTCAATTAACCCTGAATTATAACTGTTGGAAGGGTTCTATGGCTTTGACCTAAGGTCTATAAGAATTTCTATGGACCATCCTGGTCAGTCGTAGGGTTGAGTACTGGAACCCAAAATCCTGAACATTTTCCACGAACCTCCTCTACGATCATTGCAACTTCTATAGTTCATAGAACCCAATTGCCAAAAATCTTCCAAGTCCAACATCCTTTCTTTGGGGACTGGTCTACGACCCGTAGACACTTCAATGACTCATCCTGTTGCACCATAGACCTTCATCGGAGACTTGACATTGTCCAAAATCTTACTCAACTTCTATGACTTCTTTCTATGATCCGTAGAACCTTCTACGAATCGTAGACATGCCTCGTAAACCTGTACCAATAACCTAAAATCTGCAACTAGTTTCCAAAGTTAACTTCCAATTTTTGAGGTGTTACAAGTACATAAAAGGCTTCCTAGGTGATCCAGTTTAATTATAGATTTCATCATTATTTTACAAACAGGTGCATATCATATAAATTTCAAATTTTTGACTATAAAAATATTGAGTCCACAAGGTAATATATAACACCTCAGAACTTGGTAAGTTGAATTGTGGAAGAAAATTTGCAGAATTGGGTACTAGTGCAGGTTGTACAAAACCACTTACGGACTGTACAAGGTCCTACGGTCTATACAAGGTCTTACGAGCCATATGATTCTGGTCACATAAACGAGTTGAGAGATTGAAAAAATGTCAAGTCCCATATAAAGGTCTACCGACTGACAAGATGGTCCATAGAAACCTCCACGAGCCGTAAGAAGTGTAAGTAGATGAAGATCAATAGTTAGTAATTTTAGGTGACTTCATGACTACAATTGAGACGACAAACCATACAAGGTCCTACAGTCTGTAGCCCAGGGTTCAAGGAAAGTGATTTTGACTCAAAGGTTTTTTGGACTAGGGGTTCTACAAGATATCCCTACAGGCTGTAAAAAGTTCAATGACCAGTAGGAAGGGTTTCTTGGTTTTTGGTCCAAATATTGGTCTTCAAATTTTATTCCACGGATAACCATTACAATCCGTAAAAGTTTCTACTAGGGATGGGCATAAATATCAAGAAATTGAAATAATTGAATCGAACCAATTTGGTTATTCAGTTTCGGTTCTTCAGTTTTTTGATTCGGTATTAGTGTTATTTTTTCAAAAGTTCAATTCTTCAGTTTGGTATTCGGTGTAAGGGTCTCAGAACTTCGGTGCACTGAAGAACTGAACTTTTATTAAAAATTTTAAAAAATAAAATTAATATAGGTACGATCATACAATATTATTATTTTGTAGAGGTATTATTTAATCGATAAATTAATATTTATTAATTTAAAGAGTGTTTCAAGATTCAACCTTGTAATGCTGGAATAATAGGAACTTTCATGAGATATTAGAAGGTAATGATGTAAGACAAATAGATCCAGGAAAGATTAATGTTTTGGATGCTATCAATTTTGCAATCCCGATTTGGGCAACAAATGTACAGCGAGAAATAATAGCAAATTGTTTCAATACAGTAAAATTCATTGGGGGAATGAAATCTCAGATAATTTGAATGAACAACTCGTGAAAACATCATTCATGAAAATGAGGTCATGATTGTGATCTCAATTACCGCAGTAAAATGAACGTCAATAACTTGTTGGATTATCTGGATGAAAATGATACATGTTCAGAGGTCTAGAGCTTAGAACAAATTGAGGATATCATCAGAAAAAACAATGTTGTTGATGAAGTTGATAGTTGATACAATACCTTTGGAACCAGTGATGCATAAGGAAACACTTATAACATCTAAAACTCTTCACAGTTTTATAGTGCAGTTCGAAAATACAACACCAAAACTTTTGGATGCAATAATAAAAGTTAGAGATGAATTTCAACTAGAATTAAATTTTAAGAAAAAATAAACCACTATAGAATCATATTTCATTAAATTGTCTTAGATATATTTGTACTTTAAAGAAATATTAATTTATAATATTAATGAGATCATATATTTATATAGGGGTCTCCTAAAAATATATTATCTTATTATCTTATTGAAATGTGTGATTTTTTCCACTAGCCCAAGTTGGGAACGGAGAAAATTATTATCTTAGAGAGATTATTAATTTACAGAGTATTAATTTGGTTAGATTTTACTGTATATATAATATGGGAATTCTCTTAACTAGAAATAAAAAAATCAAGTAACAATTAAATCATTCATAAACCAATCAAAGTAGCAACAAATGTATAATTCAATATTTAACTTCAAATATTAATTCCCAAAAGGAACCAAAACATATTTTTATCAATGTACATTATATAAAGGAACCTGTCTCCATCCTTGTTTTTTTAAGAAGTACTTGGAAGCATAATATTCTTAACAAAGCTAATTAGTCTTTTAGTTAGCACGATAAATGTTCCATGGAGAGACACATCATTCCTTAACATACTTTTAAATTTGCGGAATCTTATACTTTGATTTTGTCCTCATTTTATTTTACATTCGCAACGAAAACTAATTTGAAAGCACAAAACTAAATCGAAGGAAAGTAGAAAAAACCGAACCAGATCGAATTAGTTTGGTTTGGTATATGGTGCACACTTTTCTAAAACCAAAAACCGAAGAACCAAATCTAAGTTTGATAAACCGAAGAACCGAACTCTCACCCCTAGTTTGTACGGACCATAGGTCGGTCCATAGAGTCCCTGCGCAATTTTTGAGTCGGGGTTATTTGAGTCTTTTTATATCCTTTTAACTCCAAAAATATATCATTTTGGCCCTAAAACTAAGTCCAATAACTGATTTTACTCTTCAAAATCTATTCATTTCCTCTCATTCAGTTAAAACTCCAAATTTCTCTCAAGTTCATCTTCTCCAAATTCTCTCCAAGGCTCTGAAGGAATTTTCTAGGGTTCTTCAAGCTTCAGGATTCTTCTGGCAATTTTAAGGCTTTAATTACCCAAGGTATGTGGGAAATTCATCAATGACCTTTCCATCTGTTGAGTCCCAAGAAATCCTCAATTCTCCTTTAAGATATCATCTAATTTATAGGGTTTGTACATGATTCTTCGTGCGTTTAATTAATTATGTTTCAATTGATTATATTTAATCTTGTTCTGCATGATTTGATTCAAATTACATATTTTCAACGTCTTTCTTATAAACCAATGTGATATGCTTATTTTGACCATGAATTGAGTTGTGAAACTATGCATGCATAAAGGAATTGTAGTGACTACGCTTCTAGGTTACTTCCGATTGAAGTATTCTCAATGTGAAAGATTTTCATGACTTAGCCACTTTCTATTGAAGTGTGTTTTTACTATGAAAAGACTATCATGGTTTAGATGCTTTCGATTAAGTGTTTTTTAAACATTGATTATGTTATAAAATCATGATATTTTAAAAGAACTATTCTTATGATTTTTTTGAGTCTTTATAATTGAGTTGGTGTTACTAGATTCTCACCATTTCAAAGACTAAAGAGATTTTGACTTTAAGATTTCCGCTGGGAGTTTACTTAACACCAAGTGAATTTAGGCAATTCTCAAAATCCTTAAACTATGTGCCCTCATAGGATGTCCCAATTAGACAAGCTAGCTAGTGTATCCACCTAAGAGTTGGTGTTACTAGATTCTTACCATTTCAAAGACTAAAGAGATTTTGACTTTAAGATTTCCGTTGGGACTTTACTTAACACCAAGTGAATTTAGGCAATTCTCAAAATCCTTGAACTATGTGCCCTTGTAGGATGTCTCGATTACACAAGCTAGCTAGTGGATCCACCTAAGCTTTCGAACATGGTCCTACCTTGGAAAGTAGGACAATCATTTTTAGATGTGGGATAAGAAACCATAATCCATATTATAGTTCACATGATCTATATCGGTTAAAGTTAAACATTCCAGAAAATATATGATTCTCTTATTTAACTTATGTTTTTATACATATATTATGATAATTCTATATTTTATTGACCTTGTTTCCATGATTTATGACTTTAGCCTGTCATGATTTGATATGTTTTACTTGGTCACACGTTATCATGTTTTAGCTTATCATACTATCATGTTTCTTTCATTATGAATTTCCCTCATATTCAGTACATTCAAATTATAGACACGTGTATCTCATGTGTCTATATTGTTTCATAATACCATCTAGTCGTGGCTAGTTGGATTGCTCAATATTTGCTAGTGGATTGATGAGTCCTCATGGTTCGAGGGCATAAACATTATAAATATTTCATTGCTTTCTATCATTTCAATTTCAGATATTTGTGAGCTAAGGGTTTTGTCCAAGCCACACTATGATTAGTAGAGGCTTTCGTCAAACATAATAGATGTTCCGCTTATTCAGTCATATACTCTGATTTTTGGTATTTTCTATATTGTTAAAGATTTTGTGACTTATATCTCATTCTCTTATTTTACTCTCTTATGTTGTATATCATAGTGTAATACTTATGTCAATTGGCCTGTTTAGGGTCTCTCAATGTCCTATTCACCATGTCACGTCTAAGGAAAAGTTTGGGTTGTGACAAACTTGGTACTAGAGCTACGTTTTAAAGGTTCTAGGAGTCTAATAAGTCGCGTTGAGTAGAGTCATGTTCATAAGTGTGAAGCGGCCCATGTTTATGAATAAGATGCTGCAAAGCATTTTGGAAACATCATTTCTTTCATTATTCTAAATTGTGTGATAGAGTTGAACTTTATAAAGGTCTTCCTCGTAACTCTTATTCTATAAATTTTCAGAATAGACCTCCAAGAAGAGCTTCATTGAGAATAAATACTAGTGCCAATGTGGAACCCGAAGTTCCTTAAGTTCCAATTGATCCTTTGGCCGACAAGTGTATCATGCCAAGTTTAGAGCTACTTTCTAAGTATTGGCTTAAGTTATGACCGCTCAAGCTAATAGAGAAGTTGTAGCTCCCATGAACCAAAATATGGGTATGGCGACAACAACGGTAAGAGACTTCACGAGGATGAATCCTCTGGAATTTCATGGGTCGAAAGTGGATGAAGATCCATAGGATTTCATCAAGGGAATCCATAAGATTGTGGACATCATGGGAGTGACTCTAGTGCTAAAGGCAGATTTGGCCGCTTACCAACTCAAAAGGGTTACTCAAAGTGTAGTTTACTCAATGAAAGGATGAAAAGGTTATCGATACGGGTCCCTTAGGTTGGTAAAAGTTCAAAAAGGCATTTCTTGATCTTTTCTTTACCTTTTGAAATGAGACAATCTAAAGTGCAAGAATTAATAAATATAAGGCAAGGAAACATGAGTGTGAGGAAGTACTCTTTGAAGTTCACTAAATTGTCCAAGTATGCTCCAACAATGGTTGCCGACTCGATGGCACGAAAGAGTAAGTTTGTTTCGTGTGTGTCCAAAATGGTGATCAAAGAATGTCGAATTGCCACATTGATTAAAGAGGTGGACATCTCAAGGTTAATGACTCATACCTAACTAATTGAGGAGTAAAAGCTTAAGTAAAAGGCTAGAGAGTCAAAGAGTGCAAGAACAGTTGGTAGTGATTTCTCTCACTCTAGGTTCGATGGACATGGATGTTCTCAGTTTTGGCAAAAGTTTTTTTATCAGAATTCATCGATTGCTCTAGCTAAAATTTCAACAAGGATGTGGTATCTAACCCTAAGACTCAAGGTAGTGCTACTAGTGGTTAGAATTTCCCCACATGTAAGAGATGTGGGAAGAACCATCTAGGAGAGTGCTTAGCCGATTCAGGTGCATGTTTTGGTTGTGGAAAGTCGGGTCACAAATTGAGAGATTGCCCTTCACAAGATAGAAAGGGTAAGGGTGGTCTATAGGCTTAGCCTAGTGCTTCTTCTCGTGTGAGTGATGCTCCTCGTCAGAGATAGATTTTATGCTCTTCAGACTCGATATGATCATGCGGGTTCTTCTAGATGTAGTGACTGATAAATTGCGAGTATTTCGATTAAATGTTTATACATTGCTTGATATACGTGTTATATTGTTTTTTGACTCCTTATATGGCTATGAAGTTTGATGTTTGTCCCAAAATCCTTTTAGAACCTTTTTCAGTCTCTACACCTGTTGGTGAGTCTATTATCACTAGGTGAATCTATAAAATTTCCCAATTTCAGTTTGTCATAAAGTCTCTCTAGTTGACCTGGTAGAGCTAGACATGATAGACTTTGATGTAATTCTTGGGATGAATTGGTTTCATTCTTGATAAGCTTTCATAGATTTTCAGACCTAATTGGTCACATTCAAGGTTCCGAATGAACCTATCTTAGAATGGAAGGGTGGAAATTCAACGCCTAAGGGTCAGTTTATCTCTTGCCTAAAGGCTAGGAAAATAATCTCAAAAGGTTGTATCTATAATCTTGTTCAAGTTAGAAATATGGATACTATTGAGTCTATCCCAATTGTTAATGAGTTTTCGGAAATATTTCCTTTCCTGGTGTTCCTCCCAAAAGAGAAATAGACTTTGGTATTGACCTTCTTCCAAATACACAACCTATCTACGTTCTTCTATACCATATGGCTCCGACAAAACTTAAGGAGTTAAAGGATTAATTGAAAGATTTATTGGATAAGAATTTTATTAGACTAAGTATCTCACCATGGGGTACTCCAATATTGTTTGTTCAAAAGAAGGATGGTTTACTTCGTATGTGCAATGACTATCGGCAGTTGAACAAGGTCACAATAGAGAATAAGTATCTTATTCCAATGATTGATCTATTGTTTGATCAACTCTATGATGTTATTTTCTTCTTAAAGATTCATTTTCGATCGGGGTATCATCAATTGAAGCTAAGGGGAAATGACATTCCAAAGACGGCTTTTCAAACTTGGTATGATCACTATGAGTTATTGTTGATGTCATTTGGTTTGACTAATGCCTCGGTGACTTTCATTGAACTTATGAATAAAGTCTTTAAGCAATACCTCCACATGTTCATAATTGTATTTATTGATGATATTTTGATCTATTTAGGGAGTGAGGATGCACATGTTGATAACCTAAGGATAGTTCTGCAAATCCTCAAGAATCGTCAATTTTTCTTTAAGTTAAGAAATGTGAGTTTTGGTTGAGGTATGCTGCTTTCCTTGGCCATATTGTATTTAGTGAAGGTATCAAGGTTGATTCTAAGAAGACTAAGGCAGTAAAGAATTGGCCTAGACCTCTTTCCCTTTAGATATTCAAAGTTTCTTAGGTTTGGCCAGTAACTATAAAAGTTTGTGGAAGGATTTTTCTCTATTGCTTTGCCTTTGACTACATTGACAATGAAAAAGGTGAAATTCCAATGATCGAAATCTTGTGAGAAGAGTTTCTAAGAGTTGAAAGATAGACTCACTTCAGCCCCAAATTTTACATTACCGGAAAGAACTTATGAGTTTGTAGTTTATTATGATGCTTCGCAGATTGGTCTTGGTTGCGGCTTGATGCAACATAAGAAGGTAATTTCTTATGCCTCGAGGCAATTGAAGGTGCATGAAAAGAATTAACCAACTCATGATTTGGAGTTAGCGACAATGGTTTTTGCTTTGAAGATTTGGAGATATTATATCTATGGTGTTCATGTGGATGTGTTCACCATCATAAGAGTTTGCAATATGTGTTTAAGCAAAAATATTTTAATCTTTACTAAAAATTGTGGCTTGAATTATTGAAAGATTAGGTATGAATGTTCTTTATCATCCGGGTATGGCAAATATGGTTGCCAATACTCTTAGTCGATTGTCAATGAGTAGTTTTGCTCACATTGAAGATGGTAAAAGGGAGTTAGTTCATGATATCCATAGACTAGCTCGATTGTGTAACACCCCGTATCCGAAAATAGAGATTTCAGATTTCTGGTGTTATAGGTGGCACTCACGGACACCATCCACGGACCGTAGATGGACTCACGGTCCGTCCTGTAGGTACTCAGTCAGAAAATTTGGCTAAGTGTTGACCCACGGCCAGACTTACGGTCCGTAAGTCAGGTCACAGACCGTAGTTCGTGTCCGTGGATCGATGCCCCAAAAGCCCAGCTTCAGTCCTGAACTACGGTTGACCAGCGGACCGTCATTCGATCCACGGTCCGTAGGTTTGACTGTAGATCGAAGGTTAACAGCCAGTTAGCTGAAAATTCTGATGGGTCGACTTCAGATGGTCATAAATTTTAGCACAAAATGAATTATGTGTCCCATGACCTATGGTTAGATAGATAATTGAATTATATTTCCAACGCCACCGAGTTTGCTAAATTCCAACCTCCAAGTAAAAAGTTATGCTCGTTTTAGTGAAGGCCTGTCGAGAAGGCTTGACTTACGGACGCAATCTACGGACCGTAGATTGACCTACGGCCCGTAGGTCCATTCCGTAGGTCACTCCGACAACAGTTAATTCAGGGGTCCTTTAGTCTTTTCCTATTTCGTTTAACCCCTAAGATACGTCGTTTAGACCCTAAATCATGAGGTTTTAATTAGTTTAAGCCTAGAAACATAACTAGAACTTACCTAAGTCAAATTCATTAATCAAAACTTAGAAAATTAGAAGCAAGAAGGGAGAAAACGGTCAAGAACCCTAGTTCAAGAACGCAGCAAGGTTCCATCAGTTCCAGCCCCGAAATTGAAAGATTTCTCCGTGGAATTCATCACCAGGTATGTGGGATTTCACTAGTGGGTTCCTTTCGCCCATTAGGTCCCTAGAATTCAGTCAGATTCTTGATTCCATGATTATGAACAGACCTAGGGTTTCTAGAATTTGAACAGATCATCATGAGTTAGTTATTTAAGTGTTCCAAATCAGATTATCATGTTATTGCTCAGTTTATCGCATGAATTCCAGAACCCTAGCTATGTATTTCTTTAGTTCTTGAATTACACATGCTAGGTCAGATATTTCAGTATTCAGTTATACATGCCTCAGTTTATGAATGCATCATTATCAGATTAATTGTTGCATTCTCAGTTTGCATGTTCAGTTCGACCTATCCAGTATTTACAGAAATTCAGTCATAACCAGTTAACTACTTAATTCATTGGGAGTAGCATAATACCGAGTTGGACTAGGGTTTCAGCGTACCCATATAGTCCCAGAACTACGAGCCACGTAGGTGTAAGTCCCCTCTGTGGGCAACATCAGTTTAGTGATCACGCCAGCATGCCTCTATACCTTTGGCAGGGTATATTGGGTCCTCTCGATGGGGCGTATACATCGGACTCCACATTTAGCTCATGTGGTTTTATGTCGGTTATTAGCAGCTCCCACAGTTCAGTCAGACTCTATTGCATTGACCACATCTACAGTTCATTCAGTATTCAGTCAGCATGTTATAAATTGGTCATTGCATTCAGTTAGCTCAGTATTCAGTATCTATATCATGTTCAGATTATTTCATTGCTTTATTGCTTTGTTCAGTTATATGTTCTTTCAGCTTTACTCTATCCTGCATGCTCAGTACCTTTCAAGTACTGACGCATACGTGCGCTACATCTTCTCGTGATGTAGGTTCAGGTTCTCAGCATCCAGATCACGCTTAGATCGATTCCCGATCTTCAGTTCAGCAACATCAGTGGTGAGTCCTCATTCTTCGAGGACTAATGACATGTTTATCTTTATCGCTTTTAGTCTTTAGTTTCAGTTTTGCTAGATCTAGTTGGGGCATGTCCCAACATTTCTAGTCAGGTTAGAGGCTTATTTCAGACATAGTTAGATTCAGGTTAGTGTTTGAGTTTGATATTTCTTTTGTATTAAACTCTCAGATTTGATATATTCAGTTATAGTATATGGGTATTCCCTATCTTTTCAGATTTATTTATGAATTAGCTTCCACATCAGTTTATTATCTTTAGTATGCTCATGATCATGCCAGCAGGGTTAGCTTGGGATCACTTGTGGTCCTAGGTCCCGTGTCCGCGTCTTGGGGGTAGCTCGGGGCGTGACAGATTGGGTGTCCATTTGGTTGACTATGAGGATGGTGATATCATTGTTCAAAATGGCTCAGAATCGTATTTTGATTTAGATATGAAAGCTAAGCAAGATCTTGATTCGACTATGGTTAAGTTGAATAAAATGGTTATTGAAAAAAGTCATTGAGGCTTTCTCCAAAGGGGGAGATGATGTGCTTCATTACCAAGGTCGGTTCTGTGTTTTGAATTATGATGAATTGAGGCAATAAATTTTATCAGAATCTCACAGTTCTCGATATTCTATTCACCCAAGAGCCACCAAGATGTACTATGGCTTGAGGGAGGTCTATTGGTGTAATGGGATGAATGATGATGTTGTGGAGTTTATGGCTAAGTATCCTAATTGTCAGAAAGTAAAAGTTGAGCATAAAAAATCGAGAGGTTTGGTTCAAGACATTAGTATTCTTATTTGGAAGTGGGAAGATTTGAATATGGACTTCATTACGGGTTTACCTCAAACTCGTCGACAGTTTGTTTCTATTTGGGTTATTGTGGACAGAATGACTAAGGCAGATCATTTTCTTCCTGTGAAGACCTCATTTTCAGTGGAAGACTATGCTAGGCTATATATTCGGGAAATAGTATAGTTGCATGGAGTGCTTTTATCCATTATTTCTGACTGAGGTACTCAGTTTACATCTCAATTTTGGAGGTTGTTTCAAAAAGGTCTTGGTACTCAAGTGAATCTTAGTACGACTTTCATCCTCAGACTAATGGTCAAGGTGAATATACCATTCATACTTCGGAAGATATATTAAGAGTTTGTGTGATTGACTTTAAGGGTAATTGGAGTGATCATTTTCCTTTGATTGAATTTGCTTATACTAATAATTACCACTCAAGTACCAAAATGGCTCCATTTGAGGCTCTCTATGGTAGGAGGTGTATGTCTCATATTGTTTGTTTGAAGTTGGTTAGGTCACTTTGATACGGCTCGAGTTAGTTCATGAGGCTATGGGGAAGGTTCAAATTATTAGAGAAAGGTTGAGAACATCTCAAAGTCGACAAAAGTCTTATGCCAATGTTAGAAGAAGAGAGCTTGAATTCCATGTTGATGATTAGGTTTACTTAAAAATTTCACCTATAAAGGGTGTGATGAGATTTGGAAAATATGGAAGCTTAGTCTTCGTTATGTATACCCATATTAGATTTTAAGGTATTTCGGTAAGGTAGCCTATGAGTTGGATTTGCCTTCTGAGTTGGCATCAGTGCATCCGATATTTCATGTTTCATTGTTGAAGAAATGTATTGGTGATCCTACTTCTATTGCATTGGAGAGTGTTGATGTTAAAGAAAGTGTTTCTTATGAAGAGGTTCTGATTGAAATCTTGGATCATCGAGTCCAAAAATTGAGAAATAAAGAAGTTTCTTCCGTGAAAGTACTTTGGAGGAATTAATTAGTTAAGGGTGCTACTTGGGAGAACGAAGTCAATATGATGTCTTAGTGTTCTCATCTCTTTCCTAACATTCCCATTCTAGCCTAAGGTATTAGTTCCTCATGTTTACACTTTCGGATTCATGCTTTTTAGTTATTCTCATGTCTCCATATGCATGCATGTTCATGAAAACTTGATTCTAAGTTATGTTTTAGCTTAGGGTCGATTACTCTTTGTTTATATGCATTTTGATGTGATGTATATTGATGTTTGGTTGTTAGATCTCTTTCCTAATCTATTTGTGTTAACTTGAGTCCCATTCGAGGATGAATATTTTCAAGGGAGAGGTATTTAGAAAGAAAAGTTACAAAATTGGTTGTTGGCGCAGGTTGTACAAAACCACCTACGACCGTACAAGATCCTACAGTTTGTAGGAGGGTGGTCGTGGAAATGAGTTGAGAAATTGGAAAAATGTCTAGTCTGAGATAGAGGTCTACGGACTGATAGGATGGTCCCCAATACAACATACATCCTGATTCACAACAATCAATCTTATCAACCGGCAAACCCAAGTTGCGCACTAGCTTTTTTGTCTGGTAATAGCTATCAAGCACCATGTTATCTTCAGGTAAAGCCTCTTTCAACAATTGTGTCATTTGGTTATAACCTCTTTGTGACATATTGTTCTCCATTTTAATATTCAACATACGAGAAACAACTGCAAGTTGAGAAAGGGAAGAACCAAGATATAATTTTGCATCAGCAGCCTATAGCAAATCATAAAACTTTTTAGACTCGGGATTAGGCTCCTTCTCCATTGAAGGATTAGGATCCTCCACCATCGAACCATGGTCGAAGTTTGGACCAGCTGTATCCAAAACCATTTATCGATATGGATTATCGTATCCCGATTCAGATTGAGGACCACCATTTAAATCATTACCAGAAGAAATCTCCCTTATAAACTCTTTTTCCCCTTGATGTTTCCAAACAAAATAGTTCTCAACAAATCCAGAATGAAGAAGATGATATCTAACAGTTTCAACATCCATGTATTTAATGTTGTGACATTTTTTACATGGACATATAACATTGTTACCACTAATGCGATTTTGTTGAGAACATATAAACTGAATAAAGTTATTCACACCGATGACAAAACTAGAGTTTATATCCCCTTGACCATCCAACGTCTCATACATCCAACCACGCTCTAAATTATTCATGTTCCTAATAATATTGAAATAAACAAAATAATTAGAAATCCTATTTTTGTAATTTATACTACCAGGATAACCGCTAAAGGAAATATTATATCATTCACCTTTTAGTTATCTAAAATAAAAATAAATAAAAACTAACACATACATTTATCGTCCTTCCTAGTAAGTGTTAACAAAATTTTAAGTAAAAGCAAAACAAAACCTTTCAACTATAATAAAATAAAGAAAAAGAGTAACTTTAATTGCAAGAAGAAAAGATAGAAGGAATAAGTATTGTAAAAGAAGAAGTAAAAGTTTGTTTTCACTTATCTTTGACATCCTACATTGCATACCCTTTTATAGGGAAAATATTACTTGCAGAAGTGATGTTGCTACAGTAAGAGGTGGGTCACATGACATCAACATATTTACAACACTCCCCCTTGGATGTTCATGTAATATAAATATATATATATAATTATTTATAATACGCATTGTTGTTGCCTTATTAAAACCTTACCAGGAAAACCCAGTGGGATAAAATCTTGGTTAAGGGAAAAAGAGTGCAACACGTATTTACTCCCCCCGATGAACATTACTTAATATCTCGAAGATGACGCATTCTGATCTTGTACCTCAGCTTCTCAAAGATTGAAGTTGGTAATGCCTTTGTGAACATATCTGCTAAATTATCACTGGAACGAACTTGTTGAACATCTATTTCTCCCTTCTTTTGAAGATCGTGAGTAAAGAAGAATTTTGGTGAAATATGTTTTGTTCTATCGCCTTTGATGTATCCTTCTCTTAGTTGAGCTATACATGCATCATTGTCTTCATATAATGTTGTTGGAGCATCTCCTTTTAAAGAAAGACCACATGTTTCCTGGATGTGTTGGGTTAGTGATCTTAACCACACACATTCTCGACTTGCTTCATGAATGGCTATTATCTCTGCATGATTTGAAGAAGTAGCAACCATAGTTTGTTTTGTTGAACGCCATGATATAACTTTACCTCCACATGTAAATAAATAACTTGTTTGAGATCGACCTTTATGTGCGTCAGACAAATATCCTACATCTGCATAGTCAATTAATTGTGAATCAGATTCCTTTGAATAAAATAGTCCCAAATCAATAGTCCCTTGAAGATATCTAAATATATGTTTAATACCATTCCAGTGTCTTCGTGTTGGGGAAGAACTGTATCTAGCTAATAAATTTACAGAAAAAGATATATTTGGTCGAGAATTACTAACAAGGTACATCAATGCACCAATTTCACTAAGATATGGTATTTCAGAACCAACAAGTCATTTTCATGAGGTCGAAATGGATCTTTATATTAATATCAAGTGATCTCACAATCATTGGGGTATTTAATGGATGTGCTTTATCCATGTAAAATCTCTTTAAAATATTCTTAGTATATGTTGATTGATGAATAAATACTCCATTTGTAAAATGTTCAATTTGTAGACCCCGATAAAATTTTGTTTTTCCAAGGTCTTTCATTTCAAATTCCTTTTTCAAACATTCTACTACCTTTGAAAGCTCTTCATGAGTTCCAATGATATTCAAGTCATCAACATATACAACTATAATGACAAATTCAGATCCAGACCTTTTAATAAATACACAAGGACAAATTTGGTCATTTTTATACCCTTCTTTTAATAGATATTCACTAAGGCAATTATACCACATGCGTCCTGATTGTTTCAATCCGTATAAAGATTTTTGAAGTTTTATTGAAAACTTTCCTGGAAATCCTTATATATTTCAGGCATTTTTAATCCATCGGGAATTTTCATAAATATGTCGTTGTCTAGTGAGCCATATAAATAGGCTGTAACGACATCCATCAGATGCATGCCAAGTTTTTCATGAACTGCCACATTTATAAGATACCTGAAAGTGATTGCATCCACCACGGGAGAATATGTCTCCATATAATCAATACCAGGTCTTTGGAAAAATCATTGTGCCACAAGTCTTGCATTATATCTCACTACTTCATTTTTCTCATTTCGTTTTTGCATAAAGACCCATTTGTACACCACTGGATTTAAACCTTCAGGTGTTTGGACTATTGGTCCGAAAACTTCGCGTTTTTTAAGCGAAACTAATTCAACTTGAATTGCAACTTTCCATTTTGTCCAATCATTTCTCTGTCTACATTCATCGACAGATTTTGGTTCAAGATCCTCATTTTGTTGCATTATTTTCATAGCAACATTATACGCAAAAATATTATCGATAATTATATCATTTCGGTTCCATATTTTTCTTGATGAGACACAGTTTATTGAGATTTCTTCATTATTTTTAGGCGCCTGAACCTCTTCCAAGGTTTCATCAATTAATATGTCTTTCTGCTCTTCTTGAGCAGGTTCTTTCATATTATGATCATCTTGATCGTTAGCTCCTTTTTTTTCGAGGATTTTTATCTTTGGAACCGATTGGTCTACCACATTTTAAGCGTGGTTTAGACTCATTTATATTAATTAATTGATCTATCGGGATGTCAACTCAAATTGGAGCATTAGCAGCAGGAATATGAGTTTTAGTAACTCTTGGTAGGTCAGTGAATGCATCTGGCAGTTGATTTGCAATTATTGCAAATGGTTTATCTTTTGAACCTCTTGTTCACATTTGTTTGTACGGGGATCTAAATGAAATAGTGATAATGCATTCCAATCTATTTCCTTTTTTAGCTGATATTTTCTACCCCTAATGTTGGGTATACTGATTCATTAAAATGGCAATCAGCGAATTCTGTCGTAAATAAATCTCCAGTCATAGGTTCCAAATATTTTATAATAGAAGGATATTCATACCCAACATATATCCCCAACGTTCTTTGGGGACCCATCTTTGTACGTTGTGGTGGAGTAATTGGAACAAATACCGCACATCCAAATATTCTAAGATGGGAAATGTTCGGCTCTTGACCAAAAGTCAATTGTAATGGGGAGACTTTATGATAACTTGTGGGTCTGATCCGCACAAGACTTGTTGCATGCAAAATAGCAAGACCCCATAATGAAATGGGAAGTTTGTTCTCATAAACATTGGTCTAGAAATTAATTGGAGACGTTTAATCAATGATTCTGTTAGACCATTTTGAGTATGAACATGAGCAACCAGATGCTCAACTGTTATCCCGGTTGATATACAGTAATCATTAAAAGTATGAGATGTAAATTCACCAGCATTATCAAGACGAATTTTCTTAATTTTATTATCTGAAAATTGTGCTCTTAACTTTATTATCTGAGCGAGTAATCTCGCAAACGCCACATTATGCGTTGATAATAAGCACACATGTGACCATCTTGTAGAAGCATCTATTAAAACCATATAATACTTAAATGGTCCACATGATGGGTGAATGAGCCCACATATATCACCCTGTATACATTCCAGAAATACTGGAGATTCAATTCCCAATTTGATTATTGATGGTCTAGTAATCAATTTGCCTTGAGAACATGCAGTACAAGAGGATTCCTTAAATTAAAGAATTTTATGGTTCTTCAAAGAGTGTCCATGTGAACTCTCAATTATTTTGCGCATCATATTAGAATGGAAATGGCCCAACCGGTCATGCCAAATAATAAAATCATTTGATTTAGTAAACATTTTTTTTACTATGGCATGTGTTTCAACCATGCTAATACTTGTGTAGTATAAGCCGGATGAAAGAGTAGGTAACTTTTCAAGTACAAACTTCTTACCCGACATCATTGTAGTAATATAAAGATATTCATTATTTTCATCACTTCTAGTCTTAATATGATAGTCATTTTGACGAATGTCTTCGAAACTTATAAGTTTCTTTGAGACTTACTACAATATAATGTTTCATCGATTGTCAAATTTGTTCCTCCGATAAGTATTAAGTTAACTTTTTTAGAGCCTTCTATTAGCTTCTTTCATAATTAAATAAGAGAAATATTTCTTATCTCTTAAGATAGTATGTGTTGTGGCACTGTCTATAAGACATATATTATCATAATTGATTTTGAATCCAACTGATGACTGGGGAATTTCCATATTCTTCATAAAAATAAAAGATATTATAAGAACGTGAAAAACAAACAACATAAGAAACTTTAAGAAATTACACTAAAAATGTAGAAATTAGTAAGACATAATGCCTTAGAAAAAACATTTAAGAAGAACGACATAGTAGTAAACATACTAGAAAATAACAACTATTCTTTTTCATAAGTTTATCCCCAGTTCGATGATTAGTTCTTCAATCAATATTCTCATAGAAGTCTTCAGCTTTCAAATGAGTAATATTTGGGAGGCCTTCAAAATCATCATCTTTATAACCAAGATTTGCCTCAATATCATCATATTTATTTGAGGGAGTTGCTTCGTTATCATCATTCCAAAAGGTCAAGTGTGCCTCCACATTATTATCTTTTCTTTTGAGAGAGGCTTGATAAAGTTTAACAAAATGATCAGGCGTACGACATTCACGTGCCCAATGACCTTTCATACCACATCGGTGACAAACATTAATTCTACCTCGAGAAGGATTATTTTGAGAAATTTTGTTACTTTCATGTTTATTTCTACCATAATGATGATAATTATTTCGTCCTCTACCACATCCACGTCCTTGTCCATGACCACAATCATGTCCACGAGAATTATTTTCTCTGGATTCAGATTGATTATGTATTGCTACAACATTCGCTTCAGGGAATGGAGCAGACCCAGTGGGACGGGCATTATGATTTTCATCAACAAAATATTATTTTGCTTATCCACAAGTAGGCATGTAATTAATTCATAATATTTCTTAAACCCTTTTTCACAGTATTGTTGCTATAACAACTCATTTGAAGCGTGAAAAGTGAAAAAAGTTTTCTCAAGTAAGTCATCATCAGTGATAGTATCTCCACATAATTTTAATATGGAACTTACTTTATGAATAGCATAATTATACTCAGTTACAGTTTTAAAATCTTGAAATCGAAGGTGTATCCACTCATATTAAGCTTTTGGTAACACTGTAAGTTTTAGGTGGTGATACCGATCCTTCAAATTAATCCATAATTCAAGAGGGTCTTTCACAGTTAAATATTCAGTTTTTAATCCCTCATGAAGATGATGTCGAAGAAAAATCATGGCCTTCGCTTTATCTTGACTTGATGCTTTATTTTCTTGTTTAATAGTATCACCAAGACCTTTGGCGTCAAGGTGAATTTCAGTATCAAGGATCTAGGATAAATAATTTTTTCCAGTAATGTTAAGTGCCACAAACTCAAGCTTTGATAGATTTGACATGGTGAAAACTAAAAAAAAAGAAGATGAATTAGAAATAACAAAGTTAACTAAGACTAAAATTCTAAAGCAAATAAATATATATATATATAGATCCTTAACATATGTTCATATAAAAATAAGTTGGTTATTAGTTAATGTAACCATAATAATAATAATAATACATAATACTTAAATTTTGATGAGAAATTGTCAGGAATTAATTATTTGTATGTAGCTATTTAGTTTTCCTTTAATTATATGATAATATTTTATCTATTTTAAATCTATTGCCTTTCAAAAATAAAATTTGCAATAAGAAAATACGTTAAATAATAATTCTATTGCAAGTACATAACATTAGTTATAATAATTTATAAGTAAAAGTTTATGTAGTGTCATATTCATGACTAGACTTTTGGACATTATTTTAATTATAATTTCTCATTTAAATGAATTTTCCTATTTTAGTAGGAATGTTGAGAATGAGCCAGCAACAGAAAGAATGATATTTTTCAAGTATAGTTGCCCCTCTCTGATTTGTCTATGATTTCCCCTTTTTAACAAATCAATAATCCTTAAAAGATAAAAGAAAGACAAATATGTTCAACCTTCAATTTCTTGATTTCTTAGTGTATTGTTATTTTTTGTAATATATACTCAAAATTCAAACGAAAAATATGGTGACAATTTATTTATATATTACTTTAATATAAGAATAACTAAAAGAAATTGTATACATACTGGAGTTAATATAACCCCGTAAATAACAATAGAGTGAGATATATTAAATAAAGATTATCAAACTAATTAACTAAAAATTAAATAGATAAATAAGCACTAACATGTAATTAAAAATATATAAGGCATATGTCTTATACCTGAGATAGAAACTTATTCGGAGAAAATTATAGTCTCATGTTGATAACGTGTAATAAAATAAAGAAAAAGATTAACTTTAATTGCAAGAAGAAAAGAGAGAAGGAATAAGTACTGTAAAAGAAGAAGTAAAAGTTTGTTTTCACTTATCTTTGATATCCTATATTGCATACCCTTTTATAGGGAAAATATTACTTGGAGAAGTGATGTTGCTACAGTAAGAGGTGGGTCCCATGACATCCACATATTTACAACATCAACCTTAATGACCTTAAATTTTCTATAACAAGAACCCCAAAGAAATAACTTACAAATTTAAACAAGTAAAATCTAGCATACAATTTGTCATTTATAACTTTCAATCAACTTGTTACTTTTTGTCTTATCATTTTTTTGTAAATAGGTAATTTTATCAACCAAATAGAATATTGAAGTACAAGAAAAAAAAAACTAAGTACCAGACAATGAACCTCAATATTTCAGCAAAATACTCATTCTTTCCTAATCTCTAAGCAACACAGATAACTACTTCAGAGAACACAAATAAATTCAATGTATCTTCTTGTTCTTATAAGTAGGATGAAAATAATTATATTTTGTAACCAACTAGCTATTTTAGCATAGTCTTTGCCGCCTCAAGCATGGACATCATGAATAATCAGATTAGTAAGTTGCTTATAAATATGATTACACATCTAGCTAACTAATATCAATTTTGGAAATGAATACATATGGCTGCACATTATTGTGAACAACTTAAATATTGCTATAATAAGTTAGCTCAAGTATTAATTACCTGACAAGAAATACAAGACACAAGTACTTTTGTACCTTAAATTTCTTTTCCTTTTTCATTTTCTTCTCTATCTTCTCCTCCAAACACTTTTGTTTAGCTTGCTGCGTGGTTCAGTTGGGGACTTCAAGAATACTTTTCTTCTCCTCTAGCTATTAAGAAGTTTTTTCTTTTCCTTTTTCATTTTCTTCTCTATCTTCTCCTCCAGACACTTTTGTTTAGCTTGTTGCGTGGTTCAGTTGGGGACTTCAAGGATACTTTTCTTCTCCTTTAGCTATTAAGAAGTTTAAACTTTAGTCCTACACATAATAGTAGTAAAGTAATGTTTATTTCTAAGAAAATAAAATAATAATTTTATATATTGTGAGAGTAGTAATTAATATGTGAAAAGGAGACATAAAGGATGAAGGTATAGAGGGGGGGGGGGGGCTACTGATACTATGCTATCACATTAGTGCTGATCAATATTTTTACCACTACAAATCGAAAGCAAAATTAAATATAACAGGGGACTACTAATCATAGTTAAATCAGATTGATACGAATCAGTATGATTATCAATGGAAATAGAAAGCAAAATAAAATATACCTATTCCTATAGTTATCAACTTTTCAGGTTACTACTCACACTTATGACGTAAGATTATTTATAGTTATCTTTTAAATGATCTAATATGTAAAAGTTATTATATATTAATGAAGGATAAATTATTGTAAGTCAACTTACTCTGATAGAAACTATACTTGCTATCTACATATGTTCCCATTTCTTAAAGTTATCTTATTTGACTAGCTATAGAAATATTTGTTGCACAAAATATTACTTCTAAGCATGCTAGTTGGGATGTTAGGAAAATATTTGAATCAAGAACATGGTGACCATTCCAGAAGAGAAAAGAAACGAGGTGATGTATCAGATCATACTGCACAAACACTTTTTTCACTTTTCTCTCCCTGCCTCCTTAATCTAGCATAGACCATACAAATGCATCAGATCATACTGCACAAACACTCTTTATAATTTAACCAAACAAAAGAGGGAAGTAATGCAAACCTAGAAGAAAAGCAGGATTGTCAGTTACACCTAAATGAGCATTAAATCAAACATATGAGAAAGATAAGAAATTAAACACTAAACAAGCAAACAATATGGCATCTCAAGATAATATGAATTATCATAGCATGAAAGAACTTGTAAATATAAGATTTATTTGAATCTATATCAGCAAGATTAATTTACATGCATGAAAGGTTCATTTGAATAACATTTAAGAAAATATTCACCAAGATTAAGTTGTAGTAAGTGATACACTTAATTATGATAAATCAGGACAAACTATTGATGCATATAAAAGTCAAATAAAAAAGGCCCACTAAAATCAAGTTTTCTTAAGAGATAAATTGAATGAACATATCTTGAAGCCTATGAAAAAGATGAAATCTTTCTACACGATAAACTTGATAAATACATTTTTTAGTTGAGAGTCTATCAAAGACACCTTCTTTATGACAAAGTAGGTATGGTCTTTGTACATCCTACCCTCCCTAGACCTCTCTTAGGAAATTACATTGGATAAATTCTCCCTAGACATCAATTCATTCCATGGTTGGCGCTGTATCGCAAACTATTCACAATCGATAAATCACTAAATGGGGCATTCACGTTGATCTACAGTGTGTATTGTGCTTGAACACTGCTAAGGAAACACATGCTCAATTTTTTTTTTTAATGTGATTACTCTAGGTATATTTGACAGTCCCTACTTGACTGATCGTGTATAACTAAACAAATTGGGTCTTGAGAGAAAGAGGGGCATTGTCTAGAATCTCTTATCACACTTAGTAGACCAAACACTAGGATATTAGACTTTTTATTTATTGCAACTGTGTACCACTTGTGGACTGAAAGGAACTATAGAAGATTTCAATAGCAACAACAAGATAGGCAAGTAAAATTGAAGGAGATAGCACTACAACTTCCTATCATAGGTCAAAACAGGATTAAAAAGAGGAAATGACAAACTATGTTGAAATCAAACTCTCTCAAACAATAGTACAATAAATTAGAACGTACATACTATCAAATCCAGATGAAAGTACAATTAACAAACTTTCAATTACCACGGTAAACCAGAAAAATAAGATTAATCTCAATCAAATATAAGATTTCCTTTTTTCATATTGTGCTACAAGTATTACTACTTTTCTGTTTTTAATATGCATAGCATAAGCTAGTGACTGAATTTGCATTCTATAAAAGGTGAATAAAATTCAATAGAACAAAAGAACGTCTAGTAACTCTGGTAGAACCCTTCAGGCACTATTACAAACTCAACTAAAAAGACACGAACATAAATGAGGTCACAAGCATTACTATTAGATTAAAAGAGTATCACAATATCACACAATTCAACAAGCAGAATTCCCCTAACTTCATAAAAAAAACTACCAAAATCTCCTGATGTATTAAACTAAATACCTAGCAGATTCCCAGGTGAATGAAAGTTATAACCAACTAAATTTTACATAAAAATCAAAGCATATGAAAAAACCCTAGAAGAAAGCAACTTTTCAGGCACATACCTTAAAAAATAGATTCACATTCCTAAAAATCTTAGAATAAAGCAACTATTTCTCTTTGTTGAAGATGGATTAACGATTTAGGTACCGTGTGTTATAACAGTACTGATGGTCTCCAAGTCTCAAGTCTCTAACATAGTACAATGGTCTTAACGAGAAGAGTGAAAAAATGGAAAAGTATTGATGGGTTAGCCGAAGGTCTCTCACAACGATGAATTAGATCTAACTCCTTGTTGAAGAAAGGGTTAGGTTGATCTCTTGTTCCAGAAGAGAGGGTTTTGGAAGAGGATTCTGGTAGAAAGAAAAATAAGACAATAGATATATCCCAAATATTTAATTGCTGGTGGCAACGACTTTAGCTATGAAATATATGTATCTGTCGCTATATATAAATTTGTTATTAAAGAATAAATAGCTAAGGAAGATTTATTTTATTGCTAAGAATTTCAATATATTTTTTTAGTTTAGCGACTAATTTATTGTCCTTACATCCGTCGCTAAATTTTGACAAAAAACTCCCTCTTGCCTACGTCGCTGTTTTCGTTGACAAAATAAAGGCGCAATTTTTAGCTCCCAAATAAAGCAACAAAAATTTATTTTCGTCGCAAATTTTTCATTAGTGTGGATGCTTATATTATTTTTATTTATTTAGCAACATACACATTGTTTTGTCGCTAATCCATCGTTATTCAACGATAAAAATGTGATTGTCGCTAAACGCTATTTTTTTGTAGTGTTAGGGGTCATAGGAAGTGCCCATAGATGGAGATCCAGAGTTAGTGATTTTGGGTTACTTTAAGACTACGATTGGAACTTCTGACCGTACAAGGTCCTTCGGTCCGTATCCCAAGGTTCGTGAAAAGTGGTTTGGACTTAAAGGGTTTTTGGGCCAGAAGTTCTATGTGAGGGACCTAGGGGCTGTAGAAAGTTCTACGACCTGTAGGAAGGGTTTTATGGCTTTTGGTTGAAATATTGGTCTCCTGTACTTTGTTCCACGGACGACCTAGATAGTCCGTAGAAGTTTGTACGGACTGTAGGTCAGTAGTAGAGTCCCTTCGATAGTTTTTATGTCAGGGTTATTGAGTCTTTTTCTATCCTTTTAACTTCTAAACTATGTCATTTTGGCTTTATAACTACGTTTTATGATTGATTTTACTCTTCAAAATTTGCGCATTCCCTCTCATTCACTCAAAACCCTAAAGTTCTCTCAAGTTCATCTTCTCCAAATTCTCTCCAAGGCTCTCAAGGAAATTTCTTAGGTTCTTCAAGCTTCAAATTTCCTCTTGCGATTCTAAAGTTTTAATTACCCAAGGTATGCGGAAAATTCATCAATGGATTCCTTTCCATCTAGCCCAAGAAATCCTCAATTCTCCTTTAAGATTTCACCCAATTTCTAGGGTTTATATGATTCTTCATGGGTTCGATTAATTATGTTTCAATTGATTATGTTTGATCTTGTTTTACATGATTTGATTGAAATTACACATTTTCAATGTTTTTCACATAAACTCATGCTATATGCCTATTTTGACCATGAATTGAGCTTTGAAACTATGCATGCATAAATGTATTGTAGTGAATATGATTCTAGATTGCTTCCGATTGAAGTATTCTCAGTACGAAAGATTTTCATGACTTATTCACTTTTGATTAAAGTGTGTTTTTACTATGAAAAAATTATCATGATTTAGATGCTTCCGATTAAGTGTCTTTTAAACATCGATTATGTTATAAAATCATGGTATTTGAAATGAGCTATTCTTATGATTTTTTTTAGTCTTTATGATTAAGTTGGTGTTACTAGATTCTCACCATTTCAAAGACTAAAGAGATAGGAATATGATATTTTGACTTAATGATTTTCATTGGGAGTTTACTTAACACCGAGTGAATTTGTGTGATTTCCATAGTTATTGAACTACATGCCCTCGTAGGATGTCCCAATTTGACAAACTAGCTAGTGGATCCACCTAAGCTTTAGAACATGGTCCTACCTTGACAAGTAGGACAATCTCTTTTCAGTGTGGGAGTAAAACACCGAATTTCATGTTATAACTCATATGGTCTATGCCAATTAAAGGTAAACATCCCACAAAAGATATGATTTTCTTATTTATCTTATGTTTTATACATATGTTATGATTCTTCTATATTGCATTGACCTCGTTTCCATGATTTATGACTTTAGCTTATCATGCTTTTGATATATTTTACTTGGTTATGCATTATCATGTTTAACTTGTCATGTTATCACGTTTATGTTATCATGCATATTCCCATATTCAGTACATTCAAAGTACTGACGCATATATCTCTTGTGCCTATATTGTTTCATAATATAGGATCCGACGTTCCTCCATCTGCTCTTGGCTAGTTGGATTGCTCAGCATTTTCTTGTGGATTGGTGAGTTCTCATGGTTCGAGGGCATGACCATTATTAGTCTTTTATTGCTCTCAGTCATTTCAGTTTTCAGATATGCTATTCATGAGCTGAGAGTTTTGTCCTAACCACACCTATGATTAGTAGAGGCTTTCGTGTTATGTTCCGCTTATTCAATCATATACTTTGATTTTGGTATTTTCCATGTTATTAAAGATTTTGAGACTTATATCTTGTTCTCTTGTTTTACTCTCTTATGTTGTATATCATACTGTAATGCTTATCTCAAGTGACTTGTTTAGGGTCTTTCAGGGTTCTATTCGCCATATCACATTTAGGGATAGTTTGAGTCGTAAATAATAATAAAATTTGGGTACAATCTACCTTTCTTAAATAGCCCCCAAGGCATAGCTCGAGTGGCAAAAGGTGGATGATTTGTGGCTTAGGTCGCAGGTTCAAGTCTTATACCATGCAAAGCGATGCCCGATATTTAAGTAGAGAAGGGTAGAAGGGCTGACCCATTATCAACCGAGTTTAGAAGGCTGTGATTGGTCCAAAGGGTGGGTCACAGACGGATTTCTCGATTATATAAAAAAAAAAAACTACCTTTCTTAAATATCACTTGTAAAATTTCACTAAATATGTTTTTATGGTTGTAAAGTAGATTCAAAACCAACTTTGTTTGCTCTAGTTGATTTTTGAGCAACTTTCACATATATCAAACATAAAAATCATATTTGCATGTTATAGTTATAGTTTGCATAATTGCGCTCTATAACAAATTTTATGTTTGCTATGAAGCTTTTGATTTGTATAATTCGCTATAAACATCCAATTTTATACAAATTTTTCAGTTTTGTATAAATTCATTTATATATTGTAATTTGTATAATAATATATGCATTTGTATAATTATAAGTGTATAAGATAGAAATATATGTATTTGTATCTGTATATACACTTTTCTCTCGCTCAATACAAACACAAACACATTTTATATATTTTATACCGAAATGTATAAAAATGACTAATTATATATCGAATCAGATGACAAAAAAAGGGATGTTTGCTGCGAATTACAATTAAAATAAACTATAATTATAACATTTAATGTAAATTAATAATTTGCTATTTTATACAATTTTCTGTTGATTTTTTGTCTGACTCGAATTCGGATAGCAGGAGTAAGGAAGAAAGCGCGTAAATTTCCCTCCTTAAAGCGAAATAATTCCCCGTTAGTGGCAGTGTCCGCTATTTTCACTAGAAACAAAGGGCATTAATGGCATCAACAAAATCAAACGAAGCACTTCTCTTGTAGTATTTCCAAAAGCTGGGTATGAACACTGTAGATGGAGAGATGATATGATACAAGTTGTGAAGATCGACAAGAAAACGAGTTTCGAAGATTCACTGATATGATATCAGTAGTGGGTAGGTTTTAACTGATCCAAATTCATAACTGAATTAGGTTCTTCGCAATACTTTCTTTTTTTTTACTCAAAACCCTAATTCAATCTATCATCAAAACACCTGGTGAAATTGGGGTTTCTTCAATATCTAAAAAGCTTCAATGGGTGCTCAAGAGAAGTCTTCTAGCACCAACAACTCGATGCAGGTTAGTTCAGTTTACTCTCGTAGTTGAACTTATTATTATTACTTTAAAAAAAAATTAAATTTCTTGCTTTACACCTTTCATTAAGCTCTAGCTGGTTAATTTTGTTTGGTAAAAGATGTTCCTTTGGGTTGATTCTGAAGCTCGAGCTTAGCTTGTGAGCTTGCATAGCTGGTGCATTTGTTTAAATTTTGTCAAACTATGATGAATTGCCAACTTTAATGAGTTTTGTATTGTGGTATATGATTGAATTCTTCCGTTTTCTTTAGCGATGGTTGCTAATGTCATAAAGTTATTTGTCAGTGGAACTGTTTCTTGGGGAATTTGATATTGGTGTCCTTTATAGAAGGTTTTTATAGGAAGGTGAAATACTGTATCCTTTGTGCTTGTTTTGAAAGTTTATTTCGACTCCTTATTAGATGTGATTCACATAAAATGACTTGTTTAGAGGGCTTGTTACTTGTAAAAGGAACAAATCACACACATTTGGCGTGGAACTATTTAATGGTTCCAGCATAAATGAAAATGATTAACATTTTAATGAGACTGTCTCAGCGCAAAAAGAAAGGGGATATGGTGAAATCAGTAGATGCTACACATTATTGGATTTTGCCTTGGTATGAAAACTCACTAATTAATCACTTTCAAATTCAAAGAAATGGTGGAGTTAAAAAGAAGAGGCATGGAAAGAAGGTTAGCACCTTTTGCCTAAGATGGTGTAATCAATATTTGAATTGGTCCCTAGCTTAGATTGGGCATCACGTTCTTAGAGGTTCACATTTTAAGCAATTTTTTTTGTTTCCATAATTGTCTTATGACATAATTATTGGAAGAGTAGAAGAAAGAAGTTGACCAAATGTCTCTGTCTCTACTAGAATTTAGAACATCAAAAAATGAAATAGAAGAAAGATCTCTAACGCCCACTTTTTCTTTCCCTCCTTCATTTTTCTTATTTCCCATGCTACGATCCCCTTCATCTTATCTTTTAATGATCATTTCTCTGACATATCATTTTACAACTTTCTCTGGAATGATAATCTTTTCTTTTCTTTCGGGTCATGAATTGTCCAAACTTAAGGAAAGGTATAATGTAAGACACTTGATTTGAATGGTTGAAACAAAACTTGGATTTGTTAGGGGGATGTTAATCACTTCTCATTATGATGGATATGTGATATTCTCTTACTTCTTTTGCTTTCCTTTGAATGTCATGGTAATGTTATTTACAGTTGGGTTCCAAGGCCAAACATGTTCATCTTTCCATTTTTTGGAATTTTATTAAATCTAGGAGATAAGGGCATTTCACTTAAGCCTGTCCCTTCTTCAAAACCCACTCCACCATTTACGATTTTCATTTCCAATTATTGGTGCCTCTTATCTTCAGTATCTCTTTAGAGTTTCTCAAACGAAAACCTCTCACTATCCATTTAAACTCTAAACCCAATTTCACAAACTTAAACTCTACCCACCTGAAAATTGCTCTATCTCCTTACCAACATCTTGGCCACTCCATCCTCTATGGGTATGTGAGCTTGTTTGGATTAGTTGAATTTAATTACTTGTAAGCACCAAGTATTAAAACATACTTTTTGAATTGTAATTGCACCAAAAGGGGGAAATTTAACAATTAAAAAAAGGGGGGAGGGGGGATTTAAAACAAGCAAAGAGAGATACCTTCGGGGTGGCCCAGTGGTTTGAGCTTGGGACTTCCATGTTGGAGGTCTCAAGTTCGAAACCCCTTGCCAGCGAAAGCAAGGGGTTTGCCTTCTGGGTCGAGCTCGTCGCACCAGACTTGCCTAGTGCGGGTTACCTCTCCTATGTGGTTTGCGAGCTATTGCATAGGAGCGGGGGTTTTATCCTGTGCGCACCCAAAGGGTAGCGGCTGCGGGTTTCCCTTGCCATAAAAAAAAAAAAAACAAGCAAAGAGAGAGAAGGGGGGGGGGGACTCGGGAAATGGGCCTAGTCTACTTTCTAAAAACTACTTTTCTTGTAGTCCTTCCTTGGCTAGCATTTATTTTTAATGATGGTCAATAAACTTTCTTTGTTTTTGGTCAAAATTTTTGAGTTATTAGAGATCAATGATGTCGGTAATAAATGGTTCCCATTAATAGAGTGCATTAGGATATTTCAAGAAAATTTGCAATGGGTATGTGATGCTCTGGAACAAACATCTCAGGTAAAAGAGAATCTTGCAAAAGATGAGGATGGAATATGTAAGTTCACACTTATAATGTTCTCCAGAACTTTAATGATTGTCATTATGTAAGGATTAAGAGGGTGAACTTGCATGCTCCATCAATATCGGTGCAACACTGACGCGATACAAGATGGTTCCTTAATAGATGACAAATTAGTGTTGTCCCATAATAAGAACCTTGAAATACAATGCTTTCCTTTTTGACTTCCAATTGAGGCAAGAATTTACTATAATCAAAGCAGATGCGTGGTTGTGAAATGGAAGGAAATTGTCACTAGAATGGTGGTCATCAATAGTTGGCTCAGAGTGGATGAATTAGGGTCCAAAACCGCGTTGGGCCAAGGCTTTTGGTATTCCACTACATGCACGAGCTATAAATACCTATCGAATAATTGGAGATCTAGTTGGGGGCTATATATATGTTGATGAGGATACATGGAATAGGTCTCGCCTTCAAAAGGCTAGGATATGTATCATATCTTCTAATTTGGTATCG
Source organism: Solanum verrucosum (assembly GCF_900185275.1). Lineage (NCBI taxonomy): Eukaryota > Viridiplantae > Streptophyta > Magnoliopsida > Solanales > Solanaceae > Solanum > Solanum verrucosum. The sequence goes on from NW_026020177.1 coordinate 2,370,881, forward strand.
GTAGCAATGATAGAGCTTGATATTGGTGATTGGGCTATGAAATCTTTATAACAGGTATGTTTATGTAAAGCCTTGGTAGGTTGGAGATTTGATGGCTAAAAATGGTCACAATCTAAGAAATAAAATTATATGGGTAGGGTCGGAATGATGTCACGACCCAACTAGAAAATAGAAATTATATAGGATAGTTTGAATTGATGGAACGACCCCATTGAAAAAGAGAAATAATATGGGTAGGGTTGGAATGATGGCACGACCCTGCTGAAAAAGAAAAATTATACGGGTAGGGTTGGAATGATGGCACAACCCTATGCAAATCAGATTTGAGGAGTCACCGGAAAGACAAATGGAGCTATGCAAATCAAATCTGAGGAGTCACTGAAAAGACAAATGATGCTATGCAACTCAGATATGAGAAAATAGTTCAGAAAAATCCACGGTACTACACAAATTAAATATGAAAAGTAGTCCGGAGAGATGCACGGTGCTACACAAATAAGATATGCAAAAAAAAGGTAGTCACCAGAAGGATGGCGTGGTGCTACACATTAAATATGAAAAAGTAGTCATCAGAATGATAGCATGGTGCTACACAAATTAAATATGAAAAAGTAGTCGCCGGAATGATAACATGGTACTACACAAATTAGATATAAGAAAGTAGTCACCGGAATGATGGCATGGTGCTACACAAATTAGATATGAGAAAATAGTCACCGGAAAGATACACGGTGACCCAACTTTTGTTAACATAATCGTTGGCCAGACGGGCGACATATATGGATAATAGCCACCCGCCGGCAGCGGAAGCTCTTTGATTGTTTGCCAAGATTGTAGAGGCTCTGATACCATGTGAGAAATATAGGAGAAAAATATTATTGAATTGTTGTTGTGTGCATTATTACATTGAAACCCTATTTATAGACCCTAGAATACAATCCTTTACCAAGTAGGATACTATTTAATATTCCTATTTCTATTTCTATTCCTATTCCTATTCTAATAGGATTGTATAAACATATTCCTTTTCTAATAGGATTGTACAAACCTATTCCTATTCTAACACAAAGAAACTTGGATGAAAGTCCTGGGTGTTCCTCTACACCTTTGGATGCACCAATTTTTTTGAGGAAATTGGACAACTTCGTGGTAGTTGGATAGCTACTGAAGAGGAGACAGAGTTGATGAACAACATGAAATGGGCAAGTTTTTTTTTTTTTTTTTAAACTGGTAACTTTGTATTCCTCAGCATTAAGGGGTATGCTGGCCACCTCCAAAAGTGTTAGTTACATAGAAACAACAACAACAAAAAGAAAACAGGACTACTTACAAAGCTCCTATGAAATCCACTAGTTGAATTTCTTCTTCTATGTTCATTTCTTTACTCCAAAAACCTAAAGTGGTAATTACTTTCCATTTAATCTTCTCTATAGTGCATTCTTTCCCTACAAAAATTCTCTGATTTCTCTCTTTCCAAATGGTCCACAGGATACAAGCAGGTACTGTTCTCCACCACCTCTCTAGCTCTTACTACCTCCCTTTCTGACCCAACAACTTAGTAGGTCTGCTGTATGTTCTGGCATAATCCAATTTAGGCTAGCTAAATTGGTGAACAGAGCCCATACTTGTGTTGTTACTTTGCAGTGGAGGAACATGTGGTTCTTGGTTTCTAGAGACTCTTTACAAAGATAACATCTTGAGGCAATAATTCTTCCCCTCTTTTGAAGTTTATTATGTGTCAAGCAAGCTCTCCTGGTTACCAACCAAGTGAAACACTTCACCTTAGTAGGGGCTACACTCTTCCATATAATACTCCATGGCCCTGATTTCTTCCCTGCAATTGTGGCTAGATCCCTTTTATACATTCTGGTCACAGAGAATTAACCATCAGTATGATGCCTTGTGCCAGGAAAATCTCCAATCAAAGCTAGCATATTTGATACCACTCTATTTCTAGTCATTAAGAAATCTCCTAAAAAGCAAATTCCATCATTGTGGAGACCAAACCTCTTGTATTTTGCTATCAGGATTCAGGCAAATGGAAAACTGCCCAGGGAATAAATTTTCCAAGGACCCTTGACCAGTCCAGTCTTCCTTCCAAAATAAAGCCTTGTTCCCTCAGCCAACCTTTATCCTTACATTGTCTTTGAAAGCCCGCCATAGGTTTCTTATAGTCCTCCATACTCCCACACCATATATTTTTGTCACTTCCTCTGAACACCATTGACCTTCCTGACCATACTTGTGTTGAATGAGTTCCTTCCATAGAGCTTGATCTTCCAAATTGTATCTCCACAACCATTTGGTAAGTAAGCTGTTGTTGTGTATCTTTAGGTTTCTTACTCCCAAATCCCCATATCTTTTGCTCTGTTGAACTGCCATCCATTTTGCTAAGTTGAAGCTTTTCTCAATCTTGTTACCTTGCCAAAGGAAATTTCTCCTCAATGAGTCTATAGCTTTGACTACCTTACCGGGAATGAGAAAAAGTGACATCACATATGATGGCAAGAGTCTCAAATAAAATTGATCAAAGTGACCCCCCCCCCCCCCCCCCCGCACAAGGATAGATATTGGGATTTCCAAAGTGCAGTCTCTCTGATTTCTTTAGACCATCCCAGATGCTAACTGCTTTATGTTTAGCACCCAATGGCAAACCTAGATAAACGGTAGGCACCTTCTCTATCTTGCACTTCAATATATTAGCCAAAGCTTGAATCTGTTGGACCTTTTTAATAGGAAAAATGCTACTTTTTCTCCAGTTTACCTTTTAGTCCAGAGCATGCCTAAAAAATTACTAGGATAATTCTGATGTGACAGAGTTGTTCCTGCTCTGCTTCACAAAAAATTATTGTGTCATCAGCATACAATAAATGAGTCATATCCATCACCTCATTAACCCTGTTTTTGCATCTGAAACCCCTAATCCATATGTTTAGAGAAGCTCTACTCATCAAACTGTCCAACCCTTCCATAGCAATGATAAATAGGAAAGGGGACAAAGGGTCTCCTTGTCTAAGACACGGCAGAAACATACCACAAGGGGTGTCAATAGCACGAGAAGGAATCAGACACCACTTCCCTATATGGACCGAAAGCAAAGTGAGGTGAAATGTTGCCGGAAAAGGCATGTTGTACCACGTAGAAGACATTCCACTGAAAAAAAAATCCAGGTCAAACTTTGGACCAGAGGGTAAAACAAAGTAATGTCAATCTTTGTGATTCTATACAACAACATACCCAGTGAAATCCCACTAGGTGGGGTCTGGGGAGGGTAGAGTGTACGCAGACCTTGCCACTACCTCGTGCGAGGTAGAGAGGCTGTTTCCGAAAGACCCTCAGCTCAGGTACATCAAATCCAAGTAAAAGGCGAGGAAGATAGTGTATATACATACCATCCAATACGAAAGATAATATACAATCAACAAAGGAAGACAATAACATCAATAAACAATGAGAGAAGTGAAACGCAATAAACAACAAAAGGCTATCGATATCACAGACAAGAACTGCAATTGCAAGACTAGGACTTCTACACACGCTAACAACCCCTACCCTTGCAAGGAGAGACAACACGCTAGCCCTACTAACCTTCAACCTTAATACGAGACCTCCACTCCTTCCTATCTCGAGTCATGTCTTCGGTAATGTGAAGCTGAGCCAAGTCCTGTCTAATCACCTCTCCCCAATACTTCTTAGGCCTACCTCTACCCCTCCGCGTACCCTCTACATCCAGCCCCTCACACCTCCTCACTGGGGCGTCTGCGCCCCGTCTCTTCACATGACCAAACCATCTCAGTCTCGCTTCCCTCAACTTGTCCACCACAGAGGCCACTCCCACTTTCTCCCGGATAACTTCATTCCTAATCTTATCACTCCTAGTATGCCCACACATCTATCTCAACATCCTCATCTCCGCAACCTGCATTTTCTGAACATGTGAGTTCTTGACTGGCCAACACTCCGCTCCATACAACAAGGCCGGTCTAACTACCACTCTGTAGAACTTACCTTTTAAGTCTAGGTGGAATTTTCTTATCACACAAGACTCCAGAGGCAAGCCTCCATTTCATCCAAGCAACCCCAATGCGATGTGTGACATCATCATCGATGTCGCCACTTCCTTGTATTACAGACCCAAGATACTTGAAACTTTCTTTCTTAGGAATGATCTGTGTGGCAAGTCTCACTTCTACATCTGCCTCATCCAACGCATCACTGAATTTGCACCCCAAATATTCTGTTTTGGTCCTACTCAACTTAAACCCTTTGGACTCAAACGTTTGTCTCCACACCTCCAACCTCGCATTAACTCTGTCCCGCGTCTCATCAATCAGTACTATGTCATCTGCAAATAACATACACCATGGGACCTCCTCTTGAATAGACCGCGTCAACTCATCCATCACCAAAGCAAATAGAAAAGGGCTAAGGACTGATCCTTGGTGCAACCCCATCTCAACTGGGAAATGTTCTGAGTCACCTCCAATCGTTCTAACCCGAGTCTTGGCTCCACCGTACATGTCCTTTATCGCCCTAATATAAATCATCGGGACACCTTTAGCCTCCAAGCACCTCCAGAGGACATTCCTCGGTACTTTGTCATAGGCCTTTTCAAGGTCAATGAACACCATATGTAGGTCTCTCTTCCTTTCTCTATATTTTTCTACCAGTCTTCGCATAAGATGAATGGCTTCGGTCGTCGACCGTCCCGGCATGAATCCAAACTGATTCTCAGAAATGGACACCCCTCTTCTCACCCTCATCTCCACCACTCTCTCCCAAATCTTCATAGTATGGCTTAGCAATTTGATACCCCTGTAGTTGTTACAGTTCTGGATATCACCCTTGTTTTTATACAACGGAACCATTGTACTCCACCTTCATTCATTAGGCATCTTTGTTGTCTTAAAAATAACATTAAACAACCCAGTCAACCACTCTATACCTGCCTTGTCCGTGCTCTTCCAAAAATCCACCGAAATCTCATCGGGTCCGGTCGCTCTTCCCCTACTCATCCTACTAATAGCACGTATAACCTCCTCGCTCCTAAAACACCTGCAGTACCCAAAGTCCTGAAGTCTTTCCGAGTGTGCCAAATCACCCAACACAATGTCTCCGCCCCCTTTTTCATTTAGAAGTTTGTGAAAGTATCTTCGCCATCTCTGCTTAATGGAGGTCTCATCCACCAATACTTTGCCTTCCTAATCCTTGATACACTTTACTTGGTCCAAGTCGCCCGCCTTCCTCTCTCTTGCTTTTGCGAGCCTATACAATTTCTTATCCCCACCTTTGTCCCCCAGCTCGACATACAAGCGCTCGAAAGCTGCCGTCTTAGCCTTCGTAACTGCTAACTTAGCTTCTGTCTTCGCTGTCTTATAGACTTTCTTAAGCGACCGCTTCTCTTCCTCGTCTATGCACTCCACCAACTTTGTGTATGCAGCCTTCTTTGCTTCCACTTTGCCTTGGACTTCCCCATTCCACCACCAATCTCCTTTACGACCTCCAAATTTACCCCTTGATACCCCTAACACCTTTGAAGCAACTTCCCTAATGCAACTAGCTGCTTTATTCCACATGGTGTCCGCATCCCCGCTACCACTCCAAGCCCCCATCCCACTCAACTTCTCACCCATCTCCCGAGAAAGGTCAGGGGTCAAGCCACCCCATTTAATCCTCGGTCGATCAGATACAATCTTCTTCCTCTTATCCCTCTTAATTTCCAGGTCCATCACCAACAACTTGTGTTGGGTAGTAACATTTTCACTTGGGATAACCTTGCAGTCCTTAACGAGGCCTCTATCACCCTTCCTAAGGAGTAGGTAGTCTATCTGGGTCTTAGCTACCGAGCTACGAAAGGTAACCATATGGTTCTCCTTCTTCGGAAAGCATGAGTTAGCAATCACCAACTCAAAAGCCTTAGCAAAATCCAGAAGCGCAGTTCCACCCCCATTTCTCTCCCCAAAACCAAAGCCTCCATGAACATCATCAAAGCCATTAGAAGTTGCCCCGATATGGCCATTAAAATCTCCACCAATGACAATTTTCTCGGTTATCGGTATACCTCTAACTACCTCATCCAAATCCTCATAAAAGAGCTTTTTGGCCTCCTCTCCCAATCCCACTTGAGGTGCGTAAGCACTAATAACACTCAAAGTACATCCTCCAATGGCTAGCTTAATCAACATCAACCTATCACTGATCCTCCTAACCTCGCATGCCTTCTTTAATGAAGAGCTCTAAATTGGGCCTAGAGAGGCCATGAAAGGGTATTTAATTGAAGTGGAAAATGGGCCTGATTAGGCAAGCTTTGTTATTTTTAACAAAATAACAAATTCAACTCATCCCATACTCAATAGGGATAGACTTCTTGAAGACATGGAATCCCACATCTCTCTTCCAGTCATGCAAGACATAGAACAAAACACTGTGCAAGAGATTATAGTGGTGAATCAAAGTGAAGAATTGGTGGAAAAACTGATCTTAATCCGCAGGAATCAAAAGAAAAGGCAAATCCCTTATGATACACCAGATTCTGCTAATTGCGGAAGATACAATTAAACAAGAAGTTTTGAGGGGAGAGAACATGCAAGAGGACAGATTTGAAGAGAATTTAAACGAAGGGGGGAATTTAGCGGTGATCGAAAAGCAGAACGTGATTACCATTTCATATAGCTGGGAGGTGGAAGAGGTGGCACTTCTGCTTGTACAACAGGATCAAAACATAGGTGAGGGGGAGAGAGACAACTCTGTTTGGGTTCAACAAAATTTAGTCAAGCTGAGCAAACTCTTGGGGTTGATATCCAAGGACATGAGGAACTGCTCTTACAGGTTGATAGCAGCTGGCATGCAAGAAAGATATAGATAAATAGTGTGTGTAAGAAAGGAAGGTTCAAAGGTGCGGAAGAACTCAAAAGCTTTTTTTTTTTTTGATGTTAAATATAAAAGCAGTGGGAATAGAAATAAGGGGAGGAAGATGCTAGCTTTGGATCTATGCAGTTCAAACTAGTTTCCTGGAATGCAAGGGGGTTGAACAACAGAGATAGAAGGAGTATTGTACAGATGATGGTGGACTGGAAGGCTGACATCATTTGCCTCCAGGAAACTAAATTGGAGGGGGACATTTATGATATCGTTAAACAAATTTGGGGTGGTAGATGGATTAAATTTGCTCAACTAGAGGCTAGTGGCACTCGAGGGGGAATCCTAATGCTTTGGGATAGTAGAATATGGAATGGGGAGATACTAGAGATTCGATCCTACACTTTAACCTACAAATTTGAAGCTCTCTTTTGCCTGCCACTTTACTGGAGTTTATTCTCCTAATTGTTATGTTGAAAGAAGGAAGGTGTGGAAAGAAATGACTGATATTAGAGGTCTAGTGGAAGGTCCATGGGCTGATTGTGGAGATTTTAATACTACTAGATTCATATCAGAGAAAAGGAATGCTAGGAGGAGAAATTTGGGGATGGTGGAGTTTTCAGACATTAAAAATGATCTTAAGTTGATAGATCTATCGTTACAAGATGGGAGATACACTTAATTCAAAGGGGATACTCAAGATGGAGCCGCCAGAATTGATAGAATTATGATTTCAGAAAAGTGGGATACTAGCTTCAATAACATAAAACAAAGTACCCTACAAAGATTGGCATCCGATCATGTTCCTGTTTCATTACAAGGGGGTAATTGGATCAAGAACAAGAGATACTTCAAATCCGAAAACTGGTGGTTGAGCATCACAAGTTTCAAAGATAGAGTCCAAATTGGTGGAGTTCATTCTCTTTATCTGGGAAGCCAGATTATATCCTTGCCTGTAAGTTGTAAGCCCTCAAAAGTAAATTGAAAGAGTAGAGTAGGTCTGTTGAAAGGGAATTTGAGAATGCAGAGACAGTTTAGAAGGTAGTTTCTATGGAAAGATTATGTAGGGAAGATGAAGTATCATTAAGTAAGGCGGAGAACGACGGGGGGCTTGGAGTTAGAAATCTTAGATCTCACAATCAAAGTTTTTTATGCAAATGGATATGGTTAAATGATGTGAAAAAACCTATGAGAAAGTTGTGGTAGGGGATAAATATGGATAGAGGATTCCTGCACCTAAGGAAGTTAAAGCACCATATGAAGTAGCTGTTTGGAGGTAGATTTGTAACCTTTCGAAGAATTCAATAGGTATGTTAGATTGATGATGACAATGAGAAGAAGATTAGACTTTGGAAAGGTAATAGAGAGTGTTTTGGGTTGCTGAAAGATCCATTTCCTAACCTATATTGATTGTCTTACAATTTTGAAGTTTGTTTAGCAAACATGTTTTCTGATATAGGATGAGACTTCCAATCAAAAGGAACCACCTTGACAGGAAATGCAAGAAGGTGATTTATTCTTCAGAAGATGCAATCAGTAGAGTTAATGTTAGAAAAAGAATATGACCTGTTCTTGGAAGCTAATAAAAAAGTGTTCTTTTATCGTCAGTTCATGGTATGAAGTATTCAATGCTGAGAAATTAGTAAAAATATGAAAGTGACCTTGGAAGACGATATGGAAGACCTCAATTCCAATAAAAGTTACTTGTTTTTGGTTGGCTAGTGTTTCTTGAGCACGTCTGACACAATAAATTTTGATGAAAAGGGGTTGGATCTTGTGTAAAGGATGCTACTTGTATGAGAGATCATGTGAATCAATGGATCATATTTTTGTGCATTGCGAGTTTACTTGGCAATTATGGATCATGTTCATGGTTAATTTTGGAATCCAATGGGCAAGTACTAAAAAGTTGAGGAATGGGTTAGAGAGTGGGAAAATTGTATGTCCAGAAGTATCCTTAAAGAAGACTTGGAGTGCTATTCCCCTTTTTCTTTGTATAGCTTGGACTATATGGAAAGAAAGAAATAAGAGATGTTTTGAAGGAAGTCATCACATTGAAAGTTGTACATTGCAATTGAAATGCATCCACTATGCTCCTATGCCCACATCTCGAGGTAAGCTCCAAAAAGCCCTTTTTCGGCTTTCTCTATCCTCTATCCTTCTCTTCGATCATCTCTTCCACTGTTCTGGTAGGACCATGCTCACATGCCTGAACCCTTTTCCGACCTTCTCTCTCTTCCAATATGAACCGGATCTTATTTCGGACCACTCAAAACCTTCTCTGACCCTCTTTTTCTCTGATTTGACCTAGAAGCTTTTTTTGGCCACCCAAATTTCTTCTGAGTTTCTCTCTTTTGAAGCCTTCTTATCGTTTACAAAAGAGAGGGCCGTCTAATTCTAGCCACAAGGTAAGCACCTGAAGATCTCTATGGGATTTTAGGTTTTTTTTTTTTCGGTGGGTTTTGCACAATGTATTGGATCAGAGTGGGTGAAATGGCGGCTTGCCTCAATGGTGCTCTTGGATAAGAATGTGTTGCCAAAGCTTAAAGGTAGTTATATAGAGTGGTGGTAAAACCAACTTTGTTGTATGGGGTAGAGTGCGGGTCTGCGAAGATGAGGATGCTCACATGGATCTGTGGGTATATTAGGAGAGATATGATTAGGAACAAAGTTCTACGAGGCAAGGTAGGTGTGGCCTCCATGGAGAACAAGATGAAGGAAGTGAGACTGTGATAGTTCATCCATGTGAAGAGAAGGTGCACATATGCGTCGGTAAGAATGTGTGAGAGGTTGGTTGTAGCAGGAGTTAGGATATAGGTAGAGGTAGGCCGAAAAGAACTAAGGGAAGGTGATTAGATAGGATATGACACAACTTTATTAAGACTGAAGACATGAGCCTATGGAGGTCAAGGATTAGGGTAGAATGCTAATAGGTAGCCGAGTATTGCCGAATCTTGTGTGGGAGAGGCAAGGGACTAGCTTCCTCCTCTCTGCTTCTCAGTATTAATAGTGTTATTTTGTAGTCGTGTATTCTCTTATTCTTCAATGTATATCACTATCCGTTGCTTCCTTGCTTTGTCTCTTGCTCCTCTGCTGTCATATTTTCTTGCAAACCTACTTCAAAAACTTTTATTTTGAGCCGAAGGTCTATCGGAAACAACCTCTCTACCCCATAAAGGTAGGGTTAAGGTCTGATACATCCTACCCTCCCCGTATCTTACTTGTGGAATCTCAATGGGTATGTTGTTATCATTGTTGTTGTTGTATGTTTCATCTTATTGTGTAAGGAATGCATGCTGTTTGCTTTCTAACTCAACATATGTGGTTATTTTGTTTATTTACCTAAAAAAATTGGTTGTGTTTTTTTTAATTGTTATAACTACTAATTCATGCATGCCAGTTATCCTGTGTTTTCTTTTAGTTGGCACTTCATTTTATCAAGCTTGTTCTTCGATTCTCACTTAATGTCTTCAGGCCTTGTCTTTCCCTTGCACTTTTTGCTTTCCAGAAGACTGTTTGTAACTATGTATGGCTTTCTGCTAAAAAAAATGTGCAAATAAATTGTTCTGTGTTCTGAGTTTGTCTGCTTTGCATCTGAACATTGGAAAAAAATATTCTGATTGTCATTTCAAAAAAATTATTCTGATCGTCTATGAGAGATATCAAAGCATCTATTTTTCTCTGAACTATTTTAACTCGATAAATTAATTAGTGTTTGAATGGATTGCTTCAAGGAGGTTCATACAGCAGGCTGCAACTAGTTTGGGATTCAAACTGTTGTCGATTAATTGAATTATAAAGAATTTTCTTTAGCTGTCTGTATAAAGTTTTATGTAAATAGTTTCTTTCTTTCTTTCTTTGTGTGATCAGCTTATTTTGTAATTTACACTTCATATCATTCTTGTGCAGCGTGTAAAGGTCTATCGTCTGAATGATGATGGGAAGTGGGATGACCAGGGAACAGGGCATGTAACTGTAGATTATCTAGAGGTAACCGTTACTGGAAAGACTTGCAAGAACTTGGTACCTTTTGCTTTCTCTTGGCAAAAATCTTAAATATGAATACCCCCATATTTAGAACTTGGGACTCTATGATGCAGAGATCGGAAGAACCAGGTTTACTTGTAACTGATGAACACGAGCATGAAACGTTGCTTATGCACCGCATCAGTGCAGAGGATATCTACCGTAAGCAAGAAGGTATTCTTAAGTGTAGTTATTTGTCATTCTTCCTTTTCACGATTTTACTGTTGTCTTATATAGCTTCTTAATGGGAAGTATTTTCTTTTTCTCAGATACAATTATTTCTTGGAGGGATCCGGAGTATTCAACTGAACTGGCTCTTAGTTTTCAAGAGACCACTGGCTGCTCATACATATGGCAAGTCTTGAAATAATTTTCTAGCGTCTCACCCACTTTTTCTTGGTTGTAATCTATTTTTCTTGAGGTTTATTTTCCAGATTTTCAGGAGGTGGTACAAATGATCATCTAAATAACATCTTCTGCCTTTTCTTTTTTCTCTCTGTAGGGACAGCATCTGTAGTGTGCAGAGAAACATGCAATTCAGTAGCCTTAATTGTAAGTCTCTACATCCTACTTATATTAAAAATATTTTGTATCCATTAGTTTAACAGAGCATCTTACCATTTCGATGCTTAGTTATTTTGGCCATTAGTAATTGATAATACTTACCGGGGGACAACCACACCTGTGTTTGTCATGCATAGATGTTTATTCATACTTTTCAGTTGAACAAATGAACAAGCTACACCTGACTTTCACAATATGTTTCTGGTTTAGAATTGGAACAAGATTGTTTTCTGGAGTTGTAGCATCAAGTCACCAAGGCTTCAGTTCACAACTCAAAATCAAACACTAAATTTAGGTTTAAAATTTCATATTACCAAGGGTTGGCTGCTTTATTAAAAAATAAAGATTACCAAGGGTTGTTTGAAAAATAGTTTCAGTTGCTGTCGTTCTTGTCTTGAATAAATCATGATTGCTAGGTACCACAGCAAGTATACCTGATACCTTATGCTAAAGATTGGCTATTCAAGTTAATACTCTGGCGTAGTTGGGCATTATGCAAACTTACGTCTGAGGCCGAGATAACCAAATTAAAAAAATGATTTGTCATGTGAACTGGAATACTATTAGACTTCTTCCTGGCTGTCTTATGTCTCTGGGGAAAGTGAGTATACTCATAAATTAAACTGTTAGAACACATGGACAGACAGTTAACAGAGATGATTTTAAATGGAGAAACATGATCAGTTAAGATTCATTTAGCCGACCCAACTTGTTCGGGACTGAGGCATGATTGTTGTTGTTGAACGCATGGACAAATTGTTACCCTTGTGCCCTTTGTTCACTTAGACATCCTTACTTGAAGAAACCAGAAAATTACATAGTAGAGTCTGGATCTTTCCGAGGAAGTAAGGAACATAAAAGAATAGAAAGTATTGCTAACTGGACCATTTTTCATTCCTGGAAACCTATTCAATACTTCTAAATAAGGTTCCATTCCTGGACTACTGCTGCTTGGGATTTCTTGTGCTCTCAAGTTAGTATCTTTTAAATAATTTTGTTGAAATGGTTCAATATATATGTTTACTGTTCATTTCTTTTTGATGTTATTTCCAGATGAGACATTTCATAGTGCCAGCAGTGACTTGAGAGAACTGCCTCCAGTTGAGCTATCTACGCTTCCCTTGATATTAAAGGTGTTGCCATTTTCCTGCTTTGTGCATCTTTTATGTTATAAGAAGTTCTGGACTTCTGGTTTCCTCTAATATTTCTGAGTTACTTGTTAGACTTGTCTTTACCAGAGTAATTGTCTACACCACCCCGCGCTTCTATACTTCCAAAGAAAAAAAACCTATGACAATAAATTGAAAGGTTTTCGACCAATTTCAGTATAACAAAATTCCAAATGGTAAAACCCTGTTTGTTTTGTTGTTGAAAGATACGCCTGAGTATATATTTCAAATCATATCCCGGATCTCTGAGAGTGCTGTTCAATTGTTTCTTGTGCAGATAGTTGTAGAGAGTGGTGTTGCTGATCAGTTGCGTGTGACAGAACTAATATTGCATGATGTAAGCTTTGTCAATTGTTCAGTTGTGCATACTAATTTGTAGCTGGATCAATGAATCTTCATCAAGGGTGAAGGTTTCCATTACAATTGCCATTCATTATAATTCACTATACAAAATATGAACAAAAGCTAAGACTGCTTCCAAAATTCTCTTAGAGTGTTGGCCCTGGTATAACAGCATTTTCACATCTATCAAAACACATGTGAAATGAGCTAAACAAATGCTCTCAAGCACGAAAACCAAAAACCTTCTCTCTCCTACTTCCTAGGAAGGAGAAACATCTTTTCTTGACACTTTTCCGGCATTCCTTACCGGAAAACCTCTCTCTCACCTCCCTGAGTTATCACCTTCTGTGGTTACTCTTTTTTCTCTTTTCTTTTTTAGCTCAACCAGAAATTCTATTTTTAAGGATGGAGGACATAGGATCTATTTCAACGCAGGGTTTAAGTAATTTGATATTACAAGGTGGGAAAATGGCAAGTCTGAATGGTATGAATGGGTGGAAAGGAGTAGGAAGATGATGCGAAGGTCCAATGTGAACAGAAATCTATGGAGTGGATATGCTTTTGTATGAAAAAAGCATTGAAAGATCAGGAGATGGAGATTTTCATAAAAGGAGTCCGCCCTTTTTTGCACTAGAAAGAACAATCAACATGGGAGATTTATAAGCATAATCTCATTAAATGGATGGGGAAGGTCTGGCTTAATCATTCCAGAGCTAACATTGAGTGTTGGGTGGATGGATATTGCATTAAAGATAGAAAGGTTCATTAAATGGCAGAGGAGAAAGGTACAGATACCTCCTCCGAGAGTGATGGATGTCAAGTGCCCTTTTGCAGCAGTTGTACAAGAGAGTAAATGGCTCACAAACTCTCTGCACTGTTGAGATAAAGAGTAGGATTGGCAACATAAAAGTGACTGATAGAATAAATGATCAGGAAGATAGCCTACTCAAGAGATGTGTAGTTGGTTATTGCAGAGAGGAGTTGAAGGAAAAACCAACACTTGCTGACATCAGAAGGTGGTCCTCAACAAACTGGAAGAAAGCATTTGGTGTCAACATCTACGAGTTTAATGGCGACTCATTTCTGTTTGAATTTCCAAACAAACACATGGCAGAGCAAACCTTAAAACGGCAATGGAGATGGAAGAATTGCAGCTTCCATATGGAATGGTGGAACCCTTTTATAGGAAGAATCCCAAACTCCTTAACAGTCAAAGAAATTTGGATCACACTAGTAGGCATTCCCCTGCACTTGCGGTCTCAGAAAGTCTTCCGAGAAATTGGAGGAGTCTGTGGAGGATGGATTGCAACTGAAGAAGAAACAGAGCTAAAAAACCAGATGAAGTGGGCAAGGATTCTGGTGGCGAGTGACGGTAGAAAAATACCCAAGGAGGTCTCCATAGAATGGAACGAAATTACTTACCACTTTCCGATATGGGTGGAGTGCAAACCCAGGTTTGAAATAGTACCAGAATCAGGTTATGGAACCAATGGAGAAGAAACAAGGTTGAATCCAGTACATGGTTTTACCCAGGGGATAATCTAAAGTGCAAGCTGTAATTCTGTACTAGAATCCCATCAATTAAGGGATTCTAGTTAGAAACAACATGTGGGTTGTAAGAGAAAGACAACTGGAGGGGAAAGGTGTAATGAGACTTGTGACTTGCACATGACTCATTTAAATTTGAAATCAGATTTGGGCCTCTTGTCCAGGCCCAAGAGTACTTTAGCCCCAGAAAAGAAGTATAAGCTAGATAGTGCTGGACAACTGATCTTTAATAAAATATATGGAGGAAACAACCTAGAAGCTATCAGAGAAGAAAATGCGATGGTAGAGAGTGAAGCAAGAGGATCTTGAGGGAAAAAAATCAAGAGAAGAAGAACAAAAGCTCGTAGAACTGTTAGATAACAACAATGGGGGAAGAGATTATAAAATTAGTTATAGTGAAGAACGAGGGAATATGCAACAATTTGTTCAACCGGGGGAGCCAACTCCTATTATTTGCGATGCTTCTGGTTGTAGTAAAGAAGAAGAAGAGAGGGCACATCACTCGGTACAGAGCAATATTCCTAGGCTCAGTCAAGAATTTGGAGCTGCTTTTGAACGATGCACAGAGGAAGCCAATGTGTTGTTCCTAAAAATTGACCAGGAAAGGAATAAAGAAATAAAGAAGAGAATTCTGTTTCGATTTTGATAGAAAAGGGGGAAACAGGGAGTTCCGAAGGAATTGAGGAACTTGTTTTTCTAAAAATTCAAAGAAGAGAAGCCCAGGAGTGAATAAAAAAGCAGGGGGAGGAAACTAATCACTCAGTTATAATGAAGCTCACTAACCTATCATGGAATGTGAGGGGGCTTAACTTGGAGGACAAGAGAAATTTGGTGAGGAGTAGATTACAACAAGGGGGAGTAGATATTATAGTTTTGGTGGAGACAAAATTAAAGGGAGCAGTAGGAGATCATATTCAATAGCTAGAGGGTAATTGATTGATGGGGGGGAATTTGGATGGTGGCATTAGGTAGTAAAAGGGGTATAATTATTATGTGGGATAAAAGGTCTTGGGAGATGGTGGAGAGTGGAAATCAGATGAGCAGTAGCAAGTTGATCGGCATTAATGTAGATTTCACTTGGTTTCTTATAGCAGTATATGCTTCATGAGATAGAAATGAAAGGAAGGAGTTATGGGTAGAATTAGGTGCAATGAAAAGCTTTTGTAAAGGACCTTGGGTGGTTTGTGGCGATTCAACACTAACAGATTCCCTTCAAAAACGACAAATAATACCAAACTTTCAGGAGCAACGGTAGATTTCTCTAGCTGTATCAATGAACTGAGCTAGTAGACCCCCCTTTATTTGGGGGATCTTACACTTGGAGAGGAGGGTCAGATCATAGAAATGCATCAAGGATTAACAGTCTCATGTATTCATTTCCTTGGGACAAGTTGTTTAATAAAATCATACAGAGTTCCTTGAATAGTTTGGGTTTTGACCATAACCCAATTTTGTTGTCATGTGGGGATGAGGTCTTCAAGAGAGCATATTTCAAGTTGGAAATATGGTGGCTTAATGTGGAAGGGCTTAAATCCAAAATACAAGACTGGTGAAATTCTTTTAATAAGACAGGAAGAGCAGACTTTAAGTTAGCAACAGAACTGAGTCTTTTGAAAGTAAAACTCAAAGAATGGAGAAAGGAGAATAATGGTAATTGGAGGGCTAGAAATGATCAACCTTTGGAGTAAATTGGGAGTCTGGAATTCATACAAGAGGCCAGACCTCTTACCGATGATGAGTTACTGATGAAAGCCCACTGGGCCATGGAGTATGAAGAGTTGGATAGAAATGAAGAAATCCATTAGAGACAGAGATCCAGAATTCAGTGGAACAAAGGGGGTGACAAGAACACAAAGTATTTCCACAGAATGGCCACTGCGCATAAGAGAATCAACACTATAGATTCTTTGATGATCGATGGGGTTATGTCCTCTGATTCTATGGAAATTAAGAGGTCCACTGTGGATTTCTATAAAAAATCTTTACAAACAATCTGAAAGTTGGCAATCAGATTTGAATATTTTTGAAGTTCAAACTATTACTATGGAGGAGCAACAATGGCTTACAAGAAGGTTTTAAGAGGAAGAGATGTTAAAAAGGGATCAAAATGTGTGCAGTAGACAAGGCACCTGGCCCAGATGGTTACACAATTGTTTTTTTAGAACTTTCTAGGAAACTGTAAAGGAGGACTTAATGTTGACCTTCCACAACTTCCACCACTCATAAAAAAATTGAAAAAAGTTTTAATGCTACATTTGTAGCTTTTATTCCAAAGAAGGTGGGGGCAAATGATCTGAGAGATTTTAGACCAATTAGTTTGATCACAAGGGTGTACAAAATTATAGCCAAGGTTGTAGTAAAGAGATTGAAGAGGGTGATAAGCAAGCTTGTGAACAAACATTAGATGGCCTTCATTGAAGGTAGACAGATAATGGATGCTGCTTTAATTGCTAGTGAGTGTATTGACACTAGAATTAGAGGAGATGATACGGGGTTTATGTGCAAGTTAGATATTGAGAAAGCGTATGGCCATTTAAATTGGAAGTTCTTGATCAACACTCTTAGATAGATGGGGTTGGAATTTGTTGGCTTGGTTGGATAGACTTTTGTATTAAAACCACCAGGTTCTACATCCTTGTTAATGGAGAACCTTCAGGTTTTTTCCCAGCAGGAGGATTTAGACAGAGGGATCCTCTATCTGCATTCTTTTTAATTATAGTTATGGAGGGATTGGACAGTTTAATGAGGAAAGCGTCGCTAAATAATTGGATCAGAGGCTTCAAATTAAGAAACATGGCAAATGAGAATATGGAGTTGACACATATACTGTATGCCGATGATACAATAGTGTTCAGTGAAGCAGACCATGAACAATTATGCTATTTAAGGGTGATTCTGGTAGTTTTTGAGGCTTGTTCTGGACTCGAGGTTAATTGGAGAAAAGGCAGTATCTTTCCTATAAAAGAAGTTCAACAGATACAAACACTAGCAAATATCTTGAGGTGTAAGGTAGAGAAGCTACCAATAGTCTATCTAGGCAATTGGGGGGGGGGGGTAAACCATAAAACAATTACTATTTGGGATGGAATTATTGAGAAAACTGAGAGGAAGTTTGCACTTTGGAAGTCTCAATACCTTTCATTGGGAGGTAGAGTCACTTTAATAAACTCTGTGCTAGATTCCTTACCAACTTATGTGATGTCCCTTTACCCTATACCTGGTGAGGTGATCAAAATTGTAGATGCTTTGAGAAGGAATTTTCTTTGGCAAGGAAATAAAATTGAGAGCAGTTTCAATTTAGTAAAATGGACAGAAGTTCAATAAGGGTGGAATTGTGGGGGTTAGGGAGTTAGGAAGCTCTAGTTACAGAACTAAAGTCTGCTGAGCAAGTGGCTATGGAGGTACAACCAAGAGGAGCATGCACTATGGAAAGAGGTGATACAACACAAATTTGGCCAAGAAGGGGAATAGTGTTCAAGTGAAGTAACAATCACTTATGGAGTTTGAGTATGGAGGACTATCAGAAGCTTTTGGCCAGCTCTAGAAGTTAATATACAAGTTAAAGTTGGGAAGGGGATAAGGTTTTATTATGGAAAGAAGACTCGACTAGTCAAGGATCTCTTCAAAGTTTGTTTCCTGGACTTTGTTCTATCAGTGTGCATCCGGATAGCAAAAACAGTGAGTTGTGGTCTCAACAAGGGTGGAATTTGGCATTTAGAAGGTTGTTAAATGACTGGGAGATAGAAGAGGTAATTGAACTACTGAATATGATAGAAGGCTTTCCAGGCACTAATTTGGAAACAAACAGTCTATTATGGAGAAAACACCCAGGTGGAAGATTCTCTGTCAACAGATTGTATAAGTGGGGTCTATCGGTAACTGGTTGAAGGGTAACAGGGCCATGGAGTGTTGTTTGGAAGAGTGTGGCTCCCACTAAAGTGAAGTGTTTTGTCTAGTTGGTAGCTAGGAGAGCCTATTTGACTCATGAAGCATTACATAAAAGGGGATCAACATAGCCTCTAGATGCTAACTATGCAAAGAGGCACTGAAACCAGCAAACACCTATTTTTGCATTGCAATGTAACAACACAAATATGTGCTTTATTCTTCAATTTAACTAGCCTAAACAAGTGTATGCCAGAACACACATCAGACTTATTGAGTTGTTGGATCAGAAGGGGGGGCAGCAAGAGTCAAAAGAAGTGGTGGAGGATGATACTTGCTTGTATCTGGTGGAATATTTGGAAGGAAAGGAATTAGAGGATTTTTGAAGAAAAAGAATGCTCAATACAAAAGATTAAATGGAAAGTAATTACTTCCTTAGGTTTTTGGTGTAAAGAACAAAATATAGAAGGGAAATCCAATTAGTGGTTTCATAGGTTCTTTGTAAGTATTTATGTTTCTTTTTTTCCCTCCCTTATCTGTTACTACTTTTTGGAGGTGGCCAACATTGCCCTTAATGCTGAGGAATACAAGTTACCAGTTTCGGAAAAAAAAAGAAGGAAGACATTTTAAATGCATCTTCTTTTTGTTAGAATCAATTATTTATCACATCACGTTTGACTTTGTGCAAGGAACTTTACTTATGATGATGAGTCATAATAAATTGTCTCATTTGAGAAGTTGGGATATTAAAATATGGCTGCTAGTTATCATTAAAAAAGTATGGCTGCTAGTTGATTTTTCAAGTCCATTTAAATTGGTCATGTTGTGTGGTGGTCATGTAAGAAAAGCTATCCAATACTCTGTCTATCCTGTCTTCATGTAATCCCACCTTTAGGCACAACTTGAAAAAGGGCTCATGCCATCATCAACTGGTTCCATTCCACAAAATTTTCATTCGAGAAGGCCCAAGGCTTCGCTCTAGTGGTAAGAGCGTAGTGTGAGTTTTTTGGGTTAGGTGCAAGTCCCTGTTTCGGACCCGTTGTAGCCAAAGACATGATATTTAAGTGGATAAGGGTAGAGGGTGTGCCGTTATCCAATCGAGTTTCGAACCGTGCGCCACTGGATATTAGAGATTTTTCGGGTATAAAAGAAATTCATTTGCGGAATTAATCTGGATTTTACTTCCTCTATTTTAAAAGGTATTTGTGACTATCATTTCAGCATTCTAGAATTCGAACTGTTGTTAGATTTCGTAGATTGAAACGCTTAGCAGTGTTATCAAAAGAGAAAAGAGGAAAAAAAAACTCTTTAAGGTTCATTGAAGCTTTAAGCGCGGGCTTTAATGCAAAAGGGCGCAAATGGAGAAAAAAATACATATATATATTTTTAGTCCAAAACTAATAATTATAAGCATGAATAACCAATATATGGACAAAGAAATTGATTATAAAGTGAAATATCAATTGTCTAGTGTCCCCTCTCAAGGAAATGCTCATTCACAAGCAAAAGCTTGTCTTAGAGCCTTGATGGTGCCATTGAACTGCACATCAAGTGACGCGAAGCGTTCGCCGCTCAACATGTTTTGAGCTTTGCTTCGGGCTTAAGTGCACCTTTGACAACACCGATGCTTTGGATATGTTAGCTACTTATTGTGGAAAAATCCTCAAGGAAAACACAAGTTTGTTTTACCTGCACCCAGTAAGTTATTTCACTATATGCAAGGCAAACACCCTCCCTTTCCAAAAAAAAGAAAGAAGCAAAAAAGGAACACAGAATCAAAGAGAAGTCAGTTGCATAGTATTTCTCCATAGTAAAAGCTACTTGTTTCTGCCGTTTGTTCTTTTTTCTTGTTTTCAGTTTCTACAATTGAATCGTCTGAGTTGATATTTGTTGTTATTGCAGCAAGATTTTTTCGGAAAGCTGATGGATTTATTCAGAATCTGTGAAGACCTGGAGAATGTTGACAGTCTTCACATCATTTTCAAAATAGTTAGAGGAATTAGTTAGTATTGCCTGCTTTTTTTCAATATTTGTTTAATACTTATATTTCAGTAACTTTACGATTTTATGGTTTCTGCAGTTTTGCTCAATAGTTCCCAGATCTTTGAAAAAATATTTGGTGATGAGTTGATTTTGGATATTGTTGGATGCCTTGAATGTAAGTTTGTCATCTACTTTCTGTTTCCAGTTGAAATGATCCATTTTTATCTTGATAGGGTTCTCCTTTCTCTTTAAGGACTGTTGTAGCTTGAATATGGGGCAATTTTGACCTTATCAAAAAAAAAATGTGGGACAGCTTAGTTTTCCCCATGGAGACTCTGTGTTTTGGTTTAGGTTCGGATTAAATCTTCTTGTGATTGGGTTCCTGCTCTTATGGTGATTCTCATGTCGTCTTGATTACAACAACAACATACCCATTCCAATCCACAAGTGGGGTATGGAGAGGGTAATATGTACACAAACCTTAGCCCTACTTTTTGGGGTAAAGACGCAGTTTTCAATAGAACTTCGGCTCGAAAGATAAAATTTTTGAAGCAGGTTTGCTAGACAAATATGGTAGCAAAAAGAGCAAGAGACAAAGCAAGGAAGCAACTCATAATAATATACATTGAAGAACAAGAGAATGCGTGACTGCTAAATAATACTACTAGTACTAAGAAGCGAAGAGGAGGAAGCTATCCCTTTCCCTCTCCCACTTAAGGTGCTACAATACTCATCTACTTACTATCCTTCTACCTTAATCCTCAGCCTCCATATCTTCCTATTCAGGGTAATGCCCTCGGTAAAATGAGGTTTTGCCATATCCTGTCTAATCACCTCCCCTAGTTCGTTCTTATTCGGCCTACCTCTATCTCGCTTTGCTCCTGCTGTCAACCTCTCACACCTCGTTACGGGCGCATCCACACACCTTCTTTTCACATGTCCGAATCATCTCAACCTCGGTTCCCTCATCTTGTTCTCCATGGAGGCCACACCACCTTTCCCAAAATAACTTCATGCCATCTTGATTGAAGTAGATAAATGTATATAATGCTCTAAATAGGATAAAAGTATTGCATTTACTTTTTGGAAGTTGAGCCACAGATTACATGCATTTTGTTGTGACGTGGCTTTATTCATTGTAAATTGCGGTCATGGAATGTTGAAATTTATGAAACAAAGTGAAATGATCTTTGATGACATTATCTACTAGAGTAAATGATTTATCAAGTTTCATCAAAAAAATGAGCGATCAAGTTTATTGGTGCTCCATACACAACTGATAGGTTTTCCTTGTCTATTCTTTGTGATGCTTTAGAATATCCAACAACAACATTCTTAGTGTGACCCTACCAATAGAGTTTGGGGAGGATAGGGTTTACGCATTCCTTACTCTTATCTTGTGTGAGGTTTAAAAGTTGATTCCAGTAGACCCTCGTTTCAAGAAAAACATTTTCAAAAATAGGTTTGACAAATACAAGAGAAAGCTATGGTGGAAGAGTATTGCAGAAAAGAAAAGTACAAACAAAAATAGAAATGATAACCCAAGTAAAAACAACAATAATAGTAATGCAGTTGAAAAATAAGATAATAATAGAATAATAATAATGATCTTGATAAGTAGAAGAGGGAGCAGACAAGGTGCTGTAAGATAGAGCCAAGCTTTCCCACTGGACAGAGAGAAATTGCTCGACCACCTATTAACCCTCTACGCTAATTCTTGACCTCCATGTTTTCCTATCTAGGGTCATGTCCTCGGGAAACTAAAGACATGTCATGTCATGTCTAATCACCTCTCCGCAACTTTTCCTGGGTCTACTTCTACCTTGGCTTAAACCTATCACTGTCAGCTTCTTGCACCTCCTCACTGGGGAATCTATGCTCCTCTTTACATGCCCAAACCATCTTAGCCTTGCTTTCCGCATCTTGTCCACCACTTAGGCCACTCCCATCTTACTTCATATATCTTCGTTCCTAACCTTAACTCTCCTAGTGTGCCCACACATCCACTTAAGCATCCTCATCTTCACTACGTTCATCTTCTGCTGAATGTGTGAATTCTTATTTGTGTTGGTATTAGAGACCTCTGGTTTTCATTGTTCTTTGGTGAATAATTTCAAGTTTTATGCAAGTAGGATCCTTGATATGCATGTAATCTGTAAAATAGGGATTGCTGCTACGCCCCTCAAGTAATTTTAAAGTTTTTATCCAGCTACTTCTTGAGTTTGTTTCTGGAATAATTGACCTGAAATTTGGTCTGCAGATGACCCAGAGGCACCACATATCCATCATCGCAGTTTTTTGAAGGAGCACATCGTATATAAGGAGGTATCTTATGTAATTTTCGGATCCCTTAGTTGTTTCCGGCTGAGCATATCTGAGTAATATGGACAGAGGTGTTTAAATGCAAGTTCTTTTGAATTTACTGATAATTTCTCCCCCTTTTGGATAGGCCATACCTATCAAAGATTCGGTAGTCCTTTCAAAGATACGTCAAACTTATAGAGTTGGCTATCTAAAGGTATAATATGATCTTGTACTCTTATAAGCTTTGGCATGTAACATGAATGGAACTTACTGGTTTTGTCACTAATTTCAGGATGTCGTGTTGTCTCAAATGTTGGATGAGGCAACAATAGCAAATCTCAATTCCATAATCAGTTTGAACAATGCAATGGTAAGATATTAGTAACTTAAGCTCAATCTCATGCTTACAGTCCACTGACCTTTTGATTTTGATACAGGTTGTATCTCGCCTGAAAGATGATAATACCTTTATTCAGGAATTATTTGCGAAGTTGAGTTCACCTTCTACTTCTGCAGAATCAAAGAAAAATTTGGTAAAGAATCTTAGTGGAGACAATTTTTTTTCACGTCTTTTGAAACATGATTCTGTCGGACTTGGCTATTTTTCATATTTACTAACTCTTCTATAAGAATGAGTATCTAGTTTCATTTGTATCTTCTACTACCAACTGCTACTAACTCTTTACATAGCACATGTTAGTATCTTCTTCAAATTCGGATATGTACCTATTATTTTGTTTCCTTTTTGTTGTTTGGGTAGGAAACCTCTGAGTAGTAGTAGTCTCATGGTCATATGGTTATTGATTCTTCTTTTTCTTTTTCCTATTGTATTAGATACACTTTTTGCATGAGTTTTGCACGTTGAGTAAGAGCTTACAGATGGTCCAGCAAGTTCGGCTGCTCAGGTATGCATCACAGGCTTTTCCTTTGTTCTAGAAATGGTTGTCCTGTATGCATGAAGATGATTGTTTTAATTTTAGATCTGTTACTCTCTGGCAAGTGAACTTTTCTCGAATTATGGTTTGTGGGTGATAGAACTGAAAATATGTTAATGGTTGCAGGGATCTTGTTAATGAGGGCATATTCGATATTATAGTTGATATTTTGCAGAGCTCCGACAAAAAGCTTGTACTGATGGGGTAATGGACCATAACATTAACCTTCAGCAAGTAGATTCTTTTTCTTTTCTTGTTCTTTGTGCATGCACCTTGTGTTCCCCTCTGAAGTTCTTATTACAAAAAATTCTAATGGATGCAGGACAGACATTCTGATTCTTTTGAATCAGGACCCAAATCTTCTGCGGTCTCATGTAATTCGTCAGGAAGGTCTTTCTCTTTTTGGACTTCTGGTGAGTAGTATTGGACTTCTCTTTGTTTTGTTTTTTCAATTCAATACTGGAAGCATTTGATGCTGATATGAGGCTATACCAGTGTTGCTATAGTTGAGGATACCTAACTTGAGACACGGAATCATCCAAGTCATGCCATGGAAAGATCCATGTTGAAACCTATTTTCACAGAATTTTGAAGCACACCAAAAAAACACTTGAATATGGGTTATTCTTGTTGATCCTCATTTATTTGGGGGATCCTATACTTGGAGAGGGGGTGAAAATAGCAGATGTGCTTCCAGGATTGATAGATTCCTTTACTTGTTGCTGTGGGATGAAATGTTTCAACAGATCAACCCAAGTATATTGCCAAATTTGGGATAGATCATAATCCAATTATGTTTTCTTGTGGGGATTGGAATTTTAAGTTTCAAAATGGTGGCTTTATGTGGGGGGTTTCAGGAGTTAAGTGCAGGAGTGGTGGACTTCTTTAAATGTATCATGAAGAACAGACTTCAAGCTAGCTTCCAAGCCGAGTCTTATAAAAGGAAAATCAAAGACTGGAAGGAAGCAAAAAATAAATATTGTCACAAGCTGGTAATTTGGATCTTATCCAAAAGCAGAGACCACTAACTGAAGATGAACAGTTTCAGAAGGCTGATTTGGCTGTGGAATATGAAGAAGCAGTGTTTTGGGAAGCGAGAAGCGGAAAAAAGCGACGAGGGCTTGCTTCAACGAAGTGAGAAGTGTGTAGCGAAGCACACACTTTTTTTTCAAATAAACCGCTATTTAGTACAAAGACAAAACATCTTAAATATGCATAGATAAATAACCAAGAACTCCATAGAAGTAACATATCAAACAAATATAGATAGTCCATTGTGTATGTCATATCACAAAAGACACATTTGACTTTTGTGTTACTCTTCATTGGAGTTCCAAACACCCAAGTTGGTTCCCTTTTTTGTGTCATTGAACTTGAATAAAAAAATAGAACTTACTACTAGCAAAAAGAGAACAGCCACAGAAGTTACAGAGCAGCAAAAAAAAAAAGGGGAAAAAAATAGAGACAAAACAGAGCAGCAAAACAAGAAAAGAAAAAAACAGAGCATAGGCAGTATTATTACAGAGCATACACAGTAACAGAGCATAGGCAGTAGTATTACAAACAGAGCATACACAGTAACAGAGCATAGGCAGTAGTTTACAAACAGAGCATACACAGTAACAGAGAATCTTAAATCAGAAGAAAAAAAACAGGGTAATGCTACTAACAGCAAATTGAAAAAAAAAACCTAGTTACCTTGCACAGCAGAGAAACAGAAAGAGAAGAAGAAAAAGAAGAAGAAAAAATTAACCTTGCGCTTCAGCAGCAGTTGCACAAAGGAGGGAAAATTTTGGAAAAACTTGCGTTAGTATTTTTATAATTTTTTTTAGAAAAACCCTAGTTAGCACTTAATTCGCTCAAGCGAGCTTTTTCTCGCTTTTAAAAAAAGCATGCTTCCCCCAGAAGTGCCCCCTTATTCACCATCGCCTCGCTTCAAGGCATTAGAGCGAAAGCCTGTCGCATCACTTAAAGCGAGCACTTCAGTGCTTTTAACAACACTGTGAAGAAGTGTCCAGGAATGAAGAGATTGCTTGGAGACAAAGATCTAGGGTCCAAAGAATTAAGAATGGGGACAAAAACACAAAGTACTTCCATAGGGTGGCGACAACTCACAAAAGATTCAGTACAATTGACTCTTTGCATATTGATGGAGTTGGTAGCACTGAGCCTTTGACTATAAAGAGTTCAATTTGGAATTCTACCAGAATCTATACTGGGAAAAACAGAAAGGTGAAGGTCAAGCCTTGACATTCAAGGTGTCTCAAGTATTGCAACAGCTGAACAAGATTGGCTAACAAGACAGTTTGACGAGGATGAAATACTTGAAGGGATCAGACTGTGTGCTATTGATAAGACACCTGGTCCAGATGGATACACAATGACCTTTTTAAGGCTTTTTGGGTTGTATTTAAGGATGACTTGGTGCAAACCTTCCTGAACTTTTATTCTCAACAGATGTTTGAGAAAAGTTTCAATGCCACCTTTGTGCCTTTGATTCCTAAGAAGGTGGGTGCAACTGAATTGATTCTGCTTGTCTTTGAAGCTTGTTCTGTATTGGAAGTCAATTGGAGGAAAATTAGCCTTTTTCAACTTCAAGAGGTTCAACAAATTCAGCTGTTAGCAAGCAGTTTGGACTGTAGGGTTGAGAACTTGCCTACTGTCTATGTTGGAATGCCTTTGGGCTCAAAGCATAAAGCTTTGGGAATTTGGGATGTCATTATAGTCTCGACTGAGAAAAAAATTTAGCTTTATGGAAGTCTCAATACCTCTCTTTGTGGGGAAGACTTACTTTGCTCAGTTCTATGTTAGATGCTTTGCCTACATATGTGATGTCTTTTTTTCCTATCCCTAGCAAGGTGATCAAGGCACTAGAGTCTAGACATTTCTTTTTTAGAATAAATTTTCTGTGGTAGGGAAATGAAGTGGGCAGAGCTTCAACTTGGTCAAGTGGGAGTCAGTTCAACAAAGCAGAGGACATGAAGGTTTGGGGTGAAAAATGTTAGGCTACAGAACAAAAGCTTACTCATGAAATGGATATGGAGGTATAATCAAGAAGAGCAGGTCCTGTGGAGAGAGGTGATCCAACATAAATATGGACAAATTGAATAGTGGTGCACAAACACCATCTCAAGTACCTTCATAAAAAAAAAGTCTTTGATAATGCAGTCTCTTTGGGGTGGGAGTATGAAGGACCATCAAATCACATTTTTCTGGTTAGCTTTGAAGGTGAACTCATACTACATGATTGGCAGGGGTGACAAGATTTTCTTTCGGAAGGAGAACTGGAGTGGATAGGGGGTTTGCAGGATCTATTTCCCCAGCTAAAGGCTGGACTTTAGCATTCAGAAGGCTGTTAAGTGATTGGGAAACAGCAAGAGTGGCATAATTGTTGTTTCTAGCTGGTGGCTTCGAAGGAACTACTCTGGAATCTGATAACGTCATATGGAGACACCACCAAGATGGAGTGTTCTCAGTGAACAAGGTGTTCAAAGGCATCTGAGTGAGTTGACAGGTAGGTCAATAGGCCCCTGGAAAACCATATGAATATGGCACCAACTAAGGTGAAATGTTTTACCTGGTTAGTGTGAAGCACTGCAGAAAAGGGGTATCTTCATAGCTTCAAGATGCTCATAATGTAAGGAGGCAAAAGAGACTAACAATCACCTTTTACTACATTGTAAAGTTACAACACTAAGTGTGGGCCTTATTCATCAATATTGCTAAGGTGAATTGGTCTATGCTAGAGTTCTCTGCTGACCTTTTAAGCTGTTGGATTAGGAGGGGAGGTAGCAAGAGTCAGAAAATATCAATGAGAACAGTGCGAACCTGCATCTGGTGGAACACTTGGAAGGAAAAAAAATGATAGAATTTTTGAAGGCAAAGTGAGCTTCATACCTAAACCCAAATGGAATGTCATCACTTGGGAGGAAAAAAAATGATAGAATTTTTGAAGGCAAAGTGAGCTTCATACCTAAACCCAAATGGAATGTCATCACTTCTTTATGTTTTTGGTGTAAAGAGTAATAATGTGTAGAATATTAAGTACAGTTAGTTGACTTCATAGGATTACTGTAATTACTTAAGTTTCACGTGTCTTCGAGGTGGCCAACATACCTATACAAAGTTACCAGTTTCAAAAATAAAAAAGAAAAGGAGTGTTTGATACAAGAGATATATTATTAGAAAATATTGCCAAATTAATTTTTAGGGCTTTTTGCCAGTTTAGAGATACTTCTAAGTTCTCCCATCACTTTGTTGTGTTCCACCCTCCGACCAAATTTCTTTATGATAGTGAGTTTGCCTCAGATTATCTCAATATAACTGTGTTGTTTAATGATTCTGTCCCCTTAAGTGAACATTCCATTGTCTCAAAGAGGTGATTTTCTGTGTCTTTAAGGTTGCCAAGATTCATCTGAACTAATTCAGGTGTTGTTGTTGAATGTAGTTTTAGCAGACTAGCTTTCTTCTACTGCATTAAAGAAATAGTAAGACTGTCCCTCCAAAAAAGACTTGTGTATTAAGGGGTCGTTTGGTAGGAGGTATTAGGAGAAATAGTCCATGTATTATGTATGGTATTATTTAGTACTATGTTTGGTAGAATTTTTGGGCATAAGTATAACTAATCCATGGATTAATTATACACCCTACATGGTATTAGAGGAGGTATTACTAATACCTTTCATGTGGTGGTATTAGTAATACATTGGATTTAATACCATGAGAGTATCCATGTAAAGACAAAAATATCCTTCAAATCATTTTATTTATTTTCTTGATTTTATGTTTTATATTTGTACTAGTAAATTTATTTAAATAAATTAGCTTACAAATTTTATTATTTAGAGAGAGTTGTTTGTTAATAAATAATTGCAATACATATCAATACAATATTTAAAATGTGAGTTGTTTAACATTTACTAATTGAAAAGACAAATATATCACCACATGACGTTTGTAATCTTAATTGAATATATTATTTGTTGGTTTATATGTGGTTTCTAATTGTTTGTATTTTGAACAATTTATAAATTGCATACATATTAAAACTACAACTTGCAATTTTTATATGTAAATGTAGATGATTCATGTTACTATTGTTTACAGGCTTTTCGAATTTAAAGTAGATGGTCTATCTATTCTAAATTGAAAAGTAACGTTTTTAAGTGATTAATCTATTAAGATAACAATTGTTTACCCTCCAATAATTCAAGTGAGAAAATAGCAAACATGACAACAAAATTGTTCTTCTCCTAGCTACTTAGAAGGCCATAAAAATATAATATTGTCCGACAATTATCTACCGATTACATAAAATAGAAAATCTCACAATAATGCAAGGGTATAATTGGAAAGAAGCTTTTTGTAGAGTTTTAATCCAAACACAAGATGAGGTCAGAAGCAATGGAACCAAACACTTGATAAAAAATATATCCTGCACTACTAAACCCTGCATTATTTATTTTTCTACCAAACGACCCCTAACTGGGTTGTTTGATGGCACTGAAAGGAAGAGGAG
This sequence comes from Solanum verrucosum, assembly GCF_900185275.1. NCBI lineage: Eukaryota > Viridiplantae > Streptophyta > Magnoliopsida > Solanales > Solanaceae > Solanum > Solanum verrucosum. The sequence continues at coordinate 2,400,013 of NW_026020177.1, forward strand.
AGGGGGTGGGGTTTGTTTGCCGCTCTGAGGTAAAACAATTGATTGTTGAATGCAATTCAAATTTAATGGTGGTAGGTTTTAGGTATCCAAATTCTGGCCAGTTTTGCAGTTTATCTTGCTGTAACTTATGCTGCTTAGTGGTTGATTACTGTTATTATTTTCCCCTCTTTTCGGATGCAGGGTGAGGGACATTAAGGCTGTTCCACGACAGTATCTGTTCGACACTCCTTTTGTTGGATTGGAACTACCTCCAGTTATATGTGTTATAAGTGTGCATTAAAGAATGACTAACCGATAGAATATGCGAGGAGGTCCTTGGTGTATAACTTTTGCCGATAATATTGTTTTAATTGATGAAAGTAGTGAGGAAATAAGCCAATCGAACTATGAAGAACTCTACCAGGCAATAAAAATTGAAATACCTTTTCTCTTTGTACACATTCCTTTTCTACTCCCCTCTTACCTTTTTACACGTCCAATATTCACTTTGCAATCCCCTAAAAGGATTTGTTGCTCTTGAGCCGAGGGTCTTTCTAGAACAACCTCTCTACCTCCACGAGGTAGTGGTAAGGTATTGATACACTCTATCCTCCCTAGACCTCACTTTTTTTTTTTTTTGAAACTGGTAAGGTTCCTCCCTAGACCCCACTTGTGGGATTTCACTGGGTGTGTTGTTGTTGCAGTCCCTTGAAAGTATTAATTAAGTATTTGTTTTATTAAATTATCTTGTGGGATTTCACTGGGTGTGTTGTTGTTGCAGTCCCTTGAAAGTATTAATTAAGTATTTGTTTTATTAAATTATCTTGTGGGATTTCACTGGGTATGTTGTTGTTGCAGTCCCTGAAAGTGTGATTGACACCAAAAGTTTCAACGTGAAACTAGTACTTTTAATTTGTCTAGTACACCAAAAATTTATACTTTAGCAAATTAAGGGAGAATTAACTAATTTTCCAACTTTACCTTATCATGAAGTAACCATTCTCTAGATTTTTTTTTGAGATTGGTAACTGTTTCTATTTCTTTAAATCAGTACAACACTGAAAACCATATTTACATAATGACCTCTAAAGGCACTGTCCTATCCCTATAATGAGTCTAAAACATCAATGATAGAGACAATGTATCTGATTACACCAAAAACATAAAGTTAGAATATAATTCAATTTTACTTGTTGCATATTACTCTCCCTATTCTCAAAAACTCTAAGATTTCTCTCTTTCCAGATAGTCCACCAATTAGTAGCAGGAATGATTCTCCAGTTGCTTTTGTTCTTTGCCTGTGATCCTGCTGCTTCTTCCCAACTGTATAAGGCCTCTGCAATTCAATTCTACTAGGCATGACCCATGAGATGTTTTTGAGCCTTAGGAATAGACTCCACAATTGGCCAGTGACCTTGCACTGGATGAACAAGTGATTGACTGTTTTTGCAGTTTCCCCACAAAAAAAAATCTAGAGTACAGTGTAATCCCCCACTTCATCAAATTCTCCTGTGTCAACACAACTTCCTTAGCAAGTAACCACACAAAACATGCTACTTTGTGTGGGATCTTGGCCTTCCAAATGTGTTTCCAGGGCCATTTGGGTGCCTGCATAATTGGGTGGTTCAACTTCCTATATGCTGCACTTACTTTTAAAGTCCCTTTACAGTTCCCCAACCACTGTAATTTGTCCTTCCCTATCTCCAAGCCACTAAATTGTTCAGTGACGCTGAATAATTCTATAACTCTGCGAATTTCCCAATCATTGAGGTGTTTTATAAATATAATATTCCACCCATGAGGTGTCCATAGTTCAATTGCACTATGTTCTTGAAGAACCAGAGTGTGTATGTATGGGAAAAGTGTCTCCATGTTTCTTGCTTCATGCCAATCCTCCTTCCATAATCTAGTTTTAGCGCCATCTACCACTTGAATCTTGGTGTTTGATTTGAATTCATCCCATAGTGATCGGATGGATTTCCATAAACTAACACCATAAGGAGTGGGTAACTTCCTTTGTCATCCAATTATCACTTTCTTCATATTTTGCTTTTATGATTGAGCCCCATAAATTCTGGTCATCGTTGGAATACCTCCAAGTCACTTCATTCTCAAAGCATTGTTTTGATTCTTTAGGTTCTTGATCCCTAAATCCCTAACTCTCTTATCATTGATCACTTTTTTCCATATGACGAAGTGGTACCCTTTCCTTTCCTTGTTTCGTTGCCACAAAAACTCTCTTGATTCTATCCAACCTATTAATGACACCCGGAGGAATAGGAAATAAAGACATCATATATGATGGAAGCTAAGTTGCTCGGACTCGGGTGCGGGTATCCGAGACGGATGCGAATCCGACTCTCGGATTCGGCAAAATTTAAATTTTAAGATTCGGGGGTGCGAATCCGAGTATGGATACGGGTGCGGGGATACGTCTAATTGGTATACCTGGTATTAGGGGTGTTCACGGGTCGGTTTGGATCGGTTACTGGTTAAAACCAAAACCAAAACCAAACCAACTTAATCGGTTTTAAAATTATCAAAACCAAACCAAATATAATATACATTTATCGGTTTGGTGGTTATCGGTTTCGGTTTGGTTTGGTTCGGTTATTCGGTTATTAACCATACACAAAAATAAAAGAAACAATTCATTCAAAATGTGAAAAAAGCAATCCATTCAAAACAAAAAAATAGTTAGAATGACTTAAATTACTGAACTTTCGATCACTAAATTTACTATCAATAAAGCTTTAAAATTCACTATATTGGCCTAGAAGGAAGAGACAATAATATTTTCAGTTCCACAAAGAATTGTTATAGACACTCATATACATGAAATCAATAAGATAAATGTTTCATCTTGGATATTTTTGCTTTCAATAAGTAAATTATAAAGAAATTTTTAATCAAAATATGTATAAGATCTTTAAAATAGTTTATAAAAACAATATATTAAGTATGTATATTAATAAACTATATGTATATAATTCATCGGTTCGGTTACTTCTTTGGTTTTTTCGAATAAAACCATAACCCAACCAAATACCATCGGTTTTCAAAAATCTAAAACCAAACCAAACCAAATCCAAATAAAATTGGTTTTATTTTATCAGTTTGGTTCGATTTTTCGGTTTGGATAAGTTTTTATCCAAACCGTGAACACCTCTACCTGGTATATATAATATAAGGTGTAATATTATATATACATGGTATAATTGCTTATTATTTTTAGCGTACCTCTAAAAATAAATTATATCAATAACAACAATAATAATATATCTGGTATAATAAAATAAGTGGATATATATATATAATAAAATATTACTAAAAATATTTATGAAATATATATAGTAACAAATTGCATATTTTGGTATAATTACATACAAAATAAAAGGAGTATAATTGTTAAAGAAGAGAGAGAATATAATAAACATTAAAAGTATGATTTATTTTATATAAATAAAAAAGGGCACACTTATCTAGAGAAACCCTTCGTCTCTAGTTTTCTTTTTCAAGAAAAGTTAAAAGACTACTTTTTCAAAAAAGATAAAAAAGTCGTACTTCCTATACTTTTTCAAGAAAAAACTCCTCTTTCTTCTTCTCTTCTTCTCTGTACTTTTTCAAGCTTCGTATGGCTCCGCCTCCTCTCTGAAGAGGTCACCAGAAACTGATCTCCTTTTCCCCAAATTTTTTTCTCGGCTCTGGTCAAAGTGTCCGGATCGGATTGACCAAATCCAACACGCACCCGCGCCCGCACTAGTGTCGCGTCGAGACGGGTTTGCTTGCAAAAATGAAGAGTCCGCGCAACATAGGTTGGAAGTGCATCAAACATAGAGTTGATCAAAGTCAGTCTTCCTCTAAGTGAGAGGTACTGAGACTTCCACCTTGCTAGTTTCATCTCACACTTCTCGATCACCCCATTCTAGAATTCCAAAGACTTTGATTTGGCCCCTAAAGGCATACCCAAAACAGGAGTTGGAAGAGCACCCACTTCACCATCAACAATTAACTTCAAATTGCCCATATTTGGCACTTCATTTACGGGATACAAGAAGCTTTTTTAACATGAAGTCCAGACATTCCATCAAACAAGACCAGAATTAGTCTCAAAATTTTAAGGTGGTTCTCTTCAGCATCACAGTATATCAGGTTATCATCTGCATTTTGTAAATGAGTTATCCTTAGGCTTTCCCTTTCGGCTCTAGCTACTTCAAAACCTCTTAGCCATCCTTCTCTGTTTGTATTCATAATCATATTGTTTAGTCCCCCCTCTATGACTTAGAGGAAAAGGAAAGGTGATAGGGGATAACCTTGCCTTAAGCCCCTTTGTGAACTAAAAAACCTTGCTGGACAGCCATTTATCAATACTGAGAAGCTTACGGAAGATATGCAGCATTTAATCCATTGTCTCCATTTGAGACCAAAACCCATAAGAAAATCCCAGTTGACATGGTCATATGTGTTCTCAATATATAATTTGCATAAAATGCCTGGTTTTTTCAAACTTGACCTGGAATCTATTGCTTCATTAGCTATTAAAACAACATCCATGATCTGCCTCCCCTTAATAAAAGCTAATTGTTGTGAGTTAACAAATTTGGACATCACTGGTTTTAGCCTTTCAGTGGCACTTTTGAGAGAATTTTATAGGTGTTGCCTATCAAACTGATAGGCCTAAAGTCCCTTAGTTCTGTAGCACCCTTTTTCTTTGGAATCAAGGCTATGAAGGTAGCATTAAAACTTCTTTCAAACCTCCCTTGGTCATAGAAATGCTGAAAAGTCTTCATGATATCACCCTTGACCACTTCCCAGCATTTGATGTAGAACCCCATTGTAAAGCCATCTGGTCCTGGTGCTTATCCACTTGCACATTGCTTTAAACTTCTCAGAACCTCTTCCTCATCAAAATTTCTTTCTAGGTCCTCTATTTACTCCCCTGTTAGCCTTGGACAGTTTATGAAATTGTTGCCAGGTCTCCATTGAACATCTTCCGAGTAAAGTTTCTGGTAGAACTCTACTATTTCCTATTGAATCCTTTCTGGATCTTGGACTATATTCCCCTGAACAAACAGTTGATCTATGTTGTTACACCTCTTGTATGCATTAGCCATTTTGTGGAAGAACTTGGTATTCTTGTCCCTTTCTTTAGCCAAACAGATCTTGACCTTTGTCTCGAGTATTTTCTTCATTTTTTATTAAACCCTCCGGGTTCAGAAGTAAAGTTGCCTTTTCTGTTGCTTCATCTTCTGTTAATGCTCTATCAGTGGCAATATTTTCCACAACAACCAACTTTTCAAGAAAATTCTTTCTCCGTTGGCCAAGACTTCCTTGCTGACTTCTATTCCATTCCTTCAATTTATGTTTCAAAGCTTTTAATATAGATGCCAGGATGTAGTCAGGTTTCCCAATGTAATCGAATGAGTCCCACCACTTTCTAATTCAATATGTGAAACCATTAGTTCTTAACCACCAATTCTCAAATTTGAAATAACTTTTGTTCTTCTTCGAGGAACCACCTTGAAGTGTAACTAGGGAGTGATCTGACATTATTCTTTGCGTAGTAAACTGTTTCAGATTACAAAAAGCATTATCCTATTCTTGAGATACCAGGATCTTATCAATTCTTGAAGCTATTTGATGGTTATCCCCTTTAAACCAAGTGAACTTAGCATTTTCCAATTGGAGATCGATTAGATTCAAATCTTCAATTAAATCAGAAAACTCTTGTTCTCCTAGTACAATATTTCTTTTCTGAAGCATATCTGGCCACATTGAAATCCCCACATATTTCCCATGGACCTTCTATTAATCCTCCGATAGAGCCAATTTCTTCCCATACTAGTCTTCTTTCCACATAGCAATTGGGTGCATAAACTCCTGTAATGTGGCAGGAAAAGTCTTGCAATTGTGATTAAAATCTACAGGTGAGAGTATATGTCCCTGTCTCTAGTACCTCCCCCTTCCATATTCTACTATCTCACAACATCATTGCCCCTCCTCTTGTCCCACTCGCCTCCAAACATGCCATTTTGACCCACCTATCCCCCCAAATCTGCCTTACCAACTCAGTGATAAATTTGGTTTCTTGTAGACAAATGATGTCAGCTTTCCAGTCCCCCATAATATTCTTGATAACCCTTCTCTTATCTCTATTATTCAAACCCCTTACATTCCATGATACTAGTTTGAATTGCATCATGAAATGGTAAGGAAATTTCTCCCCTATTCTCTACCCCCACCACTCTTGAATTTCACATCAAATGCTACTAACTTTTCAATTCTTTAGAACCTTTGAACCTTGTCTTCTTACAAACCACTGCAGCATCCTGATGTCTGGCTTGTTTGGCAAACGTCCACCTATTATAGAAGTTCCAAAGCTTCTTGTTCATGGCCTTGGAAGTTGGCACCCAGTAATTTCCCCAGTCTGATCAGATTTTGTTTTACCCAAACAAACATCTCTTTTTCTTTTTTCTGTAGTTAAATGTTGTTGTTGTGTGCACAATGGCTCAGCCTCTTCAACCTCCCATTTTCAATGGAGGACACTAATCTCTGCTCAAGTGTATGGCATGCAACTTCTTTTACCCCCTTCTCCATCCCATCCCTAATCAGGATTTGTGACTTTGGATCTGTGGTTTGCAAGACTGCATCTACCAAAACATCGCTTGAACTGATTATCGACATCTCCTTCACGTTACTGTCCTGTTCTATGCTGCATACAAAAGTGGCTTTCTGTATCTTTAAGAGTCTAATCCTCTCTGAAGATGGGCTGCGTTGAGATTGTTATGTTGTTAAAAAAGACCAAACTTGCTGGGTCAGGCCCACTGGTTCCTTCATTTAAAAATTCTGGCCTTTCATTGAGGCCAAAAGCATCATCCTTCATTAAAAGGTTATGTAGTTGTCACATACTTCAGTGGGTACCACCACTTTTGACAACTTTTCTCTTCCCACATGAGTCTCTGTACTAGAATCCCTATTTATAAGGGATTTCTGAGCTGGGACACAGAGGTTTCTCCTTATTACCCTCTGGTTCATATTATGATCCAGATTTATCACACTGTCATCTTCTCCGGTAAAAATCAAGGCTTTTTCCGTCAACACTTCAAATCTTGCTTTGCTTTCTACCCATATCGGAAAAAAAACTTGTTTCTATCACGCACAATTGAAACTTCTTTTGGTATATTTCTTCCATCATCGGCCACCAAAATTCTTGCCCACTTCATATGGTTCTTTAACTGTGTCCCTTCTTCAGTAGCCACCCATCCACCACAGAGTTGTCCTATTTCTGCAAAAACTTGATGTGACCAAAGATGAAGAGGGACTCCCATAATTTTGATCCATGTCTTTTTAACTTCTATGGAGATTGGTTCACAACCTAGGGTTGAACTCCACCATTCTAAGTTGAAAACTGGGTTTTTCCATTTCCACTGGCCTTGAAGGGTTTGTTCCGCCATGAATTTATTAGGAAATTCAAAGAGGAACATATTGCCATATAGCTCATAAATGTTGACTCCAAACGTCTTCTTCCATTCAGATGATGGCCATCTTCTAATCTCGGATAAGGAAGGTGATTCTTTGCTGGCCTTCTCCAAATGTCCTACAAGGCACCTGCTCAATAGCCCATCCTCTTGCTTGTCCGATTTACTTGCCATCTCTGTTTCTCTATGACGTTTAGTAAGCCATTTGCCGTCTCTCACAGCCTTTGCATAAGGATATTTGGGATCTGTAGCTCTTGATAGGATCGTTGGTACCGGTCCTTTGTGGCATTTAATGAAGTTTTCAATCTTAAATGCTAAATCGTACCATCCAGCATTTAAGACGGGTTCTGGAATGATGATTACAGATCTTCCCCCAGCATTCAAAGCAATAATGCTCATGTATCTCCCGTAATCATTGTGTTTTCTAGTACAAAAAAATTCCTCCTTTCTGTCTGCAAACCTCCATCTCCTTATGTTCTTCTTATTATCAGTGGATGCTTCTCTAAGCAGTGAGCAAATCCAGTCCATTGCCTTGCTGCGTATAGTTGTCCTTCTCATCATTCTTCGACTTCTCTCCACCCACTCATACCAAACAGAATCCTCAGCATTCCATTTGGTTATGTCGAAGGATTTGAAACCAGCATAAAAATATATTTTGTTTTCCCCCATAGCTGCAAAAAAGAGTGGAGAATACAAGAAAGAAAAGGTACCTTTCGGATGAAAATGGTAGATCTCAGGTGAACTACCGGAAAAGAGGGTTCTCTCTCTCTCTCCTAGAAAGTAGGAGAGAGAGTTTTTGGGTAATGTGCCTGAGAGCATTTTCACTTAACTAAAACTGACCCTTGCTAAATTGCCTGCATAGGGTCAATGTAACCATTCTCTAGATTTATTGGAATACTAGTTAAAAACTTTAGATTTCACCATGCAAAGCGAAGCCCGATATTTAAGTGGAGAAGGGTAGAGGGGCGGGCCCATTATCCATCGAGTATAGAAGGCTGTGATTGGTCCAAAGGGCGGGTCACACACGGATTTCTTGGCTATCAAAAAACAAAAGTTATAAGTAACCATTTTCCAGATGTATTGGAATACTAGTGGTCAAATTTAGATTTTTCAAAGTATAGTTATTACTTATTACAATGAGCAATTAAAGCAACCCCTTTTATCCCAAAGCTTACACAAAAATACTATGGAGTAATACTTATCTCCGCCATATAAATTTACTTTTACTCTGGATGTTCGTTCTATGCTTCGCTATATAACATGATATTAGATGAAGATGCAACACATTATATAAAGATAACTAAAATTGTATCGACGAATTAGAAGAGATATCAACGGCAACGGTATCTGGAAACAATGATTAGTGGATATTGGTACTGTCACTGCACAACAAGCAAAGGGTGCTACAAGAGTGTTAATTGATTAAAAGATACTTAAATAAGGTGAATTGGAAATTCTGTATAATGAGTTAGTGACTAGCAACTTTATATAGAAGAGAAGAGGCTCAACATGTCTCCAAGATGAATATTGTGGAAATGTGTGTTAGAATAGGTGTGTTGTGCAAGATTTGACAGGGCTTAGAATGACCAAATTTGACGAAGTTTGAAAGTAGCACAAATTGAGGCTAAATTAAGAGAAGGTTGCCTGAAATGGTTTATCCGTGCTCTGCATAGACGTATTGATGCATCGGTCTGTAGGAGTGGCAATGTAATGGAAGAAAAGGATTCATTTAGGCAATACTAGTTGCAATTAAACTACTGATGTGTGCAGAGATAAGTGTGGTATGCAAAAAACCCTTCTTTTCTTGAAAAATATATATTTGGTATTTGATAAAAACCTGAATAATGTGTAATAGATATAGAGGACTCGTAAAATCAGCCCCAAAAGTTGATTGGTTGATCAATTTGTCAGGGTTGTTGGTTTCCTGTAGTGCACCTTTGCTCCTCCTACTCTTAACCTCTTCTTTTCCGTTGTTTAGGATAGCTGGTGGGTGGTCTCTCCTTTCCTTCTCTTTTTTTGTAGTGTTCTGCATGTCGTTTGTTTCTTCTGCTGGCTACATTTCCTGCCATTACTTTTTGGGTATCCCTCTCAGTCCTACGAGTTTGATTAATATGATAGTTTACTCCGCTCAATTGAACTTCCATTATATTAAGTAAAATTCAGCATGACATGTATCAACAAATCATTATATTGAAAGATCAGACACCCTCATCATAATATTTCAAGGTTAAGAAACTCATGATCTTTCTAAACTAGGACGCTACTATTTGTTTCTTTGTGTAGTATTTATTTTCTTGGCAACTACACTTGTTCAGTTTCTTTTCTAGTTCTTATTTCTATTTTTGTCAGTCTGCTGTGTTTATTTTTAGCAGATTGTTTCAGGACTTGTGGCTATGGAGTGCTTTCTACATAATGGAAGCAGTGAATAATGGCTTTGTTTTGAATTTTCAGGTCAGAGGTATGCTAACAGATTTTGGTGATGACATGCACTGCCAGTTTAATGATATTCTTCGCAGTCTATTAGATTCATATGCGTCAGGATTACAGGTGCCTTGTCAGTAACTTTATGGTTCCCCAATGATTGATAATTTTTGTTTGTATCAAAGGGTGTGGCTCCCCTTAAACTTGTTTGTACTAGGGGAGTTAAAAGTTGACTGAAGGTTCTAGTTCTAAGCACGTACTTGTACAACCTCCTTTTTCTTCTATGTATTAACTTTGGTTCCTTATTAGTTATTTCCAAGCTTAATAACTAACCTGGATAGGTGAGAAAGCTGTGTTGCATTCAACTTGTATTATGTCTACAGCTTGGTCAGGATGTAGGGGAGGGAAGGGAAGGGAAGGGAAATAAAATTAAGTGATCATTTTGCCGCTTAATGCGAGGAAGTGATGTGACACAGACGTGGGTAAGCGAAGCAACTTCAAAGAAGCATGTGATTCGTATAGTAAGGCACAAGCTTTTCGGAACAGGAAACTCTCTGTTCTTTCTATTTGACTTTAAAAGATGAATAAGGCTTTGCACTTTCTTAGTGCAAACGTGCTAACAATAAAGCTTACCCTACCTATATAAAAGAAGACAAAAAGGGAAATATGTAGAATATAGCTTTTTGTTATCTGGTTATTACAGTTTATCCTCATCATCTTTTTCTTCCTCTTCTTTGATTTTGAATGACTCCTTCAACAAGTTTTGATCTCTAATGGACCTCTCATTAGGATTCAAACCCTAATGAAGTTTTGACCTTTCAATACCTGGTCTTCTTCTAGTACTTTTTTAATAACCGCGGTGCCCAGGCCAACTTCCATGCACCTCGACTAATTTCACAGGGTATCTTTTATCTTCCACCAACACAATAACTAGGTTAATTCTGTTCACTAAGGCTTAAACATATTGGAAGAAATTGGGTAGTTTCTTACCACCATTAAAATTTGAACCTAAGACCTCATGACTCTCAACCTTCTTGAATTTTTGTCTTGTGCTTCTCTGTTACACTCTTTCTTGTTCTAAGCAGTGTTTTTGGAAGCACGAAGCGGAAAAAAAGCAACAAAGGTCTGATTCGCTTAATGCGAGAAGCAAAGTGCTTGCCTCATTGAAGTGAAGAATAATCTTTCAAAAATTTCGAGTAACTTTGCACAAATAAATAAAAGGCGAAATGATCTAATGGACCCTTATACTTGTAGGAGTCTGTATTATGGACCCTTCTACTTAATCCTTTACCAATTGAACTCTTAAACTCAGTCAAAAGAAGATTTTTAAACCCCTCCTACCGTGTAGTTCACTCTCTCTTAAATAGATGACATGTCAAATCCACGTCATTTAAATAAATAACATGTCATAATTATATTCATTAACTATTTTTAAAAATTATTAATTAAAAATTTAAATAATAGGTTAAATAATCTTTTAACTCAACATTTTTAATTAAATAAAATAATATTTTAACTCCACACGGTTGATAACCTAAGCATTGTCGTCTTCCTCCTCTTCTCCTCTTCCCATTCCCATCGTGAAATAGTCGTTGCCACCAGCAAAGAAAGCCGCTGCCGCCACCACCTATACTCTCTTCCTCACCATCTCCACCTCCACCGCACACCCTCGCCATTTTCCTTTCCTCATTCCCCGACCTTCACAAAACCAGCAGCCCTAACCTGCCGCACCACTAGCTCCGACCGGCAAACCTCTTTGCCTACGTGACCAACTCCTCGCACCCTTACTCGCCTCATCTCCTGTCTACAGTCTTCGTTTCTCCAAACCACCAGCCCCTGTGAACCACTATGGACCCCTTCTCTCCATCTTCTCTGGCGTACCAGGATGCCACCAACACCCCCTCACCGCCTCCGTTCTGGCAAAAAAGGGACCAGCCCAACTTCTCTCTCTCACTCTACTGTCGGCGAGCACACTCAACAATGAAGAAAACAATTTCTTATTTTTTAATTTTAAAAAAAAATTTAAATGTGATATCACTCGCTTGTTGAGGCGTGTAATCACACACTCTTACCAATTCAGTCATCTTAATGCCACGTAAGCTTAGTCAACAGTCAGAGGGGTTCAATATATGGTGTTTTATTGAGTTTAAGGGTTCAATTGATAAAGGGTTAGGGGTCCATCACTATTAGAAAATATTTCAATCTAACAAGTAGCTAAATAATTTTCCATACGAGGGGCTAAATCGAAATCAAATTATTTAGAGCCTCAAAATTAAATCTGAAACATAAACAGTGAAAGAAATAATAGAAAATATTTCAATCAAAAGAGTAATAGTGGAAAGTAACCTTCAATTTTTTTCCTTAAATGTTTTTCTTAAGGGTTGTGCCATACTCTCAACAATTCACTTAATAAGGACTAGAGGGAGTATTAATTTATTTTTTTTCTAAATAGAGGGAGTATTAAATAAACTGATTTTTACTACCAATCAAACTTAAACAAACAGCAAAAGTAGTTATATAAATACTATTGAAGAAATATTAAATAAACTGATTTTTTTACTATCAAACAAACTGACAGGAAACTAAATTCTTTTAAAAAGACCCTTCATCAATGGTGGTAGTCGGAGAAGAAGATGCAGCTGCAGGAGCAACATCAATAAGAAAAAGAACAAAAAAGAAGCAATAATATCCAAGTAGAAAAGCATCGTAGAAGAAGATAGAATAAGAAGAAGAACAAGAAAAAAGAATGAGAAAGGAGGCTTACCTCAAGTTTGAAGAAAGAAACAACTCATTAGTATATGAAGTGCGAACCTATTCCCAAATTGAATAACATATCTAGAATGGATGAAACAAGGACATCAATTTGGAAATATATCACCATAAGAGACTACATAGTTGAGCGTTAACTTCCTCTTGCTATGTTGGGGCCGTTTTATGTACTTCACTAGCCTATGATTAAGTGATCTTGAACAACTTGACCTTTGCCCCACAACTCAACTGATAAAACCCAAGTTAGATATTCAGGACTTTCTATTAAGGGTTCTGAAGTAATTATCTGACTTCATTCCAACTCCAATATTTTTGGACCTAGAAGCATCAAATTTGAGAGACATTGTTGGATTGAAGAGAGTTCTAAGCAAATAGTTGCCAACAAAATGCTAAAGAAGATATGAGTATACTGATAGAGTTGTAAAAAGTGTGTCGAGATCCATAATACAAACCTGATAGAGAGGATGTAAGCAACTAGCAGCTTAAGGTGACCTAATATAGAATTTCAGCAAAAATAGATTGCTGGAATTGCTAAAAACTGTTGGAAAAGCTGTTGCTGCCATGGAAAGTGTTCGGAAGTGGTTGGCATCTAGTCAGAATCTCTCACACGCGCCGGCGTGTGTAACAAACGCACCGACCGAAGCCCTAAACTCTAGCAGTGCGTGTGGGGCATGCTGCTAGAGATGTTGACTGGGTGATAACTCTCAACTCATGAAGATTCAGCTAACGGGCTATATATGGAATAACCCACCCTAAGAATACTATTAAAGATTGATGGAAAAGAATAAGATATAAGTAGAATAGAGATTAAGGCTAGAACTATCAAGGACCCTACTAAGAACTAGTTGAAGACACCTATTTTAAAAAATAAGAAAAAAACTAGTTGAAGACATTGATAGTTAGCAATAATCACTACCCAAGATTGCTAGCAAAGAATGGATGAATCAAATAATTAAAATACAAACAATTTACATCAATTTAAATTTTAGCTTGCTCAGGAAATGACCTTAGATTGAGGTCGTGGAGGACACAAATTAAGGTAGAAAGTTAGTAGGTGGGAAAGCATTGTCCTGATGTATGTCCCTACTAGTAGTTGTAGTATTACTCTTGTAGTTTCTTGTCCTTCGAATTGTGTTACTATTTGTTGTTTCTTATACTTCGACTATTGTATTATTTTTTGTTGTATTACTTAATAGTGTTACTATAAGTTGTTTCTTATACTTCCATTATTCCTTTTCCTGAGCTGCTTTGGACTATTTTTCTTGAGCCAAGGGTCTATTGGAAACTAGCTCTCTACCCTTGGGGTAGAGGTAATGTCGGCTTACACTCTACCCTCCCAAGACCCCACTTTGTAGGACTACCCCGAGTATGTAGTTGTTGTAGCAAACAATTAACTTCAAGAACAATCAAAAGAGAACTTGAGACTAATTAGGATAAGATTCAATTAAAGAAACAATTCACTGAAAAGAGGAAGACAAATAATACATGAATCCCTTGTCAAAGAAAGATGTAATACATGAATAGTGGTGTCAAAAATGAGCTCAAATAATGGTAACCCGCCCAACCCATCTGAAAATTTATGGGTTGGGCTCAAGATAATTAGAATTGAGTTCAATCTCAACTCATTCAAGCTTTAACCCATTTTAAAAGAATCTTTAATTGAGCCCAATTTAATCTCCAGTTTCAACCCGTTTTAAGACTTTATTTGCGTTGATGTATGTTCCTATATTGAAGGTATAAATTACTATCTATTTTATATCTTCTAGGATTTATCTTTCAATTTATATCTTTTTATTATTATTTTCTTGAGTTGAAATTCAAATTATGGTTATAGAAGTTAAATAACAATATGTTAAAATTATTGAGATTAAGTGGGTCAAATTGGGCGGGTCATGACCCTACCCGATTTTTAGCTCATTTGAGCCCTACCCATTTGACCCAAAACAAATTTGGGCGGGTCATGACCCAACCCAATTTTCTTTTCAACCCATTTTAATATCTCAAATTTCAACCCAACCCGCCCATTTGACACCCCTATACATGAGTCACCTAGCTATGGTGTAACTGTAGAAGAGAACTAAGCTAACAAGAGTGTTCTACGCTCCAAGAGAATATCTCATCACTCATCAAAGTCTAGCCCTACAAAAAAGGGAAAGTGGGGGTATTTATACTAGGCAAATTATTACATCACTTTACCTTCTCAAAGAAAAAAAAAATTCCTACATCACTTTACCCATGATAACCGTAGAGTAAGCTTCAAATGTATTCAAAACCTATAGAATCCAAGCTCGAATGTCTAGGTGTTTGGCCATCTTCTCCCCCAATGCATTTCCATGTTTGTAACTTGGAGATGTTTCCTGAGGCTTCAACCAAAATCTTCTCCATGATTTGTATTTGTGGAAACATTTCGTTCATGTCTCCAGCAGCTCAGTGTTCTGTCTAGCTCCATGAAATAGAAACATGGAGATGTTTTTGGTTCACATTTTTGGTAGCTGCACGTTTCTTCTCATCCCTAAAGCTTGGTTTCCATGATCTTTTGTAGCAGTCTTAAGGATTTGATATTGACATGGGAACCCTCCTTAGCATGAGGGTTAATCCAAAAGTTATCAGTTGGATTTGGTTGCCAGAGGTTGTTGGACCTTGTGGTGCTGTTAGTTCTCACAAAATATTGGCAGAAAGAATGGTAATGCTTATCAGATCTGAAAGTCACCGAAAAGAAGGCGTGACAACTGACTTCTATATCCTGGATGTTTCTCATGGTTGCTTTGATACCAAGTGAGATGTAAAAGAAGGGAAAAATATTAAGATGCATAAACTACATAATTACACTAATCCCTATTTATAAACAATACATTACAATTCTTTTCCATGTGGAACACTCTATACATTAATATTTTAACAATTTATATGCACCAACTTGAGGGAGAGTGCAAGTGTCTTGAGGATATTTTTGGATCTTGTACATATACTATAGCTTGATTTACTCATGTAATTATTTATTTTGATTCTATTTTCCCTATTTAGAATATGTACACTTTAGCCTTTTAAACCCCAATGCTTGAGGAAATAAGCAAGATTTCTCTCAATTTTCTTTTCATTTATCTTACTTTCTAACATTTTCAATTTGTTGCAGAGGGACACTATTGTTGAAATTTTTTATGAGAAGCACCTAACCGGATTGGTTCAAACTATAACATTATCCTGCCCTCCAAATGGGGATTCACTATCAGTCAGTGAGTCTGCAAACACTGATGGAGGAAATGTGAAGCAAAGTTGTGTGAAGCCTGAAATACTTCTAAATATATGTGATCTCTTATGTTTTTGTGCCGTGCACCATCCTTATAGAATAAAGTAAGTTTCTCATCTCTGCATGCAATTTGTTTGGTACCAAAGCCCTATTTCAACCCTTTGGTATAATGTGGTTTCTTTTCTGGGTTGCAGGTGCAGCTTTCTTCTTAATAATGTGGTAGATAAAGTTCTGTTGTTGACACGAAGAAGAGAAAAGTACCTAGTAGTTGCTGCTGTTAGATTCGTGAGAACTCTTATTTCCCGCAATGTGAGTTGTTGACTTCTATTAACCAAGAGGATCATTTGTCAATGTGATTGAACTGCATCAAGTTTTGATTAATTTGTCCTTCATAATGACCACTTTGTCTCTGCCATGATCTCAAGATACTTTGGCTTTTGTTGACTAATCTGGTCAATCCTCTTTTGTAAGAAGCATGTCTTGCACCTGTTATGTTCCTCATATGTGTTACTCCCTTCGTTTAAAAAAGAATAACCTCCTTTCCTTTTTAGTCTATTTAAAAAAGACTGACCTCTTTCCTTTTTTGGTAACATTTTAATTTCAGCTTTTCACGTGGCATGTTTAAACCCACAAGATTGAAGGGCAATTTAGTACATTTGACATAACTTTAATTTAGGACCACAAGATTCAAAAGTCTTCTTTATTTTCTAAAACTCCATGCCAAGTCAAACCAGGTCACTCTTTTTGAAACGGAGGGAGTACTATTTCGTTGTCTTGTATTTATGTCCTTGGATGCAAAATCGGCTTGCCCAATGATGATTGTACTGGTTGGATCCTTAGTTCAATATTTTTTTCAAATTCTTATATATAAGGTAAATAGTGATTCTATAGGCCTAAAGGAGGAAACATGTGAACAAGATAAACAAAAAAGAACCCTACAAGCTAGAGTACCCTTTTCCAAATACCTCTGAATGATCTAGTTTTAAATTGGCTTATATCCCCTTTTTGCAATCAGTTCCACTGCAACACTTGCTGCCCTAGATAATTGTCCACCCTTTCTGTGAAAAATATAGAAGAAAAATATTATTCTGCATTATTACATTGAAACCCTATTTATAGACATTATATTACAATCCTTTTCCAAGAAAGATCATATATACTAGTCCTATTCTAACACTCCGTAAAATTTGGGCGTACAAGTCATATGTACCAAGCTTGTTATATGTGTGATCAATACGAGGGTGGTGAGGGACATGGTGAAGATATCTGCAAGTTGATCACTCGAATTCACAAATTTTGTGACAGAGCATCTTTTCGCTTACAAAGTAATAATCAATCTCATGTGTTGAGTTATCTCAATTTCATGTATTTGATGCGATATGAAGGGTTGCTTGATTATCACACACAAGTTGCATCTAACCAATTTCTCCAAATTTTGGTTCTCTCAGCAATTGTTTGATGCACACTAGCTCACAAGTTGCTACAACCATTGTCTCGATATTTTGCTTCTTTATTGGATCGAGCAACCACACCTTGTTTCTTACTCCTCTAGGATACTAAATTACCTCTTACTAAAACACAATATCCGAATGTAGAACGCGTATTCGAGGGTGATCTTACCCAATCAATATTTGTATATCCAATTTTATGTTCATGGCCTCAATCCTCAAAGAGTAGTCCTTTACCTGGAGCTGACTTTATATATTGTAGAATATGAACAACTGCACCCAATGACTATCATAGGGGGAAGTAATAAATCGACTTACAACAATCACAAGAAACGAGATGCCAGGTTTAGTTACTATGAGATAATTCAACTTTTTAACTAGCCGCCTAGGCCTTCAAGGATCATTGAGTGGCTCTCCCTGTCATGACAAGAGTTTAGCATTTGGATTTGTTGAAGTGTGTGACCATCTCATCTAAAAGCTTAAATTGTTAGAGAGAACACACTTTAACTAATTAATTATATTATCAACACGCCCCCTCACGTGCAGACTTGATTTTTTTCATGGGTCAAGCACGTGAAAATTCTTTTTGATATGGGTGGCGGTGAGATTCGATCCCAGGTCTGCCTGTTCTGATATCATGTTGAATTGTGCGATCATCTCATTTAAAAGCTCAAGTTGTTAGAGAGAACACACTATCCTTTGCTAATGAATATCGATGATCTCCAATCATAAATCTCGCCGCACTAAAGGCTTGCTCCAAAGCGACCGATGATGCTTGAATCGCTATCACATCTCGAACAACCCTAGCAAGGGTCGAAAATTGATTTTCACGATTCTTCCACCATACTAATATTTGAGCTTGAAGTTGTCCTCCTTCATGCCTAATCTTTTCCCGTGCCTGATTGAAACATAAATCAAAATCATTATTAGTAGAGGATTCAAGCTCAAGATAACCATCCATCCAATCATTCGTATCATCACTTTTAGGCCTACAAGATGGAGGTTCAACTATTGGAATATTTTTCCATGGCTTTATATGTATTATATAACTCTCTAGCTTTTGTATATATGCTACTTTTACAATCTTCAACACTAGGAGTTTTATCATCTTTAATTTCTAAATTTGCATAAATCTTTTCAACTATTCTTTCAACACCTTTTAATTTGTAATTTGGGTTGAAAGTAGTAGCAGTCAAATAGATTTGAGAAATAGGGAAAAAATATTTTTTGAATTTTTCAATCATAAAAGTAAGTGAATCTTCAAATCGATCTTTTCCTCAAAATTTTGCAAATTCAGATGAAATAGCACAAATATTTACTAAAACAAAAGAAATAGTTGAATAATATTGACCAGAAGCAACATTTGTTGCTTTATAAAAAACACTTAAAAATTCAATAAGTTCTTTTGTATTTTCCCAATCTTCATAGCCAATTCTTAAACTCGGGTTCGCATTATGAGCATTAAAAACTAATTGTACTGGCTCTTGATAAATATAAGCAACTTCAAGCATTTCAAATAAAGAATTCCATCTAGTGCATATTTTTTTTGGAACTTTTCTATATGCAAGTCCACATTGTTTACAACTATTTTTAAATTCTGTAATTATAGCTTTTACTTTAGCTTTAAAAATCCAATTACAAGCAAGTCTAATTTTTTCACAAGAAATTCCAAATTGAGAAATACCATCTTTTACTATCAAATTATACACATGTGCGGCACATTTAATATGAAAGAATCATTATCAATTGAACAAAGTCTACATTTTAAATAATCAATTGCTTTTAAATTATTAGAAGCATTATCTAAAGTGACACTCATTATTTTATCACATATTCCATAAAATTGTAAATTAGAGCTTATTTTTGTTGCTATATAAGAACCGGTTTTAGTTTCTTCAACATATTTATACCCTAATATTCGTTTTTGCATGTTCCATTCATGGTCAATCCAATGGACAGTAATTGTAAAATAATCATTACCATTAGGACTACGTCCCATATCAGAAGTAATAGATATTCTACCATCATAATAAACAAATAAACAACGAAGAAAATGACAATATTCTTTTTGATATTTAAAAAGATCACTTTTAATTATACTTCTTGGAATACCTTCATAATTTGGGTTATACAATTCCCGAATATAATGAACAAAACTAGGATGGGAAGGAAATGAAAAAGGCAAACCACAAACAGCAACCATTTTAGCTAATTCTCTACGATCTTTTTCTTTACTATATGTGTGGTGTGTGCTTCGGCTAGCCGGGTTGGTCATATTTAATACACTTTGAACCATATTAGAACCTCCAACTCCCATAGAATTTTTAGGTATGGGTATTCCATTTCTATTAGCCCTTTCTATATCATCTAGGCAAGCAAATTCTTTATTACACTTTATCAAATGTGTTCTTAGTCGTCCCGTTCCCCCTTGTGTACCCGTAGTTACATGTTTCATGGTCAATTTACATTTCGTGCAAGTAACAGTAGTTTTTTCCTCATTTTGTACCAAAAATTTTCATACTAAACATCTTTTAACACGTACAACGGTCTTTGAAAAAGTAGGTAAAGAGGGGATTTCATCTTGTTCCGGTAATTCGGTAGCCGGACTAGTAGGGGTAGGGGTCTCATCATCTTCCTCATTTATTTCTACTTCCTCATCTAATTCTTTCTCAAAATTAGTAAAACATCTATTTAAAGTCTCATGATCTACTTTATTTTCGGAATTAAATTCAATAGGTCGTGAGTCTCATGTAAAAGAAGTTTCATCAACATGAGTATAATTCTCATGTAAAAGAAGTTTCATCAACATGAGTATAATCATTAGTATTAAATCTAAATCTAGGTGGCAAATTTTTAGAATTAGAACTACTTCCTCTTCTCCTATTATTTTTTCTTTCCGACATTGGTCTTTTACCACTATTTCTTTCCAAATTCATGTTCAAGTTTAAAATAATTAAATATTATGAAAAACAAGCAAGATAATATAACAAAAAAAATAAAATAACTTAATTAATAAACAAATAAAAAATTAAAGTTGGAACGAATGTACCGAACGTCCACGTAAAAGTAGACATATAACCAAAGCCGGAATTGAGAGATGTCAATTGAAGCTTCCGATTTACTTCAAATAAATCTCCAAATCCGAACTCTAAGTCAATATCACAAAATAATAATTATGAATTTATGAGAGATTGAAAATTGAGAGATTTTGTAAGATGTTAATGAAATAATTTGTGATTTAAATAAAAGAATATGGGTATATTTATAGTGTTGAAGGGTTAGAGAGGGGTGGGGGGCTGTTTTGAGCCGTTTTGGGCCCTAACCCAACGGCTAAACGGGCCCAACAGCTATAAATTAACGTTCAACTTAAAAAAATAAAAAAATAAATGGAAGTGACCGTTGAATTGGATCAACCGAAAAGGAACCGGTTCTTACCGAACCGGATCAACCTGATAAAAAATCGGGTTTCGTTTCGGTACCCTATAAGACCAGTTCCTTACCGGTTGAACCAGTACCGGAACCGGACCGGACCGGCCAAAATCCTGTCCATTTGCCTGCCTTACTTCAAATTAGTGATATCATCTTGATCATTGTCAGTGATAACGATATTGTCAATGTAAACCACCAAATAAATTCACAAATTTAGTGTAGAATGATAATTAAACATAGAGTGGTTAGCTCCACTACGGGTCATGCCAAACTTCTGAACTCATGTTGAACTTCCCAAACCAAGCTTGAAGGGACTGTTGCAAACCATGTAAAATTAGGTCTTGTCGTCTTGGGCCTATTCACACCCCAGAAACTAGTCCAAGAGAAGGAGGATTGCCTAAGCCTTATAAGGAGACCACTCATCTCATTAACCACCAATGTGGGATTTCTTTTTATTCTTCAACACCCCACCTCACGCCCGGGGCTGGATATTTGGTGCATGGATAATTTTGAATATAGGGACTTAACATTGGATGAGATGGGTCCTGCTCTAATACCATGTGAGAAATATAAGAAAAAATGTTATTGAATTGTGTATCTACATTGTTACACTCAGTCCCCTACTTATAAACACTTTATTAAATCCCTATTCAAGTAAGATTCAATATACCTATCCTATTCCTATTCTAACACTTTCGAAGTGTGTTTTATGTTGTTAAGTATGGATGTGCCTAAGGATTATCGGTTTATAGCAAATTAACGCAAAAGCATCTCCAAATAGAATGTGGTATTTTCTGTTCGATGACAAGCCCTTCAATCTTTTTCATTTAAATAGTCAAAAAGACAGCTTGGTAGATGGAATTCCTAGCTCAATTTTAGCTTGAGGGACTCTTTAAGTGTATTAACTTTTATATGCTGTCCCATTGAGGTGAAATGGATTAGCGTGAATCATCAACATATGCAGGATCTGGATTTATGTAATATAGGGTTTGTAGAGAATGGTCATTTTCTTGGTTCTAGAGGATAAAACTATTAGATGTGCTCTGGATGGACCTGTTTAGTAACTCTTTACTCTTTCCAAAAGGAATGCTTCTTTTATGCCATTATCTTCCTGCCAAATTAACTAGTTCGATCCAATCCAGTGGACATAGAACAAGAAATGCAAGTGCTAGTACATCTAAAACTTCTTAATTGGCTATTTTTAAATAGCCCTGGGGCTATGGAACAAAGAATTATCTCGGACCTAGACCAAGGTATTGATGGTGATTTTCTAATCTCGCATAACAGAATGTGATACAATGAGATAGAATGTCCTCTTCTAAAAAAGAAAAAAGAAAAATCTGTCTATGTAGAAGATTCTTGCATCAAAGTTGTCATTGCTATTACATATCAGTGACCAATGTTTTTCTATAAGATAGCTGAGTTCTAGGGGTCTTAATATTTGCATTTCCTTCCGTGAAGACATCTTTAGGAGTTATGCTTCTGTATACAACAACAACATACCCAGTGAGTTATGCTTCTGTATATGTATAAATATTTTTTTAAATACTGGGTGTATTCTGCAGGATGAGTATTTGATGAATCATATCGCCGAGCAGAATCTTTTAAAACCAATTGTTAATGCTTTTGTTGCTAATGGAGATCGCTATAATCTTCTGAACTCGGCTGTTCTAGAGCTTTTTGAGTACATCCGTAAGGTACACATACCTTCCTTCACTGGGTCAGGCTGTTGCCTCCCTGCTCTCTCTGTCCTCCTTTATATTTGTTTGTTCATGCATTCTTGGTCTTGATGTGATACTATGCAGGACAACTTAAAAATATTGCTCAAGTATTTAGTGGACTCATTTTGGGATGAGTTGGTCAAGTTTGAAAAATTCTCATCCATCAACTCTCTGAAAGTTAAATATGAGCAGGTATCTGCATAGTTATGCCTGTTACTGTCATGTGTTCTTGTTGGATACTTGAGCTTATTATGGCTGTTTTGTGTTATTGCAGTCCCTAGAGGATTCGGGGATGAGAAGTGTTGGAAATTTATTAGACCCGAGGAAACGAGTTGATGAGCGTAGTTTAGAGAAAGAAGAAGAAGATTATTTCAACGAAGAGAGGTATCCCTTTACCTATTATTTTGTAGAATTGTTTTTATTTTGATAACCACTGAACAAGCAATCTGTCAGTGATGAGGAAGATTCTGCATCAGCCTCTGTGGTGAATGCAAGCAGAGTGAAGTCTCAACTGGCGGTGCCGAATGGATCTGCTCCGACCTACACATCTGATAGGTATTTTGTGATTTTTAGAATGTGTATTTGCTAAATTAAGTGACATATGATGACTTCTCATATGTTACTGAAGATCCGGGGGAGTTGTTGATTCTGGGGATGACGACAACGATGAAGATTATAAGCCACCACCTAAGAAGCAGTCAGATAATTCTGATGAAGATGGAGCAGACTCTTTTCCGTTGAAACGGAAGGTGGCTCCCAAAGAAGACCCTGAGCCAAAAAGGTTGCAACGTGTTGCTAAGGGTTCTAAATCAAGGGACAGTGTTTTTGCTGCTTTATGCTCAACCTTAAGTCAAGCTGTGTTGCCCTCCAAAACTACAGAAAGTCCTGCTGATAATGGGAGTGCTGCACCAGGTAGCCCTCAATCTGATGAAAACAAGAGATCTGTTGAGGCTAACCATGATGAGGAAGGGAGTTTTTCTGATAATGGTAATGCTGATTTTGAAAATCATGCCAACAAACAAGCAACTTCTCCTAAAAAAAATTCTGAAAGCTTGCACAAATCTCCAGATAGTAGGAAGCATGAAGAAGACTGTCCATTGATACAACCAAAGTCATCTCCTGAAATGGCTGTAAATGGATCGTAATATTTCAAGATTCATGATACCATTTTGACTCATGTTATGATCAACTCTCTTTGAGCATGTGCTTGTGCAGATAAGCTAATCTGTCCAAGTTCCAGAGCAAGAATTTGGTTAGTTGGTGATTTTGGAATTTTACGAGTATTGGTGGAGAGGAGTATGTACAGTGCTGTTACAAGCATGGGGAGAGATTAGTGGCTTCCCAAAATGCTTCATAGCTAGAGAATTTTCTTCCATTCTTTACTTCTTTTTTTTCCCATTTTCCTTGGTTATGTGAACCATATGTAGTAGGGCATCAATTTTTGACCTTGCAAGGTGTTCTTGCGTTTAATGGTCAATGGTGATCAGCAGTTACTGTGGGAGGTTAGTGAATCCTGCTTGAGGCCAAGTTTCCTACTCATGTTTGTGTAACTTATAGGGAATTGTACATTATCGTAATTCCAGTGATACGTTGTCTACTAGTATATATATTTGAGAAAACAGCACTGGTGGTAAGACAAACCGTAAAGCTAATGCGGTTCCATCTCCTTCGCTGCTTTTCATTCTCCTTGAAGTGTTGAGCTACTTTGGAACAAAATAACTTTTTATCACGTAGCGGGTGGATGTTCTGGTTGTGCTGAAGAATTGCTTCTCGGACTCATCATCCCTCGTCTCTGTCAACCTTTTTCTTGTTCTCTAAATTTGTGTTTTGAAATTTTTATTGTGACAGTCAACTCCAATAAAAAATTGAGATAGTACTGAACAAATAGGATGAACTCTACGCTATTAGTCGGGCACTTGGGAACAAATAAAAATCTTATTTTTGTCTGAGTTACACGACTGTTCAAAAACATACTAGGTTTTCGCTGTGTCTTCAGAGTGTTCCGTTCTTTCTTTTGTTGTTAAGATGGTTCGAGGATATTCTGTTTTTGGTCTCTGTCTTGTTGAGACAGGACCAGGATGTACTGTTGTTGATGTTCATCTTTCTTTGGGATTGAAAGTTAGTTGTAAGTTACATCTTGGCCAATATTGCTTTTGCTTGCATTAGTCAGATGTTTTTGCAATGGCATGGCACTGGTAAGTTTATGGGCATTAATTAACGTTTAGCCACCATTTGAGATGTAGTTGAAAAATAGTTACCCAAAAGCTACGCTACAAGTAGGGATGGCAAATAAAGCGGGGTGGTTGCAGGGCAAATCCATTTAAACTTGTAAAGATATTAACCTGCTCTGTCTTGCCTCACATAGCATTTTCAATCTGTCTCGCATGACCTTGTCTTGCATAATTGAGATTAATATCGATAACCCATGCCCTATTTGGAAAAATGAGAAAGAAACTATTCTACACATCTTCATCCACTGCAATTTCACCATGAACTAGTATGCTTTTTCCTTTTCAATATAAATAACACCAGCCTTGTGAACTGGCTCCTGTAAATGAAATTTTGCAATGCTACACTACCGCCATTGATAGACAACTTGGTGCCAAACATCTTCTTTTGATTTCTTTCCTTATTTGTGATTTCTTAGGGAAAATTGAGGTTTTATTGATTTGAACTCAATTTTCAATAAAAAAAAAAATGTATATATAGGAACCTTATGACATATCATATTAACCGCGTATAAGCTTGAGAATTTGGAGGTTTCTAGTGAAGTTAAAGTTTAATAAATTGAGAATTTCAATGTCATGATTCGAGTCTACACCCTGGATGTGACTGGCAATGACTTTACATCATATGCAGAAGCTTAGATAGATGAACCTTTAGACATTCAAAGAAGAGTCTTAAATTACTGTCTTAAAATACTCAACATAAGTCATCACTTTTAAAATCAAGAACTTGATACAACAATAACATATCTAATCTTGTCTGTCTATGAACCTTCTAACAATTCAAGATAGATGTCGGGATAAGACCCACGACATCTCAACTACTACTAAAACTAAAATGAAAATGGAGTCTCCCGGAAGCAAGGAGGCCTCACCAAATACTGACTACGAGTGAATAGTGATCTCAATGAAACACTTGTTGATGATCCTTAGCACATGTATCTGCATCATAATCAGATGCAGGTCGAATGACGTCAGTACATTGAATGTACTGGTAAGTGATAGGGTTAGAGTAAACAATTAACTGACTTGAACAACTAAAAATAACATATTTGGATCAATACATGGATATGAAGTGAACCATTTAAACTTTACAATAAGATATTCAATGAAAGCAACATAAAATAATATATTTTACTTTGTGGGGAGTATTTCTAACCGACAACCATTACCATGAGCCTATCAATGAAACAACGTTTTGCCCACGTTGCAAGGGTCATCATATACCTTGCCAGGGTATAAGATGATATTGTGACTATGGATCCATCTAAGAGGCCTTCTCATAGGCAGCGAGGAGTCACATGAAGAATCAAACCTATCCTACGCTGGCTACGTATTTTTATGGGACTTCTGAGTTATAAAAGACTTTAACTTAATTCGATACTCGATACTACTTCCAAAATAATTGATATAACTTTATGCTCAATTCACCCATTACAAAGAAGGGACTTTTTACTTTATTGAAGTATTTTTCTTAGACGTACTTGCATTCTTAAAAAAAACACTTGTGAACTTATCTTTCAAGCCCAATAATCAACATAGGTACATATATATAGGTATATAATTAACATTTGAAGTTCTTAAGTTTTTATGAGATATGACCTTTAAACTTTCCTCTTATCTTACGTTAATTTGGAGTGTAAATGAAGACATGTGGGTGGGACATATAGACTCTCCCAAGGATTTATGAAGACCTTAAGAGTTCATATTAAAAAGAGAAAGTAAGTACGATTCGAAGGAACATGTTCGGAATGAAGAACGGAAAGAAAAGAAACTCAAACGACCCTGGCGCACTAGTGGTGCGTCACCCCAGGGCCGAACTACTGAAGTCAAGCCTTGACACATTGCTGGTGCGTCGCGCCAGGGCCTAAACTACAGAACAAAACTCCTGGTGCTATGGGTGGCATGCCGCCCTAGGCCCCTACTCAGAAAATTTGACGAATTTTTCTTCTCAATTTCAGGTCCTAACTCATCTGGAATCGATTGGTTCCTTCCAAATTCTCATTGATTCACAAACCCAACACGAATTCACTGAAATTCCACACAAAATCTACCAAGAAACAACACTCATTCACAAGACCCTCGCCTCAAGAACCCAAAACCACCATTGTTAAAGAATGAGACTAAAACTCAAGAACTCTTTAAGAATACTTAACATAAATGATTTCATGGATGAATTAATGAAAGAATTACATGCTTGGCATGAGGAACCCCTCAAAAAATTGGTAAAATCGATGTTGAAATCGAATACTTGGTTGCGAGTTGAAACAGACCCACAGTTATCCACATGAAGTTAATGCTCTAAGAGAGATTGGAGAAAGGTAAATTTGCATGTCCTTGGTCCAAAATCTCTTAGCAAACTCGAGGGTTCTTTTTGTTAGAATCATTAGTAGAAATAATCAAATGATTATGTTGATACATTTGAGTAATTAACCGTTTCACAATTAGGAAACTAAATTTATTGTTATAACCTGAATTTTCCAACAAAATCGACCTGATCAAATCCATCACTATGGGAAACCTCACATACCTGGAAAGAACGATTGTTCTTGGCGAAATTCTTCAACTCTTGAACGAACGCTTGACAAACCCCTCTTTTCCTCTTCTTGAAACTTAGCCCTAAAGTTCTAAGTGTTTAGGAATATGAAAAATGACTTAACGTCTGATTAGACCCCTAAATTGGGTGAGTAAAATGTGGGTAGGCCTGTAGGGTTAAGGAAAAGACCAAAATACCCTTCCTTAAATGGATGAAAAGCCTTAACTAGAGAGGCTTCACTCAAACAACCCTAACTTTTTACTCAGAGCTCGAAATTTAGCAAACTTGGCGACGTTGGAAAGAGAACTCAAAACCTTCGATTTGATATCTCATGCGCCACCTAACTCTTTATGTGCTAAAAGATATGATTGTTTGAAGTTGACCCAAAACTAAAAAACTGATAATAGTCTGAGGTGTTACTTTCAAGGACGTCGATTTTAACTATGTTTTCGATGAAATTTCATATTTGAACTTTCCTAAGCATGGATAAGATATTTTTCAAGAAATATATCAGATTTAAGTCAGAGTTTTGGACCCGAGTATTGAGGGTTTTTCTCATGAACTTATGTTTTTTAAGTAAGTTAGAGTTTTGAGCATGATTTTGAACTCTTTCGTTACAATTTCACTTTTGAGTTCCGAAATCTTTGAATATTATGATTTTCAATAAAAATCTAGATTTATCCTCAGCCCTCGAGAATGACTTTTTGGGTCTATTTGGACCTAGTTTTCAAAATCATCGATATGGGGCGTTGTTGTTCTCAAATTTTTATTGTGATTTCATATTTTTTTTTTATTTTGTTGATTTAGAGACCCATCAGAAAGGTAAAACTCAAGTGACTAGTTGATTATTTGTTCTTTTAAGGCAAGTGAACTTCTTGATTCTTTGTTAAACATATAGAATCTTGTATTTCTTATTGTATGTGTTGGAAAATAATGAAAATTGGCGAAGAATTTGATATTCGTGGTCACTTGTTCTTGTTGAATGATTCTAATGATGAAGAAAGAAAAATGAAAAGGCTACTTGATGGTTTATTGTTGTGCGATGTGTTGTGGATGATTTGAACTATTATATTGATTCATTATTGATGATGTATCATGATTGTGTTGATATAGATTATGTTTTGATATGAAAATGGTCATTTTCTCATTATTTATGTGAACAAGCCTACTTGCATTGATTTTGAAATAATGTGATGAGATCTGTTTGATTATACGGATGGAAAATGATTCCAACGGATATATGGACCTTGTGAGCCCTCCATAAGTTTCGGCCTAAGTCTTAGCACATATGTATCGGTAGGACAAACATGTATCACTATATATGATATTGCACTTAATTGCATTGCACATCATTATGATTCTATAATATTTGTGCGTGTTTTGTTATAGACATTGTGGTTGTTGAATATGAAAGACTGTGATGATGACCTCTAGATGTTGAGGTGTTGTTAGATGTGTTCTGTGCTACAAAAATTGAGAATTGTTATGTTGGGCTAATCTGATTTTGTGTTGGTTGTAGTTTTGTGGATGTATGGTTAAAGTGTTGGGAGTACTTGTGTTCTGTATTGCTTTACATAGGGTTAGTAGGGATGCTTGTCGAGTACTGTTGTTGTTTGGTACTCACTCCCTTGCTTTCTACACTTGTGTAGGTTACAAGCCCGGATCATCTTGATCATCTCTTCTCGTCTTCATTGATTTGGGAGTTCGTGAAGTAGTTTCTTGTCATCTCAACAGACATTATATAACACCTTGAAAATTTCTAAGCTAAAATTCAAATCATTCTTCATATGTGTATAGGGTTGTACCAGTGACTCAAAATTGTGCATTGGTGTTAAAGTCAATTATTTAGTGCGGGAAGAGATTTCGAGATGAATTAAAGTCATAAGAATCCTCTAGCACAAGGTCGAGTTGAAAGGTTCCTTACTCATTGAATTTCGATATAAAATTTTACTTGGGTAAACTTTAAACGATCATATCGGTTAGAATATGAAGTTTTAAGTGACTCATAACCTATAAAATTAAAGGTATTTAAGTCTTATTTCCAACCCACCAAATTTGCATCAATCATAGTTCGGAGTAAAGAGTTATGGTCATTTTACTAACCTGGCACAGTATAGTGATGTTTTGGCCGATGAGAAAACATTAAAAGGGATCATTTTGTCTTTTTACCCCTAGAAAAATTTGAAAATAATTTTTTAACTCCTAAAATATCTTAAACAATCATATTTCCATCTCTTAATTCCTCCTTCTCCTTTCTCTCAAACCTCAAGGCAAAATTTTAAGGAGAGTCATAACATAAGACTTCCAAACAAGATTCTTTCAAATCTTTGTCAAGATTCTTTTTTAAGGTAAGTCCTTCTCCAAAGATTTCAATCTTTCCAACTCAAATTCTTTCATATAGTTATCAATCATTAATAAAAATCTTAATTCTTTGTTATAGGATTTTCAAAACTAATTCAAGAATCTCA
Organism: Solanum verrucosum; assembly: GCF_900185275.1. Lineage (NCBI taxonomy): Eukaryota > Viridiplantae > Streptophyta > Magnoliopsida > Solanales > Solanaceae > Solanum > Solanum verrucosum. Next base: position 2,429,734 of record NW_026020177.1, read on the forward strand.
AGAAAGGTTTTCTGATCGTTCTTCTTCAAGTTAGGGCTCTTTTTCAAGATTCATGGAGCTTTTAAAGTATGTAAGCCTATCATAATGAGGAACATAGTTCTTCATCACTTCATACATCTACAATTTTAGTGAGTACGATCAAAGCTAAGGTTTCTACCCCAAAAGATCATGATTTTTGAATTTTTTCTAGTTTTTATTTTTTAATTCTTGATTTTTATTATCACAGTTATGGTACTTCATATTCATTGATGATTTTTGATTGTTGGTTCATGCTTATACTACCACACGGACCTTTTTTAGTCAATGTTATTCGAAAGTTTGTCATAGTATTTCATATGAATTGTTTTCATTAAAAAAGTAGGTTTCAATATTTTCAAGAAGTATTTCAAGAAAGTATTATTATTTCAAACTTCAAGTGCATTATTTTAGGAGAGTTTCAAGAAATTATATTTTTTATTTATGTTCATTATTCAAGAAAGAGTTTAAGAAAATATATTTTAACTTCAACTGCATTATTTTAAAAAAATTTAAAAAAGTATATTTTTGCATCAAGTTGCATAGTTTCAAAAATAAACTATAGACAGGTTCTTATAGAAAACATGACTAATTATAAAGAAAACATAAACAGTTTTAGAAAGGAGTTTAAGTCAGTTAAAGTAAAAGATCAGTATATGCTTAAAGAAGTATTTGAGTATTATGCCAATCCAAATATTATATGACTAAATTATTGCATGTTTTGGGAGGAGTATTGAGCACCAATTTGCAGAAGAGTTAATATAACTCAAATTTCATAAATTGAGCTGCAGTGTAGATAGAATCGTACCGTAATTCAGACGACTCCTCACCAGCCTCAAGAAGGTTTTTAGATGGATCCATAAATTGAGTTACGTCCTATACCCTAGCAAGGTATATAGAGATTTTGGCAACGTGGACAAGACATTGTATCATCACGAGGCTCATATTGATGGTTATCTGTTAGAGAAACTCAAGTAAAATAAATTATGTTATTTCAGTATTTGTTATTATTACATGTATTATTCAATTTTAAAATTTTGTTGTTAAAGCACCATGCATATTTTATTATTCAGTTGACCTTGTTTCAGTCTATATGCAAAGTTACTCATTTCAACTCAGTATGTTCAGTTTTAGACTTATGTTTCACTCAGCTATTTTACATACTGTACATTTCATGTACTGACTTTATTCGGTGTTGTATCATTTTATGATAAAGATTCAGGTACTCATGACAACATATGCATTTTTACGATTACTTTTATCCAAGTTTTGTGAGACTTTCTTACTTTTGGAGGGCTTCAATTCATACTGAGTATTAGTAGTTGATATATATTGTTAGTGGAGCATTTAAATAGCCTGGGGTCTTGTCCCGGTAACCTATCTTCAGTATGTTAGAGGCTTCATAGACGAGTCAGTCTAATTATAACTTTCAGCATTATTTTACAAACATAGATATATTATTCAGATTTTCATATCTTTAAATAAAAGATTTAAGTTTGTTTCTACAGTTATTGCATGCTCATATTTTTTAAGCTTCCGCATATGTGTTATAACCTTCAGTATAGTAAAAAGCCCTGACAAGGGTTAGTTTGGGACCAACAATGGTTCTAAGTGCTGACCATGTCCATGATGTAGGCTCGTAGCGTGACACATCACTACTCTTTCACAATGTCTTGTTCTATTCTAGATACAAAGACAGTTAGACTTATTTCCTTTGAATCTACTATAATACTTAGAGGTTTGTACACATGACACTAATCTTGGGGGCATTATGAGTTATGTTATATTTATTTTATGTTAGTCCTTTATTCTATCTTACTTCCACATTTACTTCTTTAGTTGGGTTTTAGGCTGACATGTCTTGGTGGGATAAGACATGTGTCATCACGTCGATTTTTTAGATTGTGACACGTATCTAACCCCAATTCATGTTCAAAACATGCCTCATAGGCCATCGAAGTAAACATCTAAGGCATGATCTAGTCAAATCTAGGCTAAGGCTCAACAACATAAATACTAAGGCCATCCTGGCTTGTTCACAACTCATGGGAACAACCATAACATCACAATAATCATGATCAACCCCAAACAACCAAAATAAGGCTAAATCAATTCAATAAAGATAACAACAAGGAATCATGCTAAAATATTAGCCTAACACTTGGCAAATCATCACGTTAGAACAACCAACACGCAAAGTCAAAGAATAGTAAGGCATACCGTACCTCGAAGCCAAACATACACGCTTCAAATCTCTAAACTAAGAATTTTCTTTCCAAGCAACCTTTAAATGATGTCACACTAGCAAAATTGTGATTCCGACATCGATACAATCATTTTGACACCAATAAAGCAACAATCAAATTTGGGTCTAAAATGTTACTGTGAGACCCATGCAAGGAAGACTAACTTCATCAATATGTCCCAACTAGCTCAAGAAACTTGTGCCCTGAAAATGTGTACAATCTGAGCTGTAAAATGCCTCAAACCAACCCAACAAGAAATAAGATCAACAAGAGCCATTACAAGCTAAAAATGATATATTAAATGAAAACTTACAGGTTAAAGGTGAGAAAAACGATCCTGCAACGTGCTAAAACTATTCCCAAGCAATTCTCAACAAATCTCACTTATACTCCTCCAATTTGAGCTCACAATAGCTCTAAAAGAAAGGAACTATTTGAGAAATGAAGGTTGAAAATTAATGTTGAACAAGAATAAAACTGCCAGCCACTTACTCATCACGATCGCGGAACTCCGAGGATCGTGATTGCGATGGTTAATCCTTTATCTGGTTCACTAAATCTTCATCGTAGTTGCGATGGTCAAGGCTCATGAATGCGAAGACCAATAAACTGGTCTTCGCAAAAATGATGCCAAGCTAGCGACCATGAGGACCAATTTCATTCGACTTTACAAATGTGACTCCAAGCAAGCGTGTGAACGTGAAGAGTAAGACGTGGTGCACGAGCAATGGCTGCACCACCTCAAACTTAAAGCTTAGAAAATTTCTCAACAGGGGCTCGAGATTCGTTTAGAACCCCGTGCACGCAAACAAACTATGTTATTCAACATTCTGAACTGAACGAAGATGTAAAAACTTCCAAGTAATGTCATGTTGATGAAATATAGGTCACATACCCAATGCTCAATTTTAACAAAAAGCCACAGGGTAACTCAAAATGAGTCTGGAAATCTCGAGATCCAAACTAAAAGTCCATCCAAACTAAAATCGACATTCCAAAGCAAAAAAAGGAAAACATAAAAAGTTTAAAATGTCTAAATTAAATTATAAAAGGAAAAGGAAACAAAAATTTTATTACGTTTAAACAATTGTCTTTATATAATAATTTAAATTCAGATAATTAATTTCAGCTAATGATTGATTATGTTTTTTTTGTGATTCTGACACATAACAATTTTTGCCTTTCCTGTTACGTATAGATAGATTTAAAGAGATTAAATTATAATGTCATTTCGGCAAGTAGTATACATTAAGAAAAAAAAATATTAATTTTCTTGGATTTCAGTTTATAGGTCACGTATCAGCACACACAGAAGATATAAAATCATGAAAAAGAAATAGTAAAAGGTGAGTGACAACAAGGATTCAATATCAGTAAAATAAATAAAGAAAACATTAAGGTTGGGGCTGTTTCAAACCTCAAAGTTTGCCACGAAGACCGGTTCACAATTTTCAAAACTTAGAAAAATGGACACGTACCTATCTTGTCACTTCCAAACATGAATACATACAATTTTTCCCTATAAACTCTCCCTTCCTTCACACTTCACTTTTTTAATTATTTTGCTTTGTTTGTTGTTCTCTCTTTTTGCAAAAAATAAAAGAAGTTTTTTTGTTTCTATTGTTAAAAAAAGCAAAGAAAATGAGCAGTAACTTGGAGAGTCGATCATTGCTTCATGGATTTGATAAGGGAGGACTTTTTGATTTGGGACATCCTCTTCTTAATCGTATTTCTGAAAGTTTCGTCAAAGCTGCTGGGGTATATTATAATATAATACATATATTTCTCTTCTTTTCACAATAACTATAATTTGATTTGTGTATTTTCATTTTCATGATCAGATTGGTGCTGTTCAAGCTGTTGCTCGTGAGGCTTATTTTACTGCTTCTGAAAGTAAGCCTATTTTATTTTCTTTTTGAGAGACGTATCACAGATTATTAGTTTCATTTTCGAATTATTGATAATCTTAAAAATACCCCTAAACTTGATTATATACCTCCGATTGATCTTTCGACCTAAATGAAATACACTTCCCTTGTTAAGTTTTTCAATACTTTTCTCAACTTTTCATTAAGAGTTCCACTCTCCTGCGAGAGCTCTCTATACCACATAAGAGATGGTTTGTCATGGGGTGGTAAACCGGGGTGTATCTAAATTTAATTAGTCAAGTAAAATGGTGTTTTTAAAATTTGTGAACTAATAATTTGTGTCAACTTCAAGGTGTTTTCAATTTTGCTCTCTTTCTTTTTTTATTTTTGTTGGTTGCGAGTATATAGTTTAGTATTTTAATTTGAATTGATTGTTTTAGGTACCGGTGGAGATACTAGTAGCATACCACCAGAGATCACTGGTCCCAAGAAGAATCGATTTCCAGACCTTAGAGGTAAGTAAAGTAATATTCCATTGTGTTGTTCTACGTACTAATTGTATCATCATTGCCATTTTGACAATCAATACCCTACCCCTAAATAATACTATTCCCTCAAGTCTTTTTGGTGTCTACATATCATTTTTGAGTTAAATTTTGTGAATATATAAAAATCTACTATTATTCACTTTCTTGTAATATTGGATGCAGGGGAGACCAACAGAAAGTCAGTTGAGGCCCTGGTAAGATAATGTTTCCTCTGTTGTTATCTTTTCTTTTTTATAACTGTTTACATTATGTTGATGCATTCAAAATATGGAAAAAGTACATACACAAGAAGCGAAAGGGGTTCAACATTTCTACTATATATACCTAAAGCTAATTTTAACCTATATAAGCAGTGTAATAAGAAGTTCAGATGAACTTCTCGGACCTACCTAACTCTGCCCGTCTCTCTAATTGGATGGACAAGAAGATTAGTGGGTAGTGAGTTTCCCAGTTTGTTTGTGGATTAAAATGAAATCGTCATTGGAAGATGTGTAAAATATGGTTATAAATTGATTTCTATTTGTAGTCAGATTAATTTGAATACAATCTTATGCATTCCTTTTCAGGTAAAGAGCACGGGAAAAGAATCTGTTCAATGGGGTAAAGCCTACTCTCTCATTTTTTTTTTCTCTGATTATTGCAATTTGAGTTTTAAGTGATTGTGATTTGTTTCTCCTTTAAGAACAAAAAACTCCCTCCATTTATATATTTATTTATTATTTTATTTTATTGGAAGGTGACTCTATTTAAGCCATCACCCTACCGACGTGGGATAGACTTGACCCCTCCCATGTCCTATAAATCAAAAAAGTTGCAAAAGCATAGAGAAACATGGACCTAACCTCTGATAGAGAACGATGAGGATAGAAACTAGGGGTGTTCACGGGTCGGTTTGGATCAGTTATTGGTCAAAACCAAAACCAAACCAACTTAATCGGCTTTAAAATTATCAAAACCAAACCAAACCAATTATAATATACATTTATCGGTTTGGTGGTTATCGGTTTCGGTTTGGTTTGGTTTGGTTATTCGGTTATTAACTATACATAAAAATAAAAGAAACAATTCATTCAAAATGTGAAAAAAGTGGCAACAATCCATTCAAAACAAAAAATAGTTAGAATGACTTAAATTACCGAACTTTCAATCACTGAATTTACTATCAATAAAGCTTTAAAATTCACTATATTGGTCTAGAAGGAAGAGACAATAACATTTTCAGTCCACAAAGAATTGTCATAGACACTCATATTCATGAAATCAATAAGAAAACTGTTTTCACCTTGGGATTTCTTGCTTTCAATAAGTAAAGTTTAAAGAAATTTTAATAGAAACATAAATAAAATCTTTAAAATTGTTTATAAAAACAATATATTAAGTATGTATATTAATAAAATATCTGCATATAATTCATCTCATCGGTTCGGTTCGGTTATTTCTTCGGTTTTTTTGAATAAAACCAAACCAAACCAAATACTACCAGTTTTCAAAAATCTAAAACCAAACCCAAATAAAATCGATTTTTTTTAATCGGTTTGGTTTGGTTTTTCGATTTGAATCGGTTTTTATCCAAATCGTGAACACTCCTAATAGAAACTAAACAATGTACACAAAGGCAGGCTAGAATGACGGACTTTCATATTATAAACAAAATACAATGGTTCAACCAACACATTTGTTGAATCTTCTCTTTATGCTAGGGAATTGCCACTTATCTAGTAGAAATAGTTTCATGATTTATTGATCCTACTTGGTGTGCTAGTCCAATTGCATATATGAAATAGGTTAACCACAAAATAATATCTTAAATAAGATTTCACTAGAAAAGTGAAATGTTCTTTTTTTTTATTATTTGGTTGATGGTAGTAATTTTATCTCTTTGCAAATGTGACATTCAAACTCAATACATTACATTCATAAATCACATGTATATTTCACCCGGGGATGTTGAGCATGAATCATTTACATTAAACTTCCGCAGGACTAGCTGCGGGGATGTACTCTGGACTTACATATGGATTGAAAGAGGCACGCGGTGTTCACGATTGGGTCAGTTTTTCTGGTTGCTGAAGCATGATATGATCATATGTTTTCATGTTGTCTAGTTGTTGCTAATTTATTAGTAGTAGGATGAGTATTTCCTGTAGTTCATTCTCTCTGCTTGGTCCATGAATTTGTTGGTTCATGTGGAATTTGTGTTGTTGTTCATTTCAAAAGCAACTTCACCACCTCGATTATTCATCTAGACAAAATCTATATTGTGAGAAATCACCATAAGCTTAAGTTTTCCGTTGGCTCCGAACCTATCTGGGGACAACCCTTGTTGAGACCATCGTGAGAATGTAGTAATTGTGGTTGTTCTGCTCTGCATTGTTTCTTGTGTACTATTTTGAGGTTTTCTAAGTATTGAAAGTTTCTCGTTGCAGAAAAATAGCGCGTTGGCGGGAGCAATAACTGGTGCAGCTTTGTCTTTAACACTAGAAGAACGTTCTCATGAACAGGTGGTTCAGTGTGCCATCACAGGAGCAGCCATCTCGACTGCTGCGAATCTGCTTACAGGAATATTTTAGGCTGAATAGAATATGTTGTTACTATTGTGTTTGTATGGCACTGCACTAGACAATTTAACTATCATGTATGTGGATAGTGCTATTTTTGAATTTTGTGGCATTTTTTGTCCGTTACTACTTGTGTGGATTTTGATATTTTAAGGTAAAATAATAGTATAATGTATCCCATTTGAGGAAAATTTCTTGAAGGTTAATTTTTTATAAAGTTTTCAAAGGACATGGAATCAGTGGATGCATATCATCTTGGGTGATATGATATTTTGTTGGTATTCTTAGTGTTTAGCAAAGCTGTTATTCGAAATTGGTAGTAGATGTTTTATTAATAAAAAGGAAGAGGAAAAAGATTTTAGTTTTTTGGAGGGAACTTCTCTTTATACAGATGATTATACCTTGTCCAATTTTTTTCCAATTAAGTGTTGTGCAGTAGAATCTCACACACACACATATATATATATACTAGTTTTCCGACACTGCATTGCACATGATTATTAATTCAGAAAATTTAAGTGAAGATTTAAATATTAAGCTTTGCACAAAATAATATTGCAGATTTTTTTGTGAATGTTCAATGTTGATCGTCATATATGTCTTTTATTTACACAAACCTATGAAGATGGTTAATGAAAAAATTTATTTGTTAAATGCAATAATGTATATATTTATTTCGATTTAATCATGTAATTAGTCGTATCTCAGTAATATTACCTTATAGACAATATTTGTTATGTATTTTCTTGTCATCTAACCAGATGTGTTTTGCACGTGTATTCCACTTAATCTGTTTAGATGTCATATGAACATGTGGAGAACAACTACATTTTAATTTTTAGAACTATTTTTGTATATTAGTTTTTATTTTATAAGTTATAACATAATAGATGACGTTTTTTTTGTTAGCTCTCATATTTGACTTCTCAATTGACTGTGTACATAAATCAAAGATAGTAATCTGACTGTCCATAGTAACTAAGAAAGGTTTCCTTTTTATTTTTACCGAAAAAACTAAAAATTAAAATTAAAGAATATATTATATATGTGAAATCATATATATAATCACATGTTTATCTTACACCCAACAAAGATATAGTTCTTATACTTGTAAACAATTTTCAATTTATTCAACCAAGCATGATTCGTTCAAGAAAAAATAATAACACCGTGTTATCATAAAGTAGCGGTATAATAATATGAAAAATTATTGATCAAAAGTTAATATAAGGAAAGATGAAAGATAGAAATAATTAATGTAATAACTATGAAAATTCATAAATTTATAACTAAAGAATGTAAAAGGGTGTGAATAACATTTGCAATAATTAGTAATAACTAAGAGAATTTATAATGCTATAACTAAAGGACTAATGTGCAATAGATGAATTTCTAATAAATTTTATACTTACATAAACAAATAGGACTTTTAATTAATGTTACTATTTTTTTTTATATAGTTATTAGATTTAATTTAGTGTAGGGACAAAATGAAAATGTTTATTCCATATTACTGAATATAAAATTTATTTTGTTAATGATAAATTTTAAGTGATTCATATATACTCACATATTTTCACATTTGTTGTGAGTTTTTTTTTTTTTTTTTAAAAAGAACTCGGAAAATTTTAAAATAATATATTTTGGAAGTTACAAGATCTTGTTAACTTGATAATACATTCGTGACATATATAAATACCTACCCAAATATATATATATATATATATATATATATATATATATATATATATAGAGAGAGAGAGAGAGAGAGAGAGAGAGAGAGAGAGAGAGAGAGAGATTTGCATTAAAGAAAATATTTATCTCATAAAAATTAATTATTAAATAAATAATAAAAATCAAACTAATACAAACTTCAACTAGCGTTATTAGAAGTCATATGAACTTTTCTTTGTCGAAAATACTGAAATATTAAGAAATAGTAAATTAGTAAAACAAAAAAATACATAATTACCCCATTCAACTATGACACTTCTTTTAAAAAGACACTCAAACTTTATAAGGGTTCTAGTAGCCCCACTAAATAATTTTAAAGTGATATAAATATCTCATTTTTCAGTTAATCCCACTTATAAAAACGAAGGTGTAAGCACGCATCAATTATTGTTTTCCACCTGTCAATTTTATATAATTTCCTAATCTTTGTTTTTATTTCTGTTTTTTTTTTAGTTTTAATTCTTTATTCTTTCTTTCTTCTTCAATCATGCTTAACCCCATTTGTTGGTCTTCTTCGTCCTGTGGAGTGGCCACCATTAATGCTACAACACTATTTACAACACTAAATCAAAATCAAAATTGGAAAATCAAATCCTCTTGCAAAATTATTTTTTTCAAATTAAAATTTCTATCAAAGTCTTCTTTTTGTGTGTTTTGCCTTTGATTTTTGCTCTAAATCAACATGGGTTGTATTTGAAAAAACGAAAATTCTCTCTCCGAACGCAAATGAGATTATTTTTGCTTGGTCTTAACAGGATTTCAGCCCTCGTAAATTGATCAGGGTTAATTGAAATAACGCCGACGATTCTATCTTCGAAGTCACCATCATCTTCCCGAAGATTCTCACCCCAGCTGGTCAAGAAGGAGGAGAAGAAATCTGAGGATGAAACAAAAAATATGTTGTTGCTTCCGTTATCAATGAATTTTTTTTGTCAGTGAAAATGCATTTTCATTTATGTACTGAGATTGTGTTATTTAGTTACAATTAAATCTCTCCGTCGAAATCCAATTTAAATGAAAAACAAAAAGAGATTAAAAAAATAAAATTTAAGCTCTCCTTCAATGGTGAAGCTCGGGAAGGAGAAGAAAGAAAGAAAAATTAACAGTAAAATAAAAGAATATTTATATAGTTAATAAAATATATTGCAAAAGAAAAGTTTAATCTTACTTTTTTTGGTTTCCACGCTCTTCAAGTGAGTGATATACACTCTCTATAAAATATCAAAAAATGGTTCAATAATTTCACATTAATCTAGTTAAGGGGTGTATTAAGACCCCCGCAAAGTTTGAGTGTCTTTTTCAAAAATAGGTCTTACTTTAATGGGGTAAAAGCAAACTTCCTGACAAGTAACATTGATAAATAAAGTCATTATTTTGTCTTGAGCATCAAAAACACAAATTATGACAATTCTCTAACTCTTGAGAAGTTTAATAATTTTGGAAAAGATATTCAGAAACATATAACTACATCACAAGAGAAATTGTTAACAAAAACAAATGAAGTTAGACTACAATAAAAGTTAAACTAATACAAACTTCAACTGACATTATTACAAGTCATATGAACTTTTCTTCATTGAAATACTAAAATATTAAGAATTAGTAAATCAGTAAAACAAAAGGGCAATGTTTATACTGTAATAACTATTTTGAAGCAAACTTCCTGACAATCCAAATCACATAAGTAACATTGATAAATAAAGTCATTCTTTTGTCTTGGGCATCAAAAAAATAAATTGTGACAATTCTCTAACTCTTGAGAAGTTTAATAATTTTAGAAAAAGACATTCAGAAGCATATATCTACATCACAAGAGAAATTGCTAACAAAAACAAATGAATTTAGACTACAATAAAAAATAAACTAATACAAACTTCATCTGGCGTTATTACAAGTCATATAAACTTTTCTTCGTCAAAAATACTTAAATATTAAGAAATAGTAAATCAGTAAAACAATAGGGCAATGTATATATAGTAATAACTATTTTGAAGCAAACTTCCTGACAATCTAAATCACATAAGTAGCATTGATAAATAAAGTTATTATTTTGTCTTGAACATCAAGAAAATAAATCGTGACAATTCTCTAGCTCTTGAGAAGTTTAATAATTTTTTAAAAAGATATTCAGAAGCATATATCTACATCACAAGAGAAATTGTTAACCAAAACAAATAAATTTAGACTACATTATGTTAACTTCATATATTGGAACATTACATTCTAATGTATATAGTAAGCATTTTTTTTATTATATCATCAAAATTATTTTCCTCAAGTACTCGAGGTTAAGGAATATACCCTCTTAGGATAGAACAATTTACTTTATCAGAATTGTGGTACCTCATATTCCGCTAAACTTCAAACTCACCTAATGACAATAAATCACACGAAATATTTTAAAATACAAGAAGAAGACGAATAGAAGATTAAAAAAATTGTGGTTAAAAATAAGAGGAAATCCCTCTATTTATAGTCAACAAAGGGTAGTATAAAAAAATATTTTTTTTGTCTTATCTAAAAAGTCACGACCTTTCCGAGAAGTCACAACCCTTTGGAAAAGTCACAACTCATCTAAAAATCACAACCCTTTGAAAAAAGTCACAACTCATCTAAAAAGTCAAAAGTTAGGGATATTATAGTAATTTAACATTCAAGTTAGGAGTTCATGATTTTAAGGTAATTAAGGTAATATATATATATATATATATATATATATATATATATATATATATATATATATATATATATAATGTTAGTTGGTTCAATTTGAAAAATAATTGACAAAATAGTAAGATATCTTTGAACTTCCTCTTTCCTTTCTTGAACTTAATCTGCAACAGTCGAATTAGGTACAACTCTCTATTTTCTAGCCATGGAATCAACTCTTTCGGTCCTTAATAAATGACATCTTGTTTTATTATGACCTTTAACTTGGTAATGAGTACATATCATAGTTATTTCAATTTTAGTTAATTTATCGGATACCTAAGTTTCACCCACCCTTTTCTTCTCAACTTTCTAGGTCTCCCTGACATTTTATTGATCACTGATGGAGCAACAAGAGGATTTATTGATTTTGATCACATTGGCATGTTATTCATAGATCCTCTTGATTTTGACCACATTGACATGTTATTCATGGGTTGAATGAAATGTGAGTAAATCATCAAGTACCTCTCTTTAGAGTAGCATGAATGAATAAAACCACGTGGATCATATTGCTTATCCAACATTGTAGCTAAGACATGTACACATAGTATCCCATTCAATATTCTGTTGGATATTTTAAAAACATTTTAAATTAATTAGAGCCAAATTTGGCTCATCAAGTTTGTATGACATTATCTTGATGACTAAATAAACATATATCATTAAACTTGATGACCAAGTTTGCATATCATTACATATGTCATTGAACTTGGTGGCCAAATTGATATATTACTTTCTCTCCAAGTTGCTGATGTCTCTCACCGCCTTGCTCCTCTCTATATATATTGGTTGGTTAGTTTTGAGAAGAGAAAACCAAGATAAGGAGTAATATTTAGCCAATTCTTAATATCTTCTCTCGATTTTATTTCTTTTGCATTATTTATATTTTGTTGATTCTTGTATCCTCTAATTAATTAGAGAAGACTTGTTTAATCCTGGGAAAACATTTCACATTGCTGAAATAGTTTCTTAGGACAGTGCCTAGCACGACTCAAGTATTATTTATATATATTACTTAAGAATATTATTGTAGTAGTATTTATCCTAATTATTGTATTATCATTTTAATATCATATTTTCCCCATCTATTATATTATCCAACAATCTAAGAATCTATGACAAATAATATACGTCTTGATACTACTAATAATATTTATGATGGTGCTACCAAAGTTGTTACTATTCCAATCACTCTAACAGAAATTTATGGTACAACAAACTACAAAAAGGAGTGATTCAAAGAAAAGGAATCAACACTGCTAGCAAACTTTGTACAAGATCAAAGCAATAACAACAAAAGGTATGTTAATAAGTCTCAAGGTTACAGGTCTTATAATCTCAATTTAAGAAAAAGAAAGACTCTTGTTTTACTTGTGAAACATCAGGTTATTATGCCGCACAGTGTAGGAAGAAAATAAAAAATGACAAAGAAAAGGGTTATCCTCCCAAGGCTAATTTAGCTAAAGGAAATGAAATTATTGCAGCTGTCATTTCTTAAGTAAATGAAGTAGTCTACATTGGAGACTCAAGAACTACTAAAGTCTTGGGTAAGGGTAAAGTGCTCCTGAAACTTATTTCGGGAAAAACTTTAGCCCTTGTGATTGTGCTACATGTTCCTACAATGCGTGCAAACCTGATTTTCGTTGCCTTGCTTGATAAAGCTGGAGTGAAAGTGTCATTTGAATCTGAAAAGATCATACTGACAAAAAATAATGTGTTTGTGGGAAAAGACTATTGCAACCAGGGACTTTTTGTACTTAATGTTTGTGATGTTGTGAATGAAAAAACATCTACTTTTGCTTACATGATTGAATCTATTTCTTTATGGCATGCTAGATTAGTACATGTTAATTTATCTTATATAAAAAAATATGCAATCACTTGGTATGATATCTGATTTAGATTCAAATAATATTAATAAATGTGAAATATGTGCTGAAGCTAAAACTACTAAAAAGTCATGTTTTTCAGTAAATAGAGAAACTGAATTATTGTCTTTAATTCACACTGATTTAGGTGATTTAAAACAAACACTGACTAGAGGTGGTAAAAGATATTATGTGACTTTTATTGATGATTTTTCTATATTTACTAAGTTATATTTACTTAGAAATAAAGATGATGCTTTTACTGCCTTTATTTCTTATAAAACTGAAGTTGAAAATCAACTTAGTAGAAAATCAAGAGAATTAGATTTGATAGAGGTGGAGAATATTTATCCTTAAATGCCTTTTGTGGAAAAAAGAAGAAGGAATTATTCATGAAGTAACTCCACCTTACTCTATGAATCCAATGGAGTAGCTGAAAGGAAAAATAAAACATTAAAGGAAATGATGAACTCTATGTTAATAAGTTCTAATGCACCTAATAATTTGTGGGGTGAAGCTATATTATCTGCATGCCACTTGCAAAATAGAATTCCTCATAAAAGAACTGTCAAAACACCTTATGAATTGTGGAAAGGTTATAAGCCTAATTTAAAATATTTAAAAGTGTGGCGTGTCTTGCTAAAGTTCTCTTGCCTGAACCTAAGAAGAGAAAAATAGGTTCTAAAACAGCTGATTGCATGCATATTGGATATGATGAACATAGTGCTACATATAGATTTGTTGTTTTAAAGAGTGATGTGCTTGATTGCATTACTAGAGACAAAAATGTTGAATTCTTTGAACATATGTTTTCACTATGTGATAAAAAATTTCATGTACCTGCTGAAAGAAATAGTGAGTCTATTTCTAATATTGAAGAACTAAGAAGGAGGAAAAAGCCTAGAAAATAATATTTTTCTTATGGAATTGATTTTCAAACTTTTCTTGTTGACAGTGAACCATTAATTTATTCTGAAGCTATATCTTCTTCTGATGCTAAATTTTGGAAAGAGGCAATAAAAATTGAAATTGATTCAATTATGAAAAATAATACGTGGATTTTAACTGATCTACCTCTTGGTGCAAAACCTATTGGCTGTAAATGAATTTTCAAAAGGAAACTTAATCCTGATGGATCTATAGATAAATATAAAGCTCGGTTAGTAGCAAAAGGTTTTTCTCAAAATGAAAATATTGATTATTTTGATACATTTGCACCAGCGACAAAAATTTCTTCTATTAGAAGTTTAATTGCCTTAGCATCAATTCATAAGCTCTTTATCCATCAAATGGATGTAAAAACACTTTTTTAAATGGTGATGTAGAAGAAGAAATTTATATGGTTCAACTTGAAGGATGTGATGTAGAAGAAGAAATTTATATGGTTCAACTTGAAGGATGTATTATTTCTGGACAATAAAATAAAGTTTTTAAAATAGTTAAATCTCTTTATGGCCTTAAACAAGCTCCTAAGCAGTGGCATGAAAAATTTGATCAAGTCTTGATGAAATACGTTTTTTCTTCTATTGAAGTAGATAAATGTGTTTATACTAAAATGGTAGACAATGATTATGTGATAATATGTTTATATGTTGATGACATGCTTATATTTGGTACAAGTTTGAATATTGTGCAGAGTATCAAATCATTTTTGTCTACTAATTTTGATATGAAAGATCTGGTGAAGTAAATATGATATTGGGAGTAAAAGTTAGAAGGAGTGAAGATGGTATAATGTTGTCACAAGAACATTATATGGAAAGACTTCTTAAAAGGTTTGAATTTTTGGAGGTGATACATGTGGCCACTCCTTATGATGCTAACTCTCAATTGAAAAAGCGTAAAGGTGACCCAGTTGCTCAGTCTAAGTATGCTCAGATTATTGGGAGTCTAATGCATTTAATGAATTTTCCTAGGCCTGATATAGCCTATGTTGTGTGTAGACTGAGTAGATATACTCACAATCCCAATAAAGAGCATTGGTCTACATTAAATAGACTAATGAAATATTTGAGAGGAACCATGAATTATGGTATCAGGTATAGTGGATTTCCTTCTACATTTGTGATGCTAACTGGATCTCTGATTCAAATGAGACAAAATCCATTAGTGAATATGTGTTCACCTTAGGTGGTGGTACTATCATGGAAATTAGCTAAACAAACGATCATTGCTAGATTGACTATGTAGTCAGAGTTTGTAGCTCTGGAGCTGGCAGGTTCTGAGGCTGAAGGGCTAAGAAATTTCTTAGCGAATATCCCTTTAATAAAGGGAATTTCCTCCTGTGTTTATACACTGTGATTGTCAAGCCGCAATTGCTATTGTGAAGAATAAGTCTTACAATTGTAAGAGCAGACACATGAAATTGAGACATGATGTCGTTAAGCAGCTGCTGAGAGATGGAGTAAGTTCCATTGATTGTGTGAAGTCAGAACTGAATTCAGCCGATTCACTGACTAAACCTGTGGGAAGAAAATTAATTCTACAATCCTCGAAAGAGATGGGGTTAAGGCGAA
This sequence comes from Solanum verrucosum, assembly GCF_900185275.1. Taxonomy (NCBI): domain Eukaryota; kingdom Viridiplantae; phylum Streptophyta; class Magnoliopsida; order Solanales; family Solanaceae; genus Solanum; species Solanum verrucosum. The sequence goes on from NW_026020177.1 coordinate 2,445,799, forward strand.
TATGATTGTCAATAGAGATGGTAACCCAACATATGTGACTGGAGATCCCATGAAGTAGGTTCATATGGGTAATAACAAGTTGATATTGACATTGCGTACTAATAGAGAGTGCTTGAACTACTATTAATTATGAGGGATGAGTTATTAACTCTTAATGAATTCAGTCTTTATGGATGGTGTATTTAAACCAGTATACACTTGATGAATTCACCTATATGAGAAGTGGAGTGAAGCCACTTCTATGAGATTTTGACCTAGTCTCTAGAGCTCTCATGAATGACCAGGCACGCGCATGGCTTATTGGCACAAAACCACGTTGAACAACAAAATATGAGGATTAAAATGTGATTGGTAGAATCTCTGACTTACAAAAGAATAATTGGTTCATAGAAATTTTATATTTCACCAATAATTCTAGAAGTTAAATTTTATTGGTCTAAGTTTGGTTCATAGTCCGAAAGACACTAAATCTATTACATTTTGATCATACAAAATTAAGCAAGTCTAGTTCTTTATTTCAAAATCTTTTTAAAATATATGAGAGATTGTTGGATGATGAGTCCGATATTTGGACTCATTTAGTGCTTTATATGTATAGATTTAGTGTCCTTAACTGCTTATTTTGTGCCCATAACTGATGTAAAATCCTTTTATTGATTTTTAGTGTAGACAGGATCCCTCTTTACCTCCCTCTCTGTCACTTTTATTGATTTTTAGTACTTTATTGCATTTGAGGACAAATTGCTTTTTATTTGTGGTGGGGTGAGGTATTTCCATACCTACCTCTTGTGATTATTATTTTTGTATATATTGGGTTTGTGTGTTTAACTTGTGTTATGGCACTATTTTGTGGATGTTTGAGCTTATGGTTCCTTGTTTTGAATGTAATGGTTTTGACCCTTCCAAACAAAAATTGCGACCTCTTGTTGTGTTGATTGTGGCTGTTTTTGTGCAAATTTGAGTATCGGTTATGATCAATACCGATGACTTGAATAGTGCTCTTAATCGAACAAAAATGAATGTGCGGCTACGATGAGGCCAAATGAAGTTGCATAGACAATATGTGAACTTTTTGCATCTCGTTGTGACTAGCCGGTTATCGAATGAGTCTCTTGTGATGAACATTGCACATTAGCGAAAGTGTGGAGTCTTGTTTGATATTGGTGTCAATGTCTTGTGTGATGAGCTTACCGTGAACCATGTGTGATGACACCTAGTATTTGCCCCGTTGATCCGGCTGACTAGGTGATGAAAGATCTTGAAATGATCTTAGGCAACAATCTTGAGGAGTGAAACAATTTGACATTATACCTCTTTTGTAGCCTACCTTGTGAGAGTGGGAACTTTGCTTGAACACCCTTTGAGCCTTATCCTTTTCTTGGAAGGAACTTGATGCAATTGTAACACCTCTTTATCCCTTCACCCATAATCCTCATGAAGTGTGGTTTGTTTGAATAGCCAACTTAGGCCAAAAGCCTAAGTTGGGGTGTGGTGAAAAGAGAAGGTAAATCAAGAAGTGCAAATAAATCCCCATTTGATCCATGGTTTTGAGTATTTGGAACCCCTCCATACAAAAAAAAAAGAGAAAAGAAAAGAGAAATGAAAAATAAAAAGAAAGAAAAGTTGTGAAATAAAGTAATGAAAGTTGCAAAGGAAATGGGGTGTCCGGTAGTCCATGAGAAGTGAATAATGGGGTGAATTTTGAGCATGAATGAAAACGCGAAGAAAAGGAAGGAAAGTTGTTCATACCACATTTCATGAGGATAACAACCACTGAGCCTAAATGATCATACCTTTACACTCAACCCCGTTATAAGCCTTAAAAAGACCTTTTTGATCTTGAGTGAGCTGAAACAAGTGTTTGTTGGAAAATAAGGGCAAACCTATGGTTGAAGTCATGCATGTGTTCATCTTTGTGAGTGAGAGTTGTATGTGATTTCAGAACTATAAAGTGTTGAATAATTGTGTGAATATGGAATCATTCTTTGTGTGAGGGAATTTGAGCACCTTTGTTGAGCTTGAACTTGCATTTGAAGCAAGTATTGTGAACATGAGAATCGTTGGTAATGGTGAGTCACAACTTGAACCTTTGAGTGCACAACTGATCCTTGCATAAGTAAGTTGAGTCTTGTTGTGTGCATTCATGATTGAGTCTTGTGTAGCACTGATTGAGACATCCTTTTTGAACTGCTGAACTTGAGTTTTACTTGAGGATAAGCAAAAATTTAAGTTGGGGGTGTTGATGAGTCTGAGATTTGGACTCATTTAGGGATTTATTTGTATAGATTTAGTGTCCTCAAATGCTTATTTTGTGCCAATAACTTATGTAAAATCCTTGATTTCCAGGTGTTTGGATTGAGGAACAAAGCAAGGACACTAATTTGCAAAAAGGAACGAAGCGAGCTGAAAGAATGAAGAAAAGTAAGCTTGGTGATCGCCAAGTCCACTTGGCGAGTCGCCAAACGACTTCTTGACCGCCTAAAGTTCCAGTGTGTCAAGCTCTGAAGGAAAGAACCAAGTCGGTGAGAAAAAGGATATGTCGGCGGATCGCCAAGTGGTTCTGTGATACAGTGTTGGATCGCTCAAAGTTACAGACCTCGAGGATGCTGAAGGCCAAGGTAAAAGGGCGATGGAATTGACCAAAAGACGAATCGCCGAGTGGATCGGCGAGCCCGACTTACTTTGTCGAGTGACTCTTCGCAACACATTTTTGGCGACTATAAATACATTTTTGAACATTTAGAAAGAAGAGGAATTATCAATCATAAAATTATATTCATATTTTTAATTACAGCTTTCTCTAGTTTTTCCTAAGCTTTGGAGAATTGAAGTTTTTCACTTTTGAGAAATTGGAAGTGGGTCTTTGAGATTCTTCGACTTGGAACATTGTAAGGACAAAATTAATCTTACCCAGTTGATGGAAACTCAGTTTGGTAAAGATTTTTATCTTTTTATGATGTCTAGCTAAAACCACAATTCTTGGGGTGTGATTATGGACTGATTTAGTTTATAGGTATTACTAATTGTTAGTTTAAATGTTATTTAGAAGTGATTTCAATTATTAATTGTGGTTCAATTTAAGAATTGTAGTTGCAAATGTAGTTCTACCCTTGTGTTTTTTGCTTGCTCGAGAGAGATGTTTAAAACTAAGATTATTGATTGATGGTCAGTGGGTATTGGGTTGTCATGGGTTCAGCTCGAGAGAGTGAATTCTAAACCCTTTTCCACACATTCAGCTCAAGAGAGTGAATGGACTAAAGCGTAGGTTGTTCTTATTTTGCATGCTTGTTGATGTTCGAGAGAAATCAACTTGATTCGGGGTAAATTGTTCGAGAGAAAGTTTACCTCCTCTATAGTCTAGCTTATTCACTAATTTATAACTATTTCCTAACAATTGCAATTACCTATTTGTCTACATTAGCCTATAATTGAATCACATCCCAAGAACCCGTCTCATTATTGTTATTTTTGTGTTATTTGCTGTTGTTGTAGTTGATAATTAAAACCAAAACCCACTTATTTGACATTTGTGTCACCCCTTGATTTGAATTATGTTTTCATTCGATAATGTCTATTCCTATGACTGACTTGATCATGTTCACACTTTACCATTGAATCTTAAACACGTACCACTCGCTGTGGAATTTGACCCCAAATCATTTGGTTGGGTTTTATACTGACTAGCGATCAACTTCATTCGATAATGTCTATTCCTATGACTGACTTGATCATGTTCACACTTTACCATTGAATCTTAAACACGTACCACTCGCTGTGGAATTTGACCCCAAATCATTTGGTTGGGTTTTATACTAACTAGCGATCGTTGACACTTAGAATTGGATGAAGTGTCCTTGAAAAGTTAATCATTGGATATTTTAAAAACATTTTAAATTACTTAGAGCCAAATTTGGCTCATCAAGTTCGTATGACATTATCTTGATGACTAAATACACATATGTCATTACACATGTCATTAAACTTGATGGCCAAGTTTGCATATGACATCATTACATATGTCATTGAACTTGGTGGCCATGTTGATATATTACTTTATCTCCAAGTTGTTGATGTCTCCCACCGCGTTGCTCATCTCTATATATATTGGTTGGTTAGTTTTGAGAAGAGAAAATCAAGATAAGGAATAATACTTAGCCAATTCTTAATATCTTCTCTCGACTTGCTTTCTTTTGTATTATTTATATTACTTAAGAATATTATTGTAGTAGTATTTATTCTAATTATTGTATTATTGTTTTAATATTATATTTTCCCCATCTATTATATTATCCAACACATTCAAGATCTACAATTACGCTTCATCTTTCTTAAACATACATTTTGATTTTGGTATCCATCCAAAACTTCATATCATATTACTTCATTTATCTCAATATTACATTTCATTGACTTATCAATATTGGCCTCCAATACTTTCATCGTCATTAGAGAGAAATTGGTTACCCATGAGTTTGGAAATTCACTTAACCTAGTCAGCCTAGTCATGACGTTAACTCTTATCTCTTCAGGTACACTAATAATTGTTTTATGTCTTGCAATCAAGATCTCAAGCATTAAAGCTCTCACACATGTTATTATCTATTGCATCACACTTGACTTCACAACTAAAATACATTTTGCACCAATATTTTTTTTATCATAGTAAAGTAGATCATCAATTATTTTCTTACCTAATTTAGACAACTCATTATTTCTTTGAAATCAGCTTCAAAAGTACTTCTAACACACTTTCAAAACAAATTCTTCCTTTGCAGTCTCCTTCAATTCTTTGATCAATTTGCTAGAATATCCCTAGCACACTTTTTTTCCTCAAAAGTCGGTAACAACTCATTAATAGCTACATTCAGCCCATACAAGTTATAACAAATATTACTGAATTAATTTTTTTTTTATAAAAAAGAGTTAACCAACGGATTGTAATTGTGAAATAGAAAAGCTTTCCTAGCTACTAGAATTTACCTTCTTTCTAACATGATGGTGAAACTTGTTCAATCTCCTAATTCCAAGTCTTCTTACAATAGAGAAATAAACCAATTTCAATTATATTTGTTCTCATTTTTTACTACAATCCAAGCAAGGAAGCATTTGGTTATTGTCATCTTTGTCCACTGCAATAAATAATTGACCCCTGCATACTCCCTTCAATAAATAACCATCTAACCCAATATATGTTATACATAACATGAATGCCATCTTGAATGATTTAAAATACATGTAAAATGTCTAGAATACTGCCTATCAAGTTTATTAGTGTCACCAAGCTTCACCACACAAGTACTCTTAGGTTTAGACCTTAACAATTCATTTTTATACTTAATAATTCTCCCAAACTCCTTAATATAATCACCCATAATTTCATTCAAAATTTTAAATCTTGTTCTTCTAGATATGGTCATAACAACATGCACATTATTCTTCTTTCTGAATAAATCTTACATCTTGAACATTCCGATATTCGGTTGTTCAATTATTCCATCTTTAAAATGTTAGTAAGAAATTTAGAGTTGCACAAATAATTTCTAGAGGCCTTCTCATATAGATGTACTGGAATGTAATTCCTAATAATAAAGTTATTAGTTGCAGTGTCAAGACTCGTATATAATAACCATTTGCAATTTTTCTTGCAACATCTCACCCTTACTCTAGTTGGCCCATTCACATACTTCTAAATCTGAATCATTCTATGAATTGCATACTTAGTAACTATAAATCTAAACTCTTTCACATTTTCAAAAATTATACTCAATTGCCACACAATTTTCATTATATTGGGATCAAATCAGACACTGTTTGTGGTATGTTTTTTCCTTCTTGTTTTAGAAAATTTGAACCTCATTTTTTCAATTTTTTCAAACAACACAACTATCATTTGTGTCAGTTTCAAAGCTACAAGCATCATAACATGTATAATATGGTTCATCACCCCTTAGCCTTTCTTCTAAAGTATTTTTCCTGATGATAGTCTAATCAAATTCATGATCTGGTTCAACATTATCTTTTCTTATCCCTAAACTCTATTAACTCCTTAAGAATATCACTTCCATAATGGTCTATTCCAAATACTTCACTACCATCACTATGATCACTTGACTTATCAGAATCTTTTTAAGAGTATTCACTATCTTAAGAATTTGATGGATCATTATTCGGAGTTGTTGGATCTGATATAGAAGGAATATTTGAGGTAAAATTTAGATACATCTGCCCCATTAAAAATAGCATCACCTACTGCATTATATTTAATGTTTTGACTAGTGTTATTTCAAGTGGTTTCAACTTTATTAAAAGCTCCATCAAATTCCTCCCCAAGCATGTGCACGCGCGCGCACACACATATACATCCAAAATAATCCATTTTGTAAGCAATTACATATTGCCAAGATAATAACATCATTGTCATATCGAGAATATCCCATTTTGTAAACAATTACATATTGCCAAGAGAATATCATCATTATCAATATCTCTTAAGATGCAATTGTTAGGTGGTCAGATACTATATTTGTAATTTGAGCTATACCATAATTATTTAATGTTGTCTTTAATATCAAAATATGACATTGTATCCATATCAACATTCACATATTCACTCACTAACTCACCCACAAATTTTACTTCCTCGCCTTCATTTAATAAGATCGTACTGTAATATAACTTTAAAATAATGACCGTAAATCCACTCATACCTATATTCATAGACATTAACAATAATTAACTGCAAGTCACTAATAGAATACAAATTGACTAAAGAAGCACACACATACACACCTATAACCCCAATGTCACTAAGAGAATATGAGAATTTAATTACAAAGAGATATCCAAGCAGTTCAAGTAAGTTAAAGTCCATGATAGTGAGATTTTTTTATTGTATTATAACCCCATACATACATATAACCCTACATATACACACCGCACACAAACACAACACCTAACGTATTTTTGTCTTCTTAGGATTGGATTATTTTACAGTAATCCCATACAGACACAACACCCGACTCATGTTTGTCTTCTTGTCTTTTATTTTAAAGGAGAACCCACACCAACATAACACCTTTCAAACCGTACATGCATGACTGAATATCAAAACAACTAGTTAATTTTAAATTAGTAAAAAAATCAGATTAGTAACATTTTGTGAACACATATGAACTATGCTACCCCTACTAAAATGATAGTTCAAACTCAATGAAATCTACAAAACAATTAATGGAGGTAGTTTGATTGAATGTTGACCCAAGACAATACTTACAAAGGCAACCAAAATAAAAAAATGTAAAATACCATAAAATTCAGCTGATCACCTTGAGATTCGAAGTAAAGGTTGTTCTAGACCAAACTCAATATTCTAGAGCTAACCACATTGACAAAATTCTCATCTGATCACTTTTATCAAGAATATTGGCCGAAGTCAAATATTTGCCAAACTTTCAAGAACTTTTGACTAATGGCTCAAACCCACACCAAAAGATTCGGAACCCAAACCAACTATGTCACTAGTCCAAAATGGATCTTTCAAAACTGATGGAACTGACGAAAAAACTCATACGACATTAAATTCTCTAGATGTAGGCCAAATTCAAGTCTTTCAACTTAAACACTTCCAAAAAGGAAAAATTCACACAACTCTCTTCTGGCCACATCGGAAAGCGTGTCACTCATCCCAACACACCAAGTACATTGCACAAAAGTAACAGAAAGGGACAAAATAGTAAAATCACACCAAAACCAAGCAAATGACCACAGGGGCCATAAAACCTCGCTCTAAGTCGGCAAAAGCAAATTATTGACCCTTAGAAATTCATCTCTCAACTAATCGAGCGATATTCGTTCCTGTACATCAAAACAAGTTGTAACTTGTAAGTCTTTCTCCATTTTATGAATGCTCGGAAACTCTTATATCTTCTTCTTGTACTAATTTTTCAATTATTTTTGCTTTGTCTAATTGAACAAAGAAAGTTTGCTCAGATTCATATTTTTCTTTGATCATATGTGAAATAGTATCGAATTATGTTATGTTTCCTTGCTTTAGCTATCTTCTTTTTAAAATTTTCGTGATCTGTTTGCTAAATTAGGAATAAAGAGAATAAGATTGTCAAAGATTTTGAATATATATGTCCTTTTGATACATGAGCGACTCAATAAAATAGATTGTCTAAAGACAATTTTTTAAAAGAGGTTTTATGTTTATTTAATATATATATATATATATATATATATATATATATATATATATATATATATAATTATTCGCATAAATTTTGAAAGAAAATCATTTACACCCCCAACTTTGATTTAAAAATCAATCTCCCCCTAAACTTTGAAAAAATAGTCATTCTTTCTCTCCTCCTTCCCCTCCCTTTATTCTATGTAGAATTTATTTTACCCTTGTTACTTTTAATGCTCTAATTATATAACAACTTTTTATATATTATATTTTATTTATAAACCTATGTAATAAAAATTTATATTTAAGTTCGTTAACGTTATAAGTAGAATAATTCTTTTATAAATTTATTGCAAAATTAATACATTTTTGTTTATTGTAATTTTAATAATAAATTCATTATGTATTATGTATAATTTTTTTGGTACTAACGATTTCATTAATCAACAATGTAAAGCGGTTACAATCACCATAACTAACTATCACAACTAGCTATCTAATACATCAAAAAGCTTCCTACTCAGTCACAGCTAAAGCTAAAAGTAAACATGAGGGCACTAATCCTGGGTGGGGATCTAACACTACAAAAAAAGCTATATCTTTAGCAATGACATTAGGCTTTCTACTATTTTTTGTAAAAAATCGCATATTCCTCTCTATCCATAGACAGTGTACAAATTATTGTAAATCATTTTGAAAATTTGAGCTGCTTGTGTCTTTCCCTTCGCACTCCTTAGCACTTTAGTAAGATGTTGATCCCATGGCAAGGGGTGTATTGGTTTGGATCCAATGTCGCACTATTCTCCAAAGTTCTATACCATAAAGGCATAAACACAAGAAGTGAAAATATGATCCCAAAACTCATTCTGTAAAGTGCAAAGGGAGCATTGGAGACATAGGTTTTTCACACTTGATAAGTCTATCTGTAGTCAGTATCTTATTCTGCAATTGCAACATAGTGTAAATCTAGCTCTTGGCTTGGCTGCTTTTTTGTACATTAAGTTCCTCCATATTATTCTAAGTTCTGGATTCACAAGTGCATGTAGAGTTGCATTGTTAGACTATGTCCGCTGGAATCATCAAATTAGAATTGGTCAGGAGTAGTTCTAGCTTCAAATATTTTCTTTATCAACTAACACACTTGTGCAGGTATCCTCATTATCTCAAGTTGTAGCCCTTTTATATACTAGGTAGGAACCCACCTTATTCAGAGCTTGTCCATTTTTTTGCCAGTGCAATGAGTTTTAGCAATACTTGCTCTATTCTGTATATTCACATTCGTAAAGTTTTGTCCACCAAAGAATAGAGGTAAGCAAACTCTAGTCCATGCCACTAACGACTTCTTGGTGATATAATTACATGTAGAGCACATGTAACTTCTACAGTAGCTATCAATTAGTTTTATTACCTTAGAAAGGAGTACAAATAGTTGCGCCCACTATGCTTGGATGCCAAATAGCACAGATTGGACTAGTTGTGTTCTGCCAACATATGAGAGTTTTTTTGAAGTCCAGGAGGAAATCCTAGCTATCATCATTGTGATCAGTGGGTTCCATTGGATTAATGATATCTTCTTAGTGGACAAAAGAACTCCTAATTATTTTAAGGGGAGATCTCCACAGGTGAAGCCAATACTTTGTAGAATCCTATTATTTTCTTGTGAAGTTACCCCTCCAAAATATGTAGCTTTCTTGTAAAATTGAGGCACCTGAGAATAGTCGAAAGCATCCCATCATAGCCTAGATAGAAGAGTTATTACCTAGAGAAAACATGAGTAGATCGTCAACAAAGCATAGATGGGCGATTTGCAGTTTAGCACTTTCGGGATGGAATTTAAACTGTTTTACTCCCACAAGTGTGGTGAGACATCTACTGAGATACTCCATAGCGATAGCAAAAAGAAATGGAAATATTGGGTCATCCTATCTTAAACCCTTTGCTATAGGAAATGACTTTGTTGGTTCCCCATTAACAAGTATGGAGTAACTAACAGTTTTCACACATTCCATAATCCAACAGATGATATGATTGGGAAAATTCAACTCCTGCATCACCTGCTCGAGATATATTTATTTCACACTATCATAAGCCTTTTGTAAATCAATTTTGATCTTGCACCTAGGTGATACATGTTTCCTAGTATAAGACTTTACTAGTTCATGGGCCATGATGATATTATCTCTGATTCTTCGACCCGGGACAAAACTGAGTGGGGTTGATTATGGTAGAGATAACCTTTGTAGTCTAGTAGCTAAGATTTTCCCAATAATTTTATACAATACAGTGCAACAAGCTATTGGTCTGTACTCTTTAATGTTCATTGGATTGACAACTTTAGGCACAAGGGTAACTGTAGTACAATTAATGTTCTGATATATCTTACTATGATAAAGAAATGTTGTACAATAGCATTACCATCTTATTTAGTAACATTCTAAGCTTTCTTAAAAAAACCCACATTATAGCCATCAATATCGAGGGCCTAGTCTTCCCTCATAGACTTCAAACTATTTATGATTTATATCTCTGTCACAGTGGCACAAAGCTCTATCCTTTGTTGGTGCGGAAGAGTAGGTCATGCTCTCATTAGAATTTTGGTAACTATTAATAGATTGCACGTGGATGATCCCATGAGACTCTGATAGAACTGTAACACTTCATGTTTGATGTCTTCTTGAGCAAGTAGCTTAGTACCAGTTAAGGATGTAAGGTCATTCATTTGCTTTTGACGTGTCCTCTTTTTAATGACACATGTATCACCAAGTTTAATCTATTTGGGCTTGGATTTCTGTTTCAGTATGCTCTCCTCAATTTCTGACCACTTTTTGAGGTGCTCAAGTGTGTTTTTTCTCTTGATTCTACAAGTCATTTGTACACTTTATAACCATTTGTTTGAGGATATTGACTAGATCAGTCCTTGCCTGGCTAAATCTCTGGGTAGATGCCTAGAACTCCAATTGATTAAGCTTTGTAAATTGTTGTTTGAGACACTTTAAGTGTAACCAAATATTCTTCATGTGCCCTTTAGCTTTATCCTTTTTGTCATTCCTTCTCCACCAATGGTAGGAAGGAGAAGTGATTAGCCCGAACATTGAAGAATCTGAAAGGAAGTTTAGTACTTGATTGAGTAGTCATGTTGATCACTATATGAGCATGTTCAGATATGTTTGGCAAGCCATAATTGACTACTAAGTGATCCCATTGTATTATCCATTCAAAATTTTCAAGTACCCTATCAATTCTACTGTAGATTCTATTTGAGTCGTTCTGCTTGTTTGTCCAAATATAGTATTCACCTTTCCAAGATAATTCATTAAGAGATAGATCATGCAAGCAATTTGAGAAGTATGCAATTTCTGTAGGGTGTATTGGATTACCATAGAGCTTATCTTGAGGGTACAAAAGAGCATTGAAATCTCCGCAAATTAGCCATAGGGTTGTCATTCCTATAGCCAAGTCTCTGAGGTTAGGCCATAATTCTTTCTTCTTATCACCAGTGTTGTAGTCATACACCACTGAAAGATAACAATTCAAATCAACACCAATCTCCTCAATACGACAGTGTATCAGTTGGGTCCCTGCTTTGATCATGGTAACTTTATACTTGCATGTTTTACAAAGAAGCCATATTCTCCCATTATTAGCATGTTGATAATTGTGCACACTAAGGATCTATGTTGTTACTAATCCCTTGTGCTATGTGAGATTTCACTCAAGTCTCTACCAAACTTTCCAAATAGATGTGTTTATTTCTGAGAACATGTTGAAGCTCCTCTTGCTTGTATCTCTTATTTACACCCTTGATATTCCAAAATAACCAAGTCATCATTAACTTATATGTTGGCTTCCTTTATCAGGAGGTATAGTATATCCTTCACCCCATGACATAACCAATGGATTGAACCCATTCCTAACATGGGTAGGTTGTAGTATAGGAAAGTTAGTTAAAGTTAGGGTTGGGCTAGGTTGTCGAGATGTGATTATTCCAGATGGGGAAGCTGTTAAAGAGGTTTTCTTGTTTAGGTTCAGGCATTACCATTCTAGGTTCAGGCATTACCAGTGTGGTTGTTACAACTAGCTTTTCTACCTCCTTTGAGATCCATTTCTGCACTACCTTCTTGGGGGCTCTTCTTCTTCTTCTTCTTCTTCTTCTTCTTCTTCTTCTTCTTCTTCTTCTTCTAGCTTGTGCATATTCATTGCCTTGTACCTGCTCAGGGAGGCATGAAAAAAATAGGCTTCAAGTCATGTTTCACCCAATGTACTATTGTTTTCCTATTTGGATCCATGAAAGTGATTTCCTCAGGTAGTGTCTTAGTGACATCCACCTCAACCAACATTCTAGCAAATGAAACTCTCATCTGCTTAGTCGTGCACTCGTCTGCAAACATGAGAATTCCAATGGCACTTGCAATCCTGCTTAGTGAATCACATCCCCAACAGTTCATAAGTAGGCTGGGAAATTTGACCCATATAGGGATTTTTGTGGGGAATTCCTGATCAAAATCAAATTCCTTTGTCCATTTCTTTAATATTAGGGGTTTATTGCTTATAGAATATGGCCCAGAAAACATGATAGCTTGCATATCTTCCACAGATTGGAATCGCACTATGAAATACCCTTTTTCATGCATGAATATTTCAGGCGCCGCTACCTCTGTCCAGGTCTGGCTAATATATCTATGCATAATGTTGTACCCTGGAGACTCACCTAGGACATACACTATCGGAGCACATTTCCACTTTGAAGTCTCCCTTTCCACCTCTATTTTATCTAACTTTATGACTGATTTTCCATCAATTACTTGAGGTGGGATGTAAGATAGAGCCATACCATTTTAACTCATCTATTCTTAGCAAATAGATTAGCCCATGGTTCAATCAGAGCCTTACCTTTATTTATGGTTGTAATTGAGGGGTGCTCCAGTTAATGCTTCATTGGTGTTCACCTCGCATTCCCATTGTGCGTCACAATAGCTGGCTTTGTCGCAGTAGGGCTTACCTCTTTCTTCACCTCTGGTTGCAATCTTGCTCCAATAGCACTTCCAGAGAATGATTTTCCATCTTGGTCTTTCCTTTCCCCGTCCCCGTCCTCTTTCCATGAAGACACCACTAGCGGAGGTTTAGCTAACATACGTCGTCGACATAAGAGAGGGGATAAAATTCACTCGTAGTCAATACTATTATTATTATGTATAACTTTAAAATCTAATGAATGTATTATGCGTATGCATATTTAAGTTACACTTATTTTTCAAGAATAATACATTAACATGAGATTTAACTTAGTCTCAGTTGGAATCTATGCTCTCCAACTTTTTGTGTGCAAAAGTAGGACACTTAAGATTATATAAAGTTGAACAAATAAACACACATGTGCTCCAAATGATATCATAATATGTGTCCTATATGACATAATACAAATAAGTTTTAGTGTATCTCTCAAGAATTGACATGTAGGACGTGTTTGTCTACTTGTTCAATTTTATACAAGTTAAGTATTCTACTTGTGCACACCCAAAGTTGGAAGACATATATATCACTTCAAACCAAGTTAAAAAGACACATTTATGTATAAAACATACTATAAAACCTTACCAAATTAATATAGGTGGAACCATGAAATATTATTATTTTGTAGAGGTATTATTTAATTGATAAATTAATATTTATTAATTTAAAGAATGTTTTGAGATTCAATAAAGGTCAATATTGATTATATCAAAATAATGATATCTTCCTAATTTATGTATCATATTTATTGAATTCACATAAAAATAAGCTTATTATACATAAAGTACAATAAGTACATTACAATTTATATCTTACTAAATTATGTATCATATTTATTGAATTCACATAAAACATTTTATTATACATAAAGTATAATGTATGTGTATGATTCATTGTAATATATTTTTTACCTTTGGAACCAGTTACGCGTAAAGAACAATTATCGCATCTAAAACTCACAATTTTATGGTGTAGTTCGAAAAAACAACATCGGAACTTTTGGATGCACTAAAATAAGTTAGAGCTGAGCATTAACTAGATTTATATTTTAACAAAAAACAAAACACAATAGAATCAATTTCACTAAATTGTCTTAGATATATTTGTATATTTAAAGAATTATTAATTTATAATACTAATGGAACCATATATTTATAAAGAGGTCTTCTCAAAATATATTATCTTATTATCTTATCCAAATGAATGTTTTTTCCATTGTCCCAAGTCGGACCGGAGGAAAATATTATCTTAGAGAAATTATTAATTTACCAAGATTATCTGAAAAATAGGCATTCTCTCTCTCCCCCCCCCCCCCCCCCCCCCCCCACCCATCTTATGCAAAAAATATTTTACCCTTGTCATTTTTAATCCTCCATTTATATATCATCTTTTTATATATAATATTTTATTATAAACTTATGTATTTATAATTTTTTATTTAAGTTCGTTAACATTATAAGTAGAATAACTCTTTAATAAGTTTGTTGCAAAATCTAATATTTTTTATTGTAATTTTAATATTACATTCATTAAGTATTATGTATAACTATTAAATCTAATGAATGTATTATGTGCATGCATATATAAGTTTCACTTATCTCCGAGGAATAATACATTAACATGCTATTTTACTTGGTCTCCATTGGTATTTATGCCCTCCAATTTTGTGTGTACAAAAGTAGGACACTTAAGATTATATAAAGTTGAATAAGTAGACATACGTGCGCTCTACATGATAACATAATATGTGTCCTACATGACATAATACAAATCAGTTTGAGTGTATGCCACGAGAATTGACATGTAGGACGCGTGTGTCTAATTGTTCAATTTTTACACAAGTTGAACTTTTTTATTTGTGCACACCTAAAGTTGGAAGACATATATATCACTTCAAACTAGTGCCGGCAAAATGGGCCCATATTTTGGTAACCCACCCAACCCGCCCATATTTTAATGGGTTGGATGAGTGATTTTTCATATGGGTAAAATATGGGTTGATACCCATATTCAACCCATAAAAATATGGGTAAAATATGGGTAAAATATGGGTAAAGTATGGATTAGCCAAATGGGTTAAGTTTTCAACTTTTGTTCACTCAAAATTCATGATATCACTAAAATTATTGTAACTTCTCTTCCTTTTTATGTCTTCTATAAAACTAACTATTCTTCTCTATAATTGAAAAGATGAAGTTTGGCCCTCCAAAAAATATATATTTTAAATGTACATTTCTTTTGTTAATTATAATATATTTTTTTATTCGTTTAATTTTATATTAGATAATAAATAATAGTGTAAAATAAGAAAATCATGTATTAGTATTGACATTGCTTAAAGTGCATTAAGCATTTTTTAGTCCTAAAATTTAAATATTCATTTACTTTGAAATTAAAAATATTTTCCCCTTGTTATTACATAAATTTATTTTATATTGAGAAGTTATAGGATTTTTTTTTAAAACTTTTATGATACAATATAACTAAATAAAGTATTTTAAACAATTTTCATCTAAAAAAAGACTCAAATATTTTCTCCATGTTGAATTCTTAAGTAGAGTACTATTTACTCATGAAAATATGGGTAACTATGGGTAAACTAGTATTTTACCCAACCATTTGTTACCCAATCAATTTTTACCCATATCAAATATGGACGGGTTGAATTATTACCCATTTTATGTCAACCCATTTTCAACTCGCCCAAATTTGACCCAACCTGCCCATTTGCCATTACTACTTCAAACCAAGATAAAAATGACACATTTATGTATAAACATATTTCTTATTCTCTATTATCTATGTAGATATACGAATTTAGATTGTAATTAATGAAATATTTTTTAATTATAATTTAAAATTTCTTTATAAATATAAATAGATAATCTTTTAAGAAATCTTTATAAAATATATCTTTAGTTTTATTAATTATTTTTATATTAATCAAACAGGTAAGCCACTAAGATTTTCTTACCTTTTTTTTAAAACTTATATTTAAATCACCATGTTAATATTATATCAATATTTAATTTATTTTTTATTCATTTATATATAATAGTGATTGAAAGAATATATACATTTTTATTTAATTACAATTTTTATAAAAAATATTTAAAATAGTTTCTCTTTATAAAATAATTTTAATATTAAAATGCATTGATACTTATCTTTTTTCATAATTAGGTGCATTGATACTTGTCGTTTTTTCGTAATTTGACTCTCAAAAGTATTTAAAAAATAATAATTAATCATACACAATGTACTTATTAATACAGTAACATTTTTCAAATGAATTAACCAAATACAAATGATTCTTTTCAAAAAACTTTTCTGAATAATTATTTTTTAAAAATATTTCTTAAAATAAGCCGTTTATAACAGAATCTGTATTGCCTCACACAAGTTTAAACCCGTCCGCCCCATAGCCATCCCTATAAGGATTAGGCTAGAACTTGAGGCAGGGGTATTTTGGTCCTTTACTGCGCAGCGTTCTCTCTTCTTTCTGCTGCTTCTTCTTTAATACGGTGCTTCTCACCATCAAAATTTTACATCGCCTTCGCCTTCATCTTCATCAGATTTGTTTGGTTCGTCTCTTTTATCTCTTGCCACTTATTTATGTATGTATCTTCTTCATCTTTTGGTTTACTGTTTCTGTCGGTGCTCTGTTTTTAGGTTGTGTTCTTCGTTTAATCGAATTTATTTCTTTTCTGTGCGATTTGGCGTCTTCGGATGTATTATGTGTTTGTATTTGAGAGAACTGAATATAGGGATTTTTGGTTCTTTCGGGATTTGTAATTTTGAGGTTTTGGGCCTAAAGCCGTGGCTTTTAGGGTTGAGCCGCCCGCCCTTGCATATGTATGATGCATATTATCATTGTTTACTCTGCTTTTAGGATTAAATTCTTGTTGTTGTTGTTTTAATGTCGTTAATCAGATTCTTTTAATTTACTAACTAATCTACTTGAATATCTAAGCAAGCATTCAATATCAATTCGTTTAGAATACCCAATACTTCCTGTGATTGATAATTTCTGTTAACTTAAGACCACTAATTAGCTGAAAAGACAAATCTTTTTTGGGTATTGGGATAGTGTATGCTAATGAATTAACTTGGGAATGAGGCATAATTTATTGATCTTTACTTGGGCATGCACTGTGCTTGGAAGAATATAAATTGTAACAAAAATTGTGCTTACAAGAATATACTGTCATTACATTTTAGTATTTTGGCTGGTATTTGGTTATCTTCTTAACAATTTTATCTCTTTGTGCTATTCTTCTCTCCAGGTTACTGGTATAGATTAACGTAAACTCAAAAAGGGACTTCTCTTTGTTGAGAGCCAAGATTATGGCATCCTCTAAGAATGAAGAAAGTGGTGCTCAGGATGCAGCAGAAAGAATTAAGGCTGCAGCCTTGTCAGCTGCAAAAGGTTTGAGTCGTGCTCAGGCTGAGCGTGCTGCTACTGCTGCTGCTAGAAATGTCAATGCATATGGCCAAAAGGAAGAAGGACCCAGCCGATGGCAGGAAAGAAAAGAAGCAAAGAGGCAGATGTATTTAATGAGTACTGAGAAACAGGTGCGACTGGGTGAAAGGAAAGACAAGCCTTCAGGTTCGACTCCTGTTGCAGCTTCACAATGTCAGAAATGTTTCCAGGCAGGGCACTGGACTTATGAGTGCAAGAATGAGAGGGTGTACATATCACGACCATCTCGCACGCAGCAGCTGAAAAATCCCAAGTTGAGGATGAAAATTTCAGTATCTTCTGATCTAGAAAACCCAGATATTGAGAAGGAGATGAAGAGTGAAAAACCTGTGAAGAAGAGTAAGAGGAAGCATAAGTCAGATACAGAGTCAGGGACTGATAGTGAGGCTTCAGTGTTTGAATCTGGCAGTGAGGCGTCATCAGTCACAGGGTCAGATTATTCTTCTGGGGAGAGTGACTCAAGCGACAGTTCTTCAACTGATTCAGAGGAAGAGAGGATGAGGAAGAGGAAGAACAAGAAGAAGAAGCAGCAGAAGAAGAGAAGACACCGGAAATACAGCTCAACATCAGAGTCCTCTGATTCATACTCAGATTCCGGGTCTGATTCTGAAGGGAGGACTAGCCGTAAGAAGAGCAGCAAGAGACATAGCAAAAAGCGGTGAAGCATTGAACAAGATGAGAACTCCATATGTGGTATCTGGTCCTTAAAACTTGAAAATATTCATATTTATGTTCTATTGTGATAAAAGATCTTTTGAGCGATGCACTTAAGATAACTAGGATTTTCCTGTCTCGAATGAATTATGGTTTTGTAGATTGTCATAAGCTTATGTTGTGGCTGTAGAATTCAATGTGGCAAGAGTTGTCTCTTGTATTAAATTTTTCCATGTGCTAGCTTACTCATTTACCAGCTGTTATGTGTCTATTTTTCTGTTGCTTGCTTGAAATTGTCTTACTCGTTTCACTTTCCCGGGTTGCCCTTTGCTGGGGCTGGACTTCATTGGTAAAACTTGTATCATGTGGTTTGACCGTTACTTGGTGTTAGTTGGACTTGCCAATAGAAACATTTGATGATTTAGCAGTGGTAAGTTTTCATGATGTCTTGCATACACATATATTGTAAACATTATTCCTCAATCATTGTTCATTTGTTGAAATCCTAGACCAATTGCCATTGGTCCAAGCAACGTTCTCAGTTGGACAGATTCTAACTCTTATATTGTTGAGATTTATTAAAGAAAATATTGCTTGGGACGAACCAGAACATCAGGAAGTAGAATATTTTCTCTTTATCTGCATATCTTGAAAGATGGAAAAACATCTACAAATAAAGATTTCTTTTTCGATTCATCACACTCATTCAAGAATCGTCTTTGATCCAATTCAGAAGTCGATAGAACTGAACCCACATTGTTCATTTTCCAATCTTATTACTTGCTATAAATAAAAATCAAGTCCAATCACTGCTAGAATACTGAAAGATAAATAGTGAACCATGATCAACTTTGATTTCATAGAGTTGGAGGCCTCTCTCTCCATCCATCGAGTCAAGTAAGTTATTATCGCATATCTTCTTCTGCCTTTTCCTCCTTTCTTCTTTTACTTTTGGGACTCTTTAAAGTTTAGGGTACTAGATATTCAATTGTTAAGCCGTTCAAAGACCTTACTCTTTATTGTTTTCCTGATTCTGTTTACAGTAACAATTAGTATGGTAGTTGCCCTCTAGAGTTATGGTTAGTGCTGTTGATGAGTTGTTTTCCTGTCAGCTGAGCGAGACATTACCATGCACTTCAGGATGAGACAAGTGATTAGTCATTACACTAAAGTCATCACTCCAGGTCAAATCAGTGATTTGATTTCGGACTTATAAGGCGCTTTATACTGGTCCTCCTTCAACATGTCTCGTCAAATATCTGATGCTCTAACTTAAATCTGTGAAGATCGAGGCTATGCCTATAGTTGCCCAGTATCACTGGCAAGGATAATTTATTTTCTGATATTACGTTGCATCTTGTGTTCAGTTGCAAAAAAAACGATATTTACCTCCAAGGCTTGGCGCAATGACCCTCGTGTGTGATCATCAGTATGTACTTTGTTGCGGAAGAAGTTTCATAGTATGGGTTTCGTTCTTTTTTGTATGCAGTCGAGACTATTGATTGTGCACACCATGTTTCCTTGCTCTGCATTGTAGATATCTTGGTAATGCGATGATGGCTTCTGGATTGCAGATTGCTCTTTAGAAAAATTGCAATGGTATTCTTACAATGATTTTAAATTTGAAGAGACAATACAAGCAGCACAAAAATGATTGCATCACTATGTGAGATTTGTGTTGGTGTTTTAGATTGTATAAACAAGAGAGAGATTGAAGATGCTATTGGTATTTTCATAGTAAATTTAAGGGTGGTTAAAGGTTGTTTTAGTGGGTTTCCAACGACATCAATTAAAAAAAGTTCACATGGTGTGTCGATGATTATTTTGGGTGAAAACCTGATGAAGTTTAAATTAATTATAGGTTAACTATTTATTGTTGCCACTAATTTATATCAATATTTTTGATATTTTAAACGCAAAAAGTGGATTTAAATATATTTTAGTTGGTTTTATGACAAATTTTTGTATCAAGCGAATAAAGCTATTTGGGGTTCGTTCAGAAGAATCAAAACTTTTGAAGAAATTTATATTTGCCTCAAATCACATAATAACTGTCGAGAACTTTGTGAATCTGCTTTTGTTAATTACAATGTCTTTCATGTACTTAGCATATTTTGGTAACCCTTGTAACAATGTCCACCAAAGGAATATTTATGTGCACTTGCTTAAGTAGAGGACAATGTCTTCACAAAATATATTGTGTTTGTTAATCATCAAAGTACATCTATACTCAATGAATTCTGCATTTTTTAATGATGACAAACACATTTACCTATATAATTCCTTTTATCATGAAAATAAAAGTTGTTCATGGTTCAGAGGCACATTAGACCCACACAAGTTGATTTCACTTATTCAGAAATAGTATGAACTTTATACCTCGTTATCAACACAAGAACACAAGTACTCTCCATAATTTTTTCCCTTTTCACATCACCAAAAAGCTAAAAGGCTGAGATAGTTAGACATAAATGTAATAAGAAGGGCTGTTCAAAATTGATCTGTAACAGGTAAGTCAATTGCAAAATTGACTTATCGGCTTATTAGTATTGAGTTAATGGTTTTACGGTTGGTGAACGAATTAAAATTTTATACTTAACGATTTATTGGTGAAGGAATAAATCGTTAACTCGTTAAAATTCAATACGGCTTATTAGTATTGAATCTTGAATTTCAGATCGAAAGATGAAAGTTTAGGGCTTCATTGCTTCATTTAAAGAGATATCTAAATTAAGGTAGCGGGTTATTTAGTATTGGTCTGATTGAGACCGAAAGGAGATATCACAATAAAATACTTTGAGATCGAAAGATAATTAGCGTAATTGAAGATGACCTAGCCTACTTATTAGTGATTGATCTTGGATTGAATTGCAATAGATCGTTGAGTGTTAATTGAACCTCAAGTTTCCTCAATTCTCATACATCCCTTGCTTGATATCGTCTTTGTAGAAATCTCACGTCTAGGATTAGAGAAATCAAATATTGTATTGATGAAAATAATGTTGAGTTACAACCTCCTTATATAGGGAGAATTGTAGAGTCCTAAGTTAACTTTACTTAGAGTCCTATTACAATACATATTACTACTATAATAATAATAATAATAATAATAATAATAATAATAATAATGCAATTATAAATAATCTAATCCTAGTCGTAATATAATCCTAATTAATATAAGTAGTCTAATCCTAGTGCGACTCTAATTCTACAGCAGTGCTGTAAACTCGCCAGTCAGCTTCGTTGGACCTGTTCCTTTGACATGTTTCAATCGTCAGCTTCCTTCTTCATCAACACTTGCTGCAGACACGTCAGTCAGCTTCGTTGGACTTGTTCCTTTGACATGTTCCAATCGTCAGCAACTTCCTTCTTCTTCAACACTTCCCCTCAAGCTAGTGAGTAGAAGAACGGTTACTCCTAGCTTGATTAGAATACACAGAAAAAAAACTTTGAATACCCAACAAAAACTTGTTTTGTCAATGCTTCGGTATGAATGTGATGTCTAGTCGTTACTTGTGATAGTTTATCTGCAGATTGATACGAGTAGTTTCACTAGTAAAAACACTTAAGAACAGTACAATTATTCCTACCACATATTTGACATGACTCAATACTATTTTTCTCCTTATTTTCACTTTGGAAACTTTTATTGTTCGGAGAACTTGGTCCATATTGACTGTTCTGAGAACATGTTCCTTGTCCAGCAAGCTTGAAACTTGTTTCTCTGGAGTTGATGATGTTGTTTCCTCTTCCCCTGCCTAATATGACAATCCTAAAGGTCTTGTATTCAAGACCTAAACCTCTAGCAAAATTAATTACTTTTGTTGCTTGAATGTAAGATTTTTCCAAGCATTCCCACATCTCCTTGGCAGTTGAGCAGCCCACAATTAGGTACATGCTTTCTTCGATCAAGGTGCCTAAGACCCAACTCCTTAGCAACACATCTTTCTCCTTCCAATCATCAATGGTGCCACTATCTTTTGCATTCCTTCTTAACCGCTACAACTTCCCTAGCAGTTTGTCCAACGAAACAACTACTTTTATTTGGTTCATAGATGAGATACGTTAGTTTCATCACCTGAATCAATTGAGATATTTGTGTCCTCTTTATGAGGTAGTTTGCTAGCTTAAGTTTAATGGAGCAAGCGACAAAGATTTGGTGAAGTGAGGAGGTTGACATGGTTTTGGTTGAATGGGTCATAACAATTTTAACGTGTGGTTGGTTTTTTTTTTTTATCAATACTCAGATAGCGGAAGAGCTTTTACGCTCTGATACCATGTAGAAATCTCACGTCTAGGATTAGAGAAATCAATGATTGTATTGATGAAAATAATGTTGAGTTACAACCTCCTTATATAGGGAGAATTGTAGAGTCTTAAGTTAACTATACTTAGAGTCCTATTACAATACCTATTACTACTATAATAATAATAATAATGCAATTATAAATAATCTAATCCTAATCATAATACTAGTACAACTTTTACGAAATATTACTATCCATGGTTAGCTTGGATTGTCTCAGAAGACATAACGCTTTGGGATGCAAGGGAGGAAGAGTACGCTAATATGGCTCTACAAGGCAGATAGATGCACATGTTTGAAAGATGCTTGTTGTGGAAATGAGGATGTTGAGGTGGATGTGTCGGCATACTACGAGTAATAAGATTAAGAATGAGGTTATGCAAGAGAAGGTGAGAGTGGCCTCTGTGACATACAAGATGAGGGAAGCAAGACTGAGATGGTTTGAGCTTGTGTAGAAGAGGTGTGTTGATGCCTAGTGAGAAGGTGACTGTAGAAGATATGCAAAGGAGTCGAGGTAGGCCGAAGATGTATTGGAGAGATGTGATTAGACAGGACATGACACAACTTCATATTGCCAAAGAGATGACTCTAGATAGAAAGGAGTGGAAGTCACGTATTAGGATAGAGAGATAGTAGAGGTGGAGAATTGTCTTGCCTTCCGAGGGTTTAGGCTTGTTAGTGTCTACCATAGTACTAGTCGTACCCTTGTAATTCTTGACATATGTTGTTAATTTTGTTATCAATTATCACACTATTTTACTGTTGTTAGTATTTTTTCTTGTAGACTTTGCATTGCTTTTCTAATAAATGCCTATGCTTTCTTCTTCTTTTATTTGGGCTTGATGCTCTTGAATTGAGGGTTTTTCAGAAACAACCTCACGAGGTAATCTGCCTACACTATAAACCCCAAACCCCACTTAGTGGATTTTCATTGATTATGTTGTTGTTGTTTAAGGCAGATAGATGCACATCATTAATAGATACAGATGGTAATGCATTGGTCTGGGCTAAAGATATTTCCAGTCAATGGGTTTAAGCCCCAGAATTTTTAGCTTCAACGATCTTTGATCAGTTTCAGTACATTTAGATGTTAAACTAGAAATAATGAATTTGGGCTGGATAGCTCCCCTAGTCTCCCCCAACCTCCTATAAAGAATCTTCAGCCTATTTTCCTGACCTAGAAGGATTTGGTATTCGTAAAAAGAAAAAGAATCAAAAAATTAGCAGCGCCAAAAATGTTATTTACAATATCGAGGGGGCCTGGACCAAGTTAAATGGGCAGTAATTTCTACAAAATTGCATCAGAAGTTGCTACAAAGATGAGAGTGTCCGTCTGAACCACTCAGACAAACGTCTCACTCTCGTTGTTAACTCGACATTTCTTCCACAATATGACTCGGCATTTGAGAGCATCACCTCAATGTCATGTTTCATTCCCTCCAGACTCCTATAGTAATTGTTCTCTAGCCTAGCCTGAATAGTTTCAAGTGACAAGGGAACAGGAAACCTGCAAATTAGTAATACTTCATTAGTATGCATCATTTGACATTTATAGGGAACTTTACATTTGGTTTGGCACAAGTATTCTGATAATCATAGATTCATAATGCACACTGCCAAGTAATGCAACTCGTCAGGGCATGAAACTAGTACAAACAGAAAATGATGAAACCAACTGGGCTTACCTGTTAATGAAGTTTGACTTGTGTGAAACCTGTCTCAATTTTTCAACCCCATAATAGTCCTGCAAGCCCAGCAAAAAACTATTGAGATGTGTGTTCTGTTAATATGAATTAGTACTGCAAGCAAATATTGTTACCTGAGCTTTATTCCCGGATTGCTCCAGCTTAGTAAACGCACTCATCAGCTTCTCTCTGGTTTCATCATCTATACGGGGTTGTTCCCATTGTGTGTCAGCATCATATAGTTCCCAAGGACTATGCTGATGAGTTTCCGATGGATCACTCTTGTATCGGACAATATACCTTTCCCAGGGGCTGTCAGGAAATTCATGAGATTTAGCTTGCACGTTTAGAATCCTACCTTCCCACCAACTCCCATCTTCCTCACCTTCATTCTTCCACCAAACTTGGCATTTGTCCCGAGAAGTCCAGTTCCTTTCTATAGCAGCATCATATCTGGTTCTTTCAACAAGAAAATCAGGGAAACCAGTCACTTCAGGCAGTGTCAACTGAAATGATTTCCCCACCACATCAGAAGCAGGATCTACAAATTTCAGCGTCATTTTAGCACAGCTTTCTCCAGAACCTGGCCGTGTTTTGAACTCGAGGTTTTCAATCAAACAAAATTCTACTGCTCTTATTTTTCCCTTTATTGTTTTCCAGGGGCCTAAATCCCTCAAACTATTCTGACTTATGTACTCTTCATGGCCCTGTATAGATCACCAAGTGTAGATTAAGGACCAGTTTCTGTTAAGAGAAAAGAATTCTAGAAACACAAATCTTGAAAACTAATATAAATTCAAGAATACCTGTCTTAAGTATACAATTTCATCCCCTCGCTGAGGTATATACCGGGAGCCCTCCTCATGGGCTACCAACATCAACCATGAGCTTTTTGCTGCTTGGTATGATTTCTTTCTGTCTGGAGGACTAGGTTCACGGGCAGAATAGCTGGCTCTCCGTGTTCGGGTAGAACGCAACCCAACAGAACTAGCTGAACCAAGTAGCTTCTCTTCAAATGAACTTTCATCATCGTTGTTACCTGCTGTCTTTTCCACTGAGGTCCCCTCGGAACCGTCATGTGACTGCATGAATCTGTCATTGTTCTGTGCAGGATTCACATCACAAGTTGTTGGTCTTAATCTAATAGACCTAGTTCTTCGAACTCCCTCGATAACGGCCTCAGATCCCTCAGCTAGACTATGGCTCCCCACGTTTGAAGTGGTCGCTTCCATACTTCCACTGACACTTTCTCTACCACTTCTACTCCGACCAAATTTTGACCTTCTATAGACAGCAGTGAACATATCATGTGACCGCACCGGCTGTGGAGCTTGCAATTCTGTCCCAGAAGATCCACCAATATTATCTGCATCTAACTTTTTCTCACGGTCTCCATCATCTAAAGTCGGTGTTCTGCTATCTTCTTCAGTGGGGGCTTCTGAACTTAAGACCTTCTCAGTGTCCTGACATTCAGAAACTGTATCACAAGCAGTGCACCCAGAATCGTCCAATGAAGTCTTTGCATCAATCATGTCACAGTTATCAGGATGACCAAAAAGAGTCTTTGACCTAATACGCAACCTCATTGGGACAGGAGTTGCATTTTGTTTACATGGATGATCACTGTCAGTACCATCTAAAAGCTTAACATTTTCTGTCTCCTGCATAGAATCCTGACAATGATTCTCATTGACATGAATAATTCCATTGGTTTCATTTTGGATCCCTGAACAAGGAGGAACGCTGTGGTTCTCCTTTTCAAGCATTGGGTGCCCATTAACAACATTTTCTTTCAGAATGTTTCCCTCAGCAAATGAGCTAGGTCCTGTCTCAGAGCCTGATGGAAACAATTCTCCCATCCTAGAGCGCTTGGTTGAGCGGGATTTGACCCCTCCCCATTTGATGTTTCCATCTTTGCACCCTTCCAAGAGGTCCAAGTGATTTTCAATTTTTGTGGGTTGATCAATTTCACTCTTTTCTCTTATGTCACCATTAGCATCCCTCAGGTTGTAATCCTCACAGCCAAAGTAGTTTTGACTTACTTCAGCACCTTCCTCAGGGACCAAAGATGGACCAGCTAGACCAGGATTGTAATTCATTGGAGGCCCATATTTACTTGAATCACGATTTGGCAGTTTTAGGACCAATCTCCTCCTAATTCCACCATTGAGATTAGAGTTGGGAAATGGCTGGAGCTTATTTGTTTCATCAGAGTGATCAACACATATCTCTTTCCCCTTCGAATGTCCAAGTCGTTCACTACTTAAGGACACATCCGAATCTTCATTTCCATTGTTCGAGTCCTGAAGTGTGGACTCACTATCAGATGAATCGCTTTCTGAACCATATTCATCTTCTCCTTCAGTAGATGTCCCTGTAATTCTGGAAAACAAATGAAGGGCATTGCGAGCAGCAGCTCTCTGGGGTCTCAAAGATTTTGATGAAGACTTTTTCTTCGCTTTTCGACCATGTCTTGATTTCCTAGAGCGATTGATCCTATGAGAACTGTTGTCACACTCATCCAAGTTCTTCCTTTTTACACGCCTTCCAGAGGATGTCATAACTTCAGCCTTAACAAAGAAGCAAAAATGATTATCAAGCACTGCATATAAAAAGAAAATGCTGATGCAAAAATACATAAAAGCCTTTTACTTCTTCTTTCTGTTTCTTCCTTCTTGATCTACGAAGCGCATCTTTTTGATTGTCTTCAGCCTCACTGTCTTCGTCACTATTTTCTGGATTTGCAGAAGCATCAGAACAGAAACTCCCGTGCTCTTTTCCAGAAGAATACTCCTCAGTTACATGATACTCTGAATCTGATTCATCACTTTGTATCTCAATTTCTGGTTCCCAATCCATTGCATCCACAAATCCTGGAAGTGGTTCAATCAGCATTTCCAAGTCTATGATGGGAAAAGTTTGGTACGGCTGGTCCATGTTGAAGTCTGTTCCAATAGAAAATCGGAATGACGAGGGTCTCCACTCGATTCCCAAAGCTCCTAACCGCCTTCGTTGATACATGCTCTGGTATGGCTCTGGATATGGAATCATGCCTGTCATCATATACATACATGAGACATGGGGAAAAATAATGACATTCTTTAAACAAGAATCACAATCACCAACCTGCATCACAAAGGAGATCTTGCATATTCCTCCTGTACGGAGCAAGTTGTGTTTCCTGTAAAATATTATAAATTAAGAAAAAGCATAAACAAAAGCTGCCTTCAAATTCGTAGAAGTTGGGGTTAACAGCCCCTCGGAGAGAAAATGAAATGCCAGTTTGAGATGTAATAAGTTTTAAAACTTGAAGAGATACTGTCTCAGCAAGAAAGCAGTAGTTTACAGGCACACTTATATTATCCATACAGCTTGATACAAATACAATTTATATATTAACCATTATGCACTCAGAACTTAATAGATTGGATGCATTTTATATCCCAGAGAATTATGATACAATGCAGAAAATAGCACCCCAAAAGTAATGAAGAACAGCGCAGAATTGGAGACCATATGAAGCAGATGCTGCAAAGTATGAGCTGGCATAACAAGTACATCTCCGTGTACCAAACTAAGAGAACAGTTTTTTTTTTTTGAATAAGTTTAAGAGAACAGTTTCTCAAGGAACATGAATCACACAAGCCACTGCAGCACTGCTAATAATAATGGTCCATGGATGGTGATACCAATGATTTACAATTTAAAACATTTATACAACGATAGATTACAATAACCAGAATGAATAATTTCAAATCTCAATTCCCAGCCAGTATTGGCGAGGATGAGTCAATGTATGAATTAGTTAAAAAGTTCACTTTAGATTATTTTGAATTAGAAAGGCGATCCGTGGAATGTGATACCAATCATTCAAATTCAAACTATGATAGACAATGACGGAGTCTAGGATATTTTCAAATGTCAATTTTCTAATCAATATCAATAAGAATAGGTGAGCCTTTAAACTTACTAAAATGTTCACTTCAAATTGTTTTGAATTAAATGGTGCAACCCTGAACCTATCTAGCACTTAATCTCGACCTTCCTTTCTTAACTTGTAGTTTCTTGAATAGGCAGCACATGAGTACAAAGACAGTTTAGTAAGGAATTGACAGACCACCAACCTGGTCAAGGACATTTCCATTTGTATCCTGAACGACAGGGCGATAATCTCCAAGAAAAAACTGTTTCAAGACATGAATCAGAAATCATTTACTAAATCCGGGATGATGCAACCAAAATACTTCTGGACTACAACAAACCTGGTCATACTTGGCATCCTGCTGGGATTCTCCTTGCCCTGTATTCAATATGTACAATTGGCCAACATCATCTGAAAGTATTATTGATGTCCCATCCCTATAAGACAGAAAGAAACATACATCAAAGCTAACAACTTGTCCGTGGCTAATTAAATTTAGCATACACAAGGTGAATTGAATGTACTAAATCTGGCATCTCCTTTTCCAAGTAAAACAGCTGTATAGATTACATCCGATGTCTTTGACACACCTGATCTTGAATCTCTTGAAGTAACATCAAATGTATTGAGAAAAGCTGTAGAAAGCACAAGTAAGATCATAGACTTACGGAGAAAATTTTCCATCAACTAGCTTGAATCGCCCAATTTCGTATGTTCGAATAGGTGCACCTTCCCATATCTACAAAGTTGAAGGATTTATGTGGAATTTTGGTACTTGACTTGATGAATCATGTATATGTAAAAGAAAATTTTAGTACGAGGGGGGAGGATATCAGTTATTACTCACATCCCAGACAATTGTTTTCCCATCATAACCAGCACTCATGGCTATTCTAGGATTAGAAGGATGGACATCAAGTACATAGGTCTGCAATCACAAAGCACACACCATGAGACACAGTCCGAGCAAACAAAAGTAAATGCAATTTTGTAATCAACTCCTACATAAGTTTAATCTTATGTTCAGGCAGCTAAAATGTACTCCCTCTGTTTCAATTTGTTTGTCCTATTTCGACTTGACACAAAGTTGAAGAAAGTAAGAAGACTTTGAATCTCGTGGTCTTAAATTAAAGATATGTCAAATGTACCAAAATGCCCTTTAATCTTGTGGTCTTAAACATGTCATGTGGAAAGTTGAAATAAAGAGTTGGCAAATAAGGAAAGAGGCATTCAATTTGAAACGGACTAAAATGGAAAGTAGGACAACAAATTGAACAGAGGGAGTAATAAATAATAATATGATAAAGTGGGTCTTCAGTCCAGTTCATTTTAGTATAGGGCAGATCTTGTTCACAATCTTTGAAGGCTTGCCCATTTATGACAGCTATTATGACAAACCATTATCAAATTGCATGATATAACTTACAGATTCAGTATGACCCGTCAAAGAATGCACTAAGCTACCATCAACAGCATTCCACACGCATATTCTGCAATCTGCAAACAAACGAAGTTTCATCAGATCTCCTTAAGATAACATCTTAGGGCTTCAGCAAGAATTATAGGTGCAAAAGAAAAAGAAGAGTGAACTTAAGCCTTAGGGATGAGAACAAGCTGAAGTTATTTTATTAAAATTATTTTACAAGGAACAGTACCAAGAAGCATGGTGGAGAATCTACCAATGGGAAGTACCCACTGAAGAAATCAGGGAGAAGAACTGAAGGCAGTGACCAAGAGTTAAAAATTTAAAAAGCAGTCTAGCTGAAAGAGTTGTATTAATTCGTCAGCTAATTTAGATGCTCTTCATGCGCGGAAAATGTATAAATACATCATACCCATGATAGCAGCAAGGACAAAACGGTTATCCAAGCTCCAGACAATCATATTAACACCACGTGGAGTTGGAAGAATTCTTTGACGTGGCCCGCCTCGAGGAGGTTGAGGTGGCATTGGCGGTGGTGGAACTTTCAAATGATACGCTTTCTGCCAACGTCCACCCTTTCCCTTAAACAATGAGCATACGGTATGAGAATAATGAAACAGATTAGAACAAATCTAGATATTGCTTCGAGCTTAGAAAGAAAGGAAGGATTGAACTGGGATCTCACATGCGATCTACGTGATCTCGGGATCCATATGATTGCACTACCATCACGGGAACAAGTAACGATGTTATCATGATTAAACCTGAAACAGTAAACTTCGGTTGTCAAGCTTCTTTAACCAAAATCACAAGCAATATTTATGACGACAGAGTTATACAGTATGTAGCTAACATCGCGAAAGAACAATCGTTACTCTTTCCTACTTTGTCTTTTAGTTCCTTTAATTTCCTGAGACATACCATGAGTTTTTGAACTTAGGGCCACAGTCATCCTTTGATGCATCAGTGGAGGAAAACCTGGACGCAGCAGCACAACCACTGCATTCACAAGACAAGATCGTGAGCACAAGGAATGGAAACACACTTGAATTGAACGGACACATAAAACCTTGTCATGGAGCTATCAACCTGAATTGCACATAGTTTACATCATTTTCATGACCAGATAAAATCTCTATCTCATGATTAGGCTGCTCTGAATCATCAGAATTAGATTTACAAGCATTCCAGACCTGCAAGTAGATAAGATTCTCGTAAGCAGCAACATATCAGTGTCAGAAATCTACAACCACAGGTTAATGACAGTGAATAAGAGTCGGACAGAGTAATCTGTTCTTACTCTTGCACAAGTGTCTGAGCTTCCAGTTACAAAGAATGTTCCACTGTTATTGAATGCACAACAGAAGATCTGGTGGCTTTGCAAAACAGTGCTTGATGAAGGACCAGTGTTCTTCCCTACAACCATTTAGACATTTGCCATTTAAATTTGGATTCAGAATGCCGACAGGCACAATGTTGCTCGGACTCTTCAAAAATGTCAACAGGAGAGTGCCAGATCCTCCAAAAGTAATATAAACTTGGAGAAACCGACATGGATGTGGAGGCATTTTTTAAGAGTCTGAGCAACATAGCCAACAGATAAACATAGCAACTTACCAGCAACTGTTTCAGGCGGTTTGGGTATGTATAGGCGTGGATTAAACTGGGAATATCTAGCATCCCAAATCCGGCATGTTCCATCATCAGATGACCTGCGGTAATGGTAGCAGCATAGCATATATAGTAGTCAAAGAGTGACATTATACAGCATACATAGAGATAGAAAAAAACATCTCCTTTTTTGCAGGTTCTCTTTGGTATACCACTTGTATACAAGAGTTTCTTCCATGAGCAATAAAAGCATACCATCATTAATAAAATTATTTTTTACCTTATGATAAAATGTTCCATGAGCAATTAAAGAATGATAGAAAATCAAGTTATTTCATTGGATAAGACTCTATGTTGAGGTCGTAAGGTATCTTCACAATGTAAGACTGTCTCTACACAAAAGACTACTTGTGTTCTTAGCCATAGTGCAGATAGAGTGGGTTGAAACAGCTAACGTGACAAAGAACAAGATTTATGGAATGGGAAGGGAAAGAAAGAGATTAACTATTTGAAGTAAAACTACCAAGAATATGATAGCTTTCAGAGAAAATAATTTAAGAAACACAAACCATCCAGATGATCGGGCAGTGAAACCTTGAACGATCTCTTATGGACAGGACAACAATTAGCAAGCTCAAGTCAACTTAAAACAGCATATGCCTGGGTATTGACAGGTGAACAGTTACTTTTTCAATTATCAATAATCAACTAAGCCTCATTCCAAATCAATTAGGGTCATATGAATCCTCTATTCAGGTCAGTTACCATTTTGTTTGAACAAATAGCGTGACTAATACTTTGAAAGACACAGCTTCCTCTAGACAATCCCTCTATTAGATGTCTGAAAAATATTACAAAAGCTTTGCAAAAGTTGGAGTTATTTTCTTTAATTAGGAGACACTAGGGGTGCTTCTTTAATATCACTTCAATCTCATGTAAAGGATTACCTACAGGATGAGATCTCCTCTTCAGGGTAACATTTGAATAAAACTTTGTGCAGATACACAATTAAGAAAATGAATCAGAGATACAAAGATATTGCACACAGAACTCCACCAAAGTA
Source organism: Solanum verrucosum (assembly GCF_900185275.1). Classification (NCBI taxonomy): domain Eukaryota; kingdom Viridiplantae; phylum Streptophyta; class Magnoliopsida; order Solanales; family Solanaceae; genus Solanum; species Solanum verrucosum. Next base: position 2,478,144 of record NW_026020177.1, read on the forward strand.
GCATAGACAATCAAATGATCTTACGATAAGAGCTGATAAATAGAACTGGGTCTTGGACTAAATGCTATTGCCGTAACAGCTCCAGTATGACCACGCAACACAGAAATCGGCAGCCCATCAGGCAAGCGCCACTGTTAGAATTAAAAAAGAACACTAAGATGACCACTCAGAAAAACATATGATAGGAAATCATGTAACTTTGAAAAAGTATCTTACAACTCTGACGATGCAATCATTTGAAGCAGAAGCTACTAAAGTGTTGTTGGAATTGACAGCTAGGTCCGTGATATCACCCTGAAAGAAAAACAATAATAGTGAACTCAAAAGATAGAAGATTAGGAGATGAATCAAGATAGCTATAGAAACAACTTACTTCATGCCCACGACAGCTGGCCAAGCAATATGCAGTTTCCATTGACCAAATCTTTACAAGTCGGTCATCTGAGCCAGTTATAACATATCTCCCAGACCGATCAAATATTGCTGCAGTCAATATTCCACTTTATTATTCAATTGAATCAATGAATAAATTGACAGAACGCCTAATTAAAACAAAGCTTAATTAACTAAATTACTCAATGGGTCAAGCCCAAAATAAGAAGCGAACATAAACCCACCTTGACCAGATGAAAACTGAAAAAATTCATAACTCTACATAACAGCAAAAGCAGAATGATGATCATCAAAATAAAGCTACTTTATGATTACCCAGTGTCAAAAATTACACACACACCATGTAGCAAAGTTTGCGAACAGTATCGTCAAAATGGGACCACTACTTACTTTTGCTTAAGGGTAAACATTCAGACAAAGTAAGAAGTTACACATGAAGTTATATAACTCAAGTCTTAGGGCACTCAGCCACTCAGAAAGATAGTTATCATTGAGTCCACAGAGGCGATGATATAAAAATAAGACATGCAAACCAAAGAAGTTACCACAATAAACTGCGTTCCTATGTCCTCGAACTTTTTTAATATTTTGCATTTTCTGCACCATAGTGGATGGTTTTGCAATGGCATAACACGCCGCACGGATAGATGGTGCACGATGGTGTTTAGAAAATCCACCACCAATTTCTCTCAAACTTAGTCCACGCAGCTGATCTGCTAGCATGTGCGGCCAACGTAAGTGACCTGGAGGCTTAACTTCATCATTCCTCTGATCTTGATCACCTGAGAGGAAGAGAGTTCAAGGGTAGTTGAGAGCTAACAGAAAGAAGAAAGTAAAACCCTCTACCACTCGGGGATTCATCAAGTGGTGCATAATGGTTCTTGTCAAGAAGGACATGAAACTAACCCCCCCCTCCATTCGCCAGTTTTGGCACCTAATGTTTACTAGGCAGGATTCTACTAATAATATTACTCTATAGGACTTCTGCAAAACCCAGAAAAACAAGTTTAAACTATAATGTGACACATTCTCCATTAACTAACTTTAAATCATTATTGTTTCCTTCAACGTATTTAAATCACTGTGACTAATCTAATACAAATCAAATAAATATTTAAGCTTTGTGCTCATTCAATCTGCTTCACATGAAATGACACAGATGGAATCTTAATATTTACGACATCGAAATTCACAGAGCATGAAGAACTCATGAAATTTCTTGATAACCAAGTGAAGAGTAGTGAAACTAGAGAACGTACTGCTGAGAAGTGAAAAGGAACCAGTTCCTAGCAGAGTTGGAACAGCTGCTGCATTAATTGTATTGCCATCAACCATACCCAGAGGGGGGGCTTTCACACTCAACAATAATTGTTTTAAGAGCTTCACCAAGTGATCCTTTCCCACGTGAGAGTACCTAGATACATCACACACTATATAACTATGAACACAGTAAGCAGCAAACATAACTCAGGAAAGAGGGAGAGTATGATCCTAACTGCTTTCATTTTCTCAAAAGAGGATGAGGAAGTACCAAAAGTACTGTTTATAAAAGGCTGGAGGGAAGCAAGGGATCAATAAGAGATTAACTGTCAAACAAAAACAACATTTACAATAAACCAGATGATTTTCTTTTATCTGCAATTTGTACAAATGGCTTCATTCTTGAATCAAAACAACTGAATGACCTCAGTTTTCAATAGTTTGATGCTTATCAAATATCAACAGATAAAGGCCTATCACAGAGAGTAACATCTTTCAATCTGAAAGCAATTCATAAACTGTACTTCAATGCCATTCAGAAAACATGTTACTAACATGGAGATATAAAAGAAGAAATACATGACAAGAGATTGGTTAAAGAGGAATTGATAAGTCATGTATCCTTGGCATTTGATGAATTGGGGAGCAAAGGTTACCTTTCCACCAATCTATTGTAACTTAATGGGAAAGACCTCCCATCATCATTTTCGTCACCACTTGGTGCTCCACTCCTTGAATACCAAGCATGGTATCTACGGGGTAAAAGTTGATGCTCCAGAAGCTCATTCCAGAATTGCCCATAAGTTCTGTGACATGGCCCAGCTGATAGGAAATGCATAATCAAAAAATAGACCTCACCCATGTCGATGTCCACATCAGCCTCTGTTGATCTTTGTGGATCAGATGGCTGAGAATTTTGATTAGCCTTTCCAGATATGTTCAATGATTTCATACTTCCAGATGGTGCATCACAAGGGAGAATATACTTCCGAAAAGACATGTCCACTATAACCTAATATATATATGATACATTCATCAAAATCCTTTCCAAAATATGATGTCAGGAAAATGAAAAATAAAAGAAAGAAACGCTGAATTATCACATCACTTTATAACTTGCTGCAGAGATGCCATGTACAGTTGAAATTGCAATTTTCTTGCACATGCTTGAGAGGAGACTCTATTACAGAATAAATGAGGAAAGGAACAGAAGTTGATCCCATTGTTAATTAACACTCAGCAGGGTGAATTGCCATCCCTGGGACAAGTTTAGAAATTGAGAAACCTCTTCTTTTAACGGCAATAATCTGTAACGCAGTTACACAGTTCATCATATCTAGACCATGTTGTCTCTTTACCCATAGCAAGAGTGTATTCGAGTCTTGTTAGAATATTAATAGGTTTATACAATCCTATTAGAATAGGAATATGTTTATACAATCCTATAAGAATAGGAATAGGTTTATACAATCCTATTAGAATAGGAATAGGAATACTAAATAGTATCCTACTTGGTAAAGGATTGTATTCTAGGGTCTATAAATAGGGTCTCAATGTAATAATGTAGACACAACAACAATTCAATAATATTCTTTTCCTATATTTCTCACATGGTATCAGAGCCTCTACGAACTTGGTAGAGAATTAAAGAGCTTCCGCTGCCTGTGGGTGGCACCCATATATGCTGCCCGGCTGGTCAACAATTATGTTAGCAAAAGTTGGTTCACCGTGTATCTTTCTGGTGATTATTTTCTCATACTTGATTTATGTAAGCACCGTGCCATCATTCCGGTGACTACTTTCTTATATCTAACTTGTAGCACCGTGCCATCTTTCCGGTGACTACTTTTTCATAATTAATTTGTGTAGCACTGTGCCATCATTCCAGTGACTACTTTTTCATATATAATTTTTGTAACACCGTTCCATCCTTCCGGTGACTACCTTTTTTTGCATATTTGATTTGCGTAGCACCATGCATCTTTCCGGACTATTCATATTTAATTTGTGTAGTATCGTGGATTTTTCCGAACTATTTTCTCATATCTGAGTTGCACAGCATCATGTGTCTTTTTAGTGACTCCTCGGATTTGTTTTGCATTGTTCCATTCGTCTTTTCGGTGACTCCTCAAATCTGATTTGCGTAGGGTTGTGCCATCATTCCAACCCTACCCGTATAATTTTTCTTTTTCAGTAGTGTCGTGTCATCATTCCGACCCTACCCATATTATTTCTCTTTTTCAATGGGGTCGTTCCATCAATTCGAATTATCCTATATAATCATTTTATTTCTTAGATTGTGACCACTTTTAGCCATCAAATCTAATACTCCGGCATATGAGCATGTTTCGGGCAGTTTTTCAGTGACTTGTTTAATATCGACTGTCTATTGATTCCAACATGAACCATGCACTTTATACTAGATTTTGAGCACTTACTATGTTCGCTGCATTGTGAAGAAGTCTATATGGAGCAAAGGGGGAGTTTAGTAGCCCTGTATGTTGATTACGTAAATCACTCTATGGTCTGAAACAGTTTTTGCAAACTTGGTTTGGGAAGTTCCAACACTATAATTTTATCACTCTGTGTTTTATCGGCATTATGCATCAAATTCAATATTTCATGAGAAGATCAAGCACATTGAAATTTATTGTCAATTTTGTGAAGTCGAGTGATCAACTCGCAGATGTCTCACCAAGCCCCTCATCGGTCCTCATGTTAATTACATTTGTAACAAGCTAGGTACATGAATTGTATGCACTAGCTTGAGGGGGAGTGTTAGATTATGAATAGGTTTATACAATCCTATTAGAATAGGAATATGTTTATACAATCCTATAAGAATAGGACTAGGTTTATACAATCCTATTAGATTAGGAATAAGAATAGAAATAGGAATACTAAATAGTATCCTACTTGGTAAATGATTGTATTCTAAGGTCTATAAATAGGGTCTCAATGTAATAATGTAGACACAACAACAATTCAATAATATTCTTTTCCTATATTTCTCACAAGTCTACACATAATCTAAAAGAACCACACTAGAGCTAAGGGAAAGGAAAGTGAATTTTGACTGAAATTCTGGAACAATTTGTTTCTTTTTTGATAAATCTAAAACTATAGAACCCCTTCTCTATGGACACTCAAGTTGGAAAACTAATGTGGGAAAGATAAACATAATTTGGTTTATTATCCACAAGGACCAAGTCTGAAGAACCTGGGATTCCCAGGAAAACATGAACATCATATCTAGGAATAAGTATACGAGTAAGAACACTAAAGGAGAGCCTTGGACAAATTTAACATCAGCCATGATGTACTTTTGTTCCATGGTAATTTTTTAATCATGTTCTAGGCAGCCTGAGAAAATTTAAGAGGTTTCAGTGTTTGTAGTTCAAACCTACGTCCAGAGACAAGTTTTTGTGGTCGAATTCTAGATACGTTGAAGTCAAGTGGAAACCTTAAATATAGTTAAAATGACAAGCTTGATCCACTTACTGTCAAATGAAAGAGACTTTTTTTCAGGCACCCAATGGTTGCTCTTAACTTCTGGCTTGATTGGCTATTTGGCCATGATCCATAGCAATCAATCAATCAACTATCCTCAACCTCAAACTACAATCAGTGTCAACTGTAAGAATCATCTATATCAATTGATGTTTCTACTTTTGATAATTGATAGGGTCCATTGATGTATTCAGGTCCATTTCATTCTAATACTGAATAGTAGTGTTTTAAGGCAGATTTGTGTTCTCCAAATCACCCACTTATCCCTACACGGAAACGAGCCTCTAACTAGACTAAAAGATTCTGACTGAAACTAATGTAAGTGAACAACAACATCTAATTCAAATTCTTAGCCCCTATTAGTTGGTAACGACTCTATGGATCTTCTACTTCCATTATTTTCAAGTCCTATCCAGACTCATGTTGATTTTTGAGGAATTGTAGGCTTTGTGATACCCGACACCTTGTTTATTACATTTTTTGACAAAGGTAACAATTTTGTGTATTAATCTTCAACACTAAAGGCTGGGATCCCAAATTTACATCATGGAGCTACATACAGTTGCGAGTACTCAAAACAAAACAAAACTAGAACCTACTACAACTTACAAAGAACCTAGGATATCTATAACAACTATAGGATCATCTACATACTCCAAACTGCACCAATAGCAAAAAGTGATTATGCAATTCGTTTTGATCCTGTGTAAGGGACTACTAATACTCTCAAAGCATCTCATATTTCTTTCCTTCCATATGGTCCACCAAATCACTGCTGGGACAATTCTCCATCTGCTTTGGTCTGTACTGCCACTGCCTTCAGTGTTCCAGCTTTCTATAGCCTGATTTGCCCTTTGTGGCATGGTCCAGCTTGTGCCCCTGAAGCTGGTAAATAAGTGCCACAATTGTCTGACCACCTTGCAATGAAGAAACAGATGGTTGATTGTCTCTGCCTGTAGCTCACAAAAAAAACATCTAGGACACATATGTATTCCCCTCTTCATTAGATTCTCCTGTGCCTTGTTTATTACATTTAACCACCATGTTGTCGTACCTAAGGACTGGTGTTTGGAGACGGTGTTTGTATGTTTCCATAGAACACGGACAACCTATCTCAGACTATTTTTTCTCATTTTATCTTCCATAAGTGCTAATAGCACCCTCTGTCATATGTCATCGTTTCTGATCTTGTCCAATCACGTAGGACCAAACATCCATCTTAAAATCAATATCTTTACAACATTTACCTTTATGAATATATTGGATTGGCCAACTTAAGAGGCCCAATATTCACTCGTATGATAATATCGAATTTCCCAACCATTCAATAGAACTTACCTTTCAATTTGTCAGACATATTTTGCATAGTACGTCTCCATTTAAGCTAATCATAATAAATTTTTCGCATTCATCTTCACCTATTATATCATTCGTCTAAATGATTGAGTCTTGGATTTTAAATTGTCTATTAAGCACAATCATGCATCATCCTATCTAATTTCACTTCACCTACATTGTTCTTACGAAAGTTTAACTTTCCATGTATATAAATCTACATGGCATAGACCCAAACTGGTTCTTTATTACCTATTGTAATGAACCCTAGTTTCTATTCACTCTTCCCCATTTTATCTTTGCACAATTAGGAAGAAAGGTGCATAGTTGGATGGACTAAGGATCATATTCATTTTATTGATAAATGGTCATATTAAGTTTTTTGATAAAGGGTCATACTCATAAATGAAAGCGCAAGAGATAAGTTCTCAGGCATCATTTGGGTTGAAAAAACTAATAAAGAGCGAGAGATAACGAATTTGGTCAATCTCTGCAAGGGGGGAAGGTTCTTAGAAGTTAGAACCACTTTTGTACAAATCGTTCACTAGCCTTGACGTACACTTGTTGAATGGGTGCGATAAGCATGTGGATACTTTGTTCTGATCCTTCAAAACCTTGTTTCTTAGATACTCAAAAAATGTTGTCGGTCGAGTGTCGGATTCTCCAAATGTAAAAACATTTTTTGAGGATCCGACACGAATGCGGCGGCATATCTTTTTTCTTTTTTTAAGAAAGTAACCGTGAATGCGGAGGTATTTTTGGAGGATCCGGGCAACAAAGCTTCAAAGGCCACTAATAATTAGCAAAGAATTTGATATAGCCATACCCAATCCTTGCACACACCCTTATCCGGTACGTACATCAAACGAATTTGTGTAACATAGCTTAGAAGAGAACAAAGATCATATTTATAAGCTAAAGCAGAAGAGGTCAGCTTCAGAGGCTTCATTTGGGATGAAGAAACGAAAAGAAAAGGAAAGGTGGAAAACAACTATAGAAGCTTCGAAACTGACTGGATAAGTATGAATAAGGCATTAATAAATTCTTGAAGTATCTCTATTATTTTTTTTATTCAATTGTTGAGTGTACATTACAATTGTACTAAGAATTTCCTAAACAAACTATTTTAATCTATAAATCACAAAGATAGGTTTTATATTCATTCTACCTATACTAGCACATTATAGAGTCAGTAAATGGGAGGTAGTGCGTCATGAATTAAACATTTGACAAACCTACACTTGACTTAGATATTTCAGGAGAAATCTTAACAGTTAAAGCACTTCCATGATTCGACAAGACCAAGATTCATGGTCAACCAAGGAAGTGCAATCTCCGCTTTTTGACCTAAAGAAACAAATATGGACTACAAGCATCAACCTCTGTTCAACCTGTTCTTCTAGTTCTTAGAAGAAAGGTGTTTTGGAAGGAAAGTAAACCATGTCTTATCTTCATAGTTTGTGTTTTACTGTTAAATTTATTTTCCCCAATGAATCAAACTATGCTTCAATCCGAAACTGGTTATGCTCGACTATATGATTCCTATATATCCATTCACTTTTCAGGACCATCACAATACTAAATTTATTTACAGCAACAAGGTTTTAATATGTTTCCACTTCCCAAAGATGATACTAATAACACCATTCCCCTTTAACAGAAAATCAAAAAGACAATGAAAAACAACATTAATAGACTAAATCATAAGAAGTTGACATCCAGTAACAGAATAGCATTAGGCACTCCTTCCCTCTTCCAACTTATCTTCATGAAACCCTAATATATACTGAAACCAAAATAACCTAATTCAAGATGTTCTATTCTATATTTTGTTCCAATAATATTGATCTTAGCACCACATGTACATATATAAGAAACACAGACAAAGTACAAAAATTCATCCAATAACTTTGAAATAAAACAAAAAACAAAACCAACAGCAAAAAGATTGAACCTTTTATATTCTCTGAGCAAATTAACCAGATGGGCAATCACCAGAAGCTAGAAACTCGGCCACAAGTTTCTTCAAAAACATTGAACAACCACAACCCATACGAATTCTACTGTAGCATTGAAACAAAAAGAAATTCAAGTTATTTACACTTCACACCCCATTAAAGTAGAAAAATAAACCGATAGTATTGCAAGTAATAGCCCAATTTGAGATCTCATAAACCTACATGCAAAAGAAAAAAAAAAGAGTCCCAATTTTGAGTACAACCTCAACAAGAGCAAAATACCCTCTATTTCTACCCTACATTCCCCAAAATTGGAAACTAAATTCTCACCTACAATACAGTGCTCCTGTCCCTGTTGAACCCACCGCGGTTTGTTTGTAGAGTAGAATTTCAGCAAAAGAGAAAAATGGAGATCGAAGGAGAATGAGTTGTTTATAGTTTCTCCAAAATTGAAAAAGAGAGAATTTTGATAAAGAAGGAAAAGAAAACAAAGTGGGTTTTAGATATGGAGGAGGGAGCTCTAATATTTTGGGTTGAAGAAGCTCTGTGTAGTCTTTGGTTTTGTAGGAAAGAGAAGAGAAGAGGGTGAGAGAAGGATGTGTGAAGAACACAGTAGTAGAGAGAGAAAGAAGGGGAACAAAAGGGGGTTAGAGTTAGCAATTTATATCTTTATGCCTTTCTTCAAAATAAATAAAACAAAAAAAAGATAAATTATGTGAGAAATTTTATCATAAATAAATAATACATACTTTCTACCTAAGTAAATATTAAAATAATATTATAGATGCTTTTTCTGAATTTTCAGTTTGATTTTGGTTAAGTTTTATTTAGTTTTTCCCTGTGAAAAAAACAATTACAGTGTACTTTGCTTTATTTTTTTTTATTAATATTGAATATTGAAAATAGTGTTTCTATTTAAAAAAATCCATTTGTTTTCCTTTTACATCTCTTTAAAAGTTGAAATCAAATATAACGGTTTTTGCAGTTGACAAGGTTGGGTTAGAGTTCCCTTTTTCTTCTTATATATATTTTTTTCTTGTGAGGGTCTAATTGGTTAAAGAAAAGTGTGCTTCTATTCTTCCAATGTTGTTAATGTTTGTACATCATTTGACATTGATTTTGTGGGTCAGCTAGCATGAGACTTTTTGTTACTAAACCTTTTTTAGATTTGTTGAAGTGATGGCAACTCTCAACAATTTCTCTCCCAAAATAAAAAATAAAAAATTCCAAAGTTTTAATTTAAAAGGAAGTAAATCAAACTCTAATCAAACGAAATATATCTTTACTCTTTTCATGCTAAATCTCATATTTGCTTAATCATACGCCATGGTGGAAGTTGACGATCAATCATTGATGGTGATTGATCAGGCAATTCACATTGATTCCACAATCCACTCCCACCCCCTCAATTCTTCGGAACATGTTATTCTTATAGTTTTACCTAATTCAGTGAACAATTATGCATCCTTGGTGCAACCCTCGTCCCTCAATGAGACCTCTTAAGCAAAAATGTCAACATAGATTCGATCCCAATATAGCTAATAAATTTCGTTGATGGAGTCCCAACTGTGAAGTGGACTAAATCTGAAGTATCGCGAATGAAAACAATAGAAAATTTGGAATACATTGTCATTGGTAAAAATTCTTATGGTTGGCCAAGTTGTTTAATGTTGTTTTCAAGATGGTGAAAAATGCTTGAAGCATCGTGATAGAGTACTATGATTTTGTTGTACAAGAAGAAGGGTGGAATTCAGAATTGCAACAAATATAGGGGTATCAAGTTGTTAAGCCACACTATGAAGGCTTGGAAGAAGGTGGTAGAGATGAGAGTGAGGACCAGTTCAAAGTTATGCAAGAATGCTTGACTACAGAAGCCATTTAACTTGTAAGAGGACTGATGGAGTAGTATTGGAAGTGAAAAAAAAAACTTACACATGATGTTCATCGACTTCGAAAAGGCTTACGATAAAGTTTCTAGGGGAGTCATATGGAGGATCTTGGAGGCTAGAGGTGTGCATATGGAGTACATTAGGCTGATTAAGGGCATGTATGATGGAGCGAAGACCCAAGTACGGACAGTGGGAGGAGACTCAGAGCATTTTCTTATGTTGATAGGGTTGCACCAAGGTTTAACCCTTAGCCCATTTTTATTTACCTTGGTGAAAGATGTATTGATGCGACATATTTAAGGTGAGAATTACTAACACCCATAAGCTAATTAAGACAATTAATCACATAATTACACCCCAAGAATGGGGGTTTTAGCCACACATTATAAAAAGCAGGAAAATATTACCAACTATGTTCTCCATCAGCTGGGTAACAAAATTCGAGTCTTCACAATGCTTGAAATTAACTTAAAATCAAAACCCAACTTAAAATTCTACTCAAAAACTCTAAAACAGTGTTTGGGATCAAAAACTCCAAGTAAGAACTCTCAAACACTCAGAATATTTGCTCAAACTTTCATAACTCCTTTTCATCATTTAAAAATTCACATTTATACTCTTCCAGATTTTCAGCTTTTGGACCGATCAACGAAATTAGTTAAGCATCGCCGATCAGGTCGGCGATGCGCGTTTCTGATGACCAACGATGGTCCACCAAGACGGATTGTAGGTCAGACCACGGTTCGTTGATAGGGGTCCGTTGGTGGTCAGCTGGTCGTTATTTTCAGGGGTAGTTGAGTCTTTTCCTAATTAATTAGTTACTATACTATGTCGTTTTACCATTCACTAAGACTCCTATATAAGTATTTTCAATCCCCAAATTAGCCCATCACTTCATTCTTCCAAATTCACAAAAGAAGATCAATTCTCCTCTCCAAAATATTTCTCTCTCTAAGACTTGAAGAAGAAGAAGATTCAACCTAGGATTTCAAGTCAAGGTTACAATTCCTCATTGAAGGCTATCATTTGGATTCAAGGTATGATAGTTTTCATCCATGGATTCCTTCCATTCATTGAGTTCCCAAATTCCTCTATTTCAAAAGGTAGAATTCCCCAATTGAGTTAGGGTTTTCTACAATTATCATGGGTACTTTTCATTGTTGATTTAAATGATTGAATTATGATCTCTTATGCATGAATTGATGAAATATGATGATTTTGTTATGATTTTCCCATGAACCCATGTAATCCCCATGTTTTCAAGTTATGAATCATATGATGTGGGATTTTGAGTATAAAGCAAGAGTTTTATGAAATCAAGCATGTATTTCAAGCTTGACATGTAGTTATGATGAAATTCATATCTAATATATGTTTTCTAAGTATTGATGATTGAAAGTGGGTTTTGAACCTCAAGAGATAAATTATGGACTTATGCATTTTCTTATGAAATATATGCAGATGTTTTAAGGTTGTGTTAAGAGTAAGGTACCAATGACGATGTTGTGTTGTGTAAGGATATTCTCATATACACATACTAGCATGATGTGAAAGGTTTTCTCACATAGAAATGATTCTTATATTGAAATTAGGCTTTCTCACCTAGTTTAGTCAAAGACTAACGAGATATATTAATGAAACTAACTTGGATTAGTTGTCCAAGTACACTTTTCCATGAATAATGAGGTCAAGTAAGAAATTACTATTATGTGGGATTTATGCTTAACACCAAGAAAATATTGATAATGAGATAGAAGCTCTCCCGTTAGTAGAGGCCGAGTTTTTAGAAGCAATCTCATGAGATGAAGCTCTCCCGTTAGTAGAGGCCGGGTTTCTAGTAGCAATCTTCTTATCCCTTAACTATGTTACCCCCATAGGTTGATTAGCTAGTGGATCCACTTAAGCTAGAAGTTCATGGTTCTACCTTGGCAAGTAGGACAACCCTTTTCGGTATGGGAGACACCGGAGGATCATGTTATAGCTCACATGGTCTCTATGTCGGTTAAGGCTGATTCCCCACATTAATAATGAACTAAGGTTACTTCAAGAAGTATTGCATTAGAGTTCAAAGGTGTAAAAGAAGAACTTAGCTTGTATTGACCATGATTTTATGACTTATGTTTTCTAACTCTTTTATATCATTTTTTAGCTTGGTCAATTGCACGTCATGAAATGAAATTTCCCTTTTAGCATGATTTAACTTTTTTATGCATGGCTATCATACTTGGTACATTGTTTTGTACTAACGCATACCATTTCCTATATTTCCCTAAATGTAGGGTCCATCAGGATCATCAGTTTCGTGGCTAGTGGTTGAGTTTGAGATTTCTGAGATTTGGTGAGTCGTCATGCTTCAAGGACGGAGTTTATTGATTCACTTTCTTTCATGTATTTTCTCTTTTGGATATGATGTATGGGCTTGGCCTAATTTTATTATATTGTATTAGATGGCTATGATAAGACACGTGTTTTAGACTTCCGCTTTTCTTCTATAAAATGTTTTGATTTATTGTTTTACTCTTATTGTACTATTTATTATGTTATCAGAGCTAAGTGGCTTGTATGGAGTTCTTCGGGGTTGTATACTCCATGTTATTTCTAGGGGGTACCCCTGGGTCGTGACAAATATACTGGGGGACTAAGCTTCCCCTTCTTGCCAAATCTCATAACACATTTCATGGGTGAAACCTTCAAATAAACCCAAATCGTCCACCTTAAACTCCAAGTCTCTTCTCCTAACATCTGTATAGGATTTCTGACGACTCTGCGCTATTTTCAACCCTTTTTGAATAGTCTTCACTTTCTCCATAGCTTGATCAACTAAGTATGGTCCTATCAACCCAGCCTCACCAACCTCAAACCATCCAATAGGAGATCTACATCTTCTCCCATAAAGAGCCTCATAAGGAGCCATCTGTATGCTATAGTGATAATTGTTGTAAGAAAACTCAATGAGAGGTAAATGATCATCCCAATTACCCTTGAAATTGATCACACACACCCTCAACATATCCTCTAAAGTCTAATTGTGTTCTATGCTTGACCATCCGTCTGAGGATGGAAAGTAGTACTCAAATTTACCTTCGAACCCAAGCCTTTTTGGAAAGACTTCCAGAATTGTGCGGTGAATTACACACCCCTATCTAAAATGATGGACACCGAAACTCCATGAAGTCTAACTACCTCTTGGATATATAACTTGGCATAATCTTCTGCTGAAAATGTAGTTTTTTACCGATATGAAATGGGCTGATTTAGTCATCTGGTTCTACAATCACCTAAATCAAATCATGTTGCCTGTGAGACAGTGCCAAACGAGTAATGAAATCAATATTGATCATCTCTCACTTCCATTCCAGAATCTCTATATTATGAGCCATACCACTGGGAATTTGGTACTCTGCCTTGACTTGTTGGCAATTTGGGCACTTAGCAACGAACTCTGCAATACATCTCTTCGTACTACTCCACCAATAGACTTCTCTCAAGTCGCGATACATCTTTGTGGAACCAGGATGGATAGAATATTTGGTGCTATGAGCTTCCTCCATGATCCTCTCTTGGAGTTCATCCACCTTTGGTACACACAATCTACCTTGATATCTCAATACACCATCTCCTCCTTGTTCAAAAGCCATCACTATTTGCTTATGAACCTTTGCCTTCAATTCAAGAAAAACAGGATCTTGATCTTTTTTCTCTTTCACTTCGGACAATAGTGATGATTCAGCTCCATTCATCACCACTACTCCTTATTCATTGGAATCTATTATCAGGACTCCCAATCGTGAAAGTCGGTTCATGTCTTTGGCTAATTATTTCTTACTTTCTTCAACATGGGAAGCACTACTCACAAATAACCTGCTCAAAGCATAAACAACAACATTTGCCTTACCTGGGTGATAGAGAATACTGATGTCATAATCTTTGAGTAACTCCAACCACCTCTTCTGTATGAGATTAATCTCTTTCTAACTGAATACATACTGAAGACTCTTATGATTGGCGAACACATAACCATGAACACCATAGAGATAGTGACACCATATTTTCAAAGCAAACACTACATCAGCCAACTCTAGATCATGGGTTAGGTATTTCCTCTCGTGAATCTTAATCTGTCTGGAGGCATAAGCTATAACTTCGCCATTCTGCATCAATACACAACCCAGTCCAACTCTGGAAGCATTAGAATACACAACAAAACCTTGTGTACCTTCTGGTAAGGTCAACACTGGGGCTGTAGTCAACCATGTTTTCAATTCCTCAAAGCTTTTCTCACAAGCTTCAGACCATTTAAACTTTGTTGTCTTCTGAGTCAACTTTGTCAAAGGGGATGAAATAGATGAAAACCCCTCAACAAACCTTCCATAATAACCAGCCAATCCCAAGAAACTTCTAATATCTATTGGAGATGTGGGTCTACGCCAGTTCTGCACCGCATCAATCTTCTGAGTGTCAACTTGAATCCCATCACTAGAAACAATGTGGCCTAAGAATGCCACTGACTCAAGACAAAACTCAAACTTGGAAAATTTGGCATACAACTTTCTATCTTTGAGAGTTTGGAGAACTACTCTAAGATGGCTGGCATTATCCTACTCATTTATCGAATAAATTAGAATTTCATCAATGAATACGATAACAAACATATCAAGATAAGGCTTAAAAAATATTTTCATAAAATCCATGAACGTTGCAATAGCATTAGTCAAATATAATGACATGACTAGAAACTCATAATGACCATAACGGGTCCTGAAAGCTATCTTTGGAATATCAGTCTCTTTTACTCTCAACTGATGATAGTCCGATTTGAGGTCTATCTTAGAAAAACAAGTGGCACCCTGAAGTTAATAAAAAAAATCATCAATTCTCGGAAGGGGATACTTATTCTTTATAGTAACCTTGTCCAATTGGAGGTAATCAATACACATCCTAAGAAAACCATCTTTCTTCCTCATAAATAAGACTGGAGCACCCCACAGTGAGACACTTGGTCGAATGAAACCTTTATCGAGAAGGTCTTTCAACTACTATTTAACTCTTTTAAATCTGCGGGAGCCATTATATATGGCGGAATAGAGATAGGATGAGTATCAGGAAGAATATCTATACATAAGTTTATTTCTCTCTTAGGAGGGACTCTGGGAAAATCATCTGGAAAGACCTCAGCAAACTTACTCACAAGTGAAACTGACTGAATAGGTGGTGTCTCAACACTAGAGTCATTAACTCGGACCAACTGATACATGCACCCCTTTGAAACTAACTTCCTCGCTTTAAGGTACGAAATAAAATGACCCTTAGGCACTGCAAAACTACTCCACCACTCTATAACAGGCTCATTAGGAAACTGAAACTTAACTACTCAAGTTCTACAATCGACTGAGGCATAAAAAACATGAAACCAGTCCATACCTAGAATAACATCAAAGTCTACCATATCTAGCTCAACTAAGTCAACCATGCTGTCCTTGTGATTGACAGAAATGGTACCATCATGATAAACTCTCTCAGCTAGAATAGACTCACCAACAGGTGTGGAAACACTGAAGGGGTCAAGAAGTTGTTTGAGAATAATAGCATACCTAATAGAAACATATGGAGTCACAAAAGATAGACTCGCACCTGGATCTAGCAATGCATATACATCAAAAGTAAAGAATTTGATCATACCAGTGACAACATCTGGCGAATTTTCTTGGTCTTCCCGACTGGTGATAGCATTACAAACGGTTTGCTACTCCGCCTGTCCCTGAAGTGGATCCTCTAGGTGCAGCTCTATCTGGTGGAGCCGTTAAAGAAGATTGGGCTTTATTGCCCCCATTACCATTTTCTTACCTATTCTTAGGGCACTCTCTCATGAACTGACCTGTCTGACCACACTTAAAACAACCAGTGAAGCCATCATGACTTGCTCTTGGGTGGTTCTTCCCATACTTAGCACATGTAAGAGTCCAATTACCTCATTGTGCCACACTACCTTGAGATTGTGCAGGTCTAGTTCTGAAGTTCTACAAATTCTGATGTCTAAACTCACCTATGTTCTTCGGTGCAAGTGCACTAGTAGATGATGGAGTAGGTCTATTTGGTTTTGTTGAAAGGCTTACCGATTTGCATTACTCTTCTGTTGCTCGGACTTATTTCCTATTATTTTAACCTTTTTATTCCAAAACTCTTCTCTATCTCTCAGCTTATCCTCCTCCAGTTGTTGCACATGGATCATCAGCCTTGCTATGTCCATGTACCCTATCAACATCGCAACCTTACCCTCTTTGCTTGAAAGATGAGACAACCCAGACACAAACAAGCTCATCCTACTCATGATATCAGCAAACATCTCTTGAGCATAAAGGGAAATTTGAGTGAACTTAAGGCTGTACTCATGCACACTCAGGGATTCCTGCTTCAAGTTAAGGAATTCTCTTACTTTCGCCTCCCTCAACTCACGGGGAAAGAAACGCCCCATAAATTTCTCTTTTAACACAACCCAATTCACAATTAATGAACCCTCATCTCTACCCTTCTTCCATTGGTTGTACCAAACTCTAGCAACACCCTTCAATTGGTATGCAGCTAGTTCCACACACTCAACATCTGCAACATGCATCACCTTAAACAATTTCTACAATTCTTCCACAAAGTTTTCTGGATCCTTAGTGAACCAGTGAAATCTGGAGGATTCATCCTTAAGAACTCAGAGATTCAGGATGTATCAGCAACATCCTGTCAAACTTCTCTTTGTTGCATAGTTTGGTTGGTCACAACTTGACTTAACATTCGGACAGTGTCCTAGAACTCAACATTACTAACCTATCCATGGGTTTGCACTTCTGGTGCATTGGGGACCCCTTGATCCTGGGAATCAACATTCCTCCTAGCAGGACGACCTAAAAAAACTCTTTATGGAGGCATGATCTGAAAGATACGCGCAAGCACAAATTAGAAAGAAACTTTATAGAGTTGAACTCTATCGCACAAGAATATGAAATAAGTGAGATAGTTCAAAAATGTCGTAGCCTTTTAATTATAGTTGTGGCGTGCTTCACACCGATAACTAAGACACTCTAGACATGACTTCATAGACACCCTAGTAATCTTGAATTCTGTGCTCTAATACCAAGTTTGTCATTCCCCAAGCCTACACCCTAGACGTGGTCGACAGTCGAGAACCATTGCTGGACCTAAGCGAATCCTTGGCCTGGCTCAACTCTCAGCGGAAGACTTACTCAACATAAGATGAACTTAAATATAAAGCTTTAACTCAAATGTCTCAAATGAATAACACAGAATATAATAAATATTCAACTAGCCAGAAATAGGCAACTCTAGTCATTAAAACATTTAACAAGGAAATGAAAAGACTTCTCAAAATCTACTATCAATCTATTAAGCCTCTAATACTATGAGGGATGTCGGGACAAGACCTATGATCATCCTAACAAAACTTAAATAATAGAAATAAATAAAGGATCCTCTGGAGGTAAGGAGGCTCACTAAAGCTAACTCGAACTGCTATGGTATCAACAAAGCGCATGTTGATGACCTTGATCTTCTCTATCTGCATCATGAAACGATGCAGGCCAAATGACATCAGTACATTGAATGTATGAGGATGTAAGGGGAAACACTGAACATAACATAAAAGATTGAACTTGGAAAGAAGGAAACATACTCACCTCAACTCTACTCAACTCAACCTCAACTTATGGATATTCAACTCAATACAGTATAAAACAACAATGAAGATACAGTTTATATAAAGCATTTAAAACAGTAGACAAAGACTCAATGTATTTAAAAATACAATAATAATTCAGTTTGTATGTAAAGATACAAAATAACTCAATTTGGGAGATTCTCTAACAGACAACCATTACTATGAGCTATGTGATGATAAATCGTCTCGCCCACGTTACCAGAACTGTCCTATACCTTTACGGAGTATAAGATTTCCTCAACTAAGTGGATCCACTAATCTATGCTTAAAAAGAAATAAGGAATTATCTAAAAAGTTGACCCTTTCTACCTATGTTGGCTACATGGTTTATGAGAACTTTGAGTTGTATGAACTCGTCCCCTTATCTGTGCTCAATACTACTCCCAAAAATATAACTTAGCTCATATGTTTAAAAACATTTACTCATTCTCAAGCTTTGAGATTATTACTCAATAGGTTCTCTTAAAAGAGATTATACTAAAAAACTCCTCATGAACTTATTTGGAAATCGATGTTTCCTCTCAGTTTAAATGTAAACACATTACTCTTGGGAATACTTAGTTCCCATATATTCATTTTAAAAACTGAAACTCAACTCTCCTCATCCTCAGGCTCAAGTACTCAAGTCTTAAAATAAGTTTTAAATGATTGTAAAAGACTTCTCAAAATGACTCGAAAGAACTCTCAAGACTTTACTCTTAACTCTACCTTAAATTTGAATTATGAATTCAAGGGTTATGATTCATTGTATGAAGGGTCTCTCGATGTTTAGATATAGTATAGAGTAGTTAGAATTTGAAAGGAGTAAAGGTACACTTTAAAAGAACTCAGACAGGTCAAACGATTGAAAAAGGATGGGGGCAGGCGACCCTGACACACTGAGTGGTGCAGGGCGACAGCCCTTAAACTTCAGAGGCACATATCTGGCAAACTGCTGGCGCGGCGCGCCAACCTTTACCCAAAATTTACGACAAATTTTATTTCTCATTTTCTGACCCTAATTCACCTAGAATCGAATGATTTCTTCTAAACCCTATTAGATTCTTTTACCCAACTCAATTACATGAGAATCTACTTGAAAATCCTCAAGAAAAATTCTCATTAACAAGATCATCACCTCAAAATCTCAAATAAACATCAATATTTAAGAATGAAAAGCAACACTTCAAGAACACTCATCAAGAACTTAAATTACTCAATTCTTATGGATGAATTAGATAATGTAAATCATGATTGGTGTGTGGGTGAAAGAACCCATCACTATGGAAGCTTACACATCTCTTAGGGATCAAATCCTTGGTGAAATTCCTTGACAATTCTCAAGAATCTTGACGAATGCCTTTAACCTCTCCCTTTTTTTCCTCTTGAACTCCTCTAAAAAACCCTAAGCATATTTAGGATTGTGAAAACCGATCCAAATCAGTTTAGACCCCTAATATATTACTAAAAACTTTTAAAGCTGATGGGTTAAGGAAAAAACCAAAATACCCATTATTAATTTGGGTAAATTTCCTTAACTGGACATGATGACTTCAAATGGGCATATTTCCTTCATCCGAACTTGAAATTTAGAAAATTTGGTGGCGTTGGAAAGAGGATTCCAAAAACTTTCATTTGATATCTTATGGGCAACCTAACCCATCTTCTACTGAAAGTTACGGTCATTTGATATTGACCCAAACTTCACAACTTAAGCTTAACTTGAACAAATCTCAAATTAGCTCTTTCCAAATTAGTTCTTTCTAAATTTAACTCTTTCTAAGGTGGGATGTTACAGCTACCTTGGTAAGTAGAATCTAATTCTTTCAGTATGAGGAATATACAAGATTCCATGATATAGCTCTCATGGTCTTTTTGTCGGTTAAAGCTAATATCCCAATAAACGAGTATGTTTCTTCAAAACTTTCGTATGTCTCTTATTTTAACTATGTTGACCATATATTATGAGTTATATGTTGTTACTTCCTTAAAGCTTCCAAATGTTCAAATGTTTGTCATGCAATACATGTTTAAGCTATCTATGTCATCATGTTTATTTATACATATTACCCCATACTTAATACATTCCTCGTAATAACACATACTTTTTTCTACATTGTTTCACTAATGTAGGGTCAATTCTCCTACTTGTCACGCTCGTGGAGAGTTGATCATTCTACCAGAATCAAGAATTGGTTAATCCTCATGTTTCGAGAACCGAGACACATTTACTTGCTTTATGTTTTATACTTGTTTTGGATGATGTATAAATTACGTTCCAACCACTCCTTTTAATGTTTAGATGGCTTATTGAAATCTGATGTATGGATTACGTCCCAACCACTCCTTTTAATGTTTAGATGGATTATTGAGACTATGTTAGAATTTTGCATTATCAAAATTTTTTATGATATGTGAATGCTTATTTTGAAATATTTATTTCTATTATCTTGTATGATGTATGCCGAGTGGCTTATGTATGGCCTTTTGGGGTTCTATACTCCATGTTACACCTAGGCTATACTTTGGGTCATGACAAACTTGGTATTCAGAGCACAAGGTTTAGAAATGTCCTAGGATATCTCACAAGCCACTTAAAGTAGAGTCTTGTTCATGAGTATGAAGTGTGCCACATTTATGAATAAGAGGCTATAAGATGTTTAAGAAATTCCAGTTATTTCATCTTTCTAAAGTCATGCGATAGAGTGTAACTCTATATATATCTCTCTCCTAATCCTTATCAGATGCTTTTCAGGATATGGTCCTCGAAGAGCATATGTTAGAATGAATGTGGGTAAGAATGTGGAACAAGAAGTTCCTAATGTTATGACCGATCCTTTGGTCGAGAAAGTGACTAATGCAGAGTCCGAAACTGCTTTCCAAGTGTTGGCTCAAGCTATGATGGCTAAATCCAAGAGAGAGGCTAATGTTCTCATGAACCCAAATGTTAGTACAGCGGAGGCAATGATAAGGGACTTTATTAGAATGAATCCTCTAGAATTTCATGGTTCCATGGTTGATGAGGATCCTCTACGGTTAAGAGGGCAAAGTTGGACGCTTATTAACATAAGGGTATTGCAAAAGTTTGGTTCAACCAATGGAAGGAATAGAGGGCGGTAAATGTGGGTCCTCTTGATTGTGAGAAGGTTAATCAAGAAGGTTAAGGTTGCTTTTCTTGATAGTTTCTTTCCCCTTGAGATGAGAGGGGCAACGGTACTTGATTTCAGCAATCTCTGTCAAGGAAATATGAGTGTGAAGGAGTGTGCTTTGAATTTCACTCAATTGGCTAGGTATGCTCCAACTATGGTTGCCGACTCTAGGGCAAGGATGAGTAAGTTTTTATTGGGTGTGTCCAAAATAGTTGTTAATGAATGTCGTATCATTAAGGAAATGGATATTTCCCATTTGATGATATATGCCCAACAATTAGAAGAGTAGAATCCTGAGGTAAGATTTAGGGAGGCAAAGAGGGCAATGATCAGTGTTGGTGACTTTTCACATTCAAGGTCCAATGGACATGGTTGTTCTAGGTTTCGACAAAGTTTTTCCAGTCAAGGTTCCTCTAATACTTCGGCTCCTAAGTTTAACAAAGAAAGAGTGTCTAACGCTAATCCTCAAGGAGGAAATTGTGGTGGAAATGGATCTTCGGTTCCCACATGCCAAAGTGTAGCAAGAGTAATCCGGGAAAATGCTTTGATGAGTTCGGATAATTTTTTTAATCTTCGTAAAAGTAGTCACCAGTTGATAGATTTCCCATTTAGAATTGACAACGGAAAAGATGGTAAGCATGCTCCTCCTAGTGGTTTAGGTTCGAGTGCTCCAAAGCAAAACTGATTCCATGCACTTCAAACTCGGCATAATTAAGAGGGTTCTTCCGATGTTGTTACTAGTATGTTGAAAGTATTTCATATTTATGTTTATGCTTTGCTTGATCTCGGTGCTACCTTGTTTTTGTGATGCCACATTTGGCTATGAGATTTGATGTTTCTTCGGATGTGTTGTTAGATCCTTTTTCTTTCTCTACTCCTATTGGTGAGTCTATGACTAAGAGAGTCTATAGAAATTGTCCCGTCTCCTTATCTCATAGCGTCACTCATGTTGATCTTGTAAAGCTTGATATGTTGGATTTCAATGTTATTCTTCGTATGGATGGACTCCATTCTTTTTATAGTCCTATCGATTGTTGAACCCGAGTGGTTAAGTTTCAGTTTCCTAGTAAGCGTATCCTAGAGTGGAAAGGGGGAATTTCTATACCTAAGGGTCAGTTTTGTCACGACCAAGGCTACACCCTAGACATGGCTGACACTCGAGAACCATTTCTGGTACTTAAGCGAACCCCTATCTTGGCTGACTGCAAACAGAAGACTAACTTGAGCATACATAAACATCAAACTGAAAGATATGCAAAATCAACAATGTATTAAATCTCAAAACTCTCTGAATATATTCAGTATCAAACATAAGTCTTAAAGGAAAACCTCTAGAACTGAAAGACTCTTCAAAACTGTTTATCTATGAAGCCTCTACTATACAAAGATGTGTGTCGGGACAAGACCCATGACTTTTCAAAAGAACTACTATTAACAACTCATAAAACTAGAGTCTTCCAGAAGATAGGAGGTCTTACTACAAAGCTGATGAGTGGATGAAGTGATCTCAAAGGACTCTTGTTGAGAATGCTAAGAATCTATATCATGTGGGGATATAGGACATCTCAACTAAGTGGATCCACTAAGCAAAAGTGATTTATCTAAAACGTATAATCATGTACCCATGTTGGCAAAACATCGTTTATAAGGATTTTGAGTTGTCTGAACTCATCCCTATAGTAGTGCTCAATACTACTCCCAATAATATATATACTCAGACTGGAATGTATAAAACATACTCTTTCTTTTGTTTGAGATAATTGCTCAAACTATCCTCTTAAAATATGTAACTCTATACTCAATTGCTCATTTAGAATACAAGGTTTCTCTTTACTCAATGTAAACATACTCTCTCTCTTCATGTAAAAAAGAAATATTTGGAAAATACTTAGTTCTCTTATACTTTTTTTCAAATCTTGGTTAAAACTCTTGTCCAAACTTCTCTTTAATTTCTCAAAAACTCAGTTTAAAACAAAAATGTTGACTTCAAAAGATTCTCAAAATATATAACCCAAAATAGGGTTCATGTTGAAATAGACATAAACGAATCAAATCAAGGATCTCATTAACAACATAGAAAACTCAATATCTAGAACTCAATAACTCAGAACTTAATGATACTACTCATCTCAAGAATTCTCAATTCATAGGGTTCATGCTCAAATATAAACATGAACAAATCAACTCAAGTATCTTAATGCATAATATATAACAATTCAATAATTAGGAAGATAATTTCAAAAATAATCTGGAACTGAACAACTCAAAATCATCTCATCTCAAGAATACTCAAATAGGAATACAACCCTAGATTACTCTTTTAGTAATTTGAAAGTAGATGTAGGCCGTGAGGATGAACTAGTCCAACACTATGATAGCCTTACATACCTGAAAGAAAACATTCTTGAAGAATCTTGAAGAACAACTTTATTAGAAGCCTTGAACCCCTAGCTTGAAGGAGATAAATCAACAAAACCTTTCTTGAGATTCTTGAATTAGTCTCTTGAAATCTCTATGGCCAAGAATTATAGTTTTCATTAGTGATTCATAATTGTATGGAGGAATTTTAGTTCGAAAGAATGGAATTCTTGGAGAATGACTTACATTGATGAAGAATTTTGAAAAAAGATTAAAATAATCTTGAATGGAAGTAGTCTACTTTGATTTTTCCTTAGGGTTTTGCCTTAGGATTTGAGAGAGAAGATAATGTTTGATTAAGATATGAAAATCTAATTGGTTTGGGCCTTTAATTAGTCAAGAAATTTGTTTAGGGTTTTCTTAGAGGTAAAAGACATAAATGACTCTTTTTAATTTTTTCTCGTCGGCTAATTTGTCATTGTACTATATCAGGTTACTAAAATGGTCATAACTTTCTACTCGGAACTCAGATTGACACAAAATTGGTGGCATTGAAGAAGATTCAAATACCTTTAATATGATAGGTTATGGGCCACGTAACTGTTTATATTCTAAGAGATATGATACTTTGAAGTTAACGGAAGTAGAATCTTACGTCAAAACTTAATCGGTATGGAAAATTTCAACTCAACTTTGTGCTAGGGGTTCTAGTGACCTTAATTCATATCTATTTCCATTCCACATAGAAAAATTGACCTTTACACATCTGAGAAATTCAAGAATCACTCGATACGACCTTACATGTAAATAAAGAATAGTTCAGGTCTTAGCTTAGATATTTTCTGGTCATACAATATATTTCCCCTAGGATTATTCATTCTTGAATGATGGTTAAATTGAGCATGGAAGGAAAATGAGTTTCTATCACTATCTCTCTCGACTTCTCAACTTGTCTACTAATATAGGTAGAACTGATTCATACTCAAAGTTTTGAAATTGGACTAGAGCATGCTTGGCACGAATGCTCACATAACAATTCAAGATTACAGACCACGACATGAAACAAGAGTATCCGGGCACAAAGTAAGAATAGGAATATTATGCCTTGAGTGATATGAATTGTATCTTTTAAGCTTAGCTACACTTCTCAACTATGCTCTCCTTTTTGATAACTACACTTCGTTAGTTGCAATTCATAGCTACCACTAGAGTATATGACTACTCTCACAAATGTCTATGTCAAATCACTTGCTAGGTCTAATATCTAATTCACATGGTGCTTAACATAAAATGGTTATACTTATCTAAACCATAAGATTTAGGTTTTATACCTATCTCATCCCAAGAATACTTATCCTTATAATTACATTCAACCAACCTTCAGCCCATGTCAACAAACCCCTAATGCATCATTCATTTGTTCATATGTTAACAACACCACATTCAAGCCTAGTACTATAACCAATCCATGAACTCCTACTAACCAATCCTTCTAAGAATTTCTCATTCTCTCATCATCTCTACCAATTGAAATTTCACGCATTACTACTAGGAACCGAATAATTGCTCTCATTTAACTAGTACTCATGGTAAAACCTCATATCATTATTCCTCCACATTTATAACCTTAAATGTAATAAGCACATCACCACCACCACAATAAGAAACATCAACCCTCTCCTTCTACCATTACACAACTACTATTGACAACATCACTATCAAAACTAAAAAGGATCATTGAAAGAATATTAAGGAGAAAGATCATAAGCACTATTCATTTGAGATATTTGATATACGAATATGCATGGCATAACATTATATTGCTAGCCATTGAGTGTAAATAAGGTATTTGCGCGACTGAGCATACTATGAGACATAAATGCTTATATGAACTGGTTCATATCATGAGAATGGTAACCATAACTTTATGGTGTAAGATTGCGATCAATGGGTTGACGTCTTTGCCTCTCATTCTGAGAACTGAGCATAGATGGATTTTTATGAGCATAGGTCGTGGATATAAGGCTAATATTAGAGACATCAACTAAATATTGTAATAATTGATCTTTGAGGAATATGCTAGAGTATGAAATGAATTGAAGTAACACTGTAACTCTTTCTGAACACATCACTATATGATTCTCCACACTTTAATTGGTTTCTCATATTATCATCTCCCTCTTAGGTTTGAAGCTGACACTTTAAAGCTATGGATTTATTCCATCATCTCTATACTGGTCTACATTCACTTTACTCTAATACTCGGGAAAGGCTTATCTTATGACTAATGAACTCTCCATGTGAAAGTACTAAGACTCCTTCTAAGATCTCTTTCTAAGATGCTTCTCTTAACCTCGTCTCATTACCTCTTTCTAAGATGATTCTCCTAACTTCTTCTCATTGGCTTATAAGGCTGCTTCATCTAACTCTTAAGGGAAAAAAAATAATGTATACATCAGCCTATTCCACATTAATAGCTCAAATATACTATCTAGGCACACATGAAAAATCATTAACTTAGATGGAACCTCGTCCAATTACATACGATCTCGGGTACACCTCTTATTGCTCTTGCTAATCTAATGTCGTAGACACACTCCCTTGCTCTCATCTAAGAGTCATACAACCACACTTTTACCACTCACACTTATCAAAATAACACCTTAATTTCTCACCTAATTTATGTCGAACCTACTAGATCAGATCTCGAACTAACAACATCACCCTTATGTTGTCATTATTTTTTTATCACGACACTCATATCAAATTCAAGCTTAAGGTCTAGTACTAAACACAATTTACAATAAGATTTCTCACATACTATACTAACTTATGAATACTGGATAAAATTAAGAAACACTCACCCTCTAAGACCACATGACAAGTAGTCAATCTTTATCTCTCAATCATCATACTTACAATTTACCGTGACATTCCATTTCACAACATAAGTACTACTTACACATACACTACACATCATTTCCTAATTAGTTCTATAACCCTTTAAATATCGTGCAGCTCTCCCTTCAAAATTATAAACTTATCTTAGATCTCTCACTTCATGAATACTCTTACTCTTCAATTCAGCACATATACTTGCTCGTTACTAACACATTGACACATCATCATAAACTCTTTTCTAGTTGAAGTATATGCTAACTCATCCTAACTAGTAACTATTTCTTCTACCCTCTGTCATGAACTCCATAGAAAATTATTATTCCTAAGTCTATACATAAAGGAAAACTCCTCATTAATGACTAACTAGGTACACTGCAACAAGATTTGCCTCATCAATATTTTCCTTTCTTAGATTATTATACCTCTGCATGCATTCATCTAACTCTGGGCACTTTTACTACTACTTCTTATAACATCGTAACTCATACTATCTTTCCAGGTGAAAATACCACAAAATCTCTAAAAAAACTTCCTCATAAGGTTGTCAAGTGAAACAAGGTTTAGAGAAGAAAGTCTAGGAGTACATCCCACTTTTAGCTCAAACGCATGATTTATATAAATAAGAGTGCATTCTTTTGAATCTCTACACTTAAGCTCACTCACATGCTTCTTTCAAGCCCCTCTGCACCCTCATGAATTTCAAAAGAATTTTGCTGAGAGTAACTCATCATTAAGGATCTGGGCTTTGCTTTTCAACTACCTTGAGTATGAGGGGTAGTCTAATGAATTTGAAAAACGTATGAGTTTGAATAAATTTCTTATGACATAGTGGTATTGCACGATTTAGAGTATGAAAGAAGAGAAATTTTTTTGAAATGTCCGTAGTTTGTCATCTATAGAACTGGGGACCTTACAAACATAAATAAGATAGTACTAACACGACTTCATAGACACCCTAGCACACTTGAACTATGTGCTCTGATATCAAGTTTTTCATGAGCCTACACCCTGAACATGGCCGGTACTCAAGAACCATTGTTGGTCCCCAAACAAACCCTCATCCTGGTGAATACAAGGGAAAGACTAACTCGAGCATTCCTAATCATCAAATTGTAAGAAATTCTAAATCAATAGTGTATTAAATCTCAAAAATCACAAAATATACTGAGTATTAAACCTAAGTTTTAAAGAAAAAACCTTTGAAACTGGAAGATACTCCAGAATTGTCTATTTATGAAGCCTCTATTATACAAAGATGAGTGTTGGGATAAGACCCACGACTTCTTAAATGACCTACTAGTAAAACCTCATAAAACTAGTCCTCCAGAAGATAAGCGGTCATACTCAAAAGCTCATGAGCAGATGAAGTGATCTCAACGGACTCTTGTTGAGAATCCTAAGAGCTTGTATCTACATCATTAAAACATGCAGGTCGAATGACATCAGTACATTGAATGTACAAGTATTTGATATAGCTGAATACCAAATAACTAAATGAAAAGAATACAATAGATATAGATATATACTCATAAATAAAGAAGTAAAATCATTAAAACTTTACAAAAAATTACTTACTCATCTTTGAAGTTAACATATTAAGTCATATAACAAAAATACATTTTAACTCTATTTGGGAGATTCTCTAAGCGACAACTATCACTATGAACATGATGATACAAAGTCTCAACCACGCTGCTTGAACTGTCCTATATCATGTCAAGATATAGGACACCTCAAATAAGTGGATCCACTTTGAAATAAGGATTCATCTAAAAAGTATGATCATGTGCCATGTTGGCAAGACATGGTTTATGAGGATTTTGAGTAGTCTAAACTCATCCCCATAGCAGTGCTCTATACTACTCCCAATAATATATATACTCATGCTCAAATGTATAAAACATACTCTTTCTTTTGTTTGAGATAAGTGCTCAAACTATCCTCTTAAAAGAGGTATCTGGTTTGAAATAACTCTAAACTCAATTGCTCATTTAAAAAACAAGGTTTATCTTTGCTCAATGTAAAAGTACTCTCTCTCCAAGTAAAAATGAAACATTTGGGAATTACTTAGTTCCCTTATACTTTTTCTCAAATCTTGGTTAAAACTCTTTCTCAAACTTCTCTTTATTTTCTCAAAACTCAGTTTAAAACAAAAATGTTGGCTTTAAAAGATTCTCAAAATTGATAACGCAAAATAGGGTTCATGCTGAAATATAGACATGAAAAAAATCAACTCAAGGATCTCAATAACAATATAGAAATCTCAATGCTCAGAACTCAGAACTTAACAATACTACTTATCTAAAGAATTTTCAATTCATAGGTTCATGCTGAAATATAGGCATGAACTAATAAACTCAAGAATATTAATGCATAACATATAGAAATTCAACTATTAGGAATAGAATTTTAAAAAGAATTCGGAACTCAAGAATTCTAAATCAACTCATCTGAAGAATACTCAAATCTTGGGATAGAACCCTAGATTACTCTTTTGCTGATTTGAAAGTAGATGTAGGGCTTGAGGATGAACTAGTGAAACACTATGCTAGACTTACATACCTGAAAGCACAAGGTTCTTGAAGAATATTGAAGAATAACTTGATTAGAAGCCTTGAAACCTTATCTTGAAGGAGAACAATCAACAAAACCTTTCTTGACATTCTTGAATTAGTTTCTTGAAATCTCTATGACCAAGAATTATAGTTTTCATTAGTGATTCATAATTGTATGGAGGAATTTGGTTGGAAAGAATGGAATTCTTGGAGAATGACTTACATTGAAGAAAAATCTTGAAAAAGATTTAAAGAATTTTGAATGGAAGTCTTCTACTTTGATTCTTGCTTAGGGTTTTTCCTAAGAATTTGAGAGAGAAGAGAATGTTAGATTAAGAGATCAAAATCTGTTTGGTTTGAGCCTTTAATTAGTGAAGAAATTGGTGTATGGTTTTCTTAGAAGTAAAAAGACATAAATCACCCCTTTTAATGTTTTTCCGTCGGATAATTCATCACTACACTATATCAGGTTGCTAAAATGGTCAAAACTTTCTACTCAAAACTCAGATTAATGCACAACTGGTGGTGTTGGAAAGAAGATATAAATACCTTTAATTGATATGTTATGGGCCACCTAACCCTTTATAATCTAAGAGATATGATTGTTTGAAGGTGACCCAAGTAGAATCTTACATCAAAACTTAATCGGTTTGGAAGTTTCAACTCAACTTTGTGCTAGGGGTTTAGTGACCTTAATTCATATCCAATTAATTCTACACTAAGAATTTCCCTTTAAACATATGTGAAATTTAAGAATCACCCAATACGACCTTACATGTAAATAAAGAATAGTTTGTGCCTTAGCTTAGAAATTTTTTGGGTGCTACAAATTTTTTCTTGTTCCTAAAACTATGTAAATGATTTCTAAGGGTTTCATATATTGTCTTGTTTGGTTTGGGGATACAAATTCTGAAACCCATAAACTATGTAAATGATTTCTAAGGGTTTCATATATTGTCTTATTTGGTTTGGGGATACAAATTCTGAAACCCATATTCTTGAGTCCGTACCCATTGTAAATGAGTTTCCGAAGTGTTTCTCGATGACCTACCTAATGTTTCTCCTGAAATGGAAATAGATTTCGGTATTGACCTTCTCACAGATACACAAGCTATCTCTATTATTCCTTAATGTATGGCTCCAGAAGAACTTATTGAATTAAAAAAGAAATTGAAAGATTTTGTGCATAAGAGTTTCATCTGATCGAGTATCTCTCCATAGGGTGCTCCAATTTTGTTTGTTCGTCAGAAAGATGGTTTACTTCATATGCATATTGATTACCAGTAATTAAAGATGGTTACCATTAAGAATAAGTATCCCTTTCCAAGGATTAATGATTCGTTTGATTAACTCCAAGGAGCAAGCTATTTCTCAAAAATTGACCTCCAGTCGAGTTATCACCAATTAAGAGTGACGAAAAGTGACATTCCAAAATCATCTTTTTGAACTCAGTATGTTTATTATGAATTCTTGATGATGTTGTTTGGTTTTACTAATGCTCCGACTGGATTATTTCATATGATGAATAGATTGTTTAGACAATATCTTGATATTTTTGTGATTGTGTTTATTGATGATATTTTGATTTATTCTCGAGTGAGGATGATCATGCCGATCATTTGAGAACTAGGTTGCAAATTCTTAAGAATCGTGAGTTAGATGCTATGTTTAATAAATGTCAGTTTTAATTGAGATTCGTGGTTTTTCTTGGTCACATTATTTCTGCTAAGGGAATTGAGGTTGATCCTAAGAAGATGAAAATGGTTAAGAATTGGTCTAGACCTCTATCCCCTTCGGATATACAGAGTTTCTTGGGGTTGGATGTTATTATAAAAGGTTTATGAATGGGCTTTGTTCGATTGCCTCTCTATTGACGGCATTGACCCAAAAGAAGGTTAAGTTCTTATAGTCGAAAACATCTGTAAAGAGTTTTCAAGAGTTGAAATATAGGTTAACCTTCGCTCCGATGTTGACCTTGTAGGAAGGTTTTGATGGGTTTGTGGTGTATTATAATGCTTCAAGGATTGGATCAGGGCATGTCCTTATGAAAAATGGGAACATCAATTGCTTATGCGTCAAGGAAACTTTAGATTCATAGAATGAACTATCCTACCCATGATTTGGAATTAGTGCTAGTTATTTTTGCCTTAAAATTTGGAGGCGTTATTTGTATAGTGTCCATGTAGATGATTTTACCGGCCATAAAAGATTGCAATATGTGTTCAATCAAAAGGATCTTAATCTTCGCCAAAGGAGTGGCTTGAGTTCTTAAAAAAATATGACATGAGTATCCTCTATCACCCCGGTAAGGCACATGTAGTGGTATATGCTCTTAGTCGACTTTCAATGGGTAGTGTTTCACATGTTAAGGAGGATAAAAAGGAGTTGATTCATGATGTGCATA
Organism: Solanum verrucosum; assembly: GCF_900185275.1. Lineage (NCBI taxonomy): Eukaryota > Viridiplantae > Streptophyta > Magnoliopsida > Solanales > Solanaceae > Solanum > Solanum verrucosum. Next base: position 2,509,558 of record NW_026020177.1, read on the forward strand.
GATTGACCCGATTGTGTGTCCGCTTTGTTGATTCTCATAATGGTTCAGAATCATCTTTTGTATCAGATGTAAAAGCTAAGCAAAGTCTTGATCCAATTTTGGTTGAGTTGAAAGAAGTAGTGCCTAAAAAGTTCGTTAAGGCATTCTTCCAAGGGGGGAATGGTGTGCTTCGATATCAAGGTCGTTTGTGTGTTCCCAATGTTGATGATTTGAGGGAGCAAATATTATCAGAGGCCTATAGTTCTCCATATTCCATTCACCCCGGAGACACCAAGATGTAATAAGACTTGCGGGAGGTCTACTGGTGGAATGAGATGCAGAAGGATATTGTGGGATTCGTGGCTAAGTGTCCTAATTGTCAACAAGTGAAAGTTAAGTATAAAAAATTGGGAGGTTTATCCCAAAATATTAGCATTCCTACGTGGAAGTGGGAAGACTTGAATATGGAATTTATTGTTGGTTTACCCCGAACTCGGCGGCAACATGACCAAATTTGGGTTATTCTGGATCGTATGATGGTATCAACTCATTTTATTCCTGTCAAGATTTCTTATTCGGTGGAAGATTATTCTAAGTTGTATCTAAATGAAATGGTTAGGTTGCATGGGGTTTCCCTATCCATTATCTCCAATCGTGGTCAATTTACTTCTCAATTTTGGAAATCCTTCCAAAAAGGTCTTCATACCCATGTCATACTTAGTACGACCTTTCATCCTTGAATTGATGGTCAAGCAGAACATACTATCCAAACTTTAGAATATATGTTGAGATCTTGGTGATTGATTTCAAGGGTAATATTGATGATCACTTACCTTTGATTGAGTTTGCTTATAAAAATAGTTATCATTCAAGTATTGGTATGGCTCCATTTGAATATCTTTATGGTAGGAGGTGTAGATCCTCCATATGTTGGGTTGATGTTGGTGAGGTTGCTTTGATAGGTCCCGACTTAGTGCATGAGATAATGGAGAAAGCTCTGCTTATTGGAGAAAGGTTGAAACAACTCAAAGTGGACAAAAGTTCTATGCCGATGTTAGAAGGAAAGATCTTGAGTTTTATATTGATGATTGAGTTTATTTGAAAATTTCACCTACAAAAGGTGTAATGAGGTTTGGTAAGAAAGGGAAGCTTATTCCCTTTTATATTGGTTCTTATCAAGTGTTGAGGCAGATATACCAGGTGGCTCATGAATTAGACTTACCCTCCAAATTATTGTTGGTACATTCGGTGTTCCATGTGTCCTTATTGATGAAGAGTATCAACGATTTAACATCTATAGTACCATTAAAGGGTCTTGGTATAAATGAAAACCTTTCTTATGAATAAGTTCTGGTTGAGATCTTGGTCTGACAAGTAAGAATGTTGAGGAATAAGGAAGTTGCATTTGTAAAGGTGTTGTGGAGGAATCAAATGGTTGGGGTTGCTACATGGGAGGCCAAAACCAATATGATGTCCTGATATCCTCATCGCTTTCCCTCTGACCGTACTCTAGCTTGAGGTATTTATCCCCTCATGATTCATTCTTGCGGATTCATGTGTTTTGGTCATTCTCATTTTCCTTATGCATGCATGTATGTTTTATGAAAATATGTTTTAAAGTATATATTAGCTTGGATCTAATTTTCTCTTTGATTATGTGTATTTATGTGATTGCATTCTTGTTGGGTTGTTAGATCTCTTCCACTACCCTTTTTATGCTGCCTTGAGTTTCATTCGAGGATGAATGTTTCCAAGAGAGATATTGTAACACCTCAGATTTCTAAAAAGGAATAGGTTGCATGAATTCTTGTCTACTAGTTCAGGTCTACGAGACCAATTTATGGTTTGTAGAACTTTCTATGGGTCATAGACCAGCCTCGTGGAAAGGAGGAAATAATATTTGAAAAAAATTAAGTTTCTGAACTTCTGTACGAGTTAACAGGCCAGTGCGTCGAATAGTGTATTAGTCGTAGATAGGTCTCATAAAAAGGTCCCACACTTCGTGAAATTTTATTGTCACATTTGATTTCTACGGTTGGGGTCTACGGACCATCGAAGGTCATAAGGGCCATAGATAGTTTTCATCAAAAGTTGGTCAAAATTAAGGCTTCTAAACTTTTGTACGGTTGACCGGGATGGTCCGTAGAAACTCCAAACCGTAGAAGGGTTCAATAGTTATTTTAAGGGTTTTTTGGGTCTTTTCCTAAATGTAATAAGCCTATGCGTTGTAGTTTTGGATTCTCTCCTAAGCCCTATATAAAGACTTTTAAGTCCTAAATCTACCCACCTTAAACCCATTCTCCTATTTTTCTCAAATCCCAACCAAATTTATTCTCCCAAATTCCCTCTCAACCTACAGAAGAAGAAGAAGATAGGGATCACTCCGAGGTCTTCGATTCACCATTCATCTTGGGATTTCAGTAGAAAGGTATGTGGTTATTCACCCATGTATTCCATTCCTCCATAGGGTCTCCAAGGTTTTCAATTTCAAATGATCAAATTAGGGTTCTTTTTAATTCTCCATGGTTTCTATTCAATTATGATTCAATGGTTTTTTGTCAATTATCTATTGCATGATTAAACGTAATTACATTATATTAAGTTGAAATCATATGAAGCCATGCATGATCTATGATTTTTAACTATGAACTTGTGAAGAACTCCTGAACCTATGAACTATGAATTTTGAAGGATGATGCATTTCTTATGAAAATAATGTTTATGATGATAGGGTGATTTTAGATAAAGGTATTAATGTTTTGAAAGTTTCTCTCACATTGGTGAAAGATTTTTTCCCACGATGCTTGAATTGTGTTTTAAGGATATATTCTACGTTTTAATTTAAAAGATGTGTATTTTAAATATGTTGTGAAAGTTTCTCTCACATACATTTGCCTATAGTGTTTCACTAATGTAAGGTTTGACACTTCTACCTCTCACGCTTGTGGCTAGTTGATCATTCTATCAGATTGAAGAGTTGGCGAGTCCTTATGTTCTGAGGACCAATACACATTTACTCGATTTCTTTCTTTCTTTTGTTTCAGATGATATATATGGTGAATGAGTTACGTCCCAACCAATTCTTTTGATGTTTAGATGGCTTGTTGATACTAAGTTATACTTCTTCCTTTTCAAACTCTTTTACGATATGAGATTGCTTCAGAGCTATGGATGAAAAGAAATATAAGAAGAAACATACTAGTAGAAAGATAAGAAAATTAAGAAGAAAATTAAACAAATTATATCCAGAATATAAACGACTCAATATCACAAAAATTGATAACGACAAATTAGATAAATTAATAGATAATATATCTAAAATAGAATATAAATATATTCAGTATCTAAAGATACAATGAATAACGAGAATAATGAATATAGGCAAAAACATACTGAAATAATTATAGCAAAAAGACAAGAATTAAGACATAGGCAAAATAGACTTAACAGTAATATATTTGCAGGAATTTGTAAAAACTCTATAATAGCACAGAAAAAAACTATTTTATATCTACAGATACAGATAGAAAGTTTAGAATATAAACTTCAACACAATCTATAAATGAATAAAGAAGAATACGCAATAGATGAAAAAACATATGAAAACTATGACGGATTAAAAATAAAAATAATATTTTCTAATCTAGGAAGAAGATACAAGAAAATAGGTGACAATCTAAGTTTAATGTTAGAAAAAGAAACGGTAAAACTAGAAGATAATTTAACTGCTATGATAAGAATAACAAAAGAAAATGAAGAAATTGATAGAAAAACGGAAATTGAAAAAATAAAACAACAAGCAAAAAAAGGAAGTACAACAATTAGAAGAAGTAAAAAATACTAAAATAACAGAACTAGAAAAAGAGCTGACAATGTTAAAAGAGATGTATGAAATGAAACAAAAAGAAAAAGAACAACAAACAAAATTAGCAAATGAGATAAATCAATTTAAAGAAAAATTGCAATTAGAAGTTGAATTAGAAGAAAAAGAAGAAAATAACCAAAATAATCTACCCGAAATAAGAATTGATGAAATAAATGATAATGATCTAGATGAACAACATTTGGAAACAAGCGAAACATATACGAAACTTTTAGCAAACATAGATAATACAAAGAATTTAGAAGTAAATACAGGAGACGTAGACATGGATGAAAAACCTAGTACATCAGGAATAGAAAACCCAAAAAATTTAAAATATTATAATGCCAACTATGGACAATATGATAAAGAAAAAACTATATGGGATAAAAGATTAAATAAAAAATGGACACCTAAACCAATAACTGAACAACATGATTTTTAGATTTAGACTGTGTAGCAGATATAAATAAAAAAATCCAATTATGGATGGAATATATATCAAAACAATTAATAAATAACAAAATAGGAATGACAGAAATACCAGGATATATAGAAAGAACACTTATAGGAACAGTAAAATTATGGCTACAAAATTTATCAGATGATAGTTTAAAAACTCTAAGAAGTAATAAAAAATCTAATGGTGAATTAGCTACTACAACTATGGAAATATTACATAAATACGAAATAGCTATAAGAAATGAATTTAGTAGTATGACAACAGAAGTAGAAGAACAAAATAGAGAAAAAATCATAAACCGGAATCTAATAACAAAATTACTAATATGTAATATGTGTTATATAGATGAATATACATGTGAATTTAGAAAATATTATTATAAATGAACATATAGCATAGAAGAAAGTAAGGAAATAAAAAAATTATATTTTACAAAATTACCAGAACCTTTTAATTCAAAAGTAATAAAAAGTTGGAATGAAACAGGATTAACAGATACCTTAGGAGCCAGAATAAAATTCTTACAATGATGGTTTATAGAACTATGTGAAAAACATAAAGATGAAATAAAAATGGAAAAATTACTAGTAAAAAACTTAGCATGTTGCAAAAATAAAACGGCACCCCAATTTGGTTGTACGGACAAATACTATAAAAAGATATATAACAAAAAATATAGATCAAAATATAAATATAAAAAATCAAGAAGAAGATACTATGTAAAAACTACAAAACCAAAAGACCATATAGACCAAAAAGAAAACTAACGGAATGTACTTGTTATAATTGTGGAAAATTAGGGCATATAACGAGAGATTGTAAATTACCTAAAAATCCAAAGAAAAAATAAATATCAAAAATAATAATAGACAATGAAAAATATACACAAATAGAATACGTAGATTATGAATTATAAAGTGAAGATAGCATATATGAATTATCAGAAAACGAAACAGACGAAATAGAAAATAATTCAGCAATAGAATCAGATAATGAACACTATATAAATGACTGAAACAGATATACAAATAATAACTAAAGAAAAATATCAAGATGAAGAATCGGCAGAACAAAAAATAATATTTGATAATAATATATTTGAACAAATAAAAGGAAAAGAATTAGACCTAAGCGTAGAAAAAATATTCGAAATACCAACAATAAGAAACTGGTTTAAACGACAAAAAGAAGAATATTATGTAGTAAGTCAAAGAGAACATATCATAGATTGCAAATACACCAAAGGAAAGGCTAAAATACCAATAATAAACAAACGAATAATAAATAAAGAAATACAAGACATTAAAGCTAAAAATCCAATTAAATATGTACATTTAGGAGGAACAAAAATACTAATAAAAGCATGTTTCAGAGAAGGAATAGATACACCCATATAAATATACTTAGCGGATGATAGAATTATACAACCCATCGAAAAAAGTATAATAAATGCAGTAAAAGGTAACCTCATATACCAAAAATTTAAATTTATAATAAGTGCTAACTACTCAGTAGCAATAAATGACAGAAACATACATAAATCGCTAGTATTATATTGGAAAATGTCAGGGATAAAACTAGCCCCAGGAAGTAAAATATTTACAGCTAGATGTAAAAACTTATATGTTTTAACAACAAAACATAAAATAACAGCAAAAAATAAAATAAATAAAATAAAAATAGAAAATCCTTTTGAAAGGATAGTTACAGTCATAGATAATAATGATTATAGTTATAATGAGATTGATATAGAAGAAGATTTAGAAATAGTAAAAGAAAGACTAAGTACATCAAAAAGAATAAACTATGAAATACCCCAAATATCATAAAAAATGAGTACCTCAAGAAGAATAGATAGAACTCCACAAAAATCAATAGAAGAAGAAATAGAACCATATCAATACTACATAACGGGAGTAATGGAACAACGAAAATATATAATATTAATAAATACAGGACAAGAAGAAAACTATATTACAAGAGAATTAGTAATAGAAGATGAAATAATTACTACTGAACAATCATGCCCTGAACTACCAAAGGCATTGATATATACCGAAGAAACTACGAAAAAGGAAATAATCATTGGAGGAGTACCAATAATAATAAAGTTTAAAGTATATCAAGGAGATAAAAATATCACTTTAGGAATAAAATGGTTAGAACAAGTGAAACCATATAATTTAGAAGACAAACAGTTAACAATAAATTATAATATTAAGAAGGTAATAATAAAAAGAACTTTCTTATGATAAAAACATGAAAATATATATACTTGCAAAGATAATAATAGAAGGATATTACAACATATATTATACACCAATGATAGACACAGGAGCAGAAACTAATATATGTAAATACAATTGCTTACCAGGAGATAAATGGGAAAAATTAAAAAACACCGATAGTAGTAACATGATTTAATAATGAAGGAAGCATGATTACATATAAGGCATAAAATATAAAAATACAAATATGGGATAAGATATTAACTATAGAAGAAATATATAACTTTGAATTAACCACAAAAGATATGCTATTAGGAATGCCATTTTTAGAAAAATTATACCCACATATAATAACAAAAACACACTGGTGGTTCACAACACCATGTAAACAAAAAATAGGAGCAAAAAGAGTAAATAACAAAAAACGAAAAACAACAGAATGGATAAAAGGAAGTGAGAAAATTACACAAAAATTAGAAAATATAAAAGAAGAAGACACTAAAATAGAATTAATTATATTCTCTATAGATAAAGTAAAAATAATCCAAGATAAGTTAGAATTATTATATAGTGAAGATCCTTTACAAGGATGGAAAAAACATAAAACAAAACTAAAAATTGAGCTAATTGATAATAATAGTATAATAACCCAAAAACCATTAAAATATAATTTTAATGATTTAACAGAATTTAAGATACATATAATCGAATTACTAGAAAAAGGGTATATACAAGAAAGCAATAGCAAGCATACAAGCCCAACATTTATAGTAAATAAACATAGTGAACAAAAAAGAGGAAAAAGTAGAATGGTTATTGATTATAGAAATTTAAATGCAGAAACTAAAACATGTAATTACCCAATACCAAATAAAATATTAAAAATAAGACAAATACAAGGATATAATTACTTTAGTAAATTTGACTGTAAATCAGGATTTTACCACTTAAAATTAGAAGAAGAAACTAAAAAACTTACAACATTTACAGTACCATAAGGATTTTATGAATGGAATGTATTACCATTTGGATATAAAAATGCCCCAGGTATATATCAACACTTTATGGATAACTACTTTAAACAACTAGAAAATTGTGTAGTATATATTGATGATATATTACTATATTCTAAAACTCAAGATGAACACATAAGATTATTAGAAAAATTCATACATATTATAGAATATTAAGGCATAAGTCTAAGCAAAAAGAAAGCAGACATAATGAAAAAGCAAATAGAATTTTTAGGAATACAAATAGATAAAAATGGAATAAAAATGCAAACACATATAGTACAAAAAATAATTAACTCAAATGAACAATTAGATACAAAAAAGAAATTACAATCATTTCTAGGACTAATAAATCAAGTAAGAGAATACATACCAAAATTAGTAGGGAATTTAAAACTATTACAACAAAAGTTAAAGAAAGATGTAGAATACTAGTTTGATAAAAAAAGACCAAACACAAATACAAAAAATAAAATTATTATGTAAGAACCTACCTAAACTATATTTTCCGGATGAAAACAAAAAAATTACTTATATAGTAGAATCAGACGCCAGTGAAAAAAGTTATGGAGGAGTGTTAAAATACAGGTATGATGAAGAAAAAATAGAATATCATTGCAGATATTATTCAGGAACATTTACTAATACGGAAATGAAATGGGAAATAAATAGGAAAGAATTATATTCAGTATATAAATGTTTATTATCATTTGAACCATATATTGTATATAACAAATTTATTATAAGAACGGATAACACACAAGTAAAATGGTGGCTAACAAGAAAAATACAAGATTCGGTAACTACAAAAGAAATAAGAAGATTGGTATTAAATATATTAAATTTTACATTTACTATTGAAGTAATAAAAACTGACAAGAATGTTAATGCAGATTACTTATCAAGACAAAGCTACTCAAACTGAGAAAGAAAATACAATTGAAGATATATTCAAAGCCATTACTACACTTTGTATCAAAGTGGACAGTATGGACAATGAGATACAAAAGCTAAAGACTAATGAAGATAATCTGAAGTCTAAAGCTAGTACAAGTCAGCAGCATGACTATAAAAATGCGGAGCTAAGTCGATCGGAAGACTTTAAAAATCCAGATCTAAGAGGTGACATTGGGAAACACCTTAAAACCCATAATGATTGTCTAAATATAGCTGCAGGTACAAGAAGACCAGTTATTGAAAAACAACGAAATACAAATCTAAATCAGTTATTTGAAAAGCCAATTACACAAAAAATAAAAAATCCATTAACCATAGAACCACAAACTTCAACGTATGCAGATAGCCTACAACCTGAGAAAAAGGTGTATAACCACATCACAAGGACATACCTCAAAAATATGTACAAAATATAGAGTAACCTAAACCTCAATCCCAGATCTACCACTACAAAAGATCCAAACCAAGACTATATAACCCAGAAATTACAATGATACAATAAACTAATTGCACAGCCAAAACCAATGCTAACCTAGTTAAAACATGTTATAATTATGGATTAATAAGTACTGCATATACTTATGACGGAGAAGAACTAAGTGGTATACAAGAATTATACAAAGCATTTATTATATACAAAATAGTGACCAAAGAAAATTTATTTTATGTAAAATTCTATATGGCAACAACAGAGATATTACATGAGGAGATAAAACCTCCTATTCAGGTTATAAAGATAGGCCTGACCAAAGAGATGATAATACCGAAAGATATTGGAGAACAACCAGAAATTCCAAAAATTGAGATACCCAATTTCTATGCCAATAAAAGAATAATTGGTATATCAACTATAATACAAGAACTAGCCAATAATTATTTGAATGGAAATGCTATATGGAGTTATTATTCCAGAGATCAATTAATGGTTTATGCTAATTCAAGGGAGCTAAGGAAGTCAGATATGGATGAAGTCCAGAAATGGATTTTATCATTATTAAAGCCAGAAGAAAGACCTTCAACAAGAGCATTAAAGGCAGGATTTATTTTATCAGAACTATTAACTAGATACTGTAAACTAATTGGACATAAATATCCTGACCATATATGTTCAAAATGTAATGGAGAAGATAATGTGATTCCCGATGTCCAGCTGAAATGATCAAATAAGATACAGACGAAAGAAGATAAGAAGAAGAAGACAAGAAGAAGAAAGAAAAAATAAAAAGATAAGGCAAAGAATAGATATGGCCAAAAGAAAATAATATAAAAAAGTATCATGTAAATATTATTAGTCTTATTGTGTCTTATTGTAAGAAGACAAGTGTAAAGTGGAGTGTGCATTATTGTGTAGTGTAAATTATGGTAGTGTTAAAAAGTCATATAGTATGTAAGTAGTAGGTATGGTAGGTGTAAGTAGCACATTATTGTGCATTATTGTAAAGTAATGCATTATTATGCATTACTGTAGAGATAAAATTTGAAAGTGTAGTAGATAGGATTTCCTTTCTATATAAAGGAAGGAACATGTAACATAAAAAGGCAGACTGAAATAAACGAAGCACTTTCATAAACACTCTCTCAAATATTTAATACTTAAGCTATTCATATTTAATAGATAATGGAAAAAACTTCAGATATCATGGATAAGCAAGAGGCAAATATATATTGTTCAAAAAATATGCAGAACTAATTTCATATATTCCTGAATATCATATATATGATTGAATAAATTTATGTTAGTTATTATGTATTAGAATTATTTGAATCATGATTTCTAGTTTATTAGCACACTGGAAACAGGGAGAAAACTTCTATACTATGCCATCCTAATGTTGAAACCGGTAGGCGAAGAAAGCCGTTTAGGGGAGTAAACAAAGTTGAGGCGCTGAAAAGAAGGAAGTATCCGCTAAAGTACGATGGTAGTAGTGACAGGCGAACATGATATACAAATAATCTAGTTCATAATGATCTAATATGAATTTAATCAATTATGAATATGATAGGAAGGAATAATTGAAAATAAAAAACTGCATAACAATGGACATGGCTACAAACATGCATGATGAAATAATAAAAAACTATGAAACTTTAATCCTATCTATACTTAAAGATATAGAAATAATTGAATTAAGAAGAATAATATGGGAAAAAATATTTAATGATAACAGATCAGAAGATATATTAAACCAACAATGGTAGGAAATAGACCTATATGATTTAGACCTCGAAAGAATAGAATGGTATGATTTAGAAATAAATTCAAACTAAAATGAACTACGAATATTTACAATATTGGACAGAATCTATGGAAGATATAAAACTATTAGAACAATTAATCGAAGAAAATTTATATATGTACCTAAGAACCTAAGATATGTTATATCTAGAATATATCATAAATAATATTAAAGAGATATCAAGATTAAGACCCTTGAAAAAGGAATATTATGATAAAATCTTTAAGATAAATTCCTCACTTACCACACTAGCACCTACCACACTACCAAAGATATGACTTCCTCAACTAGCGATTCCGCACCCCTGAAAAATGGTATCATTTCTATTATCTTGTATGATGTATGCTAAGTGCTTTGTATTGGGCCTTTTCGGGTTTTATACACCACATTCCACCTAGGGTATACTTTGGGTTGTGACAAGTGAGGTTCTTAACCTTTGTTATGTTTATAGAATCCCGTATTCCCTTGTTTTATGAGTTGGGGAGTAATGGGATATGAGGATGGGTTTGGTTTATTCATATGTTGCTAATGAGGAAACTTGATGGTTTATTGATATGTGATTATTGAGAATGGTTTGGTTTAATTGTGGTGACTCATTTGATAATTTAACTCTATTATTTTGATGTGGCTTGTGTATTTATATGTAAATTGTCATTTGTCATATTTTTGTTAACATGCATACTTGTATTAGTGTTGAAGGACTGTGATGAGATTATTGTGATGAAAATGCCAATGGAAAATGATTTTTGCAAGTTCTATATTGAGGGATCGAGGCACACGCTCCGTGCATGTTCTATCTTAAGGGATCGGGCCACACGCTCCGTGGCTGATGCATGTACTGATAAAGCTTCCATAGGTTCTGGTCTGAGTCTCAATGGATGCTATCGTAGGATAAACGTGTATCACCTTACATGATATGGCATTTTGTTGCAATGCACATCATTACCATTTATGAACTTGAGTGTGCTATTGAAGAACTTTTTATTGTTTATCATTGTATGTATGTTGATGACATGTGCCTAGTGAATGTGGTTATTGTGCAATGTATTAAATGAATTGAAAACGGTTAGGTTGGGTTGAATTTTTATGCAGGTTGTAGCTATGAGGAGGTTCAATTGGATCGTTAGAAGTACCTGTATTCTATAATACTTTGCTTTGCATTTAGGAGTTTGCTTCTTGAGTACCGTTTTGCTTGGTATTCATCCCTTGCTTCTACATTGTGTAGGTTATGAGCCATGATCTTTGTGATTCTCTAAGTTCTCTTTTTGTCTAAGGCATCCTGTAGTGATTTTTGAGGTAGTTGTTTGTCATCCTAGTAGACCCTCTTACTCCCACAAATGATTTTGTTCTATAAAAATAATGACATTTGAGACTTGTATTTTCTTTCTATCAATTGTAACAAATAAGATTCTTGTACTCATAAAAACCAAATTTTGGGAGTTTATGTCACGCCCTGAGGCTACCCCCTAGACGAAACATGGGACCCAAGATCAGAAGTGACCCCAAGCTAACCCTGAGTCTGGCATATAACATGCATAAAAATTAACTAAGTAAATCATGTGCTATGCATAAGCTAAAATAATTGGATATCTAGAATGTGAAAAAGCCAACTAGTCTGAATATATTAGATATAATAAGAGTTTAGTGATGACTGAAAAAATACTTAACAACTCGAGCTAACTCTACTACCATGTCTGAAAAACCTCTAACTGAATTCAGTTGCTGGGACATGCCCCCAGCTAACTCTAACAAGATTAAAAACTGAAATAAAGACTAATAAATAAGCACTTTATTGTCCACGATGTATGAGGACTCACTAGTGAATCTTGAGAATTCAGACTGGGAGTCTAACTAAGCGTGATCTGGATGTTCAACGCCTGAACCTACATCTTAAAATGATGTAGCGCAAAATTATGCGTCGGTACGATGAATGTACTGAGCATGCAGGATATAGATATGCTAAATTGAACAATATAAATATAATCTGAATAAAGAAATAAATTGTATTGAAGTATAACTGAAAACTAAACTGGATGTAATGACCAAGTACTAATCATGAAGATAATATGTTGAACTAAATACAAATGTAAATGTTGAAAACATGGTCAATGCAATAAGTGTCTGACTGTGGGAGGTCCTATTAACCGACATAAACCACATTAACTAAACGTGGAGTTTGATGTATATGCCCCATAAATAGGACCCGATATACCTTGTTAGGGGTATAGAGGCATGACTCTAGCGTGATCACTAAAATTGATGCCCAATAGAGGGGACTTATAAACCAACGCGAGCACGTAGTTCTAGGACTTAAGGGTACGATGAACCCTAGTCCAACTCGGTGATATGTCTACTCCCAACTGAATATGAAAATCTAAAATGCACTAAAATACTGAGTAGCTCAAAGTACTGATTGCCAACCGAGAATGCAACATATATATACTGAAGATATGACATTCGAATTTTGAAACATGATATTCTGTATGATTTGCCTAGTAAGTATAATTCAGGAATTATGATAAATTTACACAAGTTAGGGTTCTGGGTTCTATGCATTGAACTACACTAATTTGCAAAGAAATAGGCTATTTAGATCATGGAATCTATAACAGCTAAAATCACAACAAATCTCCAAAATCTTGAAACCTTGGTTCGGAATAGTTTATGAGAAATTAAAGAATTGTCTAAATTCTAGGGACCTAATAGGTGAAAGGAACCCACTAGTGAAATCCCACATACCTGGTGACAAAAACTATGAAGAAATCCTTTAGGTTTTGGGGCTCAACTTGAAGAAAACCTCTGCTTGTTCTTGGATGAAACTATCACCTCTTTCTAACCTTTTCTTTCTAAGTTAGATGATTTTAGGAGAATGACGGTTCTAGGTTGTTTCTGAATAGATTATTAGGCTTAGACTGAGTAAAATGATATAGTTTAGGCATCAAACGACGTAGTTTAAATGCCAAACTCTTTGGGAAAAAGACCAAAACAACCCTGACTTAAATTTTGACGAACATCTTTCACGGGCCCATTCACCGATTGTGTGAAGACCACGGGCCGTATGGGCAACTGTGGTTTCTCACAGATGTTGGGGTTGTACTGTGTGGGTTTCTATGGATTGTTTAGTAGTCTGTGGTTCCTCACAGGGCCTTGGTTGTTTCTTGTAACACCCGTATCCGAAACAGACCAAATAGCACACTTGACAGAACCTGCAGATGCCACCAACGGTGGCCACCCACGGCCCGTAGGTGTGGTCCGTTGGTTGGCCACCCAGGATCTCCATAAAAGTCCAGAACAACGCTAGGACCTATGGATCGTAGGTGGGACCATGGTCCGTGGTTCGGGCCCACAGTCTTCAACTTCTAGACACCGTTTAACGGCCGACCAGAGCGGACTGCGGTCTATCCACGGTCCTTCAGCCTGGCCCGTCGGTGACCCATGATGGCTTTTAAGTCATGGGTCGTTTGGTCTTTTCCCTATGCATTGGAAACCTAAACTACATCGTTTAACCCTCTAAACTACGTAGTTTTGGTTAGTTTAAGCATAGCAATTTACTTAAAACCTACCCTAGGCAAATCATTCACCAAAATTCAAAAAACTTAGAACACAGAGAGGAGAAAGAGTCGACCAACTCTTCTAACAACGCAACAAGGTTTCTTCAGTTCCAGCCTAGAAATAAAAAGATTTCTCCATGAAATTCGTCACCAGGTATGTGGGATTTCACTAGTGGGTTTCTTTCACCCATTACGTCCATACATTTCAATCAAAATCTTGATTCTCTAAATACTGTTTAGACCTAGGGTTTCTAGAACTTTAGATAATTGTTGTGATTTTGCTATTAGAATACTCCAAATCATATTAGGATGATTTTGTAACATTGTTCCTTAGTTTCTTTCATGAAATTCAGAAACCTAGATGTGTTGATTCGTTTAGTTCATAAATTAAACTTGTTAGGCCAGTTTGTACAGATATACATGCATTAGTTCCAAATGTTTCCTTATCAATACATTATTGTTGCATTTTCATTTAGCATGTCAGAACAGTGAGCTATCCATTATATTTCAGTTATGTCGTAATGTATATATATTCAGTTGGCAGTAGTCTTAACACCGAGTTTTACTAGGGTCAGTGACCCTCATAGTCCCAGAACTACGTGCCCCTGTCGGTTTGTAAGTCTCCTGTGTGGGCATTAGATTTAGTGATCACACTAGTCATGCCTTTATACCCTTGGCAAGGTATATTGGGTCCTCTCGATGGGGCGTATACATCGGACTCCACATTTAGCTCATGTAGTTTTATGTCGGTTATTAGTAGCTCTCACAGTTAGATTCTAGTGCATTTGACCAGGTTTCCATTTACATTTCAGTATTCAGTTTCACCATGTTATGTACTTAGTCATTGCATTCAATTTAGTTCATGTTCAGTATGTTCAGTATATTCTTTATGGTCATCTTATATCATTGATCAGTATGTTCTATTAAGTAATATATATATATTGTTCAGTTTTATCCTATTCTGCATGTTCAGTACCTTTCAAGTACTGACACATACTCTGCGCTACATCTTTTCGTGATGTAGGTTCAGGTCCTCATAATTCAAATCACGCATAGATCGGCTCTCGATCTTCTTTTCAGTAGCTTCAGTGGTGAGTCCTCATATTTTGAGGACAATAGACATGTTTCTATATTTAGTCTTTTCATTTCAGTTTTCAGTATTTGCTAGAGTTAGCTGGGGGCATGTTCTAGCATCTCTGGTCAGTTAGAGGCTTATTTCAGACATAAACAAATTTAGCTTAGTAATTGAGTTATAGTTCAGTGTTATAAACTCTATTCCAGTTTTTATATATTTAGATTTAGATTGGGTATTCCCCATCATTTAGTTTATCTTATGTTTTTAGCTTCCTCACAATAAATTTTAAGTATGCTTCTCATATGTCAACTCAGGGTTAGCTTGGGGTCACTCGTGATCCTAGGTCCTTTGTTTTCTTCAAGGGGGTAGCCTTGGGGCGTGACAAACTTGATATCTGAGCCTTTGGTTTAAGTATCATAGAATGTCTAAAAATCCGCACTTAGAATAATCATTTTCATGGGTGTGAAGTGTATCACATCTAATGAGACGGAGGCTACGAAGTGTTTTAGAAAAAACTTCACTTTCTTGTTGTTCTTATCGTTCTTGGGTATGATCTACCTTCTAACTCGTCGTTATGAGTTTCAGATCATGCCTCCTCATAGAGCTTACCAAAGGAATGTTAATTCGCGCAATGCTAACACAGCTCCTCTAGTCCCAGATAAGGAAGTTTCGAATGCAGAGTTTCAGAATGCCATTTTACTTTTGACTAACCAGAACAATCAACAGGTTCAGTTCATGCAAATTCTAGGGATGGATCAACAACAACTAGGGTCTGAAACTTTGTCTATATGAATCTACCAGAATTTTTAGGGTCACAAGTTGGAGAAGACCCCAGAACTTTATTAATGAGGTCAAGAAAATCTTTGGAGGTATATAAGTGACTGGAAATGACAGGGTAGAGTTGGCGTCCTACCAGCTTAAGGATGTAGCTCACATCTGGTTTAGTCAGTGGACAAAAAATAGGGGTACATATGCGGTTCCTATCACTTGGGAGTGTTTTAATAGAGCTTTCCTGTATAGGTTCTTCCCAAGAGAGTTGAGGGAGGCAAAAGCTCAGGAGTTCATGAATTTGAGTCGAGGTAACATGTCAGTCCAAGATTATGGACTCAAGTTCAATTAACTCTCCAGGCATGCTCCACATATGGTTGCTGATTCGAGGGCACAGATGAATACGTTTCTGTTTGGAGTATCCGACCTAGTGAAAATAGAGTGTCGAAATGCTATGTTGCTGGAAGATATGAATATCTCTAGGCTTCTGACTCATGCTCAGCAGGTTGAGGGAGACAATCTTAGGGAATAGGCTAAGGACAATAACAAGGCTAGGACAGGTAACTATGAGTACTCTCAGCAGAAGTCGGGTGGTGGAAATTGCTCTCAATTTCAGCAGAAATAGTTAGCTCTAGCACATTCATCAGCTAGTGCTCTATCCTCCAAGTTCTGAAAGGATCATAAAGATAGGACATCAGTCTCTAAGTCTCAGTGGAGTGTTTTAGGTACTAGAACCTATCAAACTTGTCCAAAATGTTGTAAGAACCATCCGGGCGAGAGTCTTGCAGGGAAAGAATGGTGTTTTGGATGTGGTCAGTCTAACCATAGGTTGAGGGATTGCCATTTTCCTAAATAGGGACATGGAGGTAACAATAGTAGGGCTCAATTTACAACTCCAGCAACACCAAAAAGGTCGCCCAACTCAGCATGGTGCTTCATTTGGTACAGGTGGCGGTCAGCGCCAAAACAAGTTGTATGTGCTCCAAGATCGCCAGGACTAAGAAGATTTTCTTGATGTGGTCACTGGTACGTTACGAGTCTTTCACTTAGATGTTTATGCTTTGTTAGATCCAGAGGCTACTCTTTCCTTTGTAACTCCATATATAGCAGTGAACTTCAATGTCAGTCCAGAAACTCTCTCATAACCCTTCTCAGTCTCTATTCCAGATGGTGACCTAGTTATAGCTAGATGGGTATATAGAAATTGCCCCATCACAGTCTCTCAGAAAGTCACTTTAGCAGATCTTGTAGAGTTGGAAATGGTAGACTTTGATATCATTCTAGGCATGGATTGGTTACATTCCTGTTATGCCTCAGTCGATTGTAGAACTAGGATCGTTCGTTTCCAGTTTTCAAGTGAGCCAGTCTTAGAGTAGAAGGGTAATAGCTTAGTGCCTATAGGTCGATTCATTTCTTACCTTAAGGCCAGAAAGATGATTTCCAAGAGGTATATCATCATCTAGTTCGGGTTAAGGATTTCGGCTTTGAAACCCTAACTTTTGAGTCAGTTCCTGTAGTAAATAGGTTCCCAAAACTATTTCCAGAAGATCTTCCCGGACTTCCTCTCGAAAGGGAAATTGACTTCGGAATTGATCTCCTTCCAGATACCCAGCCTATTATATTCCTCCTTACATAATGGCTCCAGCTGAGCATAAGGAATTGAAAGAGCAGTTGAAAGACCTTCTAGATAAGGGCTTCATCAGACCAAGTATTTCCCCATGGGGTGCACCAGTGTTGTTTGTGAAAAAGAAAGATGGTTCTCTCAGGATGTGCATTGACTATCGACAGTTGAACAAGGTCACAATCAAGAATAAGTACCCTATCCCCAGGATTGATAACTTGTTTGACCAACTTCAGAGTGCTAGTCATTTTTCGAAGATAGACCTTAGATCTGTTTGTCATCATCTTAGAGTCAGAGAAAGTAACATCCCGAAAATAGCCTTCAGAACTTGGTATGGTCATTATGAATTTGTAGTTATGTGTTTTGGACTAACCAATGCTCCTGCAGCTTTCATGGATTTGATGAACAGGGTATTCAACCAGTATTTGGACTTGTTCGTTATCGTCTTTATTGATGATATCCTCATTTACTCTAGGAATGAGGAAGAACACGCGACTCATTTGAGGGTTGTCCTACAAACTCTCAAAGATTGCCAGTTATTCGCTAAGTTTAGCAAATGTGAGTTTTGGTTACAATCAGTTGCTATCCTTGGGCATATAATGTCTAGCAAAGGGAACTGAGTGAATTCTCTAAAAATAGATGCAGTGAAACATTGGCCCAGACCCACCTCTCCAACAAACATCAGAAGTTCTTGGGTTTGGTAGGTTATTACAGAATGTTCGTGGAAGGATTTTCATCCATAACTTCTCCATTGACTAAGTTGACTCAGAAAAAAGTTAAGTTTTAGTGGTAAAATGAGTGTTAGAAGAGCTTCTCAGAAATGAAAACTATGTTGACTATAGCTCATGTTTTACCTATACCAGAGGGTTCAGATGGTTATGTGATCTATTGTGATGCATCCAGAGTCATCTTGGGTTGTGTGTTGATATAACAAGGTAAGGTTATAGCTTATGCTTCTAGACAACTTAAGGTGCATGAGAAGAATTATTTGACTTGTGACCTCGAGCTTGCAACCGTAGTATTTTCCCTAAAGATTTGGGGGCATTACTTGTATAGTGTCCACGTAGATGTGTTCACAAACCATAAAAGCCTTCAGTATGTTTCACCCATAAATAGTTAAATCTTCACCACAGGAGATGGCTTGAATTTCTCAGGGACTATGATATGAATGTGCTTTACCATCCTGGTAAGGCCAATGTAGTAGCTGATGCTCTTAGCAGACTATCTATGGGTAGTGTAGCACATGTTGAGAAAGAAAGGAAGAAATTGGCAAAGGATATTCACCGGCTTGCTCGCTTAGGAGTTTGCCTTATGAGCATATCAGATGATGGTGTGACAGTTCAGAATAGGTTTGAATTTTCATTAGTAGCGGAGGTTAAGGGAAAACAAGATAGTGATCCTATATTGCTTCAATTGAAGGGTGCAGACGTGCAGTCCATCAGCAGAAAGTTGACGTTTTCTCCCAAGGGAGAGATGGTGTGCTTCGCTACCAGGGTCATTTATGTGTTCCTAAGGTAGGAGAGTTGAGACAGAAAATCCTTACAGAAACCCATAACTCCAGGTATTCTATTCATCCAGATGCCACCAAGATGTACCGTGATCTGCGGGAAGTCTTTTGGTGGAATGACATGAAAAGGGATATAGCAGATTTTGTGGCTAAGAACCCTAATTGTCAACAAGTGAAGGCAAAACATCAAAAATCGGAGGGGGGGGGGGTATGACTCAAGATATAAACATTCCTACAAGGAATTGGGAAGTGATAAACATGGAATTCATTATAGGTTTACCTCATACTCGCAGACAACATGACTCTAGTTGGGTAATAGTAGACAGGGTTACTAAGTCCACTCACATTTTGGCTATTAAGACTAAAGATTCAGTGAAGGACTACACCAATCTTTACATTAATGAGATAGTCAGGTAGCGTGGGGTTTCTTTATCCATCATTTCAGATAGAGGTCCTCAGTTTACCTCCCATTTCTGGAAGTCTTTTCGGAAAGGTCTTGGTACCCAGGTAAATCTCAGCACAACATTTCATCCGCATATGGATGGTCAGGCAGAGCGTACCATTCAGACTTTAGAGGACATGTTGAGATCTTGCGTGATTGACTTCAGGAGTAGTTGGGATGATCACCTTCCTTTTATTGAGTTTGCCTATAATAATATCTACCATTCCAGTATTCAGATGGCCCCTTATGAGGCATTATATGGTTGTAGATGTAGATCTCTAGTTGGTTGGCTTGAAATAGGTGAAGCAACATTGATTGGGCCGGATTCAGTGCATAAGGCAATCGAAAAAGTTCAGCTCATCAGAGATAGACTTAAGACAACTCAGAGTCATCAGAAGTCTTATGCAGATGTGAGAAGTAGGGCCATAGAGTTTGAGATTGATGACTTAGTTTTCTTGAAAGTATCACCTATGAAGGGGGTGATGAGGTTTGGCAAGAAAAGGAAGATCAGTCCCAGATATGTAGGTACTTACAGGATCTTGGAAAGGACTGGTAAAGTGGTTGATGAATTAGAGTTGCCAGCAGAACTAGTAGCAGTCCATCCAGTCTTTCACATTTCCTTATTGAAGAAATGTTTTTGTGATCCAACATCCATAGTACTATCAGAAAGTGTGGCTGTGAAAGATAGTCTTACCTATGAAGAGGTGTCAGTTGAAATTCTTGATCGTCAGGTTCAAAGGTTGAGAAACAAAGAAGTCGCTTCAGTTAAGGTTTTGTGGAGAAGTCAGTTCGTAAAGGGAGCTACTTGGGAAGCAGAAGCAGCCATGAAGGCCAAGTATCCTCCTCTATTTCCTTCCCATTCCATTCTAGCTTGAGGTAATAGTTCCTCTCCAGTCTTTCAGTTACTCATGCATAAATTCAGTCTTAGTATTTTGTTCCTTCAGTTTTACTTACATTTTCAGCGTATTTGCATTTTCTTGAAACTTTGTTAAGTCAGATTTCAGTACTTAGTGGTAGGGTTTGCAACTCTTTCCCTAGATATTCAGCTACTTTAGACTTCATTTGAGGACGAATGTTCCCAAGGGGGAGATTCGTATTCGAAACAGACCAAATAGAAGACTTGACAGAACCTGCAGGTGTCACCAGACCACGGACCGTAGATGTGGTCTGTTGGTCAGCCACCTAGGATCTCCAAAAAAGTCCAGAACCACGCCAGGACATATGGACCGTAGGAGGGACCACGGTTCATGGTCCAGGTCCGTGGTGTTGGCCCCCAGTTTTCAACTCCCAGATGCTGAAAGACGACTGACAAGAATGGACCGTCGGTTCATCCATGGTCCATTGGTCGAGGCCATCGGTGACCCTCAACAGCTTATAAGTCAGGGGTCAATTGGTATTTTTCCTATGCGTTGGACACCTAAACTACGTTGTTTAACCCCTAAACTATGTAGTTTTGGTCAGTTTAAGCTTAGTAATTTACTTAGAACCTACCCTAGTAAAATAATTCACAAAAATTCATAAAACTTAGAACGCAGAGAGGAGAAAGAGTCGACCAACCCTTCCAAGAACGCAACAAGGTTTCTTCAGTTCCAGCCCCGGAATCAAAAGATTTCTTCGTGAAATTCATCACCAGGTATGTGGGATTTCATTAGTGGGTTCAATTCACCCATTAGGTCCCTAGATTTCAGTCAGAATCTTGATTCACTAAATACTGTTTAGACCTAGGGTTTCTAGAACTTCAGATAATTGATGTGATTTAGCTGTTAGAATACTCCAAATCAGATTATCATGATTTCGTAACATTGGCGCTTAGTTTCTTGAATGAAATTCAGAAACCTAGATGTGTTTATTCGTTTAGTTCATGAATTCCACATGCTAGGCCAGTTTGTACAGATATACATACATCAATTCCGAATGTTTCATTATTAGTACATTAAAGTTGCATTTTCAGTTAGCAGGTCAGAACAGTGAGCTATCCATTATATTTCAGTTATGTTGTAATGTACATATATTAGGTTGGGAGTAGGATTTACACCGAGTGGGACTAGGGTCAGTCACCTTCATAGTTCTAGAACTATGTGCCCCTGTAGGTTTGTAAGTCCCCTCTGTGGGCATTATATTTAGTGATCATGCCAGTCATGCCTTTATACCCTTGGCAAGGTATATTGGGTCCTCTCGATGGGGCGTATATATCGGACTCCACAGTTAGCTCATGTAGCTTTATGTCGGTTATTAGTAGCTCCCACAGTTAGATTCGAGTGCATTTGACCAGGTTCCCAGTTACATTTTAGTATTCACTTTCATCATGTTATGTACTTAGTCATTGCATTCAGTTTAGTTCATGTTCAGTATGTTCAATATATTATTCATGTTCATCTTATATCATTGATCAATATGCTTTATTCAATTATATATATTGTTCAGCTTTATCCTATCATGCATGCTCAGTACCTTTCAAGTACTGATGCATACTCTGCGCTACATCTTTTCGTAATGTAGGTTAAGGTCCTCAACATTCAGATCATGCATAGATCGGCTCCCGATCTTCTTTTCATCAGCTTCAGTAGTGAGTCCTCATATTTCGAGGACAATAGACATGTTTCTATAATTACTCTTTTCATTTCAATTTTCTGTATTTGCTAGAGTTAGCTGGGGGGAATGCCCTAGCATCTCTAGTCAGTTAGAGGCTTAATTCGGACATAGAAAGATTCATCTTAGTATTTGAGTTATAGTTCACTGTTATAAAATCTATTCCAGTTTTTATATATTCAAACTTAGATTGGGTATTTCCCATCATTTAGTTTATCTTATGTTTTTAGCTTCCACACAATATTTGTTAAAGTATGCTTATTATATGCCAACTCAGGGTTAGCTTAGGGTCACTCGTGATCCTAGGTCCCATGTTTTTGTCAAGGGGGTAGCCTTGGGGCGTGATAATTCTTGTTTGTTTTCCCTGCCAACATGAAGGCCTATGTGGAGTTCCACGGCTCGTGTAGGGGTTCGTGGTCCTTCACCTTATTGGTGGGTGTGAGCCACGATAAGGGTGATGGGTCGTAGTCCTATTAACGGTCCATGGGCCCCACTATGGTCCACACTTTTTCCTCTTGTGCTGTCTTAGTTAGATTTCTTAGGTGTTGCAATATCTCTCCCTTGGGATCATTCATCCTCGAATGAAGACTAAACAAGCTAAGTATCTAGGGAAGGAGCTGCAATCCCTACCACTAAGCACTAGAAACAAATATCTAACTTAACTAATTTTCATGAACATGCAAAGATATAGAAATGCAAAGATAATTGAGGGAACAAGTTACTGAGACTGTGTTACACAAGAGTAAACTTAGAGAATGGAGAGGATCTATTATCTCAAACTGAAACTGAATCGGGAGGAAAGAGGTGAGGATACTTGGCCATCATGGCTTCTTCTGCTTCCCAAGTATCTCCCTCTACGGACTGACTCCTCCGCAAAACCTTTACTGAAGCGAGTTCCTTATTTCTCAACCTAGGAACCAGACGGTCATGAATATCAACTGGAATCTCTTCATAGTTTAGTCTATCCTTCACATCCACACTCTGTAAAGGTACTATCGATGCTAGATCACCCACACACTTCTTCAACAAAGAAATGTGAAAGAGTGGGTGAACTGTTGCTAGTTCTACTAGCAACTCTATCTCTTAAGCCACCTTACAAACCCTTTTTGGGATTCCGTAAGGACCGACATACCAGGCATTAAGCTTCCCTTTCTTTCCAAATCTCATCACCTCCTTCATGGGTGACACTTTCATGAAAACCCAATCATATATTTCAAAATCTAAGTCCCTTCTCTTTACATCTGAATAGGACTTCTGATGACTCTAAGCCATCTTTAGTCTATCAATGATAAGCTGAATTTTCTCCATAGCCTCATGAACCGAATATGGCTAATCAAGGCTGCTTCACCTACTTCGAACAAACAAACCGTGGACCTACATCTACGCCCATACAATGCCTCATAAGGGGCCATCTGAATACTGGAATGAGAGCTGTTATTATAGGTGAATTCTATTACAGGTAGGTGATCATCCTAACTACCCTTGAAATCGATCATGCAAGCTCTTAACATGTCCTCTAAGGTCT
The DNA here is from genome assembly GCF_900185275.1 of Solanum verrucosum. Lineage (NCBI taxonomy): Eukaryota > Viridiplantae > Streptophyta > Magnoliopsida > Solanales > Solanaceae > Solanum > Solanum verrucosum. Next base: position 2,533,375 of record NW_026020177.1, read on the forward strand.
TAATGGTTTGCTTTGCGTGACCATCCATCTGTGGATAAAATGGTGTACCTAGATTTACTTGAGTACCAACACCTTTTTAAATGATTTCCAGAAATGAGAGGTAAATTAAGGACCCATATCTAACATGAAAGACAAGGGAACCCAATGCAACGTTACTATCTCATTGTTGTAAAGTCTTGCAAAATCCTCCGTTGAATTTGTAATCTTGAAAGCCAAGAAGTGAGTTGACTTAGTGACTCTGTCCACTATCACCCAAATAGAATCATGTTGTCTATGAGTACGAGGTGAACACATAATGAAATCCATGTTTATCACTTCCCACTTCCATGTAGGAATGTTAATATCTTGATTCACATCTCTTACTTTATGATGTTCTACTTTAAGTTATTGATAGTTAGGACCCCTAGCCACAAAATTTGTGATATATCTCTTTATGTTGTTCCACCAAAAGACTTCTCACAGACCGCAGTAAATCTTAGGAACATATAAGCGACCCTGGTAACAAAGCACACCATCTCCCCCTTGGGAGAAAACCTCAACCCATTACTGATGAATTGCACCTTTCAACTGAAGTAATATAGGATCACTATCCCGTTTTTCCTTAACCTCTACTATCAATGAAGATTTTGACACACTTTGAACTATCACACCACGAGCTGACGTGTCCATAAGGCAAACTCCTAAGCGAGCAAGCCAATGACCATCTTTGGATAATTCTTTCTTCTCTTACTCAACATGTGCTACACTACCCATGGATAGTCTGCTGCGGGCGTCAACCACTACATTGACCTTAACAGAATGATAGAGAACATTCATGTCATAGTCTTTGAGGAATTCAAGCCATCTCCTTTTACGAAGGTTCAACTCTTTCTGGGTGAACACACATTGGAGGCTCTCATGATTTGGAACACACTAACATGAACATGATAAAAGTTGTGTCTCTAAATCTTTAGGGCAAATACTATGGTTGCAAGCTCGAGGTCATGAGCCATGTAGTTCTTCTCGTGGACCTTAGGCTGTTTAGAAGCATAAGTTATGACCTTACCTTAGTGCATCAAAACATAACCTAGGCCAACCCTAGATGCATTACAATAAACCACATAATCGTTTAACCCATCTGATAGAGTCAAGACAGGAGTTGTAGTCAACATGGTCTTCAGTTCTGAGAGGCTTTTCTCACACTCATCTGACCACTGAAACTTGAACTTCTTCTAAGTCAACTTGGTCAATGGGGAAGCTATGGATGAAAATCCTTCAACAAACCTCTAGTAGTAACCGGCCAAACCTAAGAAACTTCTTATATGAGTTAGAGAGGTGGGTCTGGGCCAGTATTGTACTGCCTCATTTTTTTGAGAATCCACTCATATCCCTTCACTGGATACCACATGACCAAGGAAAGTGACAAACTGTAACTGGAATTCACATTTGCTGAACTTAGTGAATAGATGGCAATCTTTGAGGGTTTATAGAATAACTCTTAGATGAGTCACATGCTTTTCATCACTCCAAGAATAAATGAGGATCTCATCGATAAAGATGATGACGAACAAGTCCAAATAGTGTTTGAACACCCTTTTCATTAAGTCCATGAATGCTACAAGAGAATTTGTTAGTCCAAAAGACATAACTACAAATTCATAGTGACCATATCGAGTCCTGAATGCTATCTTCAGGATGTCACTATCTCTGACTCTGAGCTGATATCGAATCTGAGGTCTATCATAGAAAAGACAACTAGCACTGTGAAGTTGGTCGAATAAGTCATCGATTCTAGGGATGTGATACTTATTCTTGATTGTGAATTTGGTCAAATAAAGATAGTCAATGCACATTTTGAGAGAACCATCTTTTTTTTTCACGAACAACACTGGAGCACCCCATTGAGAGATACCGGGTCTGGTGAAGCCCTTATCTAAAAGGTCTTTAAACTGTTCTTTCAATTCTTTTAGCTTAGCTGGAGCCATTCTCTAGGGAGGAACCGAAATAGGCTGGGTATATGGAAGGAGATATATTTTAAAGTTTATTTCCCTTTTGGGAGGAACTCTAGGACGATCTTCTAGAAACACATCTGGAAACTCATTTATGACTGAGACTGACTCAAGAGTTGGGGTTTCAGAGTTTGAATCCTTAACCCGAATAAGATGATATATGTACCCTTTAGAAATCATTTTCCTAGACTTAAGGTAAGAGATAAATCAACCTACATGCAATGATTTACTACCTTTCCACTCTATGACTGGCTCATTCCGAAACTAAAATCGAACGATCCTAGTTCAACAATCGACTGAGGTGACTTTCTGGGAAACTACAAGGTCTACTAAGGTGACTTTCTGGGAAACTATGACAGGGCTATTTCTGTATACCCATCTTTCTATTACTGGGTCACCAACTTGATTAGAGACTGAGAAAGAATCTGAGAGAGTTTGTGGACTGACACCGAAGTTTACTGTTATAGAAGGAGTTACAAAGGAAAGTGTAACCCTTGGATCTAACAATGTATAAATGTCTAAATGAAAGACTTGCAATGTACCAGTGACCACATCAGGAGAATCTTCTTAGTCCTAGCGAGCTTGAAGAGCATACAACATGTTCTGGCTCTGACCACCACCTGTACTACACAAAGAACCCTACTGAGTATGGCAACCCGCTGGAGCTGCTGAAGTTGTAGATTAAGCTAAGTTACCTCCTTGCCCTTGCCTTGCAGAAGGGTAATCCTTGAACCTACGACTAGAATGACCACATCCAAAGCACCCATCTCTGGTAATTCTTACCACACTTTGGATAAGTTGGAAAAGTCTGGTTATGTGTAGCACTCCCCTATGGCCTAGAGCCTGATGCTCTCCCTTTCTGATCTTGTCGAAACCTGGGGGATAGAGCACTAGCTTATGATGATGCTGGGGCTGTAGACCTCTACTAAAATTGTGAGTGATTTCCACCACCTGACCTTTGCTGAGAGTATTCATAGTTACCCATCCTAGCCTTTTTGGTAGACTTGGCCATTTCCCTAAGCTTATCTCCCTCAACCTTCTGGCATGAGTCATTGGTCTGAAGATATTCATATCTCCAAATAATATGGCATTCCTGTACTTAGTCTACACCAGATTAGATACTTCAAACAAGAACTTGCTCATTTGTGCTCTTACATCGACAACCATATGTGCAATATACCTTGAGAGCTTGGTGAACTTCAGCTCGTATTCTTGGACTGACATTGAACTGTTCTTCAAGTTTAGTAATTCTTGGGACTTATCCTCCCTCAACTCTCTCGGGAAGATCCTGTCCAAAAAAGCTCAAGTAAAACAGTCTCATGTCATCGGAGCTGCATCTGGACCCCTGTTGTCTTTCCACTGCGTGAACCAATTATGAGCCACATCCTTAAGATGGTAGGATTCCAGCTTCACCCAATCAGTACATGTCACTTGCATTACCTCAAGAATCTTCTTGACCTCATCAATGAAGTTATGTAATTCCTCACCTACTTGCGACCATTGAAACTCAAGTGGATACATATACACAAATTCTCGAACTCTGGCTGCAGCTGATCCACCAGTGGGGTTTTAAGGAACTGGGGCCTGTTGATTTTTCTAGTTGGCTACGGTCTGAGCAAAAAGCTGGATCGCTTTCTAGAATTCTACATTTGTAACCTCATGATTCAGGACTGGAGGAACTGTGTTAGCATTTGTTGTGTTAGCTCTGCGAGGAGGCATGATCTGAAATGCATAATAACGGATTAGAAAGGAAAAGTTGAATCACACTTCACACACAATAGGAATGAAAAAAGAAGAGAAATTTTCTTAGGACACCTAGTAGCTTCTCCCTCATATGTGTGGTACACTTCAAACCCATGAAAGGAACTGTGCTTAGTGCGGCTTGCAGACACCCTAGGATTCTTGAACGTGATGCTCTTATACCATGTTTGTCACATCCCGAGGCTTCCCCTTAGACGTAACACGGGACCTAGGATAACGAGTGACCCCAAGCAAACCCTAAATCTTGCATATAGCAAGCATACTAAAAAAATAACTACGTAAATCATGTACTATGCAGAAGCTAAAAATAGTGGATATTTGGAATTGGAAAAATCCAAATAGTTTGAATATATAAGATATAATAAGAGTTTCGTGATGATTGAAACAATACTTAGCAGCTCAAGCTGAATCTACTACTATGTCTGAAAAGCCTCTAACTAAATTGAGTTGCTGGGACATGCCCCTAGCTAACTCTAACAAGACTGAAAACTGAAATAAAGACTTAAAAGTAAAGCATGTGTATTTTCCTCGAAGTATGAGGAATTACCACTAAAGTTGTTGAATTCAGACTAGTAGTCAAACTAAGAGTGATATGTATGTTGAACGTCTGAACCTACATCATAAATTAATGTAGCAAAAAAGTATGCATCAATACTTTGAATGTACTGAGCACACATGATATATATATGCTAAGCTGAACAATATATATATAAGATGAACAAAGAAATAAACTGTACTGAAGTATAATTGAAAACTAAACTAGATGCAATGACCAAGTACTAATCATGACGATAACATGCTGAACTGTATACTGATGTAAATGTTGAAAACATGGTCAATGCAATAAAATATTATTGGGGGAGATCCTATTAACTGACATAAACCACGTGAGCTAAATGTGGAGTTCGATGTATACGCCCCTTCGAGAGGACCTAATATACCTTGCCAGGGGTATAGAGGGATGACTGTGGTGTGATCACTAAAACTGATGCCCAACAGAGTGAACTTATAACCTTATGCGGGTATGTTGGTTTGGGACTTAAGGGTACATTGAACCATAGTCCAACTCGGTGTTAAGTCTACTCCCAAGTGAATATGAAAAGCTAAAATGCACTGAAATACTGAGTAGCTCAAAGTACTGATACGCTAACTGAGAATGCAACATATATTTACTGAAGATATGGCATTCAAATTTTGAAGAATGATTTTTTGTTTGTTTTGCCTTGCAAGTATAATTCATAAAGTATGATAAATTTGCACAAGTTAGGTTCTGATTTCTATACATGGACTACAACAATTCACCAAGAAACAAGTTATTTAGATCATGGAAACTATAACAACTAAAATCACAACAAATCTTCAAAATTTGGAAACCTTAGGTTTGAATAATTTATGAGAAACCGAAGAACTTACTAAATTATAGGGACCTAATGGGTGAAAGAAACCCATTAGTGAAATTCCACATACCTGGTGACGAAGACTACGGAGAAATCCTTTGGATTTCGAGGTTGAACTTGAAGAAATCCTATTCTTGTTCTTGGGAGAAACTGTCGCCTCTTTCTAACCTTTTTTTTCTAAGTTAGATGATTTTAGGAGAATGAGAGTTCTATGTTGTTTCAAACTGGATTATTAGGCTTGGACTAAGTAAAAAGACGTAGTTTATGCATCAAATGTCATAGTTTAAGTTCCCAACTCATAGGGGAAATGACCAAAGTGACCCTGACTTAAAAGCTGATAGACCTCTTTCACGAGCCCATTCACGGATTGTGTAAAGCACCACATACCATATGGGCAACCATGGTTGTTCATAGAAGTTGGGGTGGTACTGGGTCATTTTACACAGGCCACTTAACTGTAACACCGCAAAAAAATTCTAACTTAAGACTCGAACCATTCTTTATATGTAAATAATAGTATACCAGATGATTCTTAAATTGCCCATATGCGTAAAAGTCAATTCTTTAGTGACGGAATGAATTTGGATATGAATTAAGGTCACTAGGATCCCTTAGCACAATGTTGAGTTGAAAGCTTCCATACCAATTATGTTTTGATGTAAGATTCAAATTGGGTCAACTTCAAACGACCATATCTCTTAGAATTTAACGAGTTACGTGGCCCATAACCTATCAAACTAAAGATATTTGAATCTTCTTTCGAACGCCAACAATTTCAACAATCCGAGTTTTAGTAACAAGTTTTGTCCATTTTAGTAACCTGATATAGTATAGTAACGAATTAGCCGACGGGAAAACATTAAAATGGTCATTTTTGTCTTTTTAAGTCTAAAAAAAACCCTAAAAAAATTTCTTGACTAATTTGAGACACAAAACAATCAGATTTTCATCTCTTAATCCATCATTATCTTCTCTCTCAAACCCTAAGGCAAAACCCTGAGGAAAAATCAAAGTAGAAGACTCCATTCAAGATTCTTTCAATCTTTTTCAAGATTCTTCTTCAAGGTAAGTCTTTATCAGAGAATTCCACTCTTTCCAACTCAAATTCATCCATACAATTACAAATCACTAATGAAAATCACAATTCTTAGCCATAGAGATTTCAAGATACTAATTCAAGAATATCGAAAAGGTTTTCTTGATTGTTCTCCTTTAAGCTAGGGTTTCAAGGCTTCTAATCAATTTCTTCTTCAAGAACCTTGCTATTTAAGGTATGTAAGGCAATCATAGTGTTGGAGTAGTTCATCCTCACGCCCTACATCTATTTAAGGTATGTAAGGCAATCTAGGTTTTTATCCCTATAATTGAGTATTCTTGACATGAGTAGTATCATTGAGTTCTAAGTTTCAAATTCTTCAGTCCTTGAGTTGTTGAATTCTGAGTACTGAGTTCAATATTTCTATTAAAACCCTTAAGTTGAGTCATTCATGTCCATAATTCCTCATGAACCCTATGAATTGAGTTATAAATTTTGAGAAGCTTTTTAAAGCCAATATTTATGTTTTGAATCTGGTTTTTGAGAAAGTAAACATGAGTTTTGAGAAAGATTTTTTAAAACATGATTAGTATGACAGTCGATTATGTCATCAATGTTTAAGCAGTATGATATCTAGATATACCATAAATGTTTATGCAATATGACATCCCGAGTCATCAATGATCATATTACAATATGATTTTGATATATTTTTGAGAAAGAGTTTTCAAGTATGAGTTGAGTAAGAGTATAAGGGAACTAAGTATTCCCAAAGGTATCAACTTTTACATTGATAAAAGAGAAACTTTGATTTCTAAATAAGTTATGAATCCAAAGATATTTCAATAGCAATTACCTATTTTAAGAGGATAGTTTGAGCAATTACGTCAAACCAAAGGAGGAGTATGTTTTTAAACGTTGAACATAAAGTGATATCACTTATTTTGGGAGTAGTATCAAGCGCCAAATCAGGTTAGAGTTTTTTATGATTCAGAAGTCCCATAGAACTACATAGCCAGCGTAGGATATGATAGCATCGACTATTCATGTGACTCCTCACTGCCTCTAAGAAGGCCAATTAGATGGATCCATAGTCACAATGTCATCTTATACCCTGGCAAAGTATAAGATGGCCCTGTCAACGTGAGGCAAAACGTTGTATCATTGCCAGGATTATGGTAATAGTTGTCAGTTAGAAAAACTTCACATAACTAAAGTATATTATTTTCATATTGCTTTCATTGTATATTTTATTGTGAAGATTAAATGGTTTCACTTCATGTTCATGTATAGATTCAGTTGAGTATATATATGTTTATATATATATTGCAGTCTTTTCATTCCGTTATTTGTTATTCAACTATTTTACATACTCATACATTTAATGTACTTATAATTTGACCTACATCTTTTAATGATGCAGATACAGGTTCTTAGGATCCTCAACAAGAGTCCATTGAGATCACTTTGTCTGCTCGCCAACTTTTGAGTAAGACCTTCTTGCTTTCGGAGGACTCCAGTTTTATGAGTTATTAGTATTAGTACCATTTTTAGTAGTCCTGGGTCTTGTCCCGACACTCGTCTATATATAGTAGAGACTTCATAGATAGATAGTTTTGAGAGTCTTTCAATTTTCAGATATTTTATTTAAACTTATGATTCATATTTAGTATATTCAGCAAAGTTTTGAGATTTAGTAAGTTGTTTTCAAACGTTTTTTTTCAATTTAATACTTACGTATTCTTGTGTTAGTCTTCCGTTTGTAGTCAACCACGATGAGGGTTCGCTTGGGGACCAACAATAGTTCTCGAGTGCCAACTACATCTAGGGTGTAGGTTCGAGTCGTGACAAACTTGGTATCATAGCACAAAGTTCAAATGTCCTAGGGTTTCTTTGAAGCCGTGTTAGTAGGATCTTGTTTATGGTTATGAGGGCCCCACTTCTATAAAAGAGGGACTACAAACATTTAAGAACGTTTCTTTTCTTTTGTACTCTAAATCGTGCACTAGAACTATGTTATAAGGAACTTATTCCTACTCGTGTGTTTCTAAAATCCATTTGACTACCCCACATACTCAAGGTAGTTGAAAAGTAATGCCCAAATCCTTATCGATGAGTTACGCTAACCTAAAGTCTTTAGAAAGTCATGAGATTGCAGAGGGGCTTAAGAGAAGCCCATGAGTGAGCTTAAGTGTTGAGATTCAAAAGAATGCACTATTATTCATATGAATCGTACATTCAAGCTAAAACGAGGTGTAATCCTAGACTCTCTTCTCTAAACCTTATTTAGATCAGACCTTTAAGAGGATGGCATGCTTTAGAATGCTTGCATAGTTTTTTTTTCACTTGAAGGATAGTATGAGTTGCAATGTTATAATCCTGTAGTAGTAGAAGTGCCCAAAGATAGAAGTATGCATTTAGAAGTGTGTGGTAACCTTAGAAATGGAGTTAGTGAATGAGTAGAGTATGTAAGTTGTAGCCATGTATCTAGTAAGTCATTAATGATGAGTTTTTTTCCCATTATGGGTAGACTAAGAAGTGATGAGTTGTGTAGATTTCATGATAGAAGGTAGAGTAAAAGTTACTAGTATGGATGAGTTAGAGTATACTTTAACCAAAAAGGAGTTTATGTTTATGTATTATTGCGTTAGTAAAGATCAAGTATAGGTGTTGAATAAAAGAGTAGAGTATTCACAAGGTGATAGATCTAAGCAATACATATGATTTTTTAAAGGAGAGCCCTATAGTATTTAGAGGATTATAGAACTAATTAGGCAATGATGTATAGTGAATGAGTAAATAGTACTTAAGTTGTGAAATTGAATGTGATGATAATTCGTAAGTATGTAGACAGAGAGACAAAGATTGACCACTTGTAATGAGGTTTTAGTGGGCGAGTGTTTCTTAATTTTTATTTAACAGTTGTAAGTTAGTATAGTAAGCGAGCAATCATATTGATATCCGGGTTTAGTAATAAACATTAAGCTTGAATTTGAGATGAGCATCGTGATTAAAAGAATGGTAACATGAGGGTGATGATGTTAGTCTTGATATCTAATTTGGTAGACTTGACATAGAGTAGGTGAGGAATTCAGATGTTAGCTGCAATGAATATGAGTGGTATAAGTGAGAGACCCTAAATTTGGGCAGTGAAGTGTGGGTAAGTCTTAAGAGTAACAAGATCATTAAGAGGTGTACCGCGATTGTATTTAATCAGACGAGGTTCCAATTAAGTTAATGATTTTCCATGTCTGCCTAAATAATATATTTGAGTTGTCAATGTAGAATAGGTTGATATAAGCATTATTTTTTTCCCCTTAAGAGTTAAATGAAGTGGCCCTATAAGCCAATGAGAAGAGGTTAATAGAAACACTTAGAAAGAGATTTTCGAAGGAGTCTTAGTACCTACTTATAAAGAATTCAGTAACCATGAGATAAGCTTTTCCCGAGTATTTGAGTAAAGGGAATGTAGACCAGTGAGCATATAATGAAACAGATCCACAACTTTCAAGTGTCAGCTTTAGACCTAAGGGGGAGATAGTAAGATGAGAAACCAAGTCAAGTGTTGAGGATGAGATAGTGAAGTCTTCCGATAGAGTTTTAGAGGTATATCAATCCATTCATAATCTTCCGTATTCCTCAAGTCCAATTATTACAATATCTTATTGATGGTTCTAATATCATAATTGTGTCTATAACCTATGATGATACACTTCAGAGAGATTCACTTCTATGTTCAGTTTCAAGAATGAAGGGCAAGGACTTTAGCTCATTGATCTCAATCTTACTTCATAAAGTTATGGATATCAGCCTCATGATATGAACCTAATCATATAAGCATTCATGTCTTATAGTATGTTTAGTCTCGAAAATACGTGATATTTTCTCAATGGCTAGCAACATAATGTTATGTCATTCATATTCTTATATCAAATATCTCGAATGAATCGTGTTTTTGATCCATCACCCTAAAGTTCTCGCAGTGATCCTTTTTAGTTTTGAGAGGTATGGTTGATAGTAATTTTGTGATGATAGATAAGAGGATTGCTATTTTTCCGATTGTGATAGTGATTGTGTGTTTATTCCATCTAAGGTTATAAATGTGGAGGATTAAGGAGATAAGGTTTTACGATGAGTAATAAGTTAGTTAATGGTAGTAATGCATGCAAAGTTCAGTTTGTAAAAGTAGCAAGAGGATGATGAATTATTATAAGGGTTGATTAATAGGAGTCCATGGAGTGGTCATAGCACTAGGCCTGAATGTTGTATTGTTAACATGTGGACAAATGCATGATGTATTAGGTGTTTCTTGTTATGGTCCCAAGGTTGGTTGAAGGCAGCTATAAGGATAAGTATTTTTGGGATGAGATTCCCTATGGAGGTATAGAACCTGAATCTTGTGATTTGGATAAGTATAAACATATCATGTTTAGCATCTTGTGATTTAGAGATTAGGCATGAACACAGTAAAAGCAAACAATTTAACTTGATCTTGGTAAGAGTAGTCATAAATCCTTGTAGAAGTTATGAGTTGCAACTAATGAGGTGCGGTATTCATAAAGAAGGGCATAGTTTAGAGGTATTGCAAGGTTTCAAAGCTAGCAGTTGTATTGCTTAAGGCATAATAGTCTTATTCTTATTTCATGCCCAAATTCCTTTGATTCATGTAAGATATCTTCGGCTAGACTGTGATTGTTCAAACCAATATCATTCTTGACTTATATGATATACACAATTCCAAAATCTTAGTATGAATCACTTCGCCTATGTTAGTAGGTAAGTTCAGAAATCAGAAAGATAGTAAGAGTACCTTCTTTCCTTTCTATTCTCGGTCTAGGCGTCATTCGAGGACGAATGATCCCAAGGGGGAGATATTGTAACGCCCCAAAAATTTCTAACTTAAGACCCAAACCATTCTTCATTTGTGAATAAGATTGTACCAGGTGATTCTTAAATTGCCCATATGTCTAAATGTCAATTCATTAGTGATGAAATGAATTAGGATATGAATTAAGGTCACTAGGATCCCCTAGCAGAAAGTTAAGTTGAAAGCTTCCATGCCAATTAAGTTTTTATGTAAGATTTTAATTGGGTCAACTTCAAACGACTATATCTTTTAGAATTTAAAGAGCTACGTGGCCCATTGCCTATCAAATTAAAGGTATTTGAATCTTCATTTTAATGCCACAAATTTCACAACAATCTAAGTTTTGAGTAACAAGTTATGTCCATTTTAGTAACCTGATATAGTGTAGTGACGAATTAGACGATAGGAAAACATTCAAAAGGGTCATTTTTGTCTTTTACCGCTAAGAAAACCCTAAGGGAATTTCTTCACTAATTACAAACCCAAAACAATTATATTTTAATTTCTTAATCCATCATTATCTTCTCTCTCAAACCCTAAGGAAAAACTAAGGAAAAATCAAAGTAGAAGACTCCATTCAAGATTCTTTTAATCTTTTTCAAGATTCTTCTTCAAGGTAAGTCTTTCTCCAAGAATTCCATTCTTTCCAACTCAAATTCCTCCATACAATTAGGAATAACCAATGAAAATCACAATTCTTGGCCATAGAGATTTCAAGAATCTAAAGAAAGGTTTTCTTGATTGTTTTACTTCAAGCTAGGGTTTCAAGGCTTTTAGTCAAGTTCTTTTACAAGATTCTTCAAGAACCTTGCTCTTCCAGGTATGAAAGGCTATCATTAGTGTTGGACTAGTTCGTCCTCACACCCTACATCTATTTTCAAATTAGGAAAGAGTAATCTAAGTTTCTATCTCTAGATTTGAGTATTCTTGACATGAGTTGATTTTTAGTTCTTGAGTTCCTGATTCTTTTAAAATTTTATTCTTAATTATTGAATTGCTATATGTTATGCATTAAGATTCTTGAGTTGATCCGTTCATGTCTATCTATGTCAACATGAACCATATGAATTGAGTATTCTTAAGATGAATAGTATCGTTGAGTTATGAGTTTCGAGTTCTTGAGTGCTTTAGTTCTTGAATTCTGAGTACTGAGTTTCCATATTGCTATTAAGACCCCTGAGTTGAGTCGTTCATGTCCATAATTCCACATGAACCCTATGAATTGAGTTATAAATGTTGAGAACCTTTTTAAAGAAAATATTTGAGTTTAAAACTGAGTTTTTGAGAAAGTAAAGCGATGAGTTTTGAGAAATAGTCTTTAAAACATGATAAGTATGATACATGAGTACTCCATCAATGTTTAAGAAGTATGGTATCTAGATGTACCATAAATGTTTATGCATTATGACTTCCCGAGTCATGAATGATCATATCACAATATGATTTTGATATATTTTTGAGAAAGAATTTTCAAGTATGAATTGAATAAGAGTAAGGGAACTAAGTATTTCCAAAAGTATCAGATTTTACATTGATAAAATAGAAACTTTTAATTCTAAATGACTTACGAGTTAAAAGATATTTCAAGAGAAGTTACCTCTTTTAAGAGGATAGTTTGACAAATTATCCAAAATCAGAGGAAGAGTATGTTCTTAAACATTGAGCATAAAGTTATATCACTTATTTTGTGAGTAGTATCGAGCACCGAATAGGGTTCAAGTCTTTTATAATTCGGAAGTCCCATAGAACTTCATATCTAGCATAAGATAGGATAGCATCGACTCTTCATGCGACTCCTCACTGCCTCTGAGAAGGGAAAATAGATGGATCCATAGTCACGATATCATTATATACCCCCGTAAAATATAGGATGGCCATGGCAACGTGAGGCAAAACATTGTATCATTGCCAGGCTCATGCTAATGCTTGTCGATTAGAAAAAATCTCCACAAATAAAGTATATTATTTTAATATTGCTTCATTGTATATTTTACTATAAAGCTTAAATGGTTTTCACTTCATGTTTATGTATTGATTCAGTTGAATATATGTATCTATATCTATTGCAGTCCTTTCATTCAGTTATCTGTTATTCAAATATATTACATATTCATACATTCAATGTACTGATTTCGTTTGACATCCATCTTTTAATGATGTAGATACAGGTTCTTAGGATCCTAAACAAGAGTCCGTTGAGATCACTTCGTCTGCTCGTCATCTTTTGAGTAAGACCTTCTTGCTTTCGGAGGACTTTAGTTTTATGAGATGTTAGTATTAGTAACATTTTAATTAGTCATGGATCTTGTCCCGACACTCATCTATATATAGTTGAGGCTTCATGGATAAACAGTTTTGGAGAGTCTTTTAGATTTCAAATGTTTTATTTAAACTTATGATTCACACTCAGTATACTCAGCAAAGCTTTGAGATTTAGTAAGTTGTTTTTAAATATTTCTTTCAATTTAATGTTTGCGCATGCTTGAGTTAGTCTTTCGCTTGTAGTCAGCCAGGATGAGGGTTCTTTTGGGGACCAACAATGATTCTCGAGTGCCGACCATGTTCAAGATGTAGGCTCAGGTTGTGACATCTATGACCCGTGTGGGGTTCCACGGACCATCCAGTGGTTTGTGGTTCCTCATAGGGACTTGGGTGGTTCCGATTTGTTTTCACGGCCAACTTGACAGCCCGTGTGGAGTTCCACTGCCTGTGTAGGGGTTTGTGGTCCTCCACGATGAGGGTGAGGGGTCATGGTACTATTCACAGTCTGTGGCCTCCTCTGTGGTCCAACCTTCTCCTCTTGTTCAGTCTTAGTTAGATTTCTGAGGTGTTATAGTTTGTTTAATTTCATTGTCATTTTGCATTACATTATGGTGCTAGACTCGTATTATTTCTTTACTTTCACTTTTTATCATTAGGTTTGGGTTTTAGGATGTCTTGTCTTGGTGGGATAAAAAGAACGTCATTAAACACATTTTTGGTTCGTGACAATATTTCCAGCTATGTATATATGTATGTCGACTATTTCGTAGTATCATTTTTGCAACTTATGATAGGGAGACATATGGAATGAAATCATATAGGTAATCTCAGGTAATGAACTTGTGATTTTCAAGTGACCTTGTTCATTGTGCTATGTGATTGTTCATGAATGTTTGTGATTACTGGTTGGCTTGGGTACCATGTCGGTACACTAACTATTGATGACTTGGGTACCACACTGGTGCACTAACTATATATGGGTGGCTCAGGTACCATGTCGGCACACTAACAACCTAGGTTTGAGTTCCATGAGAGAACTATGTATGTGATTTTTTGTTTCTTGAGAGGACCCAATATTTACATTATGATCATGTGGGACATGTAGTTATGCATTATTTGACCCAAGTGTTGTTGTTTCATGACATGTGACTCATAGTCTATGTGGTTGATAATTGTTGTTATGTTATACATTGTTCTGTGTTACTATATTGTAGTGACTATTTACATTCATATCTTGGTCTGGCCATGTGATCCTACCAGTATACTATGGTTTATGTATTGGTATCGTACATGTTCTTTTCTTTGTGGAGTATAGGACATCTTTCAGCGGTTAAACAAATACCTCTATGGAAAGACATCTAATTTCAAGTCCAAGGATGAGCTCCATCTTTCAGGCTAACATTGATTCTTCTAAATCTTCTTGTCCATTTATTCTGACACACACTTATAGATTTTAGTTGATGTTCAGTTTCGGGGTTGCATCTCATGTTTAACTATTTAGAGTTTTTGTATGGTGACTTTGAGTTTTTGGAGTAATTTCCACATCAAAATTATTTTAATTATTGAATTGAGTTTATGAGGACTCAATTCTCTAGTAACTTAATGTTTTTTAAAAAAACATTTATGCTAAGACTTGATTTTATTTATATAGTGTTGGGTTGGTTTGGGTTAGTCTTTAGTTCTCCCACCAGGTTGGTTAGTGTTGGTGCCACTCACGATGGTCTGAGTTGTGACAATATCATCCTCGTTAGGATGATAAAATTTAATTTCAAAATAAATAAGAAATTAAATTGATATATATCTAAAATTAAACGGCTACATTTAATATATTGGTACTAAAATTTAATTTAGGTTTTATCATACGTGAGACAAGGATAAGAAATTAATATGACATTGTATGCCAACTAAGAAATCTATTGAGAGAAATAATTTTTTTCTTTCTAGGACATAAAGTTATAGTTGGATGACTTTATAGGAAAAAAAAATTCAAATAAATTTAGTGAAATATTTCCCATATTTGAATGACTATTTAGGACATTATCTCAAACACACACAAAAACTATTCAAAAAGGAAGATTACATGAATTTGCCTTTAATTAAACCAACCAAAAAAGTGTTCAAAAGAAAAAAAGAAGAAGTAAAGAGACAAGTATATATATATATTCCCATATTTGAATGAGTATTTCGGACATTATCTCAAACACACACAAAAACTATTCAAAAAGGAAGATTACATGAATTTGCCTTTAATTCAACCAACCAAAAAAGTGTTCAAAAGAAAAAAAGAAGAAGTAAAGAGACAAGTATATATATATTCCCATATTTGAATGACTATTTAGGACATTATCTCAAACACACACAAAAACTATTAAAAAAGAAAGATTACATGAATTTGCCTTTAATTCAACCAACCAAAAAAGTGTTCAAAAGAAAAAAAGAAGAAGTAAAGAGACTAGTATATATATATATATATATATATATATATATATAGTTTCTTCTTACCCTCATTTTTCCTTCTCCGCCTTTTGTGTTTATTCTATCAGAACAAGATTCTTAGGCCAGTTAAACGGCTACAAAAAAGTTTGAGGTCTACACTTATGTCTTGTTCATTTCATCGATCTATCTGTCCGTGTATATATATATATATATCTTCTCATATCAAATTATGTAGGATCTTTTCCTTTTTCTTTGATGTTATTAATATTCTCTTACTATTTTATGTATGCAAGTTCAAGAGAAAGAGAGGAGATCGATAATTTTTTATTTGAACAAATTTAAAATCAAAAAATTATTGATATGGTGGATATATATTTAATTTGTGATAGATCTAAAGGTAGCAGCCACTTTTAACAGTTTTCTTGGACTGAGTTTTTTAAATTATTTTTCTCCAAATTTCTTAATTTATTTTAAGAGATTCAAATTTAAGATAATTTTTTTAATCACTAATCCAATGAATCTTGAGAGATGCATGATCACAATAGATCGAAATTCGTAATTTTTTTGATGGATCTAATCTTTTCATATTCTTTCCCTCTCTTTACATAACCATTTAGTTTTATTTCAAGAATGCAAGTTCTAATAAAGGAGTTTATTATCTTAGGATTTACAATTAAAAGAGAAATAATTATTTCTATGGGTGGAAATTAATTTAAATTGTGAAAGATCTAGAGGTTGTGGGCGCCTTTAAAAATTTTCTTAAAAAGAGAGACTTAAAATTGATTTTTTCCAAAATTGTAACTTTTTTCGAAAGAAAGTTTGATGAAGACTAATTTTTTTTATCACACATCCAATGTATTTAGTCAATCGTTTGAGATGCATGACCACATCAATAATTATTCTTGTTATGGAATATATAAATTGATGACAAACATTTTTTACTTTGACTTTTTTTGTGTGTGGGTACTCTAGCACTTTGATTAAGTTCATAAGATATTACTTGACAAATAAATATAAATTACTAGCAAGCTAGAAGTTTTCATCTTTTTTTTAAAAAACCTTTTCTTTTACTTCACAAAATATTTCCATTTTATAAAAGATCTAACTACGTGTTTCTTATTTTCTACTAGAATATGGCTAACCAACGCAAACTTTATGGTGATGAAGATGTAATGTTAATGGATGTGCCCATATCATTTATCACACCTCAAAATCAAAAGTTGTTGATTTAGAGATATGCTTTGAAAAGCATTTCTACTTATAAGGTGCTTAATTTTTTTCCCCTTATAAGCCATATACAATATTTTTTATGGATACTTGAACAACTTTTTTATGATAATTGTGTTATGAAAGAAAAAAAATATTTTTCTCTAGAGCTAATTTTTTTTTAATCGTATCACAACAACAACATATATATAGTCATACAAATAAAAATAAGTTAAACATTCGATGTCAGGTTTTGCTGTTGATTGTATTGATTGATAGTGATGGTAGATGATGATTGTAGTTGTTGGTGGTTGATGGTAGTAGTTGATGATTGTGAATATTGATGATGATGATTGATATATATGGAGTATGGAGGTAGCAGTGAATGGATGGAATTAATGAACTATAATATTTTCAGAAACATTTGAATAGACATGTTAATGATATTAGACTTTGTCATAGATCTAATCATTTGTACCTATCCAAACCCAATAAATGGTTGCATCATAACAAAATTTACTTAATAATTAAGGCTCAAACCTAAAAACATAGAGATTTAATGGTTGATATCTGAAAGACTAAAATTAAATCTTTTTTAATGCAAACATATGAGACATAAATACTAATACTTACTAGTAGATATCATTCATACACATATTTTTCTTTGTTGTGCGATATCCTTAGTTAAGTATGAATTATGTCAAAAAATGATAAGTCCTCATAGAAAACCTTCTTCCTTATAATATTTAATACCTCTACTTACCATATTTTCACACGAATAGATTGTTTCATCTATAGAACAACCTATTACATGACCAAACTATCTCAAATGATCTTTTCATATTTTAACTTTTCTAAAAATATGCATACATGTTTTTGGATAGGGAGGATAATGATATAAATAATAACTAGATAGAGTCATTTCACAAATCACTGCAATCAATAACATAGTAATTTTTCAGTTTGAAAATTTATCACTAGGACTAGTCAGATGGATCTAAATTTTTCATGATTTTCCTTCTTTATCTAGTCATTTCTTTTCATTTTTCCATTTTAAGGATGTAAGTTCTAGTAAATCTAGGTCCGAATAGAGGAGATCAATCCTCTTAGATTTGGCCAAACTACAAGAGAAATAATTGTTACGATGGTGAAGATTAATTTAATATGTGATAGAGTTTGCAGTAACTTTTAACAATTTCATTAAAAATAGAATAAAATTAATTTGACCCAAAAAATATAATTTTTTAAAAAAATTGGATGTAGGATGATATTTTTTTTCACACATTCAATGAGTTAAGTGAAACTTAAGAGATGCAACACCACAACCATCATTGATCTTGTTATAGAATGAATACTATTGATGAATACACCTTTTTTCTTAAGTTTTTTTTTGGGTATTGTATCACTTTGATTAAGTTCTTAAAATATTACATGAAACATAGTAAGTGAGTAATTTACATCTGTTTTTTTTTTTTTGAAAACTTTCTCCATCACTTCATACAAGTTATTAGTTTACAAAAAGTTTTAACTGATTTTTTAATATTTTCTACTTGAATATGGATAAGCAGTACAAAGTTGGTGATGAAGATGCAACATTGATGGAAGTTCCCATATCTTTACTTGAAACCCAAGATCAAAGTTGATATTGTTGAGGTAAGCTTTTGAAATCCAAATACAAGGTGTTAGTTTTCAACCTTTTGAGATATGCACAAACATCTTTTGATGGATTCTTGAATAATTTTTTAATGTTATTAAAGAAAGAAAAATTTTCTTCTCTAGAGCTATGGATATAAATAAATATAAGTTAAAATTCTAATCTCTAATTTTCTGATTTTTTAGTGAAGTCCTACATTTTTAAAAAGTTATATGATGGTTGATGGTTGTGATGGCAAGCTACATTGGTGGTGTATGTCAATTAAGGATGGTGTATTGACTAATGATGGTGTTGTGGATAGTAGCTATTGATAGTGATGGTGGTAGAAGTTGAATGTAGTAGTTTGTTGGTGATTGATAGTTGGACAATAGTGATAACTAATGATTATGGTTATAGATGATGGTGGTTGACAATATATAATTGTGACTTATGATGATGATTGCCGATAAGGTTCAACGATTTTTATTCTAATGATGGTTATTGTAAATAATAATTGTAAATAGTAGTTGTTGGTGGTGTTAGCTGATTGTGATGATTTCGTATGGTGGTCATTAAGAATGGTAGTTGTGGGTAGTTTATTGTGGCAGTTGATAGTAGTGATAACTAATTATTATGGTGATAGATGGTGGTTGACAATATATAGTTGTGACTTATGATGGTAATTGCCGATAAGGTTCAATGATTTTTATTCTACTGATGATTTGTGTCAATAATAACTTTAAATAATAGTTGTTGGTAGTATTAGCTGATTGTAATGATTTGGTATGGTGGTCATTAAGAATGGTAGTTATGGGTAATTTGTGGTAGTTGATAATTGTAGAAAATGATGACGGTGAATAAATTGAATTGGTTAACTGTTATCTTTTAAGAAATCTTTGAATAGATATGTTAATGATATTAGATCTTGTTATAGATTTTAATCATTCATACCTATTCATACCCATCAAATGAGTGTATTGTTAAAAATGTACTTGATGGTTAAGGTGTGACTGATTAGATTCCAACATAAAAAGATACACACTAAATGATTGAGATTTGATTGATTAATATTAAGTCTTAATGAAGTAAAAATAAATGAAACCTAAATTCTAATTTTCACTAGTAGATATCACCTATATGTAACTTTTTTTTCTATTGTGTGATATCTTTAGTTAAGTTTGCATTTATGCTAAGAAATGGTAAGTCCTTTGAGTCAACTTTCTTTCATATATCTATAAAAGAACTTACTTGATGAACAAACTATCTAAACGATCTTATCTCATTTTATCATTTTTAAAAAGATGTATACAAAATTTTTGTTAAGGAGGACAATTACATTAGTGATAATCAGATAGATTCATTTCACATATCAATGTAACAAATAATCTTGTAGTTTTGAAGTTTGAATTTTTTTTTTACAAGTACTAGTCAGATGGATCTAACCTTTTCATGATTTTTTCCCTCTCTTTATTTAACCATTTATTTTATTTTTCTATTTCAAGGATGCAAACTCTAGTAAATAATGATCATAAAAGAGAATATCAATCATCTTAGGTTTGATCAACTTTAAAAAGAAATAATTTTTATTATAGTGGAAATTAATTTAATTTGTGATAGCCCTAAAGGTTGTATTTGCATTAATAAATTCTTTAGAAAAAGAAATTAGATTTCAGATGAAACTGTCACGCCCCGAGCCTACTCTAACACCCCAGAATTTTTTTTGAACTAAGACTTGAACCGTTCTTCGTAGTGAGTGAGATTTTACCAAGGAATTAAAAATTTCTTAACTATTAAGGTCAGTAGATGTAGCACCTTGAGTTCCAAAAAGAATTAAATTTGAAATAGCAAAATCTGAAATTTTGCAAGTTAAGCTAAGTATGAGTTTTGGGTCGACTTCAAATGACCATAACTTTCGACTCAAGATGAGTTAGGTATGATACCAGATACCGTAGGAAATACCTTTGATTTATCTTTCCAAAGCCACTGAGTTTGCTAAGTTTCGAGTTCGGATGAGTGAGATATGACCTTTTGAAGTTATGTTGTCCAGTTAAGGAAAATCAAAACCGGGTTTTAGAGGGGTATTTTGATCTTTTCCTTACCCAATCAGATTTAATTCGTTTTTAGTAATATTTTAGGGGTCTAATATGATTAGGTTAAGTTTTATAATCCTATTTTACGCCTAGGGTTTTAGTTGAGAGTTCAAGAAGAGAAAAGAAGAAGAGAAAAGAGGAGAAAAGAGAAAGGATCGAAGCGTTCGTCGAAATTCTTGAGAGTTGTTGCGGATTGTCGCCATGAGTTTGATCCCTAAGAGGTATGTAAGCTTCCATAGTGTTGGGTTTGTTCACAAACATATTATTTTCAATTAAGTTTCATTCTCAAAAAGTTGAAGGATTTAAGTTCTTGATAGGTGTTCTTGAAGTTCATTTTAAATCTTGTTTTGTTCGGGTTTTGATGATATCTTGAGATTAAAGTGATTGTTTTGAGTGTTGTTTTCAGTGGATTAGTGTGTACTTAGGTTGGGTGATTGAATCTAAGGAAAATTGAGAAAATGAATCGATTAAAAGCGATTTAAGATAAAAAAACGAGACCAAAAGTTCGTCAGATTTTTGCCTAAGGAACAGGTGGCGCGACGTGCCCCCATAGCGCCAGGAAGGCTGGGGCGGCGCGCCAGCAGTGCGCCAGATTTGAGCCCCAGTAAGTTGGGGCTGGTGCGGCGCGCCGGGGCTACGCCCAGATCGTCGTTTATCACCAGTTTTTCGTCATTCAGTCCGTTTAAGTCTTTCTAAAGTGTTTTAGCACTTCCCATTGATTCTAACTAATCTAAATGACTTCTAAACATATAGAAATCATCCAGAAACATGAATCATAACCTTGAATTCATAATTCAAATTCAAGGTAGAGTTGAGAGTTAAGTTTTGAGAATTCTTTCGAACATTCTAAGAAAGTCCCTTTGAGTCATTTGGTGGAGTCTTCTACAACTTCTAGTAACTTGTTTCAAAACTCGAGTAAGTGAGCATGAGAGTGAGGAGAATGTATTCATGAGTCTATTTTGTCATCATGAGATCTTTCATATCATGAACCATAACTCTTGAATTCATAATTCACATTCAAGAGAGAGTTAAAAGTAGAGTTCAAGAAAGCCTTTCAGTTCAATTGTGAATCCTTTGAGATCAACTATCGATTTGTACTAAGTTTTGAGGTAGTAAATACGAGAATGCGAAGAGTCGTATCAGGAGTTTCATAATGTTATGTAGACCTACGAGTCAAGTCGTTCATGCCCATAAATTCCGCATGAACTCTATAAGCTAAGTATCTATGAAAGGAGTAATATCTCCATGTCCTAAGTCTTAAGTATTGAGTTTCTAACCCATTAATTTGAGATTATATTTCTAATCATGGGACTATTATATATTACCCATGAAATCCATGAGTTGAGTTGTTCATGCCCATAATTCCGCATGAACATTATAAGTCGAACAATCTTGAGATGAGAAGTATCTTTGAGTCCTTGAGTTAAGTAGTTCATGCTCATAATTCCACATGAGCCCTCTGAGTTGGGCATTCTTGAAATGAGTAGTATCATTGATTTCTTGAGTTCCAAGTACTGAGTTCTATCTATGGTTATTGAAAACCTTGCATTGAGTCGTTGATGTCCATAATTCGGCGTGAACCATATTTTAAGAAGTCTTTTACAAATGTTTAAACATTGTTTTAAGACTTAAGCTTTAAAGTTGAGTAAAGAGTAAGAGTAAAGTTCATTTTCTTTAAAATGATATATGGGAACTAAGTATTCCCAAGAGTAAATGTTTTCACATTTAAGATGAGAAGAAACTAAGATTTTCCAAAGAGTTTGGAGCAAGAAAGGGGACATCGATTCCAAGAGAGCTTTTAAGCTAAGTTTTGAGTAATTATCTCAAACCAAAGAAAGAAGTTGTTTTAAAACATATGAGCTAAGTATATTTTTGGGAGGAGTATTGAGCACCGATATGGGGATGCGAGTTCATATTAACTCAAGTCTCCATAAACCATGTATCCATCATGGGTTTTAATGGGTCATACTTTTTAGATGATCACATAAGTTAAGCTAATGGATCCACTAAGTTAAGCGTTCTATATGACGGCAAAGTATAGGACAGTTATGGCAGCGTGGGCAAGACGTTGTATCACCACTTAGTCTCATAGTGGTGGTTGTCGGTTAGAGAAACTCCCATAGAAACTATATTACTTTATTATATAAGTAAAGTTGAGTTTGTTATTGCATTTTCTTTAACGAACTACGTTGTTTTTACTATTTTATAAAGCTTTCCATATATTGCATGTGTATTGTTTCTTTATATTGGGTTGAGTACCTAGAGTTGAATATCATATCTTTGAGTTGAGTATCTAATCTCTGAGTTGAGTATCTTATCCTTGAGTAGTTTTGCGTTGAGTAAGTTTGAGTAGTTTTGAGTATCCTTGAGTATTCCTTGAGTTGAGTATGTTTGAGAAGAGGTAAGTATGTTTCCTTTTTATCAAAGTTCAAGCTTATGTTTATGCTCTAGAATTCCTCTTACATGCTTGTATATTCCACGTACTGAGCCATTTGGCCTGCATCTTTTAATGATGCAGGCACAGGTATTCGGGATCATCAACAGGAGATTCGTTAATACATCCGGGAGTTCGAGTTAGCTACGGTGAGCCTCCTTGTTTCTGGAGGATTTCATTTACTTTTTAGTTTAGTCAGGATGTCATGGGTATTGTCCCGACTTCCATTTTTATCAGTTAGAGGTTTCATAGATAGTCAGTTTAGTTGAGAAGTTTGTATTATTCTTTTATTTTATTAAATGTTTTAAAGACTTAAGTTGCCTATTTTATCGCGAGTGAATAATTTATTTTATTCATAGTTTTCCTTTGAGTTAAACCTTTATATTTAAGTTTCATGAATTTTATTCAGTTTTTAAGATTTGTATGCTTGAGTAAGTCTTCCGCTTGTAGTCAGCAAGGATGAGGGTTCTCTTGAAAACCAACAATGGTTCTCGAGTGCCAGCCACATCCAGGGTGTAGGCTCGGGTCGTGACACCTACACCCTGTGCGGGACTGGCACTCGAGAACCATTTCTGGCCCCAAGCGAACCCTTGGCCTGGATAGACTCTCAGCGAAAGACTTTAAGCATTATTACAAGGATCAATGCATTTATAAAACAAATGTCTCAATTTAAACTCAGAACGTTTAAGGATAAAACATTCAATAAAGCCATAGATGGCAACTCAAGTCTTATAGAAAAGCATCTGAAATACAAGACTAAAAAACTATGACTACTCGTCTATGAAGCCTCTAAAACAAGAGGGATGTCGGGACAAGACCCCTGATCATCCTAAAAACTGAAATACCAAAGCAATGTAAAAGGAGTCCTCTGGAATGCAAGGAGGCTCACCAACTGACTCTGAGTGTTCAAATGGATCAACGACGCGCTGGATACTGATCCTAGTTACCTGTGTCAGCATCATCAAATGATGTAGGAGAAATGGCATCAGTACATTGAATGTACGTGTATCCGAGGGGAATACTAAACAAGAAATAAGCTTGAAAGGAATCTGAAAAGAACACTTACCTTGCCTTTACTCAACTCATGAACAACTCAACTCAAATGCAAAGTAAAAACAACAATAATGGTGCAGTTTATACAAAACATTTAAAACAATAGGTGATAACTCAATGTATTAAAGAGGTACAATAACAACTCAGTTTACTCATATATTAAAGTAATATATTACTGTGGGAGTTTTTCTAGCCGACAACCACCACTATGAGCCTAAGTGATGATACCTCGTCTCGCCCACGCTACCAGAATTGTCCTATACTTTGCCGTCATATAGAACTCCTTAACTAAGTGGATCCACTAGTCTATTCTAAAAAGCACTAAGGAATCATCTAAAAAGTATGATCGTTTCTAGCCATAATGACTACATAATTTATGGACAATTGAGTTATTATGAAATCGCGTCCCCATATCGGTGCTCAATACTACTTCCAAAATATACTCAGCTCATATGTCTTAAAAACAAAACTCTTTCTGTGATTTGAGATAATTACTCAAAAACTAGCTCAAAGGCTCTCTTGGAAATCAGTGTTTCGTTTCTTGCTCAAATGTGAAAACATTTTAACTCTTGGGAATACTTAATTCCCGTATAATCTTTGAATAAATGAACTTTACTCTTACTCTTTACTCAACTCAAAGCTTAAGTCTTAATAAAAGTTAAAACATTTGTAAAAGACTTCTTGGAAAGACTCTATGAACTTTCTAGACTTGGTTCTTAACTTTCCTTGAATTGAATTATGGATTCAAGGTTCATGATCTCATGTTTATGGATGATTTCATGATGTCTATACGTACCTTAGACTGTAGAAATCAACTAGAAAACATAGGTACGTTGCTAAGGAACTTGTATGGAAAGAAATGGGAAAATGTGGGAAAACTAGCGTCCTTCACGCTCTGAGAGGCGCGGGGCGCCAGCCCTTAAATTTCAGAGACTGACATGGGGCACTCTGGCTGGCACGGAACCCAAGAGGTAAAATTTCAAGGAAAGCTTTGGGGCACGCTGAGAGGCTCGACGCCCCAACCCCTTCCCCAGATTTTTGATGAAATTTATTCTTCATTTTTCAATTCTAAACCCTTTAATTTCACTTGGTTATTTCCCCAAACACTTAGAAGCGAATATATGCTCAAAATACAATAGATTGTACTCGAAATCACACCTAATTGCATGAATCAAACTCAATAAACTTCAACAACAAGAACCCACAATATTTCAAACGAATTATCATCAAGAACTCGTAATATTTGCTTTCAAAACAACACAACTTCACTGAATTGAATCATGATTGGTGCGTGGGTGAACTGACCCAACGCTATGTGATCTTACATACCTTGTAGGTATTAACCCTAGCCGAAATCCACACGCAATGCTCCATGAAATTGATGAATCCTTACTTCTTCTTCTTTTCTCTCAAAACCCTAACTCTTTTGCAAAAGCTTAAACTGACCAAGTTCAGTTTAGACCCCAACTAATTACCAAAAAAATGAAATTAAAATAATTGGGTATGGAAAAGACCAAACTACACTTCCAAAATCCGGATTAGACTTTCCTTATTTAAATAGCCCAACTTCAAATGGGCGTATCTCCCTCATACAAACTCGAAATTGCGCAAACTTAGAGTCGTTGGAAAGATAATTCCAAGATATTTCCTATGGTATCTAGTAGCACCACCTAACTCATTCTGATCTAGGATTTATGGTCGTTTGAAGTTGACAAAAAACTCAAACTTAACATAACTTAAACCAATTTTCCAGATTTTTCCTTCTTCCCAAAAACAACTCTTTCTAATGCTAGCTCTTTCTAGTTCATTGAAATAGCGAGGTGTTAAAATATCTCTCCCTTTAGAACATTCGTCCTCAAATGAGATTACTCTTAGTAGGCTAAGGGTGTAACATATACATTCATCTAAAATAACCAACAAACAACTCTAATACATCAAGTATATAAATTAAAGAGTACTAAGAAGAGAATTAGTACCTTGGTCTGGGTTTTCTCCGGGCTCAAAGAGATGTGGATATCTCTTCTTCATATCCTCCTCAGCTTCCCAAGTAGCTTCTTCAACAAACTGATTCCTCCAAAGGACTTTGACTGATGCTACCTCCTTAGTCCTTAACTTGCAAACTTGGCGGTCTAGAATCTGAACAGGGATCTCCTTATAAGATAAGATATCCTTGATAGCAATATCTTCAGTTGGTATGATAAGTGAAGGATCTCCCATGCACTTCTTGAACATGGAAATATGAAATACCGAATGAACCGCTGCTAACTCTTGGGGTAGCTCTAACTCATAAGCTACATTACCAATCCTCTTGGATATTCTGTAAGGGCCAATATATTGGGGACTAAGCTTCCCTTTCTTACCTAATCTCATAACACCCTTCATGGGTGAAACTTTCAAGTATACCCAATTATCTACTTCAAACTCTAAATCCCTTCTCCTAACATTAGTGTAGGATATCTGACGACTCTGAGTTATTTTCAACCTCTCTTGAATAACTTTCATCTTCTCCATAGCTTGATGAACTAAGTCTGGTCCTATCAACCGAGCTTCAACAACTTCAAACCATCCAATAGAAGATCTACATCTTCTCCCATAAAGAGCTTCATAAGGAGTCATCTAGATGCTAGAGTGCTAACTATTGTTGTAAGCGAACTCAATGAGAGGTAGGTGATCATCCCAATTCCCCTTGAAAGCAATCACACATGCCCTCAACATATCTTCTACAGTCTATATAATGTGCTCTACTTGACCATCTGTCTGAGGATGAAAAATAGTACCTAAGTTCACCTTTCAACCTAAGCCTTTCTGTAAAGATTTCCAGAATTGTGCAGTAAATTGAGCACCTCTATCTGATATAATCGATACCGGAACCGCATGAAGTCTCACTACCTCTTAATGTACAATTTGGCATAGTCCTCTGTTGTTTGGGTAGTCTTTACCCGCAAAAAGTGGGTTGATTTGGTCAGTTGATCCACAATCACCCAAATAGAATCATGCTGCCTGTGAGACCTTGGTAAACCTGTGATGAAGTTCATATTGATCATCTCCCACTTCCATTCTGTAAGTTCTATATTTTAAGCCATACCACCCAACCTTTGATGCTCTACCTTAACCTGTTGGCAATTTGTACACTTAGCAACAAACTCTGCAATGCCCTTCTTTATACTACTCCACAAAAAAAATTCTCTCAAATCACAATACATCTTTGTGGAACCCGGATGAATGAAATATCTGGAACTATGAGCTTCCTCCATGATCCTTTCTTGGAGTTCATCTACACACACAACCTACCTTGATACCTCAATACACCATCTCCCCCTTGATCAAAAGTCAATACTTTTTGCTTATGAACATTTGCCGTTAATTCACGAAAAATAGGATCTTGGTCCTGCTTCTCTTTTACTTCTGGCACTAATCATGATTCAGCCCCATTCATCACCACTACTCCTCCTTCTGTGGAATCCATTAGTCGAACTCCTAATCGTTCAAGTCTGCGTACATATTTTTCTAACTCTTTCTTAAAAAGGGTGGTACTACCCATAGACAATATACTCAAGGCATCAACAACAACATTAGCCTTACCTGGGTGATAAATAATACTCATATCATAATCCTTGAGTAACTCTAACCACCTTTTGTGTCTTAGATTAATCTCTTTCTGACTAAACACGTACTGAAGACTCTTGTGATCGGTGAACACATCCACACAAACACCATAAAGATAATGGCGCCATATTTTCAAAGCAAAAACTACGGCAGCCAATTCTAGATTATGGGTTGGGTAATACTTTTTCATGAACTTTCAATTGTCTGGAGGCATAAGCTATAACTTTGTCATTCTACATTAACACACAACCCAAACCAACTCTAGACGCATCACAATACACAACAAAACCTTCAGTACTTTCTGGTAAGGTCAATACTAGGGCAGTAGTCAACCTCTTTTTCAATTCCTGAAAGCTTTTCTCACAAGCTTCAGATCATTGAAACTTCACTGTTTTCTTAGTTAACTTAGTCAAAGGCAATGAAATAGATAAGAACCCCTCTACGAACCTTCTATAATAGCCAGCCAAACCCAAGAAACTCCTAATATCAGTTGGAGATGTGGGTATGGGCCAATTCTGCACTGCCTATATTTTCTGGGTATCAACTTTAATTCCATTTGCAGACAAAATATGGCCTAAGAATGCCACAGACTCAAGACAAAACTCATACTTAGAGAACTTGTCATATAACTCTCTATCCTTTAAAGTTTGGAGAACTACTCTGAGATGACTAGCATGATCTTCCTCATTCCTCACATAGATTAGTATGTCATCAATGAATACGATAACAAACATATCTAAATAAGGCTTGAATACTCTATTCATAAGGTCCATGAATGTTGCAAGCACATTGGTCAAACCAAAGGACATAACTAGGAAATCATAATGACCACAACGGGTCCTGAATGTTGTCTTTGGAATATCACATTCCCTTATTTTGAGTTGATGAAAGCCTGATCTGAGGTCTATCTTAGAAAAACAAGTAGCACCCTGAAGTTGATCGAAAAGATCATCAATTCTCGAAAGAGGATACTTATTCTTGATGGTAACCTTGTTCAATTGACGGTAATCGATACATATCCTAAGGGAACCATCCTTCTTCCTCACAACTAAGACCGGAGCTCCCCAAGGTGAAACACTTGGTCGAATAAAACCCTTATCAAGGAGATTTTTCAACTGCTCTTTCAAATCTTTTAACTCTGCTGGTGCCATTCTATATGGCGGAATAGATATAGGATGAGTATCGGGAAGAATATCTATACTTAAGTCTATCTCTCTCTCAGGAGGGACTCCGGGTATATCATCAGGAAAGACATTTGGAAACTCACTCACAACTGGAACTGACTCAATATGAGATATCTCAACACTAGAGTCATTAACTCAAACTAAGTGATAGACACACCCCTTGGAAACTAACTTTCTCACCTTAAGGTGCAAAATAAAATGACCCTTAGGAACTGTTGAACTGCTACTCCACTCTATAACTGGCTCATTAGGAATTTTGAACCTAACAACTCGAGTTCTACAATCAATGGAGGCATAACAGGCATGAAGTCAGTCCATACCTAGAATGACATCAAAATCCACCATGTCTGTCTCAACTAAATCGGCCATAGTGTCCTTGTGATTGATGGAAATGACACAATCACGATAGACTCGCTTAGCTAGAATAGACTCCCCAATCGGTGTAGAAACACAAAAGGGTTCACAAAGTTTCTTAGGAAGAATATCAAACTTCATTGCAACATAAGGAGTCACAAAAGATAAACTTGCTCCTGGGTCTAGCAAAGCATAAACATCAAGAGTAAAGACTTTGATCATACCAGTGACAACATCTGGCGAATCCTCTTGCTTTTGGCAGCTAGTGATAGCATATAGGCAATTTTCTCCTCCGTCAATATCAGAAGTAGCTCCTCTAGGTGCAGCCCTGTCTGGTTGAGCAATTGATAAAGATTGGGCTCTATTCCCCAGATTCCCATTACCTTGCCGGTTCTTAGGGCACTCTTTCATGAAGTAATCCTCATGTCCACACTTGAAACAACATGTAGAGCCATCGCGACACTTACCTGCGTAGTTCCTACCACACTTAGCACATGAAGGAGCCCAACTACCTCCTTGTGCCACACTACCCTGTGATTGGGCAGGTCTAGCCCTGAAGTGCTGGGAATTCTGACTATTATATTCACCTTTGTTTCTGGGTGCAGGTGCACTAGTAGATGATAGAACAGGTCCCTTTTGCTTTTGCTGAAAGGAGAAGCGGTTCACATTATTTCTCTGTTGCGCGGACTCATTCCCTGTTTTCACTCTCTTGTTTCTAAACTCCTCCCTATCCCTCAGCTTCTCTTCCTCAACCTGCTGCACATAAACCATCAACCTTGCTATATCCATGTCACCTATTAGCATCACAACCATACCCTCTTTAATCGACAGACGAGACAGCCCAACAACAAACAAACTCATCCTAATCCTCATATCCGCAACCATTTCCGGAGCATATCGGTAAAGTTGGGTGAACTTCAAACTGTACTCATGAACACTTAGTGAATCCTGTTTAAGGGTAAGGAACTCCCTTACCTTGGCTTCTCTCAGTTCATGGGGAAAGAAACACCCCAAGAAAGCCTCATCAAACATAGCCCAAGTCAAAATTGGTGCACCCTTAGCTCTACCCTTCGTCTACTGCTCAAACCAAGTCCTATCAACATTCTTAAGTTGATATGCAGCTAGTTCCACTCACTCAACATCAGCAGTGTGCATGACCTCAAATACCTTTTGCAGTTCCTCAACAAAGTTTTTCGGATCCTCAGTAGTGCTTGAACATGTAAAACTTGGAGGATTCATCCTCAACAACTCTCGGATCCTCGAAGTATCAACCTCTTCCTGTCGAGCTCCTCTTTGTTGCCCAACTTGGTTGGTCACAGCTTGACTTAGCATTCGGATTGCTTCCCGAAATTCAGCATTGGTGAGTTCCCCTTGAGGTTGCACGTCAGGTGCATTTGATACCCCTTGCTCCTCAGCGTTACGCCTAGCAGGACGACCTCTGACAGCTCTTCGTAGAGACATGATTACTAAAATACACGCGCAAGTATGAGTTAGAAGAAACTTTTTAGAGATAAAACTCTAAAGCACGAAATGACTACGAAAGAAGTGAAAATTTTTCCTAAATGTTGCATTCTCCTAATTATAGATGCGGCGCGCTTCACACCGATAACTAGGACTCTATAGACACGGCTGCATAGACTCCCTAGGACTCTTGAACTCTGTGCTTTGATACCAAGTTTGTTACACCCCGAGCCTACACCCTGGGTGGGACTGGCACTCGAGAACCATTTCTAGTCCCAGGCGAACCCTTTGCCTAGCTAGACTCTCAGCGGAAGAGTTTATGCATTATTACAAAGATCAAATGCATTTATAAAACAACTGTCTCAATTTAAACTCAGAACGTTTAAGGATAAAACATTAAAACTAGCCATAGATGGCAACTCAATTCTTATAGCAAGCATCTGAAATACAAGACTAAAGAACTATGACTACTCGTCTATGAAGTCTCTAAAACAAGAGGGATGTCGGGACAAGACAACCAAACATCTTAACAACTGAAATACTAAAGCAATGTAAAATGAGTCCTCCGGAAAGCAAGGAAGCTCACCAATGGACTCTGAGTGCTAAACTAGATTAATGAGGCGCTGGATGTTGATCTTGGTTACCTGTGTCTCCATCATAAAACGATCACTACTAGAAAATAGGTCAGTTGCAACACAAGAAAATTCATTGCCATAGACTCAAAGACTGTTGCAATTGCATTATGGCAACGGAAGATGGTGTGTAGCATATAAGCCTGTTGCGATATGTCTATAGTAACGGTTCTATGGCAACAATTGTAAACCGTTGCAATACACTATGTATAGCAACATTTATTCTTTAGTCTAGGCCGACACTATTCTATGGTTGCTGCAACGGCTGCGAACCGTTGCAAATGATATATCGCAACAACTTTACTGTACAACTCGATCTAAGCTATTACAACGGTTCTGCTAAACTATTGCAACAGTGTTATTAAGCTATTGCAATAGACTTTTTTAATGGTTATTGCAGGCTATTGTAGGCACTGTGTATATTCTTTATTTTTGAAATAAACTATAATACAATGATAGAAAATATTAAATCAATATGTACTTCAACTAGTAGCATCCATATATCAAAGATAAAAACACATGATCTTGATTTACAATTCAAGAGTTAACATACATGAGGTTCACAAAAATTAAGCCCAAACATAAAAATAGTCCTATAATGTTCAAGAGTTGGCATTCATTTAAGTTCACAAAAATTAGGCCAAAAAGTAAAAATAGTGCTAGAATGTTTGTAGGTATATAGATAAACCAATTCTCTTTAAGTAACGTCTTCACTGCTTTCATCCCCGCTTTGCTCATTTTGTTCACCTATAATTTCAAAGGGGTCAACAATTAGGAAAGAGGAAGTTCAAAAATGAAAAGGGAAAAGAAGACACACAACTCCTAATTTTTACTCTTTCTAGACATAACCTATACTACCACATCACTTTTTAAAAAAAAGAAAAATGCAAAGTTACTAATATTGTAGTTTGGAAGGGAGCAGAGAATTACAATAATGTGGACTTACCAAAGGAGGACAAACTGTTCAAGAACAACGAGTAGATTAAAGATAAAAAGGGCATGATGAAAATAACTCACAGGAAACCAACACTCTAAGTGATAGTACTAACATAGAGAAGCTCTAACTGTTCATGAGGAGGAGCCAAACCTATCAGGAAACAACTTGGAAAATATATCTATAACAGTGTACACGGATGAGGACAGTTTAGCAGCCAGTAAACACTTAGAAGAATTAACACCAGGTGAAGAAGCTGAGAGGGAACAACCAAGTCAGAACAAATCAGTTAGCTGACTACATTACAAGCATTGCACTTGAACAAGACAACTCAATCCATTACCACAGTTTTCAAGCTCTACCAACCAAAGGACGGAAG
Source organism: Solanum verrucosum (assembly GCF_900185275.1). Classification (NCBI taxonomy): domain Eukaryota; kingdom Viridiplantae; phylum Streptophyta; class Magnoliopsida; order Solanales; family Solanaceae; genus Solanum; species Solanum verrucosum. Next base: position 2,566,088 of record NW_026020177.1, read on the forward strand.
ACATTAAATTCCGATAAATCAGTAATTACAATCCTCATAATCAGAACTAGAAAGATTACACAGTCATAAACATGATATTTGTTGATCAAAATAGAACCGTTAAACATAAGAGACATCAACAAATAGGGGCTACATGAAGAGGCAATACAACAAGAACAAAGTCGGTCACTATACATCAGAAACAAACGATGAACCAAAAGGGAAAAACCAACAAATAGGGTTAGTATATTTTTACTAGAAACCAACAACACCTAAAATCAACCCAGATCTTGAGCACACCTTTTAAAACCTTCTTAATCAATTGATGTTTTAAGTTTAGTTCAATACTCCTAAACTATGCAAACAACAGTAACACTAATCTCGATAATATCAACTTCGATAAAAATAAAAAGATGATCGCAGTTGCACCAACAATAATACAAGAAGATTTCAAGTGTAGTAGCACAAGAAAAAGAAGTAGAAGCAGATTAACATAATAGGCCATAAATGAAGATGAACCAAACAGAAAACTGCAAAAGCAGTAGTAAAAGAAAATGAAGAAGAAGGAGGATGATTCTGACCTTGATTGTTGCTACTGGTAGATGAATGATGGATTGGCCGATTATTTGTTTCTCGTGTTGACGAAACATCAAGTAATGTTGCCAAAACATTAACATCAATTGGTAGGCCTGAACGTTGAAGTTTTGTTATGACATCTTCTACAATTTCTTGTCTCATCGTGGTCTTTTGTTGGTCAAATTGTTCCTTTTGTTCCTTAATTTTTTCCTCCATTCTCAGCATTTTGTCTTCCTTCTTTTTCACGAGGTGATTTGTTGCATTTGATGAGGCTTTAAAATTTCTCACTTTCCCTTTCAAAGTAGTTTTTGTAACCCCTCTTCCATATTATCTCAAACGTCCAGGATCTTCTGATCCCATGACAGAAGCAAATGCATCAATTGTCTCATTACCATCTTCATTTTGTTGTATTTCAATATTCTCCATCTCAGCCTATGATGCAGTTTTATTATTAAAAAACAAGAGAATTCAAGTACACATATAAAGAGTAACTATGAAAAAACAAATTCAAATCAAACAAAATAAAAATTAGATAGAAATCTCACAATTTTACTAGCTGTATCTTCATTTGTATCCTTGTATGATCGATTGGGCTTTCTTTTTCTTGTAACCACAAAAAATTCCTTAGGTGATGGAGTATCATTAGTTTCCCTCTCTTTTTCCTGTACACATTAAAAGTGGATATCAAACATCTTCTTTAAAATGCGACATGTTTTTATTCAATGCTACGCAGGAGCTCATACCAAACCATTGCGAACTAAAGCAAAGCTTTTCTTGCCAACAGTATGTGGATTCTTCAACTTTTTCCGATTCTCACTGATGGATTTTGACATTTTCTACAAATAGAAGAGAAGTTCCACAATGATCAAGTGATTTTTATAGAAGAGGAAAGCTTTTTTCCAGTGACTAGTGATCCGTAAAAAAAATGAGAACTCAGTGGTCTCCCAGAAAGAAGAGACACTGCCAGTGATCAGTTACAGAAGAAAAGAGCTCTTTATATAGCTTAAAATATTTTGGAAATGAAGAGCAAAAATAACCACCAAATAAGCTAATCACAATATTCTCTTACTAAAACAGAAGTAACTCAATCCATAAGGAATAAAATTCGACCAAGAAACATGTATTACAGGTTGTTCTCGGATCTAACAAGGACAGAAGGGAAAATGATAATATAAATCCCAACTTACCATAATTGAACCACTACCAAAGCTGTCATATAATTAAACCAAGTAGCAAGGATGGAAAGAAAACAATCGTTTAAGAAAAATATTATATACTCAAAAGTATCAATTTAACAATGGGATAAAGGTTCAATTACCATATTTAAGCAAGTACTATGACTGCCACAGTTAATTATGGGAGTGATAAACTAGAATGAATCACAATATAGAAGTAAAATCAATAACTTTCTTTAATTAATCTAAAATAAAATTGTAAAGAAGTTGGACCCATGAAACACTAAAATGAAGGAGATTTTTTTATCTTTTCCTAAGATCGATGAGTCAAATAACTCTTATTTCGTATTACCAACTAGTAAGACTTACCTAAAATTTTTCTGAGTTCCAATATTTAAGAAGTTCCTTAAATTGTGATGTTGGAACATCATCAGGCTTTTTTTCCATCCGAATTTGATCATTAGCGTAGGCATCAAAGTGGTGTGTTTTCAAACTTACGCCTTCTCCAAGCTTCTTGAATTGTTTTTAAAGTCCATCTATTTCCGATTTCTGGAATATCGTATTTCTCCTGAAAATTTGGACATTGAGTTAGTGCAATAAATGTTAAATATATTTAACTTAATAGAGAATTGAAAACTTCAAACCTTGGTATAATCCCACAAATCCTGTTTTGTGTCAAGCAACTTCCAATTTTATATATCAAGAGGACAAAGGGTCGCATTCCTAGCAAGTGTACCAAGGAAGCTGCTCAACTCTATCACGACATCATTACTAGGACCAACTGGCTGACCAGCTTTATTTAGTACAATCAGTTTACTATCATGCCTTCCATGTACAACTAACATCTTTGTTTGACCTCTTTGTCTTTTTTTAGTGGAAGAGTCTACAATAATACACAAATAAAGATAACCCTTCCAAAGTAGTATTGTAATTTGATTTTATAATTAAAAAAAAGTAATATTATAAATAAAATATGGATGTTCTTGCCTTGTTCTTCACATTGTTCATTTACTTTAAGAGTAGTAGAATTCAATTGAAGTTGTTCTTCTACGGGTTGCACTACATTGTTAGTTGAGTCAGCTTGTATACGAACTCCTGCCTCTGGATTGTGTGATTCTAGCACATCTTGTTCTTCTATTACATCTGTTAGACGCTGACGCTTTTCGATCAGTAGATCCTTTCTTCTTCTAGCTACAACAAAACCAAAGTCACTAACCTCACTCAAGAAACTAAGCAGCTCAATCGTAAAACTTCAAATTTATAAGAAAAGACAAGGGGCAGCCATAGAGAACTTGGATGTATGGTTAAATGTAGACATGCATATCTAAATCTAGGAGCAACATTAGAGAGGTTGAGTTAACACTCAAAGCCTTATTTTGTGCTCAACTACACCAAGGATCTACTCAATGTATTCCAAAAGCAAAAATGATCTTAAAACAGAAAATACAATATTTATCACAAAAAGAATATTAAAGGAGAAAACAAAGAACTACTCAATACCTAAAGTTTTATTCGGTGCTCAAAGAATAAAGAGGTTGGTTTCATAATCAAAACCTTATTCTATGATCAACTAGACACTAGGTCTGCTCAATGTATTCCTGAACCAGTAATGCTAGTTAAAAGCACCTGGTAACCCTAATGACAATCATTAAAAAAGCTACGACCTCAGACTTCTGTTTTCATTTAAAGAAGAATGCACACCACCACTACACAACTATGTTCAGAAGATAAGCTTTCTTACATTGGTACACTAGGGAATGAATGGACGAGATGGAGTTTACTGAGGTAGAAAGTAACATGAATGATCTGGTTTCTGAAGCTTTTAACTCATAACAGAGAAAATTGATCATGAAATATTTTTTACAATAAAGCATAAAGTGAAAGTTTTTCCAACATTCTAAACTTACAATGTAGACCTTAAATCTGAAAAACACAGTCATATGGAATGATTATACTAAAAAATGAATAAGCAACAACAAACAGAGATAAGTAAACGTAAAATATCTAACATACACAAATATACATCAAAGTAAAATAAGAGAAACAGGAACATTACCGCTTTTTAAGCAGTGAGCTGAGCTTGATGACCAATTTGTAGTTTGTCCACTAAAAATTTTAGACAAGAAGGAAGAAAGTATAAACTTAGGGCTTGAAAATTGTACTCGAAAGAGAAACAAAATCCCTTAATGTTCGATTTCAATGACTTTTGGAGTTGAAAAATATTTCAGTTCATTTTATTCTTAGAAATCGTTTGTCGTGTTAAAAAACTTGAGGTTTTTCGATAGATAAGAATTATCATGTAGAATGAAGAATCGAAACTCATCTTTCATAACATTAACTCTTCTTAAACTGAGAATTTCCATCTAAATATTTTTGCAGAGATTTCTCAATCTTCACCAAAATTAAGATACACACACTAATGCACAATAAGATTACATTATAAACATAGACTCTAGCAAAGAACATCTACTTCAGAGAAACCCATTTGTCTATTTTCAAATCTTTTTCAAGAACCCTTCTAATAAATTTCTAACATTGAAGAAGATGGAATACGACATACATGTAGCTGCAGAAACGTAAAACCCACGAAGAAGAAGACCCAAAAGCTGCAGATTCCTACAAGGAAAATCAAAGAAGAAGGATTAAAGGAAAATGCTACTTTTGTTCTTCAGAGAGAAAGGAGAAAGTCGATACCTACGAGGATGAAAAGTTTGAAGAAACAAATTAACCTAGTGATATTTTACCTTTTATTTTATTTTTACAATTTAATTAAAAAAAAAAACTCTTTTGGCGGGTGTAGTAAAATTAGTGGAGGGAAATAATTGAGGGAAAATAATTGAGGGAAAGAGTTTGGCGGAACCGTTGCCATAGAGTACCTAAGGCGACAGTTTGTAGGAATCGTTGCAATAAAAGATACTATGGCAACGGTTGTCGCAATAATGCAACGATTTACTTCTTAAAGTGTTTCATTAGGTCCATTTGTCTATTGCAAAGGTTATAACCGTTGTGAATTACTGTCTATTGCAACGCATATTTAGTTGTTGCTAAATAATTGTTGCTACAGGCATGTTTTCTAGTAATGGATGCAGGCCAAATAACATCAGTACATTGAATGTACGAATATGCGAGGGGAATACTAAAAAAGACATAAGCTTGAAAGGAAACTAAAAAGAACACTTACCTTGGCATTACACACCTCATGAATAACTCAACTCAAATGCAAAGTAAAAACAACAATAATGGTGCAGTTTATACAAAACATTTAAACGATAGGTGATAACTCAATGTATTAAAGAGATACAATAACAACTTAGTTTACTAATATTTTAAGGTAATATAATATTGTAGGAGTTTCTCTAACCGACAACCACCACTATGAGCTTAAGTGATGATACATCGTCTCACCCACGTTGCCACAACTATCCTTTACTTTGCCGTCATATAGAATGCCTCAACTCAGTGGATCCACAAGTCTATGCTAAAAAGCACTAAGGAATCATCTAAAAAGTATGATCCTTTCTACCCATGATAGCTACATGGTTTATGGAGAGTTAAGCTATTATGAACTCGCGTCCCCATATCGGTGCTCAATACTACTCCCAAAATATACTCAGCTCATATGTTTTAAAAACTAAACTCTTTCTATGATTTGAGATAATTACTCAAAAACTAGCTCAAAGGCTCTCTTGGAAATCGGTGTTTCCTTTCTTGCTCAAATGTGAAAACATTTTAACTCTTGGGAATACTTAGTTCCCGTATACTCAACTCAAAGCTTAAGTCTTAAAACAAAGTTAAAACGTTTGTAAAAGACTTCTTGGAAAGACTCTATAAACTTTCTACACTTGGCTCTTAACTTTCCTTGAGTTGAATTATGGATACAAGGTTCATGCTCTCATGTTTATGGATTATTTCATGATGTCTGGACGCACCTTAGAGTGTAGAAATCTACTAGAAAACAAAGGTACGATGCTAAGGAACTAGTACGGAAAGAAGTGGGAAAAGGTGGGAGAACTGGCGTCCTTGTTGCTCTGACAGGCATGGGGTGCCAGCTCTGAAATTTTAGAGATTGACTTGGGGCACTCTAGATGGTGCGGCACCCTAGAGGTCAAATTTTAGGGACTGCTTTAGGGCTTGCTGAGAGGCGCGGCGCCCTAGCCCCTTCCCCAGAATTTTGACGAAATTTCTTCTTCTTCTTTCAACTCTAAACCCTTTAATTTCACTTGGTTCTTTCCCCAAACACTTAGAATTGAATATATGCTCAAAATGCAATAGATTCTACTCTGAATCACACCTAATTGCATGAATCAAACTCAAAAACATCAACAACAAGAACCCACAAAATTTCGAACGAATTATCATCAAGAACTCATAATTTTTGCTTTCAAAACAACACAACTTCCCCGAATTGAATCATGATTGGCGCGTGGGTGAACTAAACCAATGCTATGTGATCTCACATACCTCATAGGGATTAAAGCTTGGCGAAATCCACGCGCAATGCTCCAAGAAATCGATGAATCTATCATTGCTTCTTTTCCTTTTTCTCTTCTCTCAAAACCGTAACTCTTTTGCAAAAGCGTAAACTGAGCAAGTTCAGTTTAGACCCCAACTAATTACCAAAAAATTGAAATTAAAATAATAGGGTATGGAAAAGACCAAACTACCCTTCCATTATCAGGATTAGACTTTCCTTAATTAAACAACCCAACTTCAAATGGGAGTATCTCCCTCATACAAACTCAAAATCGCACAAACTTGGCAGTGTTGGAAATATAATTTCAAGATATTTCCTATGGTATCTGGAAGCACACCTAATTCATCCTGAGCTAGGAGTTATGGTTATTTGAAGTTGACCAAAAACTCAAACTTAACATAACTTAACCGATTTTCCAGATTTTCCCTTATTTCCAAAAACAACTCTTTCTAATTCTAGCTCTTTCTAGTTCTTTCAAATAGCAAGGTGTTACAGAAACTATTTATCACATAACCAATGAATTGAGTCATCATAAGAGATGCATGACCACAATCATCATTGATCTTCTTACAGAGTGCATAAGATTGATGAACATTCATTCTTTTATTTTATATTTTGGGTATTCTATCACTTAGATTATGTTCTTAAAATGTTACTTGATACATACATACAAATTAGTAGCAAGTGAGCAATTTTCATCTCTTTAAGAAAACCTTATCCATTATTTCACACAATTTTTTGTTTTACTAAATATCTAACTAATTTTTTCATATTTTTTCTAGAATATGGATAAGCAACGTAAAGTTGATAATGATAAGGATGCAATATCAATGGAAGTTTCAATATCTTTTCTCACACATGATGAATCAAAAGTCAATGTTTTAGAGGTAAGCTTTTTAAATGTTTCTCCAATTATAAAGTTTTTAGTTTATTTTCTTTCAAGTCATGCACAAAAATAATTTGATGGATTCTTGAACAACTTTTTAATGTTAATTGTGTGATGAAAAAAAGAACAATATTCTTCTCTATAGCTAAAACATATGGCTTGTATCACAACAATAACATTTGAATATCTCATACATCTAACAATAAGTTAAATATATACTTTTTCTATTCCAATTTATGTGATGTAGTTTCACTAGACACAAATATGGAAATGCTTTGATATGTATGTTCCAAAATCATCCTTAAAAATATGAAGTTTTAAATATAAGAGTACACCTTTATGAATATTTTTTCAAATAAGTGAAACCCTACATGATAAAAAGGTAAATAGTCTCATTAAACATTTACAAAAAAAGAACATATGTCACCTTTTTGAAACTGATTAAAACAAAGTATTGCATATAATTTGTAACACATGGAGTATATGATTAATAATATTTTTAATAATACTTTTCAAGGTTATCTAATAATTCTAAATTCTATTCTTCAATTGTGCCTTTTTTTTATGTGAATCCTCATTTCTCTATTTAAACTAAACTGATCAGGCTATAGTGACATAATAATAATAAAAGTAAAATAGTAATTTAAATACATATAGATAATAGTAATAGTAGTAGTAGTATTAGAAGTTGTCTAATAAGTTTAACACCTCATTTCATTTTTATGATTATATATAAGACATCAAAATCTGAATTTGTATCTGAATGATAAGATGTGCATGAATCTTTGAATAAACATCATTGTATTAAGATTATGTATTAATATTTGAATACTAAAATATAAGACTGCTTATTATTGAACATCTCTCAATTTAACAATTTCCTTAGAAAGATAAGCTTTTAAAATTAGTTTTCATCAAAAATATTAATACCAAATAAAATACTAAAGATAAGACAAATACAAGGATATAATTATTTTAGCAAATTTGATTGTAAATCAGGATTTTATCATACTGAATATAATTCTTTTCTATTTATTTCCCATTTTATTTCCGTATTATTAAATGTTCCTGAATAATACCTGCAATGATGTTCTATCGTAGTGTCATCATACCTGTATTTTAATATTCCTCCATAACTTTTTTCACTCGCATCTGATTCTATTATATAAGTAAATTTTTTGTTTTCATCTGGAAAGTATAGTTTAGGTAAGTTTTTACATAATAATTTTACCTTTTGTATTTGTATTTGGTCTTTTTTATCAAACTGATATTCTATATCTTTCTTTAATTTTGGTTGTAATGGTTTTAAATTTTTTGCTAATTTTGGTATGTATTCTCTTACTTGATTTACTAGTCCTAAGAACGATTGTAATTTCTTTTTTGTGTCTAGTTGTTCATTTGAGTTAATTATTTTTTGTACTATATGTGTTTGCATTTTTATTCCGTTTTTATCAATCTGTATTCCTAAGAATTCTATTTAATTTTTCATTATATCAACTTTCTTTTTACTTAGACTTATACCTGAATATTCTATGATGTGTATAAATTTTTCTAATAATCTTATATGTTCATCTTATGTCTTAGAATATAATAATATATCATCGATATACACTACACAATTTTCTATTTGTTTAAAGTAATTGTCCATAAAGTGTTGATATCTACCTGGTCGTTTTTATATCCAAATGGTAATACATTCCATTCATAAAATCCTTGTGGTACAGTGAATGTTGTTAGTATTTTAGATTCTTCTTCTAGTTTTTAAGTGTTTATTATCATTTGAACCATATATTGTATATAACAAATTTATTATAAGAACAGATAATACACAAGTAAAATGGTGGCTAACAAGAAAAATACAAGATTCGGTAACAACAAAAGAAATAAGGAGATTGGTATTAAATATATTAAATTTTACATTTACAATTGAAGTAATAAAAACTGATAAGAATGTTATTGCAGATTACCTATCACGACAAAGCTACTCAAACTGAGACTGAGGAAGAAGATACAATCGAAAAAATACTCAAAGCTATTACTACACTTTGTACAAAAGTGGATAGTATGGACAACAAGATACAAAAGCTAAAGACTAATGAAGATAATCTGAAGAAATATAAAATATTGATGCTTTAATATCTTGTGTACCACTTGATGACAAAATATTGATGCTCCCCACTTGTCTAGATAATTACCTTTTGAGAATAGATATTGGATAAATTTGAATTTCATAAATATTGTTTTGATTGCAGAATGAGATTATACCAAAAAATATGCATTACATGCATACACATACATTAGAACAGAGAAGGCAAAATTGGATCATCAATACTATTTCTCGTCCAGGTGGCTTAATAATAGATTATGTAAGTTTCCTTTCGAATAATCTGCATGTTTTCCTGCCAAAAAAATCGATTATGTATATTTTCTTTGATGAGATTTTGACAAAATAAGCATTTAATAATTATTGATAAACAGGTATACCATCATCTGGAGACAAAAAAAAGTTTCGATCTTTGGTAGAAGTGTATAAATTTGTTGTATATGGGGAAGTTCCTGAAATAACAAAGAAATCAAGAGAAAATGAAGAAACATCGCAGGTTAGCTCAAAAAAATCATATTAGAATGCATAATGAGATTGAATCTTTTATACATTATCATTCAAATGAATTAATTTACAGGTGACACCGAGACGTAAACCACATGTGTGCGGTAAAAAGTTGATAAAAAATTATGTAGTTGGAACATGTACTAAATCTTATAATGGGGTATACATTAAAATCGGGGAGAAGCTAACTACTTATCTGAATGTGACTTCCCTTCCAACATTGGTAACCTAGTTCCTATATATATATATATATATATATATATATATATATATATATATATATATATATATATGTTGGTATTATTGTTGTTGTTTTCACATTCATTATCTTTGCCTTAGTTGATTTTTATAATTTTTTAATGGCTAGAAATAAAGAGAAAAAGAGGGAACAAAGATTTATATGGTCATCAATAGGTGAACTTGGGAGATGATACAACACGTGTTAACTCAGGAGATGCTACATTAAGTACTGCAATATAGTCTTTTCTTTACCTTTGGGATTTTGAGCTCATACCCGAGGTACACAATGAAAATCTTTCATAGAAAAAATGCTATTGTATTAGTTATTCAACTTAATATTTTTGAAGGTTATCTTTCTTAGGTTATTTATGAAACCTATTGAATTCTGACTTTGTATTGTAATGTGCATTATATTTAAAGTTTGGTTTTACCATTTCTAGGACTAACAATTTTGTTTAGAAAAACTTATAGTACTCTTTTTGTCCTAATATTATTGTCCATATTACTAAGTTAAAAAATAATAAAATTGGTTTAAATGTTCATTGAACTTCTTCCTCCTCTTCCTCTTCCTCATCTTCCTCCTCCTCCTCTTCTTCCTCCTCTTCTTCCTCTTCTTCTTCCTCTTCTTCTTTAATGACACTTTATCAGCATATCATGATTTTTAATGATACTAATATGATAGAGGTCTTCATAAAAATCATTATAATGTTTCCTAGGAGAGATAAACTCATCATAGATAATGCTATATTTTCTCCTAAGTTTTTGGAGAAACTTGTTGATTTGTAATGATATTCGTGAAAATGATTATCATATCAAGACAATGGATGAAATGAATCTTGAATATTTTATATCACCAAGAATTTCTATGGGAAAACATCTGTTATATATAAGTTGCCTTCTTTAACTTCTAGCTTGTATTATACAAAGATTAGTGCAATTGAGACACATTCTATATCAAACCAAAAATTTACTAATCTCAATATTTTTGTACTTTGGCATTATTGTGTGCGACATCCTAGATTTATAATGAGAATATGAATTATAAGAAAATCAATTGGACATTCATAACGTGAAGATTCTTTTAAATGGTGAATTTTCTTATTTGTTGTCAAGACAAGGTAATTATGAGAATAGCACCAACAAAAGTTGTGATTGTAACCCTTACGTTTTTATAACGTATACATGAGAATATTTGTGGACTTATTCATCCACCTAGTGGATCATTTAAACACTTTATGATCCTAATAGGTGCTTCTTCTAGATGGTCGCATGCCTGGCTATTGTCATCTTACAATTTGTCCCTTGCAAAATTGTTGGGACAAATATGAAGATTATAGGCACAGTCTGGTAATAAGATCTAATATATTTTCCTTGATAACACTACATAGCTTTCATCCCACGTTTTTAAAGATTATTGCCTATTCATTAGATAAAAATTGAACATTTTGTAGTTCATGCACATACTCAAAATGGCCTTGCTGAGCTATTAATTAAACATCGATAGTTGACATCAGGACCATTATTTATGAAAACTATATTTTCCATATTTATGTGGGTCATGTGATTTTGCATGCTGCAACACTTGTTTGTCTTAGATTGATAAATTATGATATGTTTTCTTTAATGTTGTTGATTTTGGATCAAGAACCTGATGTATTCTATTTAAGAATTCTTAGATGTGTTGTTGATACACCTATACCTCTTTAATGAAGTATAATACGGTCATTGCCATATCTAGAAACCTAATAGGTTAGAGTCGAATCCCATAGGAAATAAGGCACGAACTACGAACTATGTCAGGACTTAAAAATGGACGTAATGGGACTTGTCTATTCCCACCAAGACAATTCACTCTCAACCCAACCAAACGAAAGAAATGCAGAAGCAAAAACAAAAACAAGATAAAAGAGGAAAACTTATTCATTTTATAATAACCCCAAAACCTGGTTATCACGTGCACAATTCGCTAAAGCATAAAGTACGAAAATGAAAGATTATTACAAGTCTCAATATCTTTGTTTCTCAAATAAAATGAAGACTAACATAAAGGAAAAAAAGGGCTCGCCGGGATGACAAATACCTACCTCTCAAAGTCCTTCAACAAGCCTGGAGTATAGAAGAAGAAGAGGAATCACACAGAACAAGGCTCAGCACCTACACAAGTGTAGAAGCAACGAGTGATTACAAATAAATACAATACTCAGCAATAATCAAATAAACAAGGTAAAATTATCTAAAAATAATTACTCTTTTCATCCCAACCGAACCTCCTCAACCTACAACCATTATAGAAATCAACCCAACCTAACTGTTCAAAAATACATTGTTCACAAGTTCTCATAATTATAGTCCAGTAGTCACAGTCCTTCAATCAACAAGTATCAAATATAACAATCACAAGGGTCAAATGTATAACTCACAAGTTCAAGTTCATCAAAGCACATTAATCAATTACACTGAACACAAAATACCAAGATTTGTCATGCGAAATATCAATTGGAACTCGTTGGAACCACCATAGTTCATGAACTCGCTAGTAATGACCTCGACATCAGTATCACTCTCGATAATGACCTTGACATCCGTAACACTCGCCAAAAATAACCTCAACATCAATTGCACTTGCCGTAAATGACCTTATCATCAATAGAACTTGCCGGAAATGACATCGGCATTAATAACACTTACTGGAAATGACCTCGACATTAATAAGAATCACATATCACATCACGATGCATAAAAATCAATGAAATTAAACAATGTCACACAACAAGGAAGAGACAATAATTCAAACAATTCAAGTCCACAATAATACCATCAAAGCATTTCATCAACCAACACATTACAACTCAAAACAAGGCAAGTTCATAAGTATTATGATCAACACATTGCCTTTTATTTATCCCCATCTTTATTCATTAAGATTAGAAATGTAGAACAATAAACCCTTTACCTAATTCCTATTACTCCCGAACACATCCAATGAACAAAAATAAACGAACCAACTAAATTTACGAAGTTTAGGAAGTCACTTACCTCAATTCAATCAAATAGTCAATCCAAGACTTGATTTTTCCCCTTTCGAACAATATCCAATGCCCCACAATCTATTTTAATCAATTAACCAAAATAAGATTACAGAAATAACAACTCTCAATTCTTACATTTTGAAAAATGGGTCATTAAACTCAAAAATCCAATTCCAAAAATGATGTCCTAATCCCAAAATGATTACTTGATAACATTACCCAAGACATTTCGAACTCATTGGTCAAAACCATTTTTTAAAAGTTATTAAAATCATTTTACTATAACCATTGGCGTTAAGAACATAAGTTCTTGAAAAATTGTGTAATTTGGAAATCAAAATCACAAGTTTTGATGTTAAAATCCATAAATAACCAAAGAGAAATTAACTTTTAGGGTGGTCACAAAAGCTTTCCCAAATGATTTAGTATAAGAAACCTCTTCAATATCGCTTCCAAGGGTTTTATAAAGCTCAAAAGTGGGAAAAATGTCTAAAACCCCAAAAATGGTAGGCATAAACCCCCAGTGATGTCACTTAAGCGAATCTCGCAAAAATAGAGGGTCTTACTTTTGCGAAACAAACTTCGCTTAAGAGACCATCGCTAAAGAGAACTCTGATTCGCTTAAGCGAACCCTCTGGGAGCCAGGCCTTTGTTTCAGCGATCACACCTTCGCTAAAGCAAAAGTCACTTAAGCAGAAGTCCTATCACAAAAGTGAAGGGTAGAGAACTTAGGCACCAGAAAATAAGCCAACACTCAAAACATCTAAAGGACCCTCAGTGTTCTTTCAGAGCCCCGTACACACAAACCATATATGAAACTGACTATACTCAATTTTCCGACCATAATGGAACCATCAAAACATGAATGTGAGGTCTTCTTGAGTCGAAACTCATTAATGTCACGCCCCGAGCCTACACCTTGGATGTGGCCGACACTCAAGAACCATTGCTGACCCCAAGCGAACCCTTGGCCTGGCTAAACTCTCAGCGGAAGACTTAATCATCAATAAAGGAACTCAAAAGAAAGTTTTAAACCCAAAAGTCTCAAATACTTAAACTCAGAATGTTTTAGAAATAAACATTCAACTAGCCAAAGAAACAACTCAAGTCTCAACATAAACAACTAAAAACGAAAAGACTCAAGAACTAACGTTTATCTATCTATGAAGCCTCTAATACTATGAGCAACTAACAAACTGAAATGAAAAAACATAATAAAAGGGATCCTCCGAAAGCAAGGAGGCTGACCAAACAACTTTGAAACTCGACTAGATCAACGAAACGCTGGATGCTAATCCTGGTTACCTATATCTGCATCATAAAATATGCAAGCCAAATGGTGTCAGTACATGGAATGTACGATTAAGTGAGGGGAAATCTAACACATGACATAAGCTTGAACTTGAACTGAAGAAACACTTACCTCGTCTCAACTCAACTCAACCTCATTTCAATATAAGGCAATAGAAATAATGTAGTATAAAGAAAAGCTTTAAAACAGTAGATAACAACTCAATGTATTAGAAAATAAAATATAAACTCTTTTTGTATGCGAAAATACAAAATAAGAACTGTTGGTAGATTCTCTAACTGACAACCATCACTATGAGCTATGTGATGGTACAACGTCTAGCCCACGCTTCCAGAACTGTCCTATACTTTGCCATGGTATAGAACTTCTTAACTAAGTGGATCCACTAGTGTATGATGAAAATCAATAAATAAATCGTCTAAAGAGTATGACCATTTTCTACCCATGTTGGCTACATGGTTTATGGAGGCTGTGAGTTGTGAAAACTCTCCCCATATCGGTGCTCTATACTAATCCAAAAAATATAACTTAGCTCATTAGGTTTTAAAGAAAACATTTCCTCTTCTTCAACTTTGAGATTATTACTCAAGAGGTTTCTCTAAAAAGAGATAATACTGAAAACTGTTTATGAACTCTTTGGAAATCGGTGTTTCCTCTCATCTTAAATGTGGAAACATTTCTCTTGGGAATACTTAGTTCCCATATATTATTTTAAAGACAAAGAACTTAGCTCTACTCTTCCTCAACTCAGTGCTCAAGTCACTTGAAGCAAGTTTTAAAACAATTTGTAAAAGACCTCTTGAAATGACTCGAAGAACTTTCAAGACTTAACTCTTAACTCTACCTTGGATTTGAATTATTAATTCAAGGGTTAAGATCTCATGTTATGGATGATCTCTCGATGTTTAGACATAGCTTAGAGTGTAGAAAACAATTAGAAAACATAGGTACGATTTGAGGGAACTCATACGGAAAGAAGGATGAAAGGGTAGGGGACCTAGGGTCCCTGGCGTGTTGAGTGGCACATGGCGCAAGACCTTGAACTACAAGAGGGAAGTTCGGGCACATTGAGTGGCGCAGCATCCCAGAAGCCAAGCTACAGACACTACTTTTTGGGGCATTGTTGGCGCAGTGCACCAGTCCCCAGCCCAAAATTTTTCGATGAATTTTCTTACTCAGTTTCTAATCCCTAATTCACCTAGAATCGAATGGTTTCTTCCCCAATCACTTATATTCGAATATCCCACATTAGTATACGTTAATACACTCGAAACTACCCTCAATATACTCAAAATTATCTCAAGAAATCATCAAACCTATCCTAATTCAAGAACGAAACCAATACTTCAAGAAACTAATCAAGAACTCAAATTCTTCAATTTCAAGAACGAAACTTCACTTAAAATAACATGATTAGCGTGTGAGTGAATGAACCCAAAACTAGGAGAACTCACATACCTCTTAGGGATCAACCCTTGGCGAAAATCCGCAAGGAAAACCTCAAGAACTTGATGAATGATTGAATCTTCTCCTCTCTTTCTTCTCTTCTTGAACTCCTCTCAAAACCCTAGCATATTTTAGAATTTGTAAAACTTAACTAAATCAGTTAAGACCCCTAAATATTACCATATTTCGTTTTAATCTGAATGGGTAAGGAAACGAATAAAATACCCCTCTTAAATCTGGGTAACTTTACTTAAATGGATAACCTGACTCCAAACGAGCATATCTCCCTCATATGAACTAAAACTTAGATAGATCGGTGGCGTTGGAAAGAGGATTCCAAGACCTTTCATTTGATATCTTATGGGCCACCTAAATCCTATTGTACGGAAAGTTATGGTCATTTGAAGTTCACCAAAAACTCATAACTTATGCCTAACTTGCAAAATTTCAGATTTTGCTATTTCCAATTTAGTTCTTTCTATTTTTAGCTCTTCCAAATAACAAGGTGTTATAGTTAAAGTCATAAGAAATGAACATTAACACCTAAAAAGACCAAATCAAGCTCGAGACCTCTAAAAATTCAACCAAGACTTCAGTGATGCCTAAATTCATCCCCCAAATCCAATGGAACTTTTAGAATTCTGATCTCAGCATCCGAACCCCGACTGTTGACCAAAGTCAACCCAAAGGCTTAAATTCTACAAATTTCTAACTTACGACCTCAAATCCTCGAAAAGACTCCAAATATAAAATTGACAACTCTCTTAGACCGATTTCCACATTCCAGAACTGATAGAATCGACGGATTCTCTTTTGACACTCGAAGCTCCAAAAGACTCTGAAACCATTTCCAACTATGACCATTTACAAAACATTTCCAACTATGACCAACCGTGTCATTACATTATCCACCACTAACAACCATGTTCATCTTCGAACATTAAATAAATAAAGTGCCTAACACCTCAAAAAGTTGATGATATCTCACACACATGTTGGACTCTGTATCCCAAGTCGCCTCACCAACTAAATAGTGCTTCCACTGCACCTTCGCTAAAGCAATCTCCTTAGACCTAAGCTTTCTAACCTACCTATCCAAAATGGCTATAGCCTCCTCTTTCGAAGATAAGTTTGGACCCAACTCAACAGAATCAAGAGAAAGCACATAAGACTCATCCAACTTGTACTTCTAAAGCATAGAGACATGAAAGACATGATGGATAGATGTCAAGCTAGGTGGAAAAACCAACTTATAGGACACCTCTACCACTCGACTCAAAATCTCAAAAGGTTAAATGAATCTAGGGCTAAGGTTGCCTTTATTTACGAACTTCATCACACAGTTCATGGGTGATACTTGGAGCCATACATGATCACCCTCTATAAAAAAAATAGGGCTCGAACTCTCCGGTATGCATAACTCTTATGTCAACTATGGGTTGTCAACACTCTATCCTGAATCATACGGGCCTACTACATAACATCTCTAAGAAACTCTGTATCCAAAGAGTCCATCTCAGCCAAATCTTACCAATGGATCGCAGATCTACACCGTTTTCCATACAACACCACAAATAGGGCAATTTGAATAATGCAATGATAACTGTTATGTAAGTATACTCTGTTAAGGGTATATGTTGATCCCATCTAGCACCGAAATCAATCACACAAACTCAGAGTATATCCTTCAACACTTGAATTATCTACTCAGATTGACTATCTGTTTGATTATTGAAAGGTGTACTCATATCTAACTGAGTACCCAAACCATTTTGTAAAGCCTTCCAAAAATGGGAGGTGAACAATGAACCTTGATTGGAGACAATAGAAACAAAAACTCTATGCAATCCTACAATCTATCTAATATAAATTTGGGCTAACTTCTCATTGTATACTTCACCCGAACCAAAATAAAGTGCGCTGACTTGGTCAACCTTTAAACAACCACCCAAATAAAATCATAACCATCCACGGTGGTAGGTAGACCCACAATATGATCTATAATGATCTTCTCCAACTTCCAACTAGGAATATGCATCCTCTGAGATATACCTACGGGCCGTTGCTGCTCACACTTGACCTCTTGTCAAGTCAAACACCTAGAAACCAAATCAACAATATCCCTCTTTATACCGCACCACCAGTAATGATGGATCAAGACTTGATACATCTTTGCCACTGTCGAATGAATAAAATATCGAGAACAATGGGCCTTCTCAAGAATAAATATGATCAACTCACCCGTCTTGGGCACAAACATCATGCCTCTGAACCTCAAGACACAATTAGAATCAAGGACAACCTACTTGGCTTCTCCTCTCAACACTTTGTCTCAAATGAAATACAACTTCTCATCATCAAACAAGTGATCATCATGAATCTGCCCAACCAAGGAAGAACGGGCCTCTATAAAAATAATTAAACCACAGTCTCCTCACAAATCTGCAATCGGAAGGCTAACCTCTGAACATCTCTAGCCAATGGCTTTTTCTCAACACTAATAGTGGCAAGACTCCGTATACTAGAAGTGTTCCTACTCAAAGCATCATCCCCCACATTAGCCTTCCCCAGGTGAGACAAGATGGTAATATCGTAGTCCTTCAATAGCACAAGTCATCTATGCTGCCTCAAGTTCAGATTCCTCTAACTGAAGATATACTGAAGACTTTGATTGTGCGTGAAGACCTCATAATAATACCACATACAAATAATGCTGCCATAGCTTAAGCATAACCTATATAGTTGCCAACTTTAAATCATGGGTATGGTAGTTCTTCTCATGGGTCTTTAACTATCTAGAAGCATAAACGATCACTTTCCCCTTTTGCATTAGAACACCACCCAACCCGACTCAAGAAACTTACAATAAGTGGTGAAGTCTACACCCTCCTCGGGTAAAGTCAAAATATGAGTTGAACCCAACAAGGGCTTGATCTTTTGAAATCTCTCCTCACACTCATTCCACTAAAAGCTCACAATTTGTTGAGTCAACCTAGTCAAGGGAGATGCAATAGTTAAGAAGCTTTGAACAAAATGCCTGTAATATCATGGATATTCCACAAAACATAGAATCTCAGTGACTGAAGTAGGCCTGGTCCAACTTCTAACTACCTTAATCTTGGTTGGATCCACTCGAATACCCTCCTTGGACACCACGTATCCCAAAAATGCAACAAAATTAAGCCAAAACTCACAGTTAGAGAACAATTCTCAAATGTCAATCATGATCGTCCTCTGTCTTGGAGTATACCAAGATGTCATCAATGAAGACTATCACAAAAGAATCCATATGAGGTTGGAACACCCCGTTCATCGCCACTATGAATGAGCAGGGGCATTAGTCAAACCGAACGAAATCATAAGAAACTCATAGCTCCCATAACGAGTCCTAAAAGTTGTTTTAGGGATATTCAATCCCCTAATCTTTAGTTGATAGTAGTTGGACCTCAAATCAATCTTAGAAAACAAAGATACCCCCTAAAGCTGATCAAATAAGTCATCAATATGAGGAAGATGATACTTGTTTTTCATTGTGACCTAGTTCAACTACCGGTAGCCAATACACATCCTCATGGTACCATTCTTCTTCCTCAAAAACAAAATAGGATCACCCCATGGAGAAACACTGAGGCAAATGAATCCCTTACTCAACAAGTCCTATAGCTGATCCTTCAATTCTTTCAACACAGATGGAGCCATACGATAAGGAGGAATAGAGATAGGCTTGGTGCCCGACTTTATGTCAATAGAAATATCAATATCCCTATCCAGAGGAACACTTGGAAAATCAGTAGGAAAAATATTTGAAAACTCTCGAGCCACAGGAACAAAATAAATGGGAAGTGGCTCAACACTAGTATCCCGAATGAAATATAAGTAGGACAAACACCCTCTATAAACCAATCTTTGAGCTCGAATGAAGAAGATAACCTTGCTAGGATAAAAACCACTAGAACCCGTCCACTCAATTCTTGGGATACCCCACATCGCTTAGGTCAAAGTCTTAGCATAAAAATCAAGAATAACATGATGGGAGGAAAGACAATTCATACCCAAGATAATATGAAAGTATACAATCCCTAGATTGATGAAGTCTACCCAAGTATCATACCTTGCAAATGAAACAAGAAAAGATCGATACACTTCATCCACCACTAAAGACTCACCCACTGGTGTAGAAACATGAATAGGCGCAGGCATGCTATCAAACATCATATCAAATCAAACAGTAAAATAGGTTGACACATATAAGAAAGTAGACCCCAGATCAACCCGAATAAAGAAAATACCCATGTAGGTCCTTGGAAAACAGGGACGATACTTATAATTATAGCATCAAAAGTCTCGGCTTGAAGCCACCCTAGAAGAGCATAACAATGTCCCTCTCAACCAACTGCAGTCTTAGTAGAACCCCAAACTCTACCTCTATGAAGCTATATCACCCCTACCAGAAATCCTACTGCCTATATTAAACTGACCTCTACCTCGACCCCTGGCCGAAAGAGCTGAATCTCCAATTGCAGCAGGTGAATAAGTATGCTGGGGTCCTGAGTGAGTCTGTAGAGGGAACTACCATATCATATCACCTAGATCTCCACATCCAAAATATGACCTCAGGATGGATGACTGTTACTGCTAACTAGATGAGCTACCATGGCCACCTCAGCTAGAACCATAGGATCCTTGGATTGTCATCCCACTCTAAACTGCTTGAATCGATACATTATCCGGCCCATGATGCTGAAAGAAGCTACTATTTCTATGTGAACCTTTGCCTCTAGTTCAAATGCTATAAAACTGACCAAATGCTCGAGCCCTGTTAGGGTCTCCCAACTCCTCTCTAACCATCAACTCTACCTCCTTGGCGGTACTCACAATGGACTTGAAGTGTAACACCCAAAACATTTCTATGTTAAGACTCGAACCATTCTTTATTTACTTGTATGGTCATATCAGGTGATTCATAAATTACTCATATGTGTAAAGGTAAATTATTTAGTGTGGAATGATTTGGATATTAATTAAGGTCACTAGAATCCCCTAGCTCAAAGTAGAGTTGAAAGTTTCCTTATCGATAAAGTTTTGATGGAAGATTATACGTAGGTCAACTTAAAACGACCATATCTCTTAGAATATAAAGAGTTACGTGGCTCATAACCTATAGAATTAAAGGTATTTGATTCCTCATTCCAACGTTACCAATTTTGCAACAATCCAAGGTTTAAGTAAGACGTTACGATAATTTTAGTAACCTGATACGGTGCTGTTACGAATTAGTCGACGGAAAAACATTAAAAAGGGTCCTTTTTGTCTTTTTACCTCGAAGAAAACCCTAAACAAATTTCTTTACTAATTAAAGACCCAAAACTATCATATTTTCATCTCTTAATCTATCCTTCTCTTCTCTCTCAATCCCTAAGGCAAAATCCTACAGAAAAATCAAAGTAGAACAATCCATTCAAGATTCTTCTTCAAGGTAAGTCTTTCTCCAAGAATTTCATTATTTTCAACTCAAATTCCTCCATATAATTATGAATCACTAATGAAAATCATAATTCTTGGCCATAGAATTTCAAGAAACTAATTCAAGAAATCTCAAGAACTGTTTTCTTGATTTTTCTCCTTCATGGTAGGGTTTAAAGGTTTCTAATCAAGTTCTTATTCAAGATTCATCAATAACCTTGTTGTTCCAGGTATGTAACGCTATCATAATGTTGGACTAGTTCATCCTCATGCCCTACATCTACTTTCAGATCAGTAAAGAAGTAATCTATGATTCTTTCCCTAGATTTTAGTATTCTTGAGATAAGTTCATTTGGAGTTCTTGAGTTCATGTTTCTTTTCAAAATTCTATTCCTAATTATTGAGTTTCTATATTTTTATTTATTGAGATCTTTGAGTTGATTTGTTCATGTTTATATTCCAGCATGAACCCTATTTTGAGTTATAATTTTTGAAAAGCATTTTTAAAACCCAACACTTGAGTTCTTAAACTGAGTTTTGAGAAAGTAAAGATGAGATTTGAGAAAAGAGTTTCTAAAACATGATTAGTATGACAACCGAGTATGTCATCAATGTATGAGAAGTATGATATCTAGATATACCATCAATGTTTATTCAATATGACTTCTCGAGTCATCAATGATCATATTAAAATATGATTTTGATATGTTTTTGAGAAAGAGTTTTCAAGTATGAATTGATTAAGAGTAGAAGGGGCTATGTATTTCGGGAGGTATTAATTTCTGCATTGATAAAAGAGAAATTGAGATTTCTAAATGAGTTATGAGTTCAAAAGGTATTTCAAAAGCAGTCACCTCTTTTAAGAGGGTAGTTTGAGCAATTATCTCAAACCAGAGGAAGAGTTATGTTTTTAAACATATGAGCATGAGTATATATTATTGGGAGTAGTATTGAGCACCGATATGGGGGAGAGTTTAGAATACTCACTGCCCCCATAAACCATGTACACCAACATGGATAAAGGATCATACTTGTTAGATCATTCCTTATTACTTTTTAAGCATAGCTTAGTGGATCCACTAGTTGAGGAGTCCTATATCCCGGCAAGGTATATGATAGTTCTGGCAGCGTGGGTGAGACGATGTATCATCACATAGCCCATAGTGATGGCTGTCGGTTAGAGAATATCCCAAATAGAGTTAAAGTGTATTTTTATATATCACTTATTATGTTGAGTTTAGAGATGAGAAAGAATTTTGGAAAGCTTTAAATGATTTTACTCCTTTATTTCTCTACATTCAGCTTGAGTTCATTCTTATCTATTGCAGTCCTTTCTTTTAGTTATTATTCATTCAGCCATATTACATACTCGTACATTTCATATACTGATGTCATTCGACTTGCATCCTTTTATGATGCAAATATAAGTGTTCATGATTATCCACAGGTGCTTTGTTGAGATCAGTCCACACTCTAGTTAGCTCTAGTGATCCTCATTGTATTCCAGAGGACATCACAGTTACTTTCCAATTAGTAGTTTTGAGGTGGCATGGGTCTTTTCCCGACATCATTCCTTAATAATAGAGGCTTCATAGATAGAAACTTTTGAAGATTCTTTCAGTTTCAGATATTTTATTTAAAATTTATATTTCATACTCAATATATTCAGCTAAGTTTTGAGATTCAGTAAACTGGTTTTAAACATTTCTTTCAATTCAATGCTTATGGATGCTTGAGTTAGTCTTCCGCTTGTAATCAGCCAGGATGAGGGTTCTCTTGGGGACCAACAATGGTTCTTGAGTGTCGGCCATGTCTAGGATTAGGCTCGGATCGTGACAGGAAGGAAGCCCCTCTCTGGTTGCATTAAACAAATAAGAGCCAACGGAGAAATTCAACCCTCTCACAAACCTACAAACTCTCTCTGCCTCATCCAAAATAATGGTCATGGCGTGCATGGATAGCTCACAAAAAACAAGCCTCATACTAAAAAACAATCAAACTGACATGTTTCAAGTCCTTAAACCACAATCGACTATCCTCTCTCATGCTCTAAGGGATGAAACAGTCTTGTGAAGCACTAGATTACGTATCCAACTCTACCGGAGAAGATCCAACAGGTTTAGAACTCACAAAAGTTCTCCAACATCTCTCGTAGGTCCACACTACTGAAGTGAATCAAAACGAACACCACGAGCATCTACCATAACCACTGCATCAAGCATCTCATGGCACATTATCAAGAAATCATAAGCATCCTCGTTATTACAACCCTAAAATTGGGGTAGTTTCATCTTCTGAAACCTATCATAACACTGATGATCTGTTGTCGTTGGGAAACCTCAAAAGCAATTTGTGCACTCACTGGCAGTGCACGATTCACTGGTGGCTAACCCACATGATCATGGATGCCATGAGCCTGCTTGTAACCTGGGATCTACGTCCCCAATCCAGTCAGAGAGCCATGTGGTGTGCCTGACGCACCACCTTAAGAGATGTTCTCCAGCATACCTAGTATACTTAATAAAGTCTCCTGGAAGAAAGAATCTCCAAACTCATGAGGAACTTGGTCCTCAAAAAACTCAACTTGTTTCTTAGGCGAGACCTCTCTTGCTCTACTTCTAGCTGGTGCTACTCCACGGGCATGACCTCTATCCAGTGCTACTCCATGAGCACGACCTCTATCCAGTGCTATTCCATGAGCATGACCTCTAACTCTAACCCTATATCTACCCATGTCTAAGATCTCTGCAACTGTCTCGGGGACTACCTCTCATCTACCACCGGAAACAGAAGATCTAGACCTAGATATATACCGAAACAACATGCGACAACTCAGCACTAGTGAAGTAATCCTGCACGATAAGAAAGGATCCATAAAAAGAAGTTTACTAACAATCTTCATAGCCCCCAGAAGATAAGTATAGATGTGTTTGTATCGATCCTTGAGACTCTACTTAGACTTTGCATATACACACGTGAGACCTATGAACTTGAGACTCTGATACCATTTGTCATGATCCAACAATGGATGTGATAACACTTGTCTATTCCCACCAAAACAAGTCAGCCTCAACCCAAAGAAATGAAAGAAATATTGTAAGCAAAGCAAAAACAAGATAAAAACATAAAACATATTCATTCTATAATAACCCTAAAAACTTATTGTCAGATATACAAGCCATTAAAGCATAAAATTCAAATGCAAGATAATGACAAGTCTCAATGTCTTTGTTTCTCAAATAGAACAAAGCCTAACACTAATGAAAAGAGGTCCCATTGGGATGACAAGCAGTTACCTCTCAAAGTTCTTTAATAAGCCTTAGAATATAAGTGGAAGAGTGATGAGTAGGGGCTTTCAACTCAGTTAGGGCTTAATATTCATAGTTCTAGTGTCTTTAATGCCTATTTTATGCTCTAAACTACTGTTAAAATGCTAATTTGCAACAATAAAGGAATAAGAGAAGGGAAAGGACGTTATAGGGGAAAAAAGAGAGAAAAAGCTGAAGAAGTTGAAGGAAAGCAAGGCTGGTACTCGCCAAAGCCACTCAGCGAGTCACCGAGTGGACCTCTAGCTCACCTAAAGTTCCAGCAGGTCAGCCCATGGACAAAACCAACTTGTTAATAGGATGAGCATTTTGGCCTATCGCAAAAGTATTCTGCGATTTAAATTTACCTCACCAAAAGTTACAGAGAAGAGATGGTGCAAAGAAGGCGAGAAAAAGAACATTTGGCACATCACCGAATAGGTCGGCAAGCCCGACCTACTTCGCCGAAAGTTACAGAGCAATAGGTGGAAAGACAAGACAAAAAAGGCGAGAAAAGGGCAGGTGGTTTGTCGATCGTGTCGGTGAGTTTGACATACTTCGTCGAGTGACTCCGAGGCTGAATTTTGGGAACGTATCAATGAAATTTTCAAAAGAAGAAAAGAGTTCCCACATTGTCCAGTTCTAGGGAATTTAATCCTAAAGATTCTAAACATTGTTCTTACACTTTTTGAGTAGAGATTTAGGGTTTGTTTGATTTTTAACTTAAATTTGAGCATTTGGAGACTTCTATTGTTGCTCAACCAGATGGAAAACATAGTTGGTAACGATTTCTTGTTCTTTATTATGTTTGGCTAAAAACCCCATTCTTGGAGGTGTGATTATGTAGTTGAATGATTTATTTAGCTTATGAGTGTTAGTATTTACTGATTTTACTGTTGATTCGAAGTTAGTTTACTTAATAGTTTGAGTTTTAATTGATGAATTGTATTTGCAAATACAAGTCTAGTCCAATTCTCTAAGCTTGCTTGAGAAAGGAGTTGTAGAGTTAAAACTATTAGTTGATGATTATAGTGATTGTGTTATTGCAGATTTAGCTTGAGAAAGTGGGTCTAAATGCAATCCTACAAATCTAGCTTGAAAAAGTAGATTGATTAAGGTATTGGGTTGTTAAGATGTGTTGTGCTTTTCGAGGTTCGAAAGAACTCGCTTGATTTGTGATAGTTGATTGAGAAATGGCTATTGCACCTAAAGCCTAACCTACCCATTGAGGTTCAACAATTTTTAGTAAGTAATAACTACCCATTTAGCGAAATTGGCATTCAATTTATCACACTCCCAAGAAACCCTCTCTACTTGTTTACTCTCAGTTATTTGTAGTTGTAAATTATTCACTCAAATCCCTCATTTGAAATAAGTTGTCAAACCCTTGTCATTTACTTGATTTTTTTGCGAAAAGGTCTACGTCTACAAAAGATTAGAACACCATTCTACTTTGTAATCAAATTCTTTACTGTATCACTCCACGTGGGATCGACCCCAACTGTCACTTGGGTTTATACATGTTAGCGACTACCTACACTTAGAATCAGATGAAGTGTAGTTGAGCGTTATCAAAAATGGTGCCGCTGTTGGGGAATGGTGTTTAGAAATCTTTTAGTGAAGTTTGGTTGTGAACTGCTTTTGTTGTAGTTGAATCAACTTATTTTTGTTCTTTGTTGGCTTCTCTTAAACAGGTGAAGATATGAGTGTTAATGGAAGCAATCCCAGTCAACATGGGAACAATGATGACATTGGTAATTTGTACATTGTCAATGAAGATCAGTTGGGAAGTGTAGGTATTATTCGATTGCCTCCGACTGTGGACAATGCGGTGTTTCATGTGACCAACACTATGTTGTAGTTTTTGCAAATGAAGGGTCTCTTTGTAGGTCTTGCTTCTGAGGACCCTCATGACCACATCTCAAACTTTGTGGATGTGTGTGGACCATTTTCTTTCAAGACCATCACTCAGGAGTTGGTCAGACTTTGTTTGTTTCCCTTTTCACTAATGGGGGAGGCAACAAAGTGGTTGGACGATTTACCAAGGGAATCAATTACTTCTGAGGAGGAGCTCACTGATGCGTTTTATGTAAGGTTATTCCCTCCCTCAAAGATGGTGAAATTGAGGGATAATATTCAAAACTTTAAGCGAGTGGATGGTGAACCTATTCATAAGACATGGTTGAGGTTTCAGAAGTTGCTGCTCCAATGTCCAACTCATGGACTCCTAAAAAATGTGTTGCCACAATATTTCTACCAGAGACTTGACTCAGTCAACAAGGGTGTGGCAAATCAACTCGTTCGAGGAGTAATCATGCAACAACCATTTGCATAGCATCTACCATTTTTTGATGAGATGACAAAAATCAATCATGCTTGGTACACTAGGGAAGATCAGGTGTCTCCTTTGAACTTCAGGATGACAAAGGAACAAATGGAAAAGAACCAAGAACGAGATGAAAACATGACCAATATGATGACCCAAATGGACCTATTGACGAAACGTGTCATGAGGAGTGGTTCTAAGGCTGTGAATGTGGTTGGAGTTACTGGAGTGAATCCATATGAAGTTCATTTCGAGGCCTTGTACAATGAAGAAGTACACTTTTTAGCAAATCAGGTAGGAGGTTTCCATCCGAACTATCCAAGACCGGGTGGAAATCAAGGTTGGAACAGAGATTGCGATGACGGTTGGAGAGACCGAGATAGGGAATGGGGGTGACCGTGGTACGAATTAGAGAGATGGGGGAAAAGATCAATATGTATCTCCCCATGACCGTCAAAAGACAAAAGACCATGGTACGAATTAGACCGAAGATATGCTTGCTCGCATTCTCAATAAAGTGGTAGAATCAGACAAGGTGCTAAAGGAAATGAAAGATGATGTCTTTTTTCTGAACCAAACAATTACTTCACACTCGGTATCTATTAAGCAGTTGGAAACACAGATTGGTCAAATCTCGACCCATTTAAATGCAAGACCAAAAGGAGGTTTACCGGGTGATACCATGGTTAACCCAAAGAATGAAGCTTGAAAACATGTCTTCGTCGTGCCACGACATTAAATAAAGCGTTTCTTGGGTGGCAACGCTAGTTTTAGTTTTTATTTTTTTTATTTTTGTTGTTTAAATAATGGTTGTTAGATGTGCAGGTCGAAAATTTGAAATTTGGGAGAAATTGGGTTGTTGGACGAGCTCAGATACCATCTGGTGAATCATTGAGAGGGTCAGCGAACCCGATGTAGATTTCCTTTTTGACCAACCAAAAGGTTAGAGTTATAGTAACTTTGGCGGGAAAAAGTACCATTCGGCGCATCGCCAAATGGGTCGGCGACATAAGTGGGTACCACCGATTGCGGTGCGAACTGAAGGGTCAAAAAGGATTCTAATCGTTTTAAATTTAAAACTACCTTTTATTTTGCATTTTTCGACTCTTGCACTTTTACACTTCCAATTTAGATCATATTGTAGCATGTTGGGTCAGGTGTGGGTGAAGTCTGAGTAACCCAAATTGTATCTATCTGCTGAATTTGCACAATGATAGAGTAGGTGCCATCATTCTTAAGGTTAAAAGGCGTTGATTGGTTGATTTTAGATAAAATAGGGGAAGTCTGAGTACCCCGAAATTGGTACTGATATGGGCGAAGTGTTAATTGCATAGAATAAGGCTTTAATTTTGTTCTCGTAGGCTTTGCACTAAAAAATGTTAGTAGGGGTACAAATCTGGCACGAGAAGTAGTTCGGCGACCTTAGTCGAGCTCGCCGACTGACACGACGGTTCACGAAATATCTTTGTGATCGTCTTTTTTACCCTGAAAGTTAGCTACTAGCCTCATTAACATTTGGCGATAGCTTGTGCTCACCGAGTTCACCCAGCGACTAGCCGAATGTCTTTGTGATCGCCCTTTTTCAAACCAAATTTTGTCAAAGTTCAGTGATATTCGGCGAGCTACCTTTGGTTCATCGAATGAGTTCAGCGACTTGCCGACTGACCTTGGACCTTGCCGACTTGTATTTTTTTCTGTGTGTTTTTGTTCTGTTACTTTCGGTGAGCCCTCTAAAGCTCACCGAAAGAGTTCGGTGATTGGCTGAAATAGTCGCCGAGTCTTTCTGCAAATTTTAAAACTTGATGTTTCATTGACCTATTTCAAATGCATTGGTTCGATATGTGTTTTGCAGATATGGCCAGACCTAAAGTTCCCGAAGGAACCAACCACTCCGAAAGAGAGCATGATGAGTGATTATTTCTGAAGAGGCTGCCTTACCACGATCAACATAGCCCAAACATCCTCTGACAAGGGGAAAAGGCATAAATAAAGGGAAGGGTCCTGCAGAACCAAGTCTAGTTGAATACAACTCCGACAACATGGGCATCTATGACACCTATCTCACCACTTAAGAATCTGATCGTGAGGATAATTCGGGGTCTAGATTGCCAACCTCTATGTCCGAGCCAGAAGATGACCAAACTCTTCAGAGGAGACGGGCTAAGTTGTGCTCTAAAGCGGTGCATGATCCGGCTAGACACCCAATCACTCCTCTACCTCCAACATAAAATGCAGAGAAGGCACCACCAGGTCCCCGGTATAGGCACCTCCACCTCACTCGATGAACAGATTGAAGGTTGACGGGTTGCGTACAATATTGGAAGAGAAGAGGTTGTCCACTAATGGAGTGGTTGGCATATATCCAGATGTATGGGACATCATTCGATTCCACAAACTCGAGTGCTTCACACAGCCCCAAGGCTCATACATACCTTTTTGGGTTTGGGAGTTCTACAATGAGTATGAGAGGCTGGTCCCGAAGGGGAAGAAGAAGGCCAGTTCATTTGCACCGGTTAATCATGTGGTGGTGCGAGGTAAAAAGGTTAAATGCAGTTGTTTGGATATTAATGAGGCGTTAGGGTGCACCGTCAATATAATACACTTCTTCGCGGATAAAATTCAAAAGAAGACCCTGGAAGACCTTAATGGGTGGTTGTCCCCTTTGATTTCTGACATTACATAGCCATGGATCGAGCAAAGGGTCTAGATATAGAAGAAGGATATGAATATAGTAGCACGGTACTGGTTCAGATTAATTAGCACCACACTGTTGCCGTCCCAGAATGAATCCATACTTCGACATCCCAAGGTAGCTTTTTTGGGTTCTATTATTTATTAGGATAGACTAAATATCGGGCTGATCATTGAGAAGGAGATGACAAATGTTGATCACGAAGTTGTGCCTGCGTGCTCGAGTGCCCTTTGTGGCGAAGACAGATGTGGAAGTGACTCCCACTTTCTCTACTGACATCCAGAAGATTAAGGCCGAGTACACCAGGGATGAGGCTTAGCGGAGAAGAGCAGTGCCAGTGGACACATCCCCGACCGTCGATGTAGATATAATGGAGGCAGATACAACCCCTCCCACTCAGGTTGGTGAGCTTTCAGATACTCCTAGTACTAATTCTATTGCTCCTTCTATGTCTGCTACTACTACTGTTGATGCCTCCCGCCCCCCATTGACACATTTGATGCTCTACAAGATGGGTCATCTAGTCCAATATGTTGATACGTGCTTTCTGAGTCAAGGCAGTTGTTCCCAGACTGATTAACCGGGCTATTGTTGCTGCCCTGGCCCCTATCTGAGCTGAGTTGCGAGAGCACTGAGAGTTAATCACCGCACATGGCCTAGACTTGGACACCTTCATGGTGCAAGTTTAGGCATGTGAGCAGGGAGGTCGCCAGTCTGCTAATGTTACGACCTTGAGAGTTGATGTTGTTGGATTGAGGCGTGATGTGGATGAGCTAAAATCCATAGATCTTTCTATGCTTTTGGCACTGTGGATCTTCCCGAAGTTCCAAGCATAGAGATGCCAGTCATTTCTGAGATCCCTCCAGCTACTCCGACCAGAGATACTGCTATAGCTGATGATGATGTTGAGTCGGACGCTCTAGAGACTAATGAGAAGGGGCTTAGGACCCGTGATACGGCTGTGTATCATGATTTTAGGGATCTAGAGGGTGCGATGGTGCAGACGTCCATGAACGCTTCTCTTCGGGACACATCGATGAATGGCTCCAATAGAGTAGAGGTTGTTAATGGTGATGAGTCGGGTACTAATGCCCAGATTGAAAGAGCCCCAGAAATGCAGCGTTCACCTCAGGCTTAGCCTGGCAGGGGGATCTTGACTCTCTTCTTATTTTACTTTTGAGAAATTTATTTTGTCTTGCATTGAGGACAATGTTAGGTTTTTTTGGCGGGGTGAGGTATCGTCATACCTATCCCCTTGGGTTGTATCAATCTTGTTTTGGATGCTTATGTTTGTGACTGTTGGTTTTTTCATCTGAATTCATATTCGCCTCTTGATTTTTGTTTTTGTAAATGTGTGGTTCTTCTTTTGCATATTTGAATATCTGTTGCAATCAATATCGATGACTTTAATAGTGCTCTTGATTGAACGATATGTTTGTGCAATTCCAATAGGGAAAATTTGAGTTGCATAAGTCATGTGTGAATAGGGATGGCAAATGGGAGGCGCGGGGCGGGTGCGGGTTAAACCCACAAAGTCTTTACCCCGCCCTGCTTTGCCCCTCATAGCACGATTATTTTATCTTGCCCCACCCCGCCCCGCTCCACATGAACCCGCCCCGCCCTTACTGACAATGCTTAATTATTTTGTTGAAGGCAGTGTGTTATTTAAATAGCTATGATGTGGATTTCGAAGGTGGTATCTGTCAAATGTTAATATTATATTATCTTGATTTTGGTCTTTTAAGCAGTTTCCATTCACTACAAGCCAGAAGTTATATTCACTCACCAAATTGACTAAAAATCATTAAAAACACTAAAATCTTTTAACTCACATTGTTATACTTGTAAAAATTAAAATCTACACAAACTATTTGCACAGACAAATTGAAGCACCAAAACTGATTCTGAACATATATTTCCATCCAACTCCACATATGAAATCCAAGAATTTTTTAACTTCAACAATTGAGATTCCAATTACAAGATATTGTTAATCACATTCTTGAATGTTACAACAACAAAAGATTACTAATCACATTCAACAAAATCAAAAGACTCTCCAGGGAACTACTAATCACATTCAAGAAAATAAAAAAACTCTCCATTCCCTATTACAACAATAAGGATTCCAAACAACAAACCTAAAGAAACAGTCTTTATAAAACCATCAACCTACAACTTAAAGCAACACCAACTTTCGAAAACAAAAGATAAAAATTAACAATGTCTTCTATAAACTATATCATGGTATTCCAAATGGTCTACAACTTGAATCCGACACTTCTTCTTCATCCAACAAGCTCGTACATGAAAATCTATCAATGCTCGAAGTCAAACCTAAGAAGAAAAGTATGCAGTTAAAGTATTAAGAACTGAAAAAATTGTTAAAATAACAAGTCACTGAAAAGTTAGATACCATTTATTTCGTTCCATAACCAAGTGCGAGTGAACATCAAAGCTTCCAAAGTAGTAGGATGGAGTCTACTGCGGTGTGGACTAATCAGCCTTCCACTAGTGCTAAATGTTGATTCAGAAGCAACAGTAGACACGGGAACGACTAAGAGGTCACGAGCCATATTTTTTAAGTAGGAAATTTCAATCCGTTTTTCTTCCACCAACTTAAATTGTCAAATGATGGAGTTCGAGGCAACACACTTTTTTCTAAATACATATCCAACTCTGATTTTATCTTTGCATTAGCACTACTGGAAGCAACAAATCTATCAAAGCTTGATAGTCGATCACTTTTCGAAAGGCCAATGGCTTCATTTGAACTAGATGCTTCAACTAACTCATGTGGAGAAAATATTCTACTCTTGTACTCTCTAAATAAATTATCACAGTGAGCACGAACTTTTTGAATTTTAGTCAAAGCTTCTTCACCATAAATTAGTGGAAGATAGAACTCAACTAACTTCATTTTATATCTCGGATAAAAAATTACAACTACTCCCATGAATATATGCATATCATTCCAATATTTTAGAAACTTTAATAGCATTGCTTCTGCCATATTTTTAATCAAAGTATTGAAACTTTTTAGCTATTCTTCTAATTATAGCTTAACTTCACAAACTTTAGAAAAATATTGACTTGAAGTAGGATATTGAATTCCAAAAAATTGTTCAGTAATATGATAAAAGAGCTTCATCTTACCACAAACTTCCTCTGCTTCACTCCATTGCTCTTTGGTTGGAAAACAACGATAATTGGCATCCGTTAGACTCAACTTCTGAATACCTCTTTGTATTCAATTGCAGTTCTCAACATTAGAAATGTTGAGTTTCAACGAGTTGGACAATCATACTCTAACTTTTTGGTACATGAAAAATGTAGCAAACGTCTAAATTCCTCAAATTTTTCAATTCTTGCCGATGACCCTATCCGATATAAGACACTATCACACATGATTTTAATACTATATCCTTTCACCTTTAGCCCTTCTTGCATAATTAAATTTAAGATATGTGCAACACAACTCACATGAAAAACCCACCCCATCAACAACAAATATTTTTTTGCAAAGTTTCTCATCTAACAAGGTCTTCATCATAGCATTGTTAGTGCTACAATTATCAACTATAATCGTTGATATTCTTCTTTCAAGATTCCACTCTAACAAACAATTGAGCAACGCACCACAAAAAGTATCTTTATCATGAGGAGTAGGAACATAAAAAAATCTTAAAATATGACTTTGAAGCCTCCGTGAGTCGTCAATAAAATGTTGTAATAGCCATGAACCTTTTTTTGTTGTTGTCAGAAGTCCACATGTCAGTTGTTATTGCAGTTCTATATGTGAGTGTTTCCAGTAACTTGCACGTTTTAGATTTCAGATTGTCAAAAATCTTCAAGATATCATTCTTGATTGTGTTTCTTGACACCATTTTGAACAAATACTAGAGACTAGCAACAGACTTTCCGAATCCCACTTGATCAACTATGGACAGTGGATATTCATGCAAAATAATGGCAGGAGCAAGTTCTCTTCTTGAAACATCTTGATCAAAGTATTGTTGTTGGCTGCCATCATACACTTCCAAACCACCCTCAGTTATCAAGTTAGTTGGCTTTTTGGTACATCTACGGAAATGTTCTAACATAGATGTTGGCCCACAATTTCTAGTCGATTTGATAGGAGCATAACGGAAACCATCAATCTTCACTGGTTTAAAATGTTGCCAAGCTTTAGAAGTAAATCTTCTTTGCTCGATTTCAATAACTTCATTAGTAGCTTCATTTGTTTTTGAAGGCATTTGACTCTGATTCTCAATAGGGACAATATTAGATGATGAACACATTGGATTTTGTTCGTCTTGAGACTCCATCAGTTTACCGTAAGAAAATCAACAAAAGAAGACATTAAGAAGAGATAAACAAATTATTACTAGTACTATAAGAAAATCAGCAAAAAGAAACAAAACATACAAAATCAATTCTGAATAAAATATATGAAGTAGATTTGCATAGATTTTACAGAACCAAAATCAAGTAACAACATATTGTACAAGACACGAAGAAAAATGACCGATTCTCGATAAACACATACAAGAATTAGCCATTAAAAGTCATACGAATTCGCGGATTGAAACAGTTTCAACACTCACTGCTTCAAAAATTCAAATAATCAATCAATTTGGATTATACACTTGCTGTCAAGCTCAAATACTCAACTTAATCAACCAAAAATAGTAAAACTCAACAAATAAAAACAATATCTCGCCAGCAAGCTAAAATACTTAACTAAATCAACTGGATTATACTATGTGAAACTAGATTAAACCAGTAACAGAATAGAAAATAGATTGTTCGAGAAAACTTACTTAGTGGACGTTGAAGCTGCTTTATGGATAGTGACTCTTTCAGCCGAGAAATAAATCGAGCTTTTGGAACAGAATCAATTGTAATAAAGAGAGTACTACATTTTGAAGAATCAACAGAGGGAAAGGTAGTAATAAACCTCGTCTTTCTATGCTATTTAGTGAGAGTAAGCTGAGAGGCAGAGTTTTTTCTTTGCTTCACTCCATTGCATTTCGTCGTATCACTATAAGCCCAATTTTAATTTAGTTTAAGGTCAAAGGAAAAAGAAACCCTAACCCATACCCGCCCCGCAAAAATACTAACCGACAATGCCCCACTAACACTATTACCCATTCCCCTTTGCATCCACCCTTCCCCTTTGTCATCCATATGTATGAAATCTTAGCATCTCATTAAGACTATCCGATTACTGAAATGAGTCTTGTGATGATCGTTGCACGTGAGCTAAACTTTTAGAATCTTTATTGATGATTGTGTTGATTCCGTGTGTGGTGAGATTGCCTTGAAATATGTACTTGGTGATACCTAATGGTTGACCCGTTCGTCCAATTGACTAATGTAGGCGAATGATAGAGATGATATTAGGCACAAACTTTGGAGAGTGAACCAAATTTCTATTATACCTCTTTGTGACCACCTTGTAATAGTGTGAACCTAGCTTGGCACCATTTGAGCCTAACCGTTTCTTTAGATGAAACATGAACACATTTGACCTCTTTCCTCCCCACCTAAAACTTTCATGAAACATTAGTCCGTTTAAATGGCCAACTTAGGCCAAAAGCCTAAGTTGGGGGTGTGGTGAAAAATGAGGAAAGTTAAGAAGTTTGTCAAAAAGATTGTGAAAAATTTACCCTTAAGGATTGTGTTGAAAAAGATGGAACCCCTCCATATAAAAAAAGGAACATAAAAGCAAAAGAAGAAAAAGATTGAAAAAGAATGTTGCAATGAAACTTGTGCATGGATAAAACAAAAGGGGTTTTCAATGAGTCATATAAGAATATCTATGCTTGAAAGAACTTAGGGTGGATTGTGAAAATCAAGAAGAGTGAAATAAAAAGGAGAAGAAGTTGAAGGAAATCAAGGTTGGTACTCGCCAAAGCCACTCACCGAGTCACTGAGTGGACCTCCAGCTCGCCTAAAGTTCCAGCAGGTCAGCCCATGGACAAAACCAACTTGGCGATAGAATGAGCATTTTGGTGTATCGCCGAAGTGCTCGGTGATATAAATTTACCTTACCAAAAGTTACAGAGAATAGATTGTGCAAAGCCATGTCAAGAAGGCTAGAAGATGAGCATTTGGCGCGTCACCGACTAGGTCGACGAGCCCGACCTACTTCGCTGAAAGTTACAGAGAAATGGGTGGAAAGACAAGCCAAAAAGGGCAAGAAGAAGGCACTCGGCGGATCGCCAATCGTGTTGGCGAGCCCGACTTATTTCACTGAGTGACTGTGAGGCTGAAATGTTAGGAACGTATAAATGCAATTTTCAAAAGAAGAAAAGAGTTCCCACATTGTCCAGTTCTAGGGTATTTTATCCTAAACATTCTAAACGCTGTTCTTACACTTTTTGAGTAGTGATTTAGGGTTTGTTTGATTTTTCGCTTAAATTTGAGCATTTGGAGACTTTTGGATTGTTGCTGAACCGGATGGAAAACATAGTTGGTAACGATTTCTTGTTCTTTATTATGTTTGGCTAAAACCCCCATTCTTAGGGGTGTGATTATGAAGCTGAATGTTTAAATTAACTTATGGGTGCTAGTATTTACTGATTTTATTGTTGATTTAAAGTGGGTTCAATTAATAGTTTGAGTTTTAATTGATGAATTGTAGTTTCGAATACATTTCTGGTTCAGTTCTCTAAGTTTTCTTGACAAAGGAGTTTTAG
This sequence comes from Solanum verrucosum, assembly GCF_900185275.1. Taxonomy (NCBI): domain Eukaryota; kingdom Viridiplantae; phylum Streptophyta; class Magnoliopsida; order Solanales; family Solanaceae; genus Solanum; species Solanum verrucosum. The sequence continues at coordinate 2,602,303 of NW_026020177.1, forward strand.
AGTTAAAACTATTAGTTGATGATTGTAGTGATTGTGTTATTGCAGATTTATCTTGAGAAAGTGAGTCTGAATGCAATCCTACTAATCTATCTTGAAAAAGTAGATTGATTAAGGTATTGGGTTGTTAAAATGTGTTGTGCTTGTCGAGGTTCGAAAGAACTCGCTTGAGTTGTGATAGTTGATTGATAAATGGCTATTGCACCTAAGTCTAACCTACCCACTGAGGTTCAACAATTTTTAGTAAATAATAAACACCCATTTAGAGAAATTGACATTCCATTTATCACACTCTCAAGAAACCCTCTCTACTTGTTTATTTCTAGTTATTTGTAGTTGTTAATTGTTCACCCAAATCCCCTATTTGACATTAATTGTCAAGCCCTTGTCATTTACTTTATTTGTTGTGAAAATGTCTACATCTACAAAAGATTAGAACACCATTCTACTTCGTAATCGAATTCTTTACCGTATCACTCCTTTCGTGATCGACCCCAACTCTTAGTAGGGTTTTATACTTGTTAGCGACCGCCACCACTTAGAATCGGATGAAATGTAGTTGAGCGTTATCAAAGAGCAATCACACGGAACTGGTCTCGGAATCTACACAAGTGTAGAAGTAAGGAGTGAGTACGAACCAACACAGTACTTTGCAAGTAACCAAATAAACAAGATAAATCTAGCTAGAAATAAGTACTCTTTTCATCCTAATCGAACCTCCTAAAACTGCAACGTGCATATAAATCAGACAAACCTAACAGTTCACAATACACAATTCACAAGTTCTCATAATTATAGTGTAGTAGTCACAGTCCAATAATAATCAAGTATCAACTATAATAACCACAATTGTCAATTATAACATTCACAACCATCAAGTTCATAAAAGCACATTAATCAAGTACGCTAAACACAAGATACTAATGTTTATCATGCACAATATCGATTGGAACTCGTGAGAACCACCTATTATTCATGAACTCACCGGTAATGAACTCAGCATCTGTAACACTCATCGGTAATGACCTCGATATCCGTACCACTCACTGGAAATAACCTCAGCATCAATATCATTTGCTAGAAATGTCCTCGACATCATATCACTTGCCAGAAATCACCTAGTCATCAATAACACTTTGGGAAAATGACCTCGAATCAATAACTATCACATGTCTCATCATGGTGCACAAAAATAAATGCAAATAAGCAATCTCACACAAGAAAGAGATAATAACTCAAACAATTCAAGTCCATAATAATGCCATCAAATCTTTCCATCAATCAACACATTAGGGCTCACAACAAGGAAAATTCACAAGTATCGTGATCAACATGTTGCCTTTTATTTAACCCCTCCATTATTCATTAAGATTAGACAAGTGGAACAATAAAACCTTTACCTCATTCTTATTACTCCCCAACACATGTAATAAAAAATATACATGAATCAACTAGTTTAACAAAGTTTTGAAAGTCACTTTCCTCAATTCAATCAAATAGTCAATCAAAGACTTGAGTCTTCCCCTTTAATGGTGGGCATAAACCCCCTTTGATGTTGCTTAAGTGAACCATGAAAAAATTGAGGGTCTTTTTTTTACGAACCAGACTTCGCTTAAGCAACCATCACTAAAGCGAGCTCTGGTTCGCTTTAGTGAAATTGTCAAGAGCTTGACCTTCACTTTAGAAATCACACCTTTGCTAAAGTGAAGGTCACTTAAGTGGAAGGCCTGTCGCACAGGCGAAGGGTAAATAATCTTTGCACCAGAAAATCAACCAACACTGAAAACATTTAAAAGAGCCTCGGGATTTATTCGAAAACCCTTACATACAAACCATATATGCATATTAACTATATCTGATGTTCTAGAAACAATTGGACCATTTCAATACGAATCTGAGATCTTCTTCACCTAAAACTCGTGAAAGTCACAAGAAATAATTTTTTTAAAATAAAAGGAAGTCACAAGAAATGAACGTAACACCTAAAAAGAACAAATCAAGCTTGGGACCTCTAGAAATTCAACCAAGACCTCACTTGGCCTATTATCATCCCCTGAATCTAATGGAACTTTTGAAATTCTGATATGAGCATTTGAAGCCCGAATGCTGACCAAAGTCAACCCAAAAGCTTAAATTTCACAAATTTCCAATAGGACCTCAAATCCTCAAAAAGACTCTGAATCTAAATTTGAAAAATCTCTCTACCAATTTCCACATTCTGGAACTGATGAAATTGACGAAATTCCATTCCGACACTCAACATTCCAAAAGGATTCGAAAACCATTTCCAAGCAACTTAATCCTTTCAAAATAAAAAATACACAAATTCTCAACCTTTTAATCAATGTATGACACCAACTTTCAAAGTTAATCAAATAACTCGGGGACAATATCGAGAGGGGTAAAATGGTAATTTAAATAAAATTTCCAAAAATAACCAATCGGGTCATTACAAACTGTCGTATTTTGTTATTTACTATTAGCTACTTATATCAAAGATAATTGGGAAATATGGGAGAATTTGGGGTTTCTTTTTTAGAATAACTTTGTAACATGTAACAATCAACAATATCACATAGTAGAGAATTTATATAGAGAATTAACAAGAATTATGTTCACCAAGGTTGTATAACCATTTTGGGATTAGTACAAAATTTCATCTTTCATTGCTCTTATACTAGTTTATCAAATTATGCTACACTTAATTGTTTCTCAACCAAATTAAATGCCTATGACTTTTATTATTTTTAACTAAAAGTGTTTCACTGATTTCAAAAGATGTTTACTCAAAGTTGGTTAATCTTGCTACAACATTAACCATTAGAAAAGTTCAAAACCTCAAATCCTTGTTATTAACTCTTTTTCTAAGTTCAATGCTTTTTTACTCAAACAAGATAATAACTTAGGGCAAGTTTGAATGTTTGCAACCATTAGAAATTGATTAATATGAAAAAAAATAAGGTATACAATCACAATAGAGAGTTCATTCCGTAAAAATCTCATTTTTAGGTCAAGTCGTCATGGAATCCACAACTGTTGGTTGTGGGTTTTATTTACACATGATAATTGAAACAAAAAAGATAATTGTATTCATTCAACAAGAATTTACTTACAAAAAGTAGAGACAATCAAACATTTTGACTTCAAGAAAACAATGCTATTCTTTCATTCAAAACTCATTCAAGCGTACTGTGTTCTTCACTAAAAACAAAGTGTTAAAATAAACTCTAAAAGTAATATTTATAGTTCCTAGAATTTAGAAATTTAATAAAAGACAGTTACTTTTTTAAGGTTCGCCTGACGGCCCCTTACCGGTGTGACGCTTTGTCCATTCGACCGTAGTATGTTCTTCAAAGAGTAATGATAACCATGCTGAGTGTGAAGCTTCACCTGATAGCCCATCAGAGATCTGATGGTCTATCACCTTCATCCTCAATTGAACTGCAGAAAGTAGACCTTACTAAGAAAGTGTGATGCTACGCCGAACAACCCATTAGAGTCATGACATGAGACCCATTACCTTTGATGTCAAATGAACTTAAAAAATTTGTTACATCTCTGCAAGTGTGACGGTTCTCCTAATGGCCCATCATAGGTTTGACGATTTGCCCAGCTTACCGTCAAATTTCTCTTGTGGCAACACTTAACTTTATTTGGCTTTCTTTTTCTATATGAATGATTTTCATTCTAGCACAATAGCAAAACTATTAATAGACATTATCGTTACTTAAGAACTAGCAATTATTCATAGCTATCAATATCAAATGTGTTGTCAAATGACGGCACTTCAACAACCTCAACTGTCATGATTTGATCTCTCAAGTCATGATGACACCAAATATAACCCACCAATAGGTAAGCCAACCCATAATCCTGCACAAAAAGCAATGAAAACAAAGTAGAATCAGTAATTCATTAACAAAAAATGGAATATCACATGGATACAAAGAACAAGATATATATATATATATATATATATATATATTGGAGGTCTCTCCCAAAACTTGGAAGTAACAAGTACAGAGATGTCTAAACAAATAAGTACAAGTCCCAAAGTGGACCCAAATAGAAATCTTGTCTCAAAAGCAAAAGAGTAGCTATCCAAAATATAGAATGAGAAAGATAAGTAAAGGATGCCAAGTTCTCACTCTAACCTCTGACCCAAGCTATAACAGGCTCGTGGAATCAACACTGGTAGTTGGTGTCACGCACGAGGCTACCCTCTTGACATAAACACGGGACCTAGGATCACGAATGACCCCAAGCTAACCCTGAGCTGGCATATCATAAGCATAAATGAATATATCTAGAAAGTTAAACTGATGCGGAAGCTAAAAACATGAGCTATACTAAATGATGGGGAATACCCAATCTAAGTCTAAATATATAAATACTGAAATATAGTTTAGAATACTAAATTATAAATCAAATACTCAAGGTGAATCTGTTTATGTATGAAATAAGCCTCTAACTGACTACATATGCTGGGACATGCCCCAGCTAACTCTAGCAAAACTGAAACTAAAATGAAAGACTTATTGTAAAAGAACATGTCTATCGTCCTCGAAGAATGAGGTCTCACCACTGATACTGCTGAATACGGATCGGGAATCTATCTACACGTGAGCTGAATGTTGAGGACCTGAATCTACATCACGAAAATATGTAGTGTAGAGTATGTGTCAGTACTTTGAAGGTACCGAGCATGTAGGATAGGATAAAGCTGAACAAACATATAACTAACAAAGCATATTGCACAATGATATAATCTGAACATGATGAATATACTAAAAAATACTGAATATGAACTAAACTGAATGCAATGAACAAGTACATAACATGCTGAACCTGAATATATTACTGGGAACTTGGTCAAATGCGCTAGAGTCTGATTGTGGGAGCTACTACTAACCGACATAAAACCACGTGAGCTAAATGTGGAGTGTGATGTATACGCCCCATCGTAAGGACCTAATTTACCTTGCCAATGGTATAGAGGCATGACTGGCGTGATCACTAAATGGAACACCCACAAAGGGGACTTATAACCCACGGGGCACGTAGTTCTGGGACTATACGGGTACGTTGAACTCTAGTCCAGTAGGTCTAAGCCAACTCCCAATGAAAAATGTGAACTACATAACATAACTAAATTATATTGGATAGCTCAATAATCTGACATGCTAACTGAGAATGCAACATTTATAACTAACAATGAAATATTCAAAATCTGAGGCATGCATATGTGTTTAAACTGACCTAGCTAGTGTAATTCATGAACTAAACGAATCTACACCACTAGGGTTCTGAATTTCATGCAAGGAACTAAGCAACAGTGTTACAACAACATGATAATCTAATTTGGAATATTCTAACAGTTAAATATTAAAAAATTTCTAAAGTTCAAGAAACCCTAGGTCTAGATAATACGAAGGGAATCAAGAATCTAACTATATTATAGGGACCTAGTGGAAGAGAGGAATCCACCATTGAAATCCCACATACTTGGTGACGAAATTCACGGAGAAATCTTTCAATTTTGAGGCTGGAACTAACGAGAACTTACAACGTTCTTGGAGGGGTTTGGGTCACCTCTTTTCTCCTCTCTTGCTTAAGATCAATGATTTTTTGCTAAATAATTGATTAGGGTAGGTTCTGATTAAGTTACTAGACTAAAACTGACCAAAACTACATAGTTTAGGGGTTAAACGATGTAGTTCAGGTGTCCAACGCATATGGAGAAGAACAAAATGACCCCAACTTAAATCTGATGGGGCCAACGATGGGCCTGACCGATGGACCGTGGACCCACTGACAGCCCATCCTGTCAGTCCATCAATCGACTTCAGAGGATCGGATCGGAGGGGGGGTCTAAACCACGGCCTAGACCACGAATCGTGGTGTGACCTTTGATCAATAGGTCCTGGCGCGGGTGCAGACTTAGCTGGCTTTTTTTGGGGTTCTATAAGGGGGTTACAGATGGCAAACCATGGACCCGACCTACATTACGTGTTTCACCCTACGATCCATAGCTCGCTTCATTGGTGGCACCTACAACTTTCGAAAATTTGCATTTTTCTTTCATAGAGAATCGAGGGTGTTACGTTATCTCCCCCTTGGGAACATTCGTCCTCAAATGAAGTCTAAACTAGCTGAATATGGAGGGAAGGAGCTGCACACCCTACCACTAAGTACTAGAACCTGATTTCTTACTAAACTGAGTTCTAAAAACATGCAAATACGCTGAAATACAATTAAAACTGAGGGAACATGATACAGAGACTAATTTTATGCAAAAGTAACTAAGATACTAGAGAGGAACTATTACCTAAGGCTGAAACGGAATCGAAAGGAAAGAGATGAGGATACTTGGCCTTCAGGGTTGCTTCTGCTTCCCAAGTAGCTCCCTATACCGACTGACTCGTCCACAAAACCTTCATTGAAGCTACCTCTTTGTCTCTCAACCTCCGAACTTGACGATCAAGGATTTCAACTGGCTCCTCTTCATAAGTTAGATTGTCCTTCACAACCACACTTTCTAATGGCACTATAGATGCTGGATCACCCACACACTTTAAGAATAGCAAGAAAGTGAAGTTTTCCTATAACACTTCGTTGCCTTTCTATCATTAGATGTGGTGCACTTCACACCCATGAAAAAGATGCTACTTAGTGCGGCTTTTCATACATATTAGTACTCTTGAACCTAATTCTCTAATACCAAGTTTGTCACACCCCGAGGCTACCCCCTTGACATAAACACGAGACCTAGAAACACGAATGACCCCAAGCTAACCTTGAGCTGGCATATCATAAGCATAACTGAATATGTCTAGAAAGTTAAACTGATGCGGAAGCTAAAAACATGAGCTAAACTAAATGATGGGGAATACCCAATCAAAGTCTGAATATATAAATACTGAAAAAGAGTTTAGAATACTGAATTATAACTCAAATACTAAAGTTGAATCTGTTAATATTTGAAATAAGCCTCTGACTAGAGATGTTGGGACATGTCCCCAGCCAACTCTAGCAAAAACTGAAACTAAAATGAAAGACTGAATGTAAAAGAACATGTCTATCAACCTTGAAGTGTAAGGAATCACCACTGATACTGTTGAACACGGATCAGGAACTGATCTACACAACATATGAATGCTGAGGACCTAAACCTACATCACAAAAAGATGTAGCGCAAAGTATGCATCAGTACTTGGAAGGTACTGAGCATACATGATATGATAAAGTTGAACAAACATATAACTGAACAAAGAATACTGTGCAATGATATAATCTGAACATGATGAATATACTAAATAATATTGAATATGAACTAAACTGAATGCAATGACCAAGTACATAACATGTTGAAACTGAATACTGAATATATAACTAGGAACCTGGTCAAATGCACTAGAGTCTGACTGTAGGAACTACTAATAATAGACAGAAAATCACGTGAGCTAAACGTGGAGTCTGATGTATATGCCCCATCGAGAGGACTCAATATACCTTGCCAAGGGTATAGAGGCATGACTGGCGTGATCACTAAATGTAATGCCCACAGAGGGTACATATAAACCTACGGGGCACGTAGTTCTGGGACTATATGGGCACGCTGAACCCTAGTCCAGTCGGTCTAAGCCTACTCCCAATGAGAAATGTGATCAACATAACATAATTGAATTATACTGGATAGCTCAATATTCTGACATGCTAACTGAGAATGCAACATTTATAACTAACACTGAAATATTCAAAATCTAAGGCATGTATATGTGTTTAAACTAACCTATCTAGTGTAATTCATGAACTAAATGAATTGACACCACTAGGGTTCTTAATTTCATCAAAGAAACTAAGCAACAGTGTTACAACAACATGATAATCTAATTTGGAATATTCTAACAGTTAAATAGCAACAATTTTCTAAAGTTCAAGAAACCCTAGGTCTGGATAATATGAAGGGAATCAAGAATTGGAAGAGAGGAATCCACCAATGAAATCCCATATACCTGGTGACAAAATTCATGGAGAAATCATTCGATTTCGAAGCTGGAACTGGCGAGAACTTGTTGTGTTCTTGGAGGGGTTTGGGTTAACTCTTTTCTCCTCTCTTCCTCTAAAATCGATGAATTTTATGTGAATGATTGATTAGGGTAGGTTCTGATTATGCTACTAGGTTAAAACTGACCAAAACTACGTAGTTTAGGGGTTAAACAATGTCGTTTAGCTGTCCAACACATAGGGGAAAAGACCAAAACGACCCCAACATAAAATCTGATGGGGCCAACGACGGGCCTGACAGACGGACCATGGACCGACTAACGGCCCATCCTGTCAGTCCATCAATCGACTTAAGAGGATGGGATCGGGGGGGTTTGAACCACGGCCTGGACCACGAACCGTGGTTTGACCTACGGTTCGTAGGTCCTTGAGTGGGTCCAGACTTAGCTGGATTTTTCTAGGGTTCTATGACGGGGTTGCAGGTGGTAAACCACGAACCCCACCTACGGTCTGTGTTTCACCATACAATCCGTAGATGGCCTCTTTGGTTGCACCTGCAACTTCTGAAAATCTGCATTTTTCTTTCTTTTAGAATCTAGGGTGTTGCAGTTGGTACTCGCACCTGCATCACGAAACAGATGCAGAGTACAACATGAGTACCAAAATAATAGGTATTATGTAGGCATCATAGGGCAACAGAGTAGGAAAAGTAAAAGCCATAGGAAATGATAGAATCTAGACAAAACAGAAGTCAATTCAGAATTTAATGAAATGCACATGAGTGCACTAAGATAGAAATGAACTAAGTACACCTAACTAAACTAACTCGACCCCCACAAGCCTAGTGGTACACTTGTACGCAAGTTTAGGTAAAAACCCGAATGGACCCCTATAAGCTCGACATGTACACAAAATAGCTAAATCTACTAAGAATAAGTCACGAAAAATTCAGAGACGGAGAAGGCAAGTAACTAATAAGAGCCACCCAAAGCTAAGGGGTGTAGAGCCCGCACCACGTATAGAAGAAGTTCCCTAAAGGGGCAATAGGTTGTAGCCAAAGTATATCAACTCCGTAGAGCATATAGAGCATCATGACCATACTTAAATATGCGACAAGAAGGAATCAACTATGTATAGGATAATGAGTAGCGTGACCAAACCTTTAATATGTGAACTTCTGAGCTGCTGAAGGATCTCATGTTGAATCATCATAATAGAACTTTCATAGGACAAAGTCCAATCTCTGGTAATTAGACCAACACTCCATGCTCAAACCAACTTCATTTCCAACTCATCAAGTGAAGCCCAAAATCGTAAATGCATCTCACCGTGCCATAGAAAGAGGAAGAATGGATAGAAAGTCATCAAAGTTGATTCAACGCCTAATCTAAGGCTCATTCTATAAGACTCAAGTGTGCTACACCAATCTACAAAGACGTAAATCATCCAAATCATCTCGGGGTAAAACTAAGGCCAAGTATCTCCAAATATTTTAAGTCTATGGAAAACACTTATCTAAGCCAAGACTAAGGCCAACCATTCTCAAACATTTAACAATGACAACAAACAATGACATCTACAAGGTACCGATGATCACATATTCCAGCTAGCATGCTTTTGAACCAAAAAATCATAATATACTACTCAAACATGATTTCAAAGTAAAGTAGCATGATCAAAGAGAAGTCATAGCCTACCTTTAGGCCAACCACACGCCCTCCAAATCACATCTTTGAAACTTATCTTTTGCGTAGAACATCCTCATGATACCATGCTCTTAAGAATAGAATCACAACTTTAATATGGTCGTTTAGCCACTAGAATCACAGAAAATAAAGATGGAACTAATTTAGTGTCAAAACAAAAAAATTGTGGGATCGGCTCCAAAAATTCTATAAATGACTCTTTCAAAAAGTCCAATTCAATCTCCCGAAGAAGTGTTCCAAAATCAATCACGATTTGGGCTCAAAATAGGGATAATCAATGCAAGCAATTTTAAATAACTAAAGAACACCAAATAAGGGAATACAACCTCTAAAAAGAGGATTTTACATCCTCCCATGCTTGCAAAATACACTAATGGCTGGCCCCAAGCTCTCTGATCACAACTAACTTTAAATAATCAGAAACCAAGTCTCGTAGCTCCAACAATAACAATTTGAAAATAACAAGGGGAGCTATGGGATCGATCAACTCCCCTATCTTTTTAAGACTGATGTTGGTGACGCTTAAGCGGCTACTCCACTAAAGAGTCTGGTAAAGAAAAGGTGGGCCGCACTAAATCGATCCCATAGACGCTAAAGTGGAGGCTCCTAAAGCGATGCTAGGGTTGTTCAAGCGGCAAGGACCGAGCTAGCTAAGCTCGCTAAAGTGGTTGTTGCCTGGCTGGCCTACCCTGTTAAAGCAAAGTATTGACCACAAAAGCGAAGGCTACTTAAGCTACCCTAGGGCCGCAAAAACAGGGGCACTAGCATTAAGACCAAGTGAGATTTGTTTAGAACGACATGCACGCAAATGAGATATGTAGGCCAATCAAATTTGACGTTCCAAACTCAAAAGTGCTATAAAAACTTCCAAGTGTGGTCTTCTTTGAAAAAAATAGGTCTTACATCCAAACTTTGTTTTACGCCAATTCCATAAGAGGGCCCACAATTAGTCAAGAAGCCTCGAGATCCGCATAAAGGTTCATTCTAGACCAAACTTGATATTCTAGAGCTAACTACACTAAGGGAATTCTCATCGGGTATGATTACCAAAAATGTTGAACAAGGTCAAACTTAGTCCAAAGCTCAAAACTTGAAAGGCCTAATGACACAAACTAACATTGAATGCCTCGGGACCAAAGGTGACAATGCCACTAGCCTAAAATGGCCCTTATATAGTTGATGGAACTATCAAAATTGCATTCTAAGGCCATTTTCCTAAACTTTTGATTGAAATCAACCATTCAAGGTTCAAAAGTTCCAAAGCATAGAAATTTAAATAAAAACAGAATGAACAACCAGTTGACAAAACTATCAGTTACAACAAGTCATAAATTACTTATAGTTGTTATAGGAATGATCTAAACAACAAAAGAAGGTATAAATGCATAAATGACTAGGAGTGTCCTTACAACATCCACTTTTAGAGGATTTTCATCCGTGAAGGTAAGAGTTAAAAAGTTCCTAGAGTCTCAAACAACTTGGGGAACTACTCTCTCATATAATTTTTGTACTACCATGTAGCCTCCCCAACTTAATAATGCCTCCAATAGAATTTCACCACACAAATGGTTCTCGAATGCAACTGCCTCACATCTATTGCTAGAATAGAAACTGACTCATCCAAAAAGGTCAGAGGATGATCCAATTCTACAAGTTCATACTAGAGAACATGAAACTCACCAAGAACATATTGGTGCAACATCAAAACATGGAAAATAGGGTGAATATCTGAAAATATTGGAGGTAGGGCTGACTCATAATCAACCTTACCAGTTGTCTTAAGGATTTTAAAAGGAGTAACATAACAGGTGCTGAGTTTGCCCCGCCTTCCAAATCTCATCAAGCCCGTCACAGGAGATACATAGAGAAAAACTCAATCACCAACTTAAAATGTCAAGGGATGGTACCTATGATCAACATAACTCTAGTGTCTACTCTGAACTATTTTAAGCTTATTTTGAATCAGCCGCACCTAGTCCAAGGCCTTCTGAATCAACTCAATACCATGTGGCCTAGGCTCTGTAGACTCAAACTACCTAACTGGAGAGTGAAAACACCTACTATATAAGTCTTTGAACGAGTCCATCTAAATACTAGAGTGGTAGTTGTTATTGTAACCAAACCCAACCAAGGGTAAGAACTAGTCCCAATGACCTTCAAACTCCAAAACACAAGCCCACTATATATCCTAAAGAACCTAAATAGTAAGCTCTGACTGCTTGTTGGTCTATGAGTTGAAGTGATGCTAAGGTCACCATGGGTGCTCAACTCCTCCTGAAAGGTCCTCTAAAATCTATAAGTGAACTGAGAACCCCGATTTGTAACAATGGACACAAGCACATGTGAAAGGTCCTCTAGCTCATTATGTATTGAAGACTCTTGTGGTCAATGTAGATCTCACAACAAACTCCATACAGGCCGGTAGTTCCTCTCGATCTTAAGCACAAAAACTATCGTTGCTAACTCCATATTAGGAATGGGGTAGTTGCGTTCATGCAGCTTAAGATGCCTCGGTGAATAGGTAATAATTGCATCAATACACAACCCAAACCAATGTTGGATGCATCACAATACATAGTGAAGCCCTCACCCTTAACAAGAGGAATCAATATAGAAGAGGAGATAAACAACTCCTTAAGCTTCCAAAAGCTCAACTTGTACTCCTCAGACCACTCAAAGGAATATCAAGATAAGCCGACTGGGTAAAAGGTACTGTTATGGTAGAAAAGCTCTCTAAAAACCATTTGTAGTAACCCACCAATACGACAAAGCTCTAAGTCTCAGTAATTGAAGTGTGCACAGCCTAGTCATGAATAGCCTCAATCTTCACCAGATCTACAATGATGCCATCCTTCGACATCACGTGCCCCAAGAATGATGCAGACTCAAGCCAAAACTCACACTCTGAGAACTTGGCATAAAGTCGGTTATCTTTCAAAGTCTGAAGCATAATTCTCAAATATTTCTTATGCTCTCTCCTACTCCATGAGAATACAAAAATATCATCAATGAACACTATGACAAAAAAATCAAGATAAGACCTAAACATTTGCATCAGCAAGACGCCCATATATGTGGCTAGGGTATTAGTCAACCCAAAAGACATCATAAGGAACTCATAGTGGCCATATCGAGTCGTAAATGGGGTCTTAAAGATGTTCACTTCCCTAATTCTCTGAAAATAACCAGATCTCAAATAATCTTTGAAAAAACATCGGCACCTTGAAGCTTGTCAAATAGGTCATCAATATAAGGCATGGGGTAATAGTTGCTGACCGTCACCTTATACAACTGCCTACAATCAATACACACCCGCATCATACCATCCTTCTTCTTCTCAAACAAAATAAGGGCAACCCAAGGCGATACACTAGAAAATGAATCCCGTACCCAAGAGATCCTGAACCTTAACAATGAGCTACTTAAGCTATGCAGGGGCCATTTGATAAGGTGGAATAGAAATAGGATGAGTACTCGGCTCAAGGTCAATAGGGAAATCAATATCATGCTCTTGGGTAGGCCAGGCATGTCAATAGGAAATACATCTACAAACTCACGAATAATAGGAACTAACTCAAATGAAGGAACTTCTCTACTAACATCCCACACATAGACCAAGTAAGATAACCAATTGGTAGCCACAAACCTTCAAGCCTGAATAAATGATATAACTTTAACTGGTGTGCTACTACAAGAGCCTTGTAACACCACTAGGGGATACCGAGAATGGCTAAGTTAACGGTATTAATAAAGAAATCTTAAACCATGCGGTAGGGGGATAACAAGTCCATTCCCTGAATCACATTAAGGTCCATCATATAAAGCAAAATAAGCCAGCCCAGGTGTCAATCCCCTGGATAGCCACCAAACTAAATTGAAAAACCTAATCCACTACTAAAGACTTGCCTACTAGGGTTGACACATGCAACGGAGCTGCCAAAGGCTTTGAACTCATACTCAAATAAGAAGCACCATATAAGATACATATGAAAAGGTAGATCTCGGATCAAATAAATTTGAGGCGTTCTAATGGCATAAGAGAATTGTATGTCTGATCACATCGCTTGATGTCTTAGCCTCCGCACTCACTGGAACTGAAAACAAGTGATCATTTCTGCCTTTACCCTGGGAATCTTCATACCACCTGACCTATCTCCTTGGGACCACCCTAATACCTTGGTGACCACTATGATGGTCCTGCCCCTAATTTTTGCTTGTAACCGGAGGTGCCAATGGTGAAGCTGGTAGAGCTACATGTAGAGAAGGAGTAATCAACTTATGCAAAGGGCAATCTCTAGACAAATGATCAAAGTCCCCACCGTCATTACAACACTATGTTGATCGATGCACGAAATAACAACCACCACAGCTTGAAGCACCTAAGTGGGACCCATTTTTACTCTGACACGATGTGACATCGCTTCAACTATACCAGCCACATGTTGAAGCCTGTAGTTAGGCATGAACAAGTAAGCTGGATTATTCTACTGAAAACACTGTCAGGGCCTAGAACAAGACCCGTTGTAGCTGCCCTCATGTCTAGATCTCTTATCACTGCCCCCATAGTCTTTATGAAGGAGCTTCTCAAGAGTACATATATGGTCAACTACATCTAGAAAAGAATAGACCATGAAGACCATAGCCTGGCTCTCAATTTGCAGCTATAGTCTCAAACCTCTAACGAAGCACCAAACTCTCTCATACTTAAAAGGTAGGATCATGGTAGCATGGGGAGAGAGCTTTTGAAACCTCACCTCATACTCAAATACGGTCATGGAGCCTTACTCCAACCATGAGAACTGATACCAAAGATGATCTCTGATGCTATGGGAAATGAACCTGGCAAAGAAGGACTAAAAAACTCAAACCAAGACATTGGAGGAGACACGACTGGTCTAGTATCAAGATAAGAACGCTATTATTTTATGACTGGCCCATCAATCTAATTGCACTGATTTTAGCTCTTCTCAAATCCACCAAGAACAAAGTGTATTAGCGCTTGTGACAAGTAGTAAGAAACTCATGGTTATCTTCTCTCACACCCCTAGAAAACCTTAGAGGTGAGAGTCTTAGAAACACTACAAGCATCTTCCCTCCTCTAGAAACATAGCTCTGACTGCAATCATGGGATGGGGACACGTAAGTGGTACCTGGATTCAAGGTGCCTCTATTGTAGGTTGGATCTATGAGGCTGGTGTTGGCGCAATAGTAGTTTCAACTAGGACATGGTTTATACCCATATGTACTATCAAAAGTTGAGTGATGGCTGCAAAGATATCGAGAGCCATAGATACTCCGAGAAGTGGCTGGGCTAGACCCATCCCCATCCGCTGAGTAGGAACATGAGCTGCTAGAGAGTCTGTAGTAGGCTCTAGACCCCCTATCTCTCTATCTTGTGATGGTGTTGTAGTCTTGGACTAATAGAGAGGTCAAACCCTACCCCTGACCTCGGCGCAACGTATACGATCCATCCTGTGAAAGAATGAAATAAGTGAGATTCCATAAAAACAATAAGACATACACTTCACGAAAGTGATACAACTAAGAGAACATTCCTAACAACACCATGTAGCCATCCAAAGATAGGATATGAATGCCTCTACACTGATTAGTAGGACTCTACTAAGTATTAGCATTGTACATATGAGACCAGTAAACTTGGGTCTTTGATATGAACATTTTAATGACCTGATCTCTGGAGTCATGATGACACCTACTATAATCGACCAATAGGTAAGTCAACCCATAACCCAGAACAAGTAATGGATATACGGGTTGAAACAAAGTAAAAATAGTAATTCATTAATAGAAATGGAATAAGAAATGGAAACAAACCAAAAAGATATACAAATAAGAGGTCCCTCCTAGAACCTATAAGTCACAAGTATAGAAGTGTCTAAGAAACAAGTACTAGTCCCAAAAGTGAACCCAAAATACAAAGTTTGTCTAAAAAATAAAAGACTAAATATCCCAAATATAGAAAGAAACAGGTAAGTCTTGGATGTCAAGAGCTCACCCTCGCCTCTGATCCAAGCTGCAAAAGGCTCGAGTAATACATGTTGGTAGTTGGTGCTTGGACCAATATCACAAAACTGATGTAGATTGTAGCATGAGTACTAATACAATAGGTACTCAGTAGGCATCATAGGACAACAAAGCAGGAAAAGTAAAACCAATATAAAATGATAGAATCTAGACATAATAGAAGTCAAAGTGAAATTCAAAGAAATGCACACGAGTGTAATAAGATAGAAATGAACTAAGTACAAGTAACTAAATCTAACTGGACCCCAATAACCCTAGAACGTACACTTGTGCACAAGTTTAAGTAAAAAATTAAACGAACCCTCATGGGCCCAACAAGTTCACAGAACAGCTAAATCTACGAAGAATTAGTCAAGATGAGTACAGAGTCGGAGAAAGCAAATAACTAATAAAAGCCACCCAAATCTAAGAGGTACAAAGCCGAGACCTTGAACCGCGGATGGTCCCCAAAAGGGAAATAAGTTGAATCCAACGTATATCAACTCCATAAAGGATAAGAAGAATTATCACTGGACCTTAACTAGTATATTAGATGGAATCAACTCTGTAGAGGATAATGAGCAGTGCGTGACTAGACCTTGAAGTTGTGACTAGAAGGGATCATTAAGGATATCATGTCGAATCATTATAATAGAATTGTCATGGGATAAAGACCACTCTCAGGTAATGAAAACTATACTCCAACCTTGAATCAACTCGAGTCCCAAGTAACCAAGCGAAGCCTGAATTCCCAAATGCATCTCACAAGGCAATAGAAAGAGGGAAATGGATCAAAGGTTTTCAAAGATGAGTAAGTGCTTAATCTAAGGCTCATTCTACCATACCCAAGTATGATACACCAGTCTATAAGAAGCTAAATCATGTGAAAGGACGTTAGGGAAAAACTAAGGCCAAACTGCTCCAAATATCACAAGTCTGTGGAAAGCACTAGTCTAAGCCTAGACTAATGCCAAACATGCTCAAACCTTCAACAATGACAATGAACAAGGCAAACCACAAGGTAAGGTTGATTACATATCACAACTAACATGCTCCTAATTGATGAATAACGTTTGAAGCACACCTCATCAAATTCAAGGTGTAAGCAATTGTTAAACAATATATAACCTAATAATTGAGTTGGGGTTGAATCCCACAAGGAGCGGTGCCTATTAAAAATCAATTAAGAAATACGAATGTGATCTAACTAGTTATAGGAATAGAAATTATCGAAAAATACATGAAACAAATTAAAAGGGGTGACATTAAATGTCAGATGGGGGGGGGGGTTGGTTTTAAATTATGAACTACTATGCAATCACAAACAACTTGAAATTACAATATGGAGAGGAATTCTCGGGATGTGATCGACTATAGGCATATTTTGATATATGGGTAATTAGGACTAATAGTAAATAGCTAAATATCAGTGGGTAGGCTAGACTATAATTGAAATAGCTTTCTCTCAAACAACTATTTTGTTTCAAGTGATTTCTCTCGAACATCAACAAGCATAGCAACTAAGAATAACCCTTCACCTTAATACATCTTCTCTCTCAAGCAAGATAGGTAGGATTGGGTTTAGGATTCACTCTCTCGAGCTGAACCCAAATCAACCCAATACCTACAAACCATTAATTAAAAGCTTTGGTTCAAAAACCTCTCTCTCGAACAAGCTAAGAACACAAAATTAGAACGACATTTGCAACTACAATTCATAAATTAAACCTCAGCTAATGATCAAACCTATTTCAATATAGCATTTAAACTAGTAATTAACAATAACCACATCTAATTCAACCCATAATCAAATGATCACATCCCAAGAATTGGGGTTTAAGCCAAACATCATAAAAATATAAAAACGGTTACCAAATCGATTAGCCATCAACTGGGTAAGAGTAATTAAGCCTTTACAATTCTTCAATTTGCAGAAAATTCGAAACCCACTTGCAAATTCTCCAAATTTTATCTCAAAAAGCCTTCAAGTCTACTAAGAAACTATCAAAACTCAGGAGAAAAACTGTTCCAAACTAAAAATCCATACTAAGTTAAATGTTTAAAATCTAATTTATAGTTGCCAAAAATAAGCCACGAAGGGCCATTAGGCGAAGTAAGTCAGGTTCACCGAACCACTCGGTGAACCACCCATTGCTCTCCTCTATCGCCTTTATGCCTTAGATCTCAGCATTATCAAGTACTGTAACTTTGAGCGATCTCTCTTTGCATCACGAAACTGGAAGGTGATTAACCGATTGCCCCTCTCCTGTCGCCGACTTGGTTTCTTCCCTAAGGGCTGGTACACTGGAACTCCAGGCAGTCAAAGTAGCCACTCAGCCACACGCCAAGTGCTCTTGGTGATCCTCTGGCTCGCCTTTCTTCACTTCTTCAGTTTGTTTTATTTCTTTTTGCCTGTTAGTGTCCTTGTTTACTCCTCAATTCATATACCTGAAAATCAAGGCATTAACTTCATTTTATAGCACAAATTAGGCATTTGAGGACACTAAATCTATATAAACAAAACCCCGAATGAGTCCAAATCTCAAATTCATCAACACCCTTAACTTAAACTTTTGCTTGTCCTCAAGTAAAACTCAAGATCAGCAGTTCAAAAAGGATGTCTCATATAGTGCTGCATACGACTCAACATGAATGCACACAACAAGGTTCAACTTACTCATGCAATGATCAATTGTGCACTCAAAGATTAAAATTGTGACTTTCCATTATCAAAGATGTTCAAGTTCACAATACTTGCTTCAAATGCAAGTTCAAGCTCAACAAAGGTACTCAAATGCCCTCATAACAAACATGATTCCATATTCACATACAATTTCTCGACAATTTTAAAGTTCCAGAATCACATACAACTCTCACACTCACAAAGATGAACATATGCATGACTTCACCCATAGGTTTGCCTTTATTTTCCAATCAACATTCATTTCAGCTCACTCAAGATCACAAAGGTCTTTTCACGGCTTGTAACGTGGTTGAGTGTCAACGTATAGCCATTTAGGCTCAGTGGCTTCTACCTTCATGAAATGTGGCCTAAACATTACTTTCCTCCTTTTCTTTAAAATTTCAACGTGTTCATAATACACCCCATTATTCAACTTCATATGCATTACCGGACAATCCATTTCTTTTGCAATTTTCATCACTTTTTATTTCACAAATTTTTCATTCTTTTTCTTTGCTTCTTTTCTCTTTTTTTATGGCGGGGTTCCATCTTTTTCAAACTTATTACTCAAAGGGGGATTTCTCACACTTCTTGATTTTTCTTCTCTTTTCACCACACCCCCAACTTAGGCTTTTGGCCTAAGTTGTCTATTCACACAAACCACGCTTCATGAAAGTTATGGGTAAATAGAAAAACAGGGATCACAATTGTTCAAGTTTCTTCCAAAAAAAGGATAAGGCTCAAGAGGGTTCAAGCACGGTACACACATCTCACAAGGTTAGCCACAAGAGAGGTATATTATCAAATGGTTTCACTCTTCAAAATAATTCCCTAAGATCATTTCAAGTGCTTGCGTCACTTAGTCAACCGGACCAACGAGGTAAATTCTAGGTGTCATCACATAATCGTTCAAAGTAATCTCATCACACAAGGAATTGGCACCAATATCAAACAAGACTCTACCCTTTTTAGCTAATGTGCAGTGTTCATCACAAGAGACTCATTTGATAACCGGCTAGTCAGAACGAGATGCTAAAAGTTCACACATTATGTATGCAACTTCATTTGGCCTCATCGTAGCCACACATACATTTCGTTTAATTAAGAGCAATATTCAAGTCATCGATATTGATCATAACTGATACTCAAATTTGCACAAAAACAGTCACAATAACAACAATAGGGGTGGAACAAATTTTAAAAATAGGTCAAAACCATTTCCATTCAAAACAAGGAGCCACAAGTTCAAACAATCAGAAGATATAAATAGATCACAAAACCCAATATTCACAACAAAATAAAATCACAAGAGGTAGGTATGGAAATACCTCACCCCACCCACAAAAGAAAGCAGTTGTCCTCAAATGCAACTAAAAGAAAGATAAACAATAAAAACAATAGAGTGGGAGGTAAAAATAATCATGTCTACTCAGATACTCCATCTGTCGAGGCATCAGTGCCCAGTGTAACACTCTGCGATTGGGCATCAATGCCCGGAGTCTCAACAATTGTGGCTTTCCTAGAACCTACACTAGAGGTATCTGTCAATAGTGTCTGAATGACTGATTGTACTATCGCCTCCTCTAAATTAGGCAGTTCCCATAAATGGTCGCCTCCTCAACATCGAGATGCTCCTCATTTGTCTCTGCCTCTGACTCAACAACAACCACATCCTCCATAGTCTCATCTCCGGTGGTAGTCGGAGGCATATCAGAACTGGCCAGTACATCTGCACCCGAAACATCAGGAACCTCTACTGACTCAAATAGTGAAGTGAAGTCTATGGACTTCAGATAGTCCACATCCTTCCTCAACTCAAGAACCTTAGCTTTCAAAGTTGTAACCTCAGTAGTAACCCCATGTCCTATCTAACAAATATCTACTCTTGGAATGAGAGCATCAGTGGAAGTCTGGAGAGGTGTAAAAGTAGTTGTAATGGCTCTCTCAATTATCCAGCGAACCTCGGCCTCTAGCCAGGAAGCCCGCACATCGGTAGAATGGGCTAGGTTGCCTATCTTGAGGAGCATGGCTTGGATTATCAGAGGCCTTGAGGTAGTGGTACCTGAAGTAGCTCTAGGAGGCTGAGAGGCAGTAGAAGAACCTGGGACCTGGGAAGGAGTGGAAGTAGATTTAACTGAAGGCCTGGAGGCCGGAGTAGGCAAAGTTGCCTCTGTAGGTATAGAATCAACATCAACCTCTGGGGATGTATCCACTAGAGCTGATCTCCTCCTATCTGCCTCCTCCCTGGAGTACTCCGCCTTGATGTGTCGAATGTCGATGGAGGATGTAGGTGTAACCTCAACATCCCTCTTCTCGTCAAAAGGAACTCCAGCCCATCGACACAACTCTGTAATAAGCTTTAAGAATGGAAGGGACGTCTGACACTTTTTGGCCCTCATGACCATCTCCTTCTTTATAATCAACCCAGATTTAGCCGCATCTTGGCCATGATAGATCTGAGATAGGCCACCTTTGGGTTGCAGAGAATGGACTCGTTATGTGACGGGAAGGAGTTGCTGATGAACCCAAACCAGTACCAAGCTGCTATGTTCAAATCCTTCTTCTCAATAGGTGTTCCTGCCTCAATCCACCTTGGGGTGGTGTTAGAAATAAGGGGAGCTAACCAACCCTTCAGGTTTTCCAGAGTCAGTGAAGTGATCATACTCTGGTTTGCGTGCTCGATATCTATGGCCCTATCAAATATGGTGTTTATCTCATTACTATCGCACCACACTATCCTCCCCCGGACTACCACATACTCTACCGGTCTAAAGGCACTGGCCTTCTTCTTTCCCTTAGGCACTAGGTCACTATAAGCAGTATAAAACTCCCAGACCCATGTAGAAATGTCTAGGCCACGGGGTCTGGTGAAGATCTCAAACCTGTGGAATCGGAAAGTGTCCTACACATGAGGATATTTGTACACTATACCATCTGTGGACAACCTCTTCTCTTCTATAGTGGTTCTCAATCCCTTGGCTTTTAATGGGTTGAGTACCCGGGGAAGAGGACCCTAAATTGGTGGTGCTGGAACAACAGTCTATGCCGGAGCTGGCACTGAATCTGTAGTAGGGGGGTCGACACCAGAATCCTAGACAAATTTGGATGAGCTTTTGTACGAATCTCTGCTCATCGGGTCTATAGCAATTGATCATCCTTAGGCTCAAAGAATGAAGCCTGAGAATCAAAGGATTCCTCATAACTATCGGATTTGTGCTCCGATCTCTAATCTACGGGCGCCTTACCCTTGCCTTTACCTCTCTTCGGAGGTGTTTTGTTTCTTGTTGTGGTTGAAGCAGCTGATCCCTCATTTATAATAATGCCCCGTGCCCGTTTGAGAGGCGGCATGCCACTATCGTCCAAATTGGTCCTAGCCATATCTGCAAAACAAATTGAAAAATGTTAGAAATTGTTCAAGAAAATTGCAAAAAGACTAGCCGAAACAGTCGCTGAGTCACTTCGGTGAGCCAGATCTGGCTCACCGAAAGGACCAGATTGAAAAATATCTAGAAATAAGGAATGTCGGTGATGCTCAGGACCCTTCGAAGAATCGTTGACACCAATCGGTGAGTTTTGACTAGCTCGCCGAATATTACAGTGTGTTTTAGGGATTAGGGACACAGAAAGGGTGATCAAAAGAACCTTTTGGTGAGCTGAGGCTTCCCGCCAAAAGTTACAGACTCAACCAAGCCAAATAAAGAAATTTAGGGCGATCAAAAGGGGACTTTGGCGAACTTAGCTCACCAAACTGTCCAACTTCCCAATTTTCAACCCTGTTTCCCAAAACTAAGCATGCAACCCCCAAAATCAAAATCATAAACCTACACTATGCGACCAACACTAGACCCATATGACCCATGCCTTTGGGGTACTCAGACTTCCCCCGATTTGACCAAAATTGACCATTTGATGACTTTTGCCCTTAAGAAAGACGTCAAACGCTCCATCATTGGGAAAATTACGTCATTTGGCTCAATTCAAGGCTACTCAGACTTCACCCGACTAGAACCAATTCAAATTAACCGAAACTCAACAATTTAGATTCAAATTAATTGCACAAAACATGGGAAATCATCATTTTAAGCATTTAGGCACAAGTTCGAAAACAATACGGGCAATCCAACACATAAAACATGATTTAAACTAATATCCAACACAAATCAATACACATTCACCTATTGCATTTGAGTTTAACTACTAAACAAAAGTACGGGGTTCGGTAAACCAGCCTGTATGCCAAATTGAGAATTTGAAAAGCTAGAAAGTAAAGTATTCTGAATTCGAGCACGAGATAACACACAAAAAGTAAGTAAAATAGCAAAAATATGGAGAATTTAAAGTTCGGGTGAGAGTGTACGGGGTTAGAAATGCGAGAATATGAATGATTTTGAAATTTTAAACTGTTTGGCCTTTTGAAACCTTTTAGTTTGTGGCCCTTTAGGCGGTATTAGTCGACCACGCAGAACCACTCGCCGATGCACCGAGTGGTAATTTACCTCACCGAGTATTAAAGAACATCTAGTCAATTTGGGGGTCCAAACGACAGACAAAATTAGGCTCGCCAACCTGTTCGGTGAGTCCCCGATTAAGCAATTGGCCCACCAAGTTTTATAGATTTCCACTTTAGGTCTTGTGGGTCCAACGGCAGTCCAAGTCGGGCTCGACGACCTCTTTGGCGAGTCGGTCTCTCGCCAAACCTCATATTTTCAAACACACTTCACTCTTCAACCTGCACAATCACCACCCATTATTCAAAATTAAACTTAAAGCATTAAAAACTTAGGTTGCCTCCTAAGAAGCACCTTATTTAACGTCGTGGCACGATGCAAGTACCAAATCAAGCTTCATTTTTGGGATTTGCAATTGTGTCACTTTGTAAACTCTCTTGTTGTCGTGGATTCAAATGTGAAGAAATTTGACCCATTTGGGTCTCCAGCTACTTAATAGAGACTCAGTGAGAGGTCACCATCTGATTAAGAGTCAATACATCCTCTTTCATCTCTTTTAACTCTTTGTCGGACCCTTCAACTTTGTTGAGAATGCGTGAGAGAATATTTTCTGTCCGGCCACCCTAAGAGTCCTTGGGCTTTTGATGCTCATGGGGAGGAACATACTTACCCTTCTCCCTCTCTCTATCCTTCCAAGTGGCGTTACGATCACGTCATTCTCTGTCACGGTCTCTCCAACCCTTATCTCTATTCCATCCTTGATTTCCACCCAGCCTTGCGTAGTTCGCATGATAAGCTCCTCCTTGATTAGCTAGGAAGTTCATTTCCTCCTTGTACAACACTTCAATTTTTGCTTCATCGGGGTTTACTCCACCAACACCCACAGCATAAACACTCAATGCACCAACACCCATGACATTTTTGGACAAGATATCCAACTGGGTCATCATTTTGGCCATGTTCTGGTCTCTCTCTTGATCTTTTTCAATCTGTTCTTTTGTCATTTTATAAGTGAGAGGAGAGACTTGGTCTTCGTGAGTGTATCATGCTCGGTTAATCTTGGTCATGCAATCAAGGATTTGGGACGTTATTGCATAGGGCTATTGCATTATACCACCCGGAGAAAGTTGATCAGCCACTCATTTGTTTACCGAATCGAGGCTTCTATAGAAATATTGCAGCAACACATTATCTAGGAGTCCATGAGTTGGGCACTGAAGCACTAGCTTCTTAAATCTCAGCCATGTCTCATGGATTAGTTCACCTTCCAAGCGTTTGAAACCTTGGATGCCACCCCTTAGAGTCGTCATCTTCTATCGGGGAAAGAATCTCACGTGAAATGTTGTGGTCAGCTCATCCCATGAGGTGATGGAGTCCCTCGGTAGCCCAGCCAACTATTTAGTAGCTTCTCCCATCAAAGAGAATGGAAACAACATGAAACTGACCGATTCTTGCAATATGTTCTTAAATGAGAATGGCCCACAAACGTCCATGAAGTTCCTTATATGCTCATTGGGATCCTCATGAGCCAGCCCCCCAAACAAACCATTCATTTGTAGGAGCTGAAGCATGGTGCTTGTGATGTCAAAAATAGTGTTTCCTTCGGCCGGAGGTAAACAAATGGCACCAACACCACCCACTTGGTTTGGGTCATTGGCATAATTGAGATTCCCAATGTCGTCGTGGTGTCCCACTTGGCTACCATTACTTCCGTTAACACTCATCTCCTCCTCTGTTCAATACAAGCAACACAAAACCAAAACTAAAATAAGTAGATTCAACTATATCTAAAAAAAATCACAATTCAATTTCACCAAAAGAATTTTAAACAACACCACTCCCCGACAGCGGCACCATTTTGATGAATAACGTTTCCACCACACCTCATCCAATTCTAGGTGTAAACGATCATTAAGCAATATATAACCCAACAATTGATTGGGATCGAATCCCACAGGGAGCGGTACGTTTTTAAAGTCAATTAAGAAATAAGAATGTGATCTAACTAGTTATAGGAATAGAAATTATCGAAAAATACATGAAACAAATTAAAAGTGGTGACATTAAAAGTTGGATGGGGGATTTTTGGTTTTCAATTATCATCTACTATGTAGTCACAAACAACTTGAAATAACAATAAGGAGAGGGATTCTCAAGATGTGATCAATTATAGGCAAATTTCGATATATGGGTAATTGAAACTACTAGTAAATAGATAAATATCAGTGGGTAGGCTAGACAGTAATTTAAATAACTTTCTCTCGAACAACTATTCCGCTTCAATTGATTTCTCTCAAACATCAACAAGCATAGCAATTAAGAATAGCCCATAACCTTAATATATCTTCTCTCTCGAGCAAGATGGGTATGATTGGGTTTAGGATTCACTCTCTCGAGCTGAACCCAAATCAACCCAATACCTACAAACGATTAATCAAAAGCTTTGGTTTAAAAACCTCTCTCTCGAGCAAGCTAAGAACACAAAATTAGAACTGCATTTGCAACTACAATTCATAAATTAAACCTAAACTAATGATTGAACCCACTTCAATATAGCATTTAAACTAGTAATTAACAATACTCACAAACTAATTCAACCCATAATCACATGATCACTCCCCAATAATGGGAGTTTTATCCAAACATCATAAATAGATAAAAAAAAATGGTTGCCAAATCAATTAGCCATCAACTGGGTAAGAGTAATTAAGCCTTTACAATGTTTCAATTTGCTGAAAATTCGAAACCCGCTTGCAAAATCTCCAAATTGAGTCTCAAAAAGCCTTCAAGTCTCCTAAGAAACTATCAAAACTCAGGAGAAAAATTGTTCTAGACTAAAAATCGATACTAAGTTAAATGTTTAAAATCTAATTTATAGTTGCCAAAAATAAGCCACGAAGGGCCATTAGGCAAAGTAAGTCGGGTTCGCTGAACAGCTCGGTGAACCACCCATTGCTCTCTTTCATCGCCTTTCTACCTTGGATCTCAGCATCCTCAAGTCATGTAACTTTGGGCGAGCTCTCTTTGCATCGCAGAACTGGTCGGTGATTCGCCGACTACCCATTTCTAGTCGCCGACTTGGTTTCTTCCCTCAGGGATGGCACACTAGAACTTAGGCGGTCAAAGTAACCACTCGGCGACACACCAAGTTCTCTTGGCGATCCTCAGGCTCGCCTTTCTTCACTTCTTCAGTTTGTTTTGTTACTTTTTGCATGTTACTGTCCTTGCTTGCTCATCAATTCATATACCTAAAAACCAAGGCATTAACATCAGTTTATAGCACAAATTAGGCATTTAAGGACAGTAAATCTATATAAATAAATCCCTAAATAATTCCAAGTCTCGAACTCATCATTAATCCCAAAAATCTTGATATAAGCCTAAAACTTGATTTCTAAGTAAAGTAGCAAAATGAACTAGGTACCCTCCGCCAATTCACTCAATTAAACATGATTTCACATAACTGAGTACAATTTAAGGAAAGGGAAGTCGTAGCATACCTTTAGGCAAACCATGTATGATCTATATCACATCTATGGAGTTTTTCATTTTCGTACAACCGCCGAATGATGCCTTTCTGTCAAACATAGAATCACAATGTTAATACTATCGTTAAACATTTAATTTCACATAAAATACAGATGAACCCAAATTAGAGTCAAAACATAAATTATGGGATCCACATCAATAATTCCATAAACAATTCTGTCAAAAGGTTGAATTCAATCCCCCAAACTTGTGTTCCAAAGTAGAAAAAAAATCAAGATTCAAAATAGAGGGAATCCACATATCTAATTTTAGATGACTAAAGAATACCAACTAAGGTAATGCATCCTCTAATACACAGAATTTTACCTCAACTGAAGCCTCCCTGATTTTTCCCAAAAACTCTATTATGTAGCCCAAAGCTTCCTAATTACAACAAACTTTGAATCACTAGAAACAGAGTCTCCTAGCTCCCACAATCACAATACGAAAATATTAAGGGTAAATAGTCGCATCTAAGTCTTTTTATTACTGTTGCAGGTGTTGCTTAAGCAAATACGAATGCTGCTAAAGAGGATAGTCAATAAAAGTGAGCCTTGGTAAAGCAATCCACTAGCCACTAAAGTGTATGCCACTAAAGTGATGTGAGGGTCACTTAAGTGGTAGGGGTGAGCTAGCAGAGCTTGCTAAAGCGGTTTCCTGGCCACTAAAGCGATGACCCTAAAGCGAGCTAAGGCTACTAAAGAGGCTTCTGCCTAGCTGGCCTATCTGAAAATGCAAAGCATGATTAAGCAACCCCAAGGCCGCAAAAGTGGGGCCACCAACATCAGGCACTAGAAATTTCATCTAAATCCCCACTAGAATCCGCTCAAGTGTTTGGGATTGGTTTGGAACCATGTTCCTGCAAATGAAATATGCAACCCAATTAAATTAGATATTCGAAACTCAATGGAACAGTCAAAACACCAAAACAAGGTTGTCAAACACCTCAAAATTTTGAAAAGGAAGAAAAGAAATTTATGGGCTAAAGTTCATGTCTACGAGTCCCATCTACAGACCATAGAAGCTTTTACGAGTAGTAGATGGAAACTGGAGAAAGTGTAAAAATAAGTTTCAAAAATCAAATACAATACCCCTTTTTTGCTAGGACGATCCGTCAACCTTTGTACGAGTCATATCTTGGTCTTGTATGTCACTTCCAAGTTTAGTCAAATTTTAAGGGGTGAAGTTTTTTTCTACGGTTGGCATGTATAGACGGTAGGAAGACATATGAGCCATACAAGGGTTCCATCAAAAGTTGGTCCAAATAAAAGTGTTTGAACTCTATCTATGGTTGACCAGTATAGTTCATAGAATGACCTACAGATCGTAGTCCAAACCACAGGTGAGGCTAGATAGTTATTTTAAAATGTATTTTGGGTCTTTTCCTAATTGTTTTAACCTAATACTATGTCATTTTACCTTCTACCCTAAGCCCTATATAAACGTTTTAAGCCCTTAAATTACCTGTTTCCACTCATTCTTCTAAACTTTTGAAATTTGACCAAATTCACTTTCCAAATTGTCTCAAGTCTAAGGAAAAATAAGAGGAGCTAGGGTTCCAATCAAGTTTGGAAATTCTCCATTTTCTTGGGCTTAAAGGATCAAGGTATGTGTGTATTAACCCATGGAGTCCTTTCCTCCATGGGTTCCCAAGGATTTCAATTGCTCAAATTAGGGTTTCAATTCAATGAATGAGGTTTAATCTAATAATGATTTATTATGATTACTTAAGTCTTCTAATGCATGAATTTGTTTTAATCGATGATATTTGGTTGAAGTTCTATTGACCCATTTTAAATTATGTTTTCCAATCATGATCTTATGATGAACTCATGAACTGTGAATTATGAATTTTGAAGATATGCATATTTTTATGAAATGATTATAAATGGTTTGGGGATGCTTTGAAAGGAAAGTCTCAAGGATTTTATGAAAAGATTTCTTACTTACTATGATGATCATGATTTTTAAAGGTATTTCTCATAAATGAATTCACATTGGTGAAAGATTTTCTCATATATGTTGAATTATGTTTAAGGAGCTATTCTATGTTTTGATTTAAAATATGCAGATTGGTATTGATCATTGCCGTTCTTATGTTAAATTAATATTTGACTTTTATCTATTCCATTAGGATTTATACTTAGCACCGAGAGGGCTTTGAG
The DNA here is from genome assembly GCF_900185275.1 of Solanum verrucosum. Lineage (NCBI taxonomy): Eukaryota > Viridiplantae > Streptophyta > Magnoliopsida > Solanales > Solanaceae > Solanum > Solanum verrucosum. The sequence continues at coordinate 2,630,861 of NW_026020177.1, forward strand.
GTGGAGGCACAAATCTAGTAGTCTCCAGTATAAACCATTAGTCCCTAACTACGTGCCCCTGTAGGATTGTCTTAAATGACCTAGATAGTGGATCCACTTTAGAAAATCATGATATGTACGGATTTTACCTTGGCAAGTAGTTTCCCTTTCTTTCGATATGAGGGATATACTAGATTCCATGATATAATTCCCATGGTCTTATGTTGATTAAATCTAATATCCCACAAAATGATTATGTCTTATTCAAAGTTCCTTTTATGTCCTTTATCTTAATGTACTTGACTGTGTTCTTATCATTTTCATGTCATTTCTTCTTTAAATCTTTCAAATGTTTTGTTATGATCATACCTACTCATTTCTAAGTCATTTATCCTATCATGCCTATGTTTATGCGTATTGCCTCTTACTTAGTACATTTCATCTACTAATTCATTTGTGTGCCTACATTATCTAATGAATGTAGGGTCTGATGTTCCTACCTCTCACAATCGTGGCTAGACTTCCATTGGGTGCTTCAAGTTATTGGTGAGTCCTCATATTCCGAGGACTAAGACATTTTATAGCTTTATGTATTTTTGTTTCAGACATTGTATGTGATGCATGAGTTACGTCCAATCACTTTCTTTATGATTTATTAGATGGCTTTGAGACCTATGTTAGACTTCTGCTTTTGTCAAACTCTTTCGTATGAAATGCTATCTTTTAATTTCCTTACTTCTATTATCTTGTATGAAGTATGCTAAGTGGCTTGTGTAGGGTCTCTCAGGATCTATACGCAATATTACGCCTAGGGTATATCTTGGGTCATGACAAATTATGTATTCACATCATTAGGTTTAGAAATGTCCTAGTATGTATCATAAGGCACATTGAGTAGAGTCTTGTTCATGAGTGTGAAGCGCACCACATTTATGATTAAGAGGCTATAAGATGTTTAGGAAATTCCACTTCTTTCATCATTCTAAAGTCGTGCGATAGAGTCTAACTCTATATGTTTATCTCGTAATCCCTATGTGATGCTTTTAAGGATATTGCCCTCAAAGATCATATGTTAGAAGGAATGAGGGTGATAATGTGGAACGAGAAACTCTTCAAGAAACTCCACAAGTTATGGTCGGTCCTTTGCCTAACAAATGACTAATGTGGAGTTTAGGGCTATTTTTCAAGTGTTGGCCCAAGACATGATGGCTCAATCTAATAGGGAGGTTGCGGTTCCTGTGAACTCAAATGTGGGTACGACTGCAACTAGAGTGAGGGACTTCACTAAGATTACACAAGCTAGGGTTCTGAGTTCTATGCATTGAACTACACTAATTCACCAAGAAATGGGTTATTTAGATCCTGGAAACTATAACAGCTAAAATCACAACAAATCTTCAAAATCTGGAAACCCTAGGTCTGAACAATTTATGAGAAATCGATGAACTGGCTAAATTATAAGGACCTAATGGGTGAAAGAAACCCATTAGTGAAATTGCACATACCTGGTGATGAAGACTACAGAGAAATCCTTTGAATTTTGAAGTTGAACTTGAAGAAAACCTCTTCTTGTTCTTGGGAGAAACTGTCACCTCTTTCTAACCTTTTCTTTCAAAGTTAGATGATTTTAGGAAATGAGAGTTCTAGGTTGTTTCAGACTAGATTATTAGGCATAGACTGAGTAGAAAGACGTAGTTCACTCATTAAATAATGTAGTTTAGGAGCCCAACTCATAGGGGAAAAGACCAAAGTGACCACGACTTAAAATTTGGCAAACCTCTTTCACGGGCCCATTCACGGACCGTGTAAAGCACCACGGGCAGTAAGGTCAACTGTGGTTCCTCATAGAAGTTGGGATGGTACTGGGTCATTTTTCATGGGTCAGTTAATTGTTACACTCCAAAAATTTCTAACTTAGGACTCGATCCATTCTTTATTATGAATAAGATTATATTAGGTGATTCTTAAATTGCCCATATGTGTAGAAGTTAATTCTTTAGTGATGGAATGAATTTGGATATGAATTAAGGTCACTACGATCCCTTAGCACAAAGTTGAGTTGAAAGTTTCCATATCAATTAAGTTTTGATGTAAGATTCTAATTGGGTCAACTTCAAATTAAACGACCATATCTCCTCGAATTTAAAGAGTTATGTGGCTCATAACCTATCAAATTAAACATATTTGAATCTTCTTTCTAACGCCACCAATCAAATTAAAGGTTTATGAATATTTTTACTAACGCCACTAATTTTACAACAATTCAAGTTATGAGCAACAAGTCATGTCCATTTTAGTAACCTGATATAGTGCAGTGACGAATTAGCCGATGGAAAAATATTTAAAAAGGTCATTTTGTCTTTTTACGTCTAAGAAAACCCAAACAAATTTCTTGACTAATTAGAAACCTAAAACAATCATATTTTCATATCATAATCCATCATTCTCTTGTCTCTCAACCCTAAGCTAAAACCTTAAGGAAAAATCATAGTAGAAGACTCCATTCAAAATACTTTCAATCTTTTTCAAGATTCTTCTTTCCAACTCTAATTCCTCCATACAATTACGAATCACTAATGAAAATCACAATTCTTGGCCATAGAGATTTTAAGAAAATAATTCAAGAATCTCAAGAAATATTTTCATGATTGTTCTCCTTCAAGCTAGGGTTTAAAGGCTTCTAATCAAGTTCTTCTTCAAGAACCTTGCTCTTCTAGGTATGTGATGAGTCTGGGATTTCGACACATTTAGGGCTTAATATTCATAATTTTGATGTCCTCATTGCCTATCTTAAGCTCTAAACTGATGTTTAAGTGCTAATTTAGAGCTATGAAGGCAAAAGAGTAAGGCACAGACATTACCGGGCAAAACGGAGCAGAAAACTTGAAAAGGTTGAAGACAAGAAAAGCTGGTGATCGCCAAAACCACTCAGTGACACTGAGTTGTACTAGAGTGTTTGACACTCGGCAAATAACATCATATCTAGCTTAGTATTCTATGTTTTCTTTAGAAAAATGTTTTGGAATTAAAGTTATCAATTGATGATTGTAGTGATTGGGTTTTTATGGATTCATCTTGAGAAAGTGAATCTTAATTCGATCCTACCAATCTAGCTCAAGAGAGTAGATTGATTGAGGTTTTGGGTTGTTCATAATTGTTATTGTTTTCAAGGTTTGAGAGAACTCGCTTGAGTCATAATAATTGATCGAGAGATGCCTGTTACATCTAAAGCCTAGCCTACCCACTAAGATTCTATGGTTTTCAGTAAATAGTAATCATCCATATAACAAAATTGGACATTAATCCATTACATCTCCAATGATCCCTCTCTACTTGATTACTCTCATGTTTTCGTAGTTGTTAGTTGTCAAATTCAATCCCCCCATTTGACACTAGTTGTCGAATCCTTGAATTTACTTTAATTGTTTCGATAAATTCTATTCCTACATCGATTAGAACACGTTTTTCACTTTGTAATTGAATTCTCTACCCTATCACTCCCCGTGGAATCTGACTCAACTCTTCGTTGGGTTTATACTAGAGTGCAATCGCCTTCACTTAGAATTGATGAAGTGTAGTTGAGCATTATCAAAAATGGCGCTGATGTCGGAGAATGGTGTTTAGAATTCTTTAAGTGAAGTTTAGTTGTGATCTAATCTTGGTTGTAGTTGAATTGACTTACTTTGTTTTATGTTTGTTGTTGGCTGCTTGTGAACGAGTTACGAGATAAGTGTAAACGGAAACAACGCTAGCCAACTTTGACATCAAGATGACATCAAAAAATTGAACAATGTCAATGAAGCTTAATTGGGTGGTACAGGTGCTATTCGTTTACCTCCAGTCGCGGGAAATATGGTATTCCATGTGACTAGAACGATGTTGCAACTATTGCAAATGAAGGATTTATTCGGAGGGCTGGTTCATGAGGATCTGTATGACCATATCCAAAATTTTATGGATGTGTGTAGTCCATTCTCATTCAAGAACATCTAACAGGAATGAGTCCGGCTTCGGTTGTTCCCTTTTTATTTGATGGGGAAGCGACCAAGTGGTTAGCCGACCTACCAAGGGACTTGATTAAGTCTTGGGAAGATCTTACTGAGGCATTCTACATAAGATTTTTCCCTCCTTCAAAGATTATGGCATTGATAGATAATATTCAGGGGTTCAAACGCTTAGATGGTGAACCAATCCATGAGACATGGCTGAGGTTTCGGAAGTTGTTACTCCAAGTCCAAATCATGGACTCCCCAATAACGTGTTATTACAACACTTCTATCGAAGTCTAGATTCAGTGAACAAAGGTGTGTCTGACCACCTTGTCCGGGGAGGAATTATGCAGCAACCTTTTGAAATAGCGTCAACACTCCTTGATGGAATGACGAAGATAAACCATGCTTAGTATACTAGGGAAGATCAAGTGTCTCCTTTGAATTTCAGGATGACAAAGGAACAAATACAAAAGGACCAAGAGTTGGATGAAAACATGGCTAAGATGATGACCTAAATGGATCGTTTGTCAAAACATGTCATGGATAGTGGTTCTTAGGTGGTGAACGTAGTTGGAGTTAGTGGAGTAAATCCCAATGATGCGCACTTTGAAGCTTTGTACAATGAAGAAGTACACTTTCTAGCAAATCAGGGAGGAGGTTTTCGCTAAAGTTATACAAGGCTAGCTGGAAACCAAGGTTGGAATAGGGAGCGTGATGAAGGTTGGAAGGACCATGATAGGGAATGGCGTGACTATGGTACAAACTGGAGGGAGTGACACGGTGATAAAGAGAGATATGTACCTCCCCATGAACGTCAAAAGCCAAAATAGCAAAGGGCTGACCTAGAAAATTTATGCACTAAAGATATGCTTGCACGCATTCTCAATAAAGTGGAAGGGTCGGACAAAATGCTCAAAGAAATGAAATTAGATGTCTCAACTATAAAACAAATGGACAATTCTCACTCGGTGTCCATTAAATAGCTGGAAACGCAAACGGGTCAAATCTCATCTCACATAAACCCGAGCCAAAAAGTGGGTCAATCACATGATACATTGGTTAACCCAAACAATAAACCTTGAAAGTGTATCCTCATCGTGCCACGATGTTAAATAAGGAGCTTCTTGGGAGATACCCAAGTTTTTAAGCTATTAATATTTTTGTTTGAATAACGGGTGTTGAATGTGCTGGTTGAAAATTCAAAATTTTGAGAAAATGAGCTTTTAGGCGAGCCCAAGCATCAATCAGTGACTCTCCTAACAGGTTGGCGAGCCCGATCTGGATCGCCTTTTGACCAACAAATGGCTGGAGGTTCTTTAAACTTCGGCAGAAAAACTAGACATTTGGCACATCGCCAGATGGTCGGTGACATAAGTGACCATCACCGACTAGTGCGCGAACTGAAAGTTCATTAAGAGCTGAACCATTTTAGATTCAAAAACATCCATCATTTATATTTTTCGACCTTTGCACTCTCACAACCGTATTATATATTTCTGTACTTGCTTTTCTTGCATGTTTGTGTGGGATTATTTGCTCGGGGGAGATTTTGCGCATTGTTGCTTCGCACATTCAATTTTCTACTATTGAGCTTGGTTATCCGTACCTCGCCTTTAAATATTTGTGTAGTCGAATGCATGATTGTTGTCCTGTCAATTTGGTTGCATATTATTGGTAGTTTGATTGGTTATGATAGCATGTGCCCTTGTCATACTTCGTTTAGTATTTTGGCCTTTAATTGTCAAATCTCGTGCGTGTGCATGATTATAATTATGGGTTGTGTTGTTAATTTGTTGAGTTTACTGTGGGTAAAGTCTGAGTAACCCCAATTGCACTGATTGATTGATTTTTTGCCCACTTATAGAGCGGGTGACTTCATTCTTAAGGGAAAAGATATTGGTTTGTCAATTTTGGATAAATTGGGGGAAGTCTGAGTACTCGGATATCATTAACGATGTAGGTCTAGGTCTAATTGCATAGAACAGGTGTTTAATTTTATTCTCGTGGGTTGCGGGTTAGAAATTGAAGGTCGTGGTCAAAATTTGACATGATGGATTGTTCAGTGAGCTGGGTCGAGCTCACCAAATAGTTTGGTGGTTCGTCCAACGACCCCTGAATCACCCTTTTTATCCTTCAAAATTATTGAAATGATTATGTAACATTCAGAAATATGCCTGAGCTCATCGAGTTCACTCGGCGACTCGGCGAATATCCTTTAGATTTCCCTTTTACGCCCTAATTTTTGAAGAATTATTCTGTAACCTTTAGTGAGCTGTTTTTACTTCACCGAATGGTATCAGTGAAGAATTTTTAGTCTGGAACATTGGGCGAGCCTGACTTGGCTCGCCAAATGGGTTTGACATCTAGCCGAACGACTCGGCGAGTTTTCCTGCACTTTCTAAAAGCTTGATCACTTTTTTAACTGTTCCTAACGTATTGATTTATTTGATGTTGTGTTGTAGGTATGGCTAGACCAAAGGTACCTGGGAGAAATCAACCTCCCCAAAAGCGTGCAAGGGGTAATGTTATTGATGAGGGTGTTCCACCCTTCTAGACTACACAGGCCAAACTTCCTCCAAAGGGGGGAAAAGGCAAGGGAAAGGGGCTTGTGGTTCCAACGTCAGCAGAGGAGATCTTCGATAGTATGGGCATCTATGCCACCCACTTTAGAAAGTGAGGGTAACTGGGGTGATAGATCCCCAACCTTTGTGTCTGAATCGGAGGTCAATCAGAATCTCAAAATTAAGAGAGCGGAGCTACGCTCTAAATCTTTGCATTATCTAGCTAGGATCCCAGTACTCCTCCTCCACCTCCAGCTCATATTGTCAAGCAGGAACCTCTGGTACCACCAGTTCAGGCACCTCCACCCCGGTCATTTAATAGACTGAAGGCTAAGGGTTTGAGGACCGTTCTAAATGAAAAGAGATTGTCTACTAACATAGTAGTAGACCTGTACCCGGAGATATGGAACACTATCAAGTTTCACAAATTAGAGATATTCACAAAGGCCCGAGGCTCCTATATTCCTACTTTGGTTTGTGAGTTTTATGCGGAGTATGGCAAGCTAGTGCCTAAGGGAAATAAGAAGGCCAGGTCATTCAAGCTAGTGGACAATGTGGTAGTACGGGGTAAGAAGGTAAAATGTAGTAGCACCGACATCAATAAGGTTCTTGGTTATACGATGAATGTGATCCACTTCTTTGTGGATCAGTTACAGAAGAAGACCCTCGACGACTTGAAGGGTTGGTTGGTGTTGTTGATCTTAGACATTACATCTCCATGGATTGAGGCGGGTGTTCCAATTTAGAAGAAGGGTCTGAACGTGACTGGCAGATATTAGTTCAGGTTTATCAGCAGCACATTGATGCCATCACAGAACGAGTCGATACTCTGGCATCCGAAGGATGCTTTATTGGATTGTATCATGGACCGTCAGAGACTTAATATCAGTCTGATCATTAAGCAGGATATGGCTTTGAGGGCCAAGCAGCGCCAAACCTCTCTCTTATTTCCATTCCTGATTATGGAGTTATGCAAGCGTACCCGAGTGCCTTTGAATGAAAAGACGGATGTGGAGGTGACTCCCACTTCCTTTGCTGACATCCGGAGGATATGGAACGAGTACACTACAAATGAGGCCGAGCGAAGGAGAGCTGAACTGGTGGATACTTCCCCGGTAGTTGATGTGGAGATGTTACCAATACAGGCAATTCTTCCTACTCAGGCAAGTGAGCCTACAGTTACCCCTTCTGGTTCTACTACTGCTCCTACTCCTACTATTGTTGTTGTTTTTTCCCGACCCGCAATTACGCAAGCTATATTATATAAGATGGGCCACCTAGCCTAATATGTTGATGTTTGTGCCTCCTAGGTAAAGGTTGTTGTACCTAGGCTGATATAGAGGGCGATTGTTATTGCCTTAGCCCCTATCAAGGTTGAGTTGAGAGAGCGGAGGAGATGATCGATGCGCATGGATTGGCATTGGATTCCCTCACTGTGAGATATGAGGCTTGGGAGCAGGGAATAGGTGTGTCTGAGTATGTGACGGCCTTGAAGGCCATTATTGTTAGGCTGAGGCGCAATGTGTATGAGCTTAAATCCACCAATCTCTCGATGTTATTACGCATTGTGGATCTTCTGGAGGTTCCGAGTACAGATTTCCTAGCCAGTTCTGAGATCCCTCCGACAACTATGACCGGAGATGTTACTAGGGATGTTGTGTATGCTGAGTAAGAGGCTGAGACTGATGAGAAGGAACTAGGTGTTTGAGATGCAAAAGTATATGATGAGTTAGAGGACCTCGAGAGGGCTATGGTAAAAATAGTTGTAGAGGCATCTCTAAGGGACACGTCTATGGTGGGCTCTAGTAGAGCAAAAGATGGTGTAGATCTGGGCACTGATCCCCAGACTGAGGGAGTCACCGACATGCAGAGTTCACCTCAGGCTTAGCTTGACGGAGGGAGTTTGACACTTTCTCAGTTTTCTGTCTAGACATTTTTTTTATTTCTTTGCATTTGAGGATAATTGCTAGTTTTGTTTGGAGGGGTGAGGTATTTTCGTACCTACCTCTTTTGGCAGTTTTATGGATATTATTGTTGTTTTTGTGTTTGTGTGAATGCTGGATTTTGTTGGTATATATTAGTTTTTGATCCATTGAGTTTTATGTTAATGTTGGCTTTGAACCGAATAAAATATTGCCACCTCTTGATGTTTGTGAATGTTGTTGTACTCTTGCAATTTTGAGTGTTGGTTATGATCAATACCGATGAATTAAATAGTGCTCTCGATTGAACGATATGTGTGTGCGGCTCCAATGAGGCAAATTGACTTGCATAAGTCATATGTGAACTCTTAGCATCTCATTGTGACTATCTGGTTGTTGAGTTAACCTCTTGTGATGATCGTTGTACGCAAGCTGAAAATTGTAGAGTCTTGTTTGATGATGGGGTTTGAATGCCATGTTTGGTGAGATTTCCTTGAAATATGTGCTTGGTAATACCTAGAACTTGCCCCGTTCGTCAAATCGACTAATGTAGGTGAATGATAGAGATGATCTTAGGCACAATTTGTGAAGAGTGAACCAAATTGTTATTATACACCTTTGTGAACACCTTGTGAGAGTGTGAACCTTACTTGGCATCGTTTGAACCTACCCTTTTATTTGGAAGAAACTTGAGCACACATTTGACCTATTTCCTTCACATCTAAAATATTCATGAAGTATTGGTCTGTTTGAATAGCCAACTTAGGCCAAAAGCCTAAGTTAGGGGTATGGTGAAAAAGGAAGAAAGTTAAGAAGCTTGAGAAATTTGCTCTTGAAGGATCATGTTGAAAATGATGGAACCCCTCCATGTAAAAAAAAGAGAAAAGTGAAAGAAGAAAAAGATCGAAAAAGAACAGAATTGTTGAAATGGACAAAAAAAAATGGGGTATCCAATAAATCATGCATAAAAGAACATAGGGTGGATTGAGAAAATCAAAAAAAGTAAAAGATAAGGAGAAAAAGTGAAATGCAAGCCATGCTTCATGAAGGTAGAAGTCACTAAACCAAAATGATCATACCTTTACCCTCAACCTCATTACAAGCCTTGAAAGACCTTTGTGATTTTGAGTGAGCTGAAAGTCATGTTGGTTGGAAAATATGGGCAAGCCTATGGGTAGAATCATGCATGTGTTTAACTTTGGGAGTATTAGAGTTGTTTTTGATTCCTAAATTCTAAAAAATCGATGATCTTTGAGTGAGTATGGAATCATTCTTGTTGTGAGGGCATTCAAATGCTTTTGTTGAGCTTTAATTTGCATTTGAAGCAAGCATTGTGAGCTTGAGTTCTATTTGATGATGGCTAGTCACAATTTAAATCTTGTAGTGCACAATTGATAGTTGCGTGGGTAGTTTGAACCTCTCGTGTGCATTCATGTTGAATCTTGAGTAGCACTGTTTGTAGACATCCTTGTTAAACTGATTGATATTATGTTTTACTAGAGGACAAGCAAAAGTTTAAGTTGGGGGTGTTGATGAGTCTAGGATTTGGACTCATTTTAGGGCTTAATATTCATAATTTTACTGTCCTCACTGCCTATCTTATACTCTAAACTGATGTTTAAGTGCTAATTTGCAGATATGAATGCAAAAGAGCAAGGCAAGGACACTACCGGGCAAAAAGGAGCAGAAAAGTTAAAGACAAGAAAAGCTGGTGATCGCCAAGACCACTCGGTGACTCGCCGAGTGGTACTTCAGCTCGCCAAAAGTTACAGAATGCCAGCCCTGGGGTAAAGCCAACTCGGCGATGGAAATGGCATTTCGGCGAACTGTTGAATGGATCAGCAACAAGGACTCTGATCACCTAAAGTTACAGAAGTTGAATGGTGAAGAGGCAAGTCACGAAGGTGATGAAGAGAGACACTTGGGGTATCGCTGACCTGGTTAGCAATGCTCGACTAATTCTTCCGATTGGTCCATAAGCTAAAAATTTGGAAGAGTATAAATGCAAATTTTTAAATAATGAAAGGGAGTTCCAAAATTTTGAGCGAAAATTCTGAGTGTTTGAGAGTTCTAACTTTGAGTTTTTGATCCCAAACAGTGTTTTTAGATTATTTTTTTTTAGTAGAATTTTAAGCTAATTTCAAGCATTGTGAAGACTCGAATTGTGTTGCCAAACTGATGGAGAACATAGTTGGTAATATTTTCCTGCTTTTAATAATGCGTGGCTAAGACCCCATTCTTGGGGATGTGATTATGTGATTAATTGTCTTAATTAGCTTATGGGTGTTAGTAATTACTGATTTAATTGTTGTTTTGAAGTGGGTTCGATTGATAACTGAGTTTTGACTGATGAATTGTAGTTGTAACTGAGAACTTGGCATAAAGTCGGTTATCTTTCAAAGTCTGAAGCACAATTCTCAAATATTTCTTATGCTCTCTCCTACTCCATGAGAATACAAAAATATCATCAATGAACACTATGACAAAAAAATCAAGATAAGACCTAAACATTTGCATCAGCAAGCCCATAAATGTGGCTAGGGTATTAGTCAACCCAAAAGACATCATAAGGAACTCATAGTGGCCATAGCGAGTCGTAAATGGGGTCTTAGGGATGTTCACTTCCCTAATTCTCTGAAGATAACCAGATCTCAAATTAATCTTTGAAAAAACATCGGCACCTTGAAGCTTGTCAAATAGGTCATCAATATAAGGCATGGGGTAATGGTTGCTCACCGTCACCTTATACAACTGCCTACAATCAATACACACCTACATCATACCATCCTTCTTCTTCTCAAACAAAATAGGGGCAACCCAAGGCGATACACTAGAAAAATGAATCCCTTACCCAAGAGATCCTGAACCTTAAATATGAGCTCCGTAAGCTATGCAGGGGCCATTTGATAAGGTTGAATAGAAATAGGATGAGTATTCGGCTCAAGGTCAATAGGGAAATCAATATCATGCTCTTGGGTAGGCCAGGCATGTCAATAGGAAATACATCTACAAACTCACGGATAATAGGAACTAACTCAAATGAAGGAACTTCTCTACTAACATCCCACACATAGACCAAGTAAGATAACCAATTGGTAGCCACAAACCTTCAAGCCTGAATAAATGATATAACTTCAACTGGTGTGCTACTACAAGAGCCTTGTGACACCACTAGGGGATATCGAGAATGGCTAAGTTAATGGTATTAAAGAAGAAATCTAAAACCATGCGGTAAGGGGACAACAAGTCCATGCCCTGAATCACATTAAGGTCCATCATATAAAGCAAAATAAGGCCAGCCCAGGTGTCAATCCCCTGGATAGTCACCAAACTAAATTGAAAAACCTAATCCACAACTAAAGACTTGCCTACTAGGGTTGACATACGCAACGGAGCTGCCAAAGGCTTTGAACTCATACTCAAATAAGAAGCACCATATAAGATACATATGAAAAGGTAGATCTCGGATCAAATAAATTTGAGGCGTTCTAATGGCATAAGAGAATTGTATGTCTGATCACATCGCTTGATGTCTTAGCCTCCGCACTCACTGGAATTGAAAACAAGTGATCATTTCTGCCTCTACCCTGGGAATCTTCATACCACCTGACCTGTCTCCTTGGGACCACCCTAATGCCTTGGTGACCACTATGATGGTCCTGTCCCTAGTTTTTGCTTGTAACCGGAGGTGCCAATGGTGAATGAACCTGGCAAAGAAGGCCTAAAAAACTCAAACCAAGACAATAGAGGAGACCCGGCTGGTCTAGTATCAAGATAAGAACGCCATTATTTTATGACTGGCCCATCAATCTAATTGCACTGATTTTAGCTCCTCTCAAATCCACCAAGAACAAAGTGTATTAGCGCTCGTGACAAGTAGTAAGAAACTCGTGGTTATCTTCTCTCACACCCCTAGAAAACCTTAGAGGTGAGAGTCTCAGAAACACTACAAGCATTTTCCCTCCTCTAGAAACATAGCTCTGACTGCGATCATGGGATGGGGACACGTAAGTGGTACCTAGATTCAAGGTGCCTCTATTGTAGGCAGGATCTATGAGGCTGGTGTTGGCGCAATAGTAGTTGCAACTAGGACCTGGTTTATACCCATATGTACTATCAAAAGTTGAGTGATTGCTGCCAAGATATCGAGAGCCATAGATACTCCGGGAAGTGGCTGGGCTAGACCCATCCCCATCCGCTCAGTAGGAACATGAGCTGCTAGAGGGTCTGCTGTAGGCTCTAGACCCCCCCTCTCTTTATCTTGGGATGGTGTTGAAGTCTTGGACTAATAGACAGGTCAAACCCTACCCCTGACCTCTGCGCAACGTATACGATCCATCCTATGAAAGACTGAAATAAGTGAGATTCCATAAAAATAATAAGACATACACTTCACGAAAGCGATATAACTGAGAGAACATTCCTAACAACACCATTTAGCCATCCAAAGATAGGATATGAATGCCTCTACACCGATTAGTAGGATTCTACTAGGTATTAGCTTTGTAAATATAAGACCAGTAAACTTGGGTCTTTGATATGAACATTTTAATGACCTGATCTCTGGAGTCATGATGACACCTACTATAATCGACCAATAGGTAAGTCAACCCATAACCCAGAACAAGTAATGGATATACGGGTTGAAACAAAGTAAAAATAGTAATTCATTAATAGAAATGGAAAAAAACCAAAAAGATATACAAATAAGAGGTCCCTCCTAGAACCTGTAAGTCACAAGTTTAGAAGTGTCTAAGAAACAAGTACTAGTCCCAAAAGTGAACCCAAAATACAAAGTTTGTCTAAAAAATAAAAGACTAAATATCCCAAATATAGAAAGAAACAGGTAAGTCTAGGATGTCAAGTGCTCACCCTCGCCTCTAATCCAAGCTACAAAAGGTTCGAGTAATACATATTAGTAGTTGGTGCTTGGACCAATATCACAAAACTGATGTAGATTGTAGCATGAGTACTAATACAATAGGTACTCAGTAGGCATCATAGGCCAACAAAGCAGGAAAAGTAAAACCAATATAAAATGATAGAATCTAGACATAATAGAAGTCAAAGTGAAATTCAAAGAAATGCACACGAGTGTACTAAGATAGAAATGAACTAAGTACAAGTAACTAAATCTAACTGGACCCCAATAACCCTAGAAGGTACACTTGTGCACAAGTTTAAGTAAAAAATTAAACGAACCCTCATGGGCCCAACAAGTTCACAGAACAGCTAAATCTACGAAGAATTAGTCAAGATGAGTACAGAGTCGGAGAAAGCAAATAACTAATAAAAGCCACCCAAATCTAAGGGGTACAAGGCCAAGACCTTGAACCGCAGATGGTCCCCAAAAGGGAAATAAGTTGAATCCAACGTATATCAACTCCATAAAGGATAAGAAGAATTATCACTGGACCTTAACTAGTATATTAGATGGAATCAACTCTGTAGAGGATAATGAGCAGTGCGTGACTAGACCTTGAAGTTGTGACTAGAAGGGATCATTAAGGATCTCATGTCGAATCATCATAATAGAATTGTCATGGGATAAAGACCACTCTCAGGTAATGATAACTATACTCCAACCTTGAATCAACTCGAGTCCCAAGTAACCAAGCGAAGCCCGAATTCCCAAATGCATCTCACAGGGCAATAGAAAGAGGGAAATGGATCAAAGGTTGTCAAAGATGAGTAAGTGCTTAATCTAAGGCTCATTCTACCATACCCAAGTATGATACACCATTCTATAAGAAGTTAAATCATGTGAAAGGACGTTAGGGAAAAACTAAGGCCAAACTACTCCAAATATCACAAGTCTGTGGAAAGCACTAGTCTAAGCCTAGACTAATGCCAAACATGCTCAAACCTTCAACAATTACAATGAACAAGGCAAACCACAAGGTAAGGTTGATTACATATCACAACTAACATGCTCCTAATTGATGAATAACGTTTGAAGCACACCTCATCAAATTCAAGGTGTAAACGATTGTTAAACAATATATAACCTAATAATTGAGTTGGGGTTGAATCCCACAAGGAGTGGTGCGTATTCAAAATCAATTAAGAAATACGAATGTGATCTAACTAGTTATAGGAATAGAAATTATCAAAAAATACATGAAACAAATTAAAAGGGGTGACATTAAATGTCAGATAGGGGGGGTTTTGGTTTTAAATTATGAACTACTATGCAATCACAAACAACTTGAAATAACAATATGGAGAGGAATTCTTGGGATGTGATCGACTATAGGCATATTTTGATATATGGGTAATTAGGACTAATAGTAAATAGCTAAATATCAGTGGGTAGGCTAGACTATAATTGAAATAGCTTTCTCTCAAACAACTATTTCGTTTCAAGTGATTTCTCTCGAACATCAACAAGCATAGCAACTAAGAACAACCCTTCACCTTAATACATCTTCTCTCTCAAGCAAGATAGGTAGGATTGGGTTTAGGATTCACTCTCTCGAGCTGAACCCAAATCAACCCAATACCTACAAACCATTAATTAAAAGCTTTGGTTCAAAAACATTTCTCTCGAACAAGCTAAGAACGCAAAATTAGAACGGCATTTGCAACTACAATTCATAAATTAAACCTCAGCTAATGATCAAACCTATTTCAATATAGCATTTAAACTAGTAATTAACAATAACCACAAACTAATTCAACCCATAATCAAATGATCACATCCCAAGAATTGGGTTTTAAGCCAAACATCATAAAAATATAAAAACGGTTACCAAATCGATTAGCCATCAACTGGGTAAGAGTAATTAAGCCTTTACAATTCTTCAATTTGCAGAAAATTCGAAACCCACTTGCAAAATCTCCAAATTGTGTCTCAAAAAGCCTTCAAGTCTACTAAGAAACTATCAAAACTCAGGAGAAAAACTGTTCTAGACTAAAAATCCATACTAAGTCAAATGTTTAAAATCTAATTTATTGTTGCCAAAAATAAGCCACGTAGGGCCATTAGACGAAGTATGTCAGGTTCACCGAACCACTCGGTTAACCATCCATTGCTCTCTTCTACCGCCTTTATGCCTTAGATCTCAGCATCATCAAGTACTGTAACTTTGAGCGATCTCTCTTTGAATCGCGAAACTGGAAGGTGATTAACCGACTGCCTCTTTCTTGTCGCTGACTTGGTTTCTTCCCTCAGGGCTGGCACACTGGAACTCCAGGCAGTCAAAGTAGCCAATCGGCCACATGCCAAGTGCTCTTGGCGATCCTCTGGCTCACCATTCTTTACTTCTTCAGTTTTTTTTGTTTCTTTTTGCCTGTTAGTGTCCTTGCTTACTCCTCAATTCATATACCTGAAAATCAAGGCATTAACATCAATTTATAGCACAAATTAGGCATTTGAGGACACTAAATCTATATAAACAAAACCCCGAATGAGTCCAAATCTCAAACTCATCAACACCCTTAACTTAAACTTTTGCTTGTCCTCAAGTAAAACTCAAGATCAGCAGTTCAAAAAGGATGTCTCATATAGTGCTGCATAAGACTCAACATGAATACACACAACAAGGTTCAACTTACTCATGCAATGGTCAATTGTGCACTCAAAGATTAAAATTGTGACTTTCCATTATCAAAGATGTTCAAGTTCACAATACTTGCTTCAAATGCAAGTTCAAGCTCAACGAAGGTACTCAAATGCCCTCACAACAAACATGATTCCATATTCACATACAATTTCTCGACAATTTTAAAGTTCCAGAATCACATACAACTCTCACACTCACAAAGATGAACACATGCATGACTTCACCCATAGGTTTGCCCTTATTTTCCAATCAACATTCATTTCAGCTCACTCAAGATCACAAAGGTCTTTTCACGGCTTGTAACGGGGTTGAGTGTCAAGGTATGGCCATTTAGGCTCAGTGGCTTCTACCTTCATGAAGTGTGGCCTGAACGTTACTTTCCTCCTTTTCTTTAAAATTTCAACGTGTTCATAATCCACCCCATTATTCAACTTCATATGCATTACCAGACAATCCATTTCTTTTGCAATTTTCATCACTTTTTATTTCACAAATTTTTCATTCTTTTTCTTTGCTTCTTTTCTCTCTTTTTTTGGCAGGGTTCTATCTTTTTCAAACTTATTACTCAAAGGGGGATTTCTCACACTTCTTGATTTTTCTTCTCGTTTCACCACACCCCCAACTTAGGCTTTTGGCCTAAGTTGTCTATTCACACAAACCACGCTTCATGAAAGTTATGGGTAAATAGATAAACAGGGATCACAATTGTTCAAGTTTCTTCCAAATAAAGGATAAGGCTCAAGAGGGTTCAAGCAAGGTTCACACATCTCACAAGGTTAGCCACAAGAGAGGTATATTATCAAATTGTTTCACTCTTCAAAATTGTTCCCTAAGATCATTTCAAGTGCTTGCGTCACTTAGTCAGCCGGACCAACGAGGCAAATTCTAGGTGTCATCACACAATCGTTCAAAGTAATCTCATGACACAAGGAATTGGCACCAATATCATACAAGACTCTACACTTTTTAGCTAGTGTGCAGTGTTCATCACAAGAGACTCATTCGATAACCGGCAGAACGAGATGCTAAAAGTTCACACATTATGTATGCAACTTCATTTGGCCTCATCGTAGCCACACATTCATTTCGTTTAATTAAGAGTACTATTCAAGTCATTGATATTGCTCATAACTGATACTGAAATTTGCACAAGAACAGTCACAATAACAACAATAGGGGTGGCACAAATTTTAAAAATAGGTAAAAACCATTTCCATTCAAAACAAGGAGCCACAAGCTCAAACAACCAGAAGATATAAATAGATCAAAAAACACAATATTCACAACAAAATAGAATCACAAGAGGTAGGTATGGAAATACCTCACCCCACCCACAAAAGAAAGCAGTTGTCCTCAAATGCAACTAAAAGAAAGATAAACAATAAAAACAACAGAGAGGGAGGTAAAAATAATCATGTCTACTCAGTTACTCCATCTGTCGAGGCATCAGTGCCCAGTGTAACACTCTGCGATTGGGCATCAATGCCCGGAGTCTCAACAATTGTGGCTCTCCTAGAACCTACCCTAGAGGTATCTGTCAATAGTGTCTGAATGACTGATTGTACTATCGCCTCCTCTAAATTAGGCAGTTCCCATAAATGGTCACCTCTTCAACATTGAGATGCTCCTCATTTGTCTCTGCCTCTGACTCAAAAACAACCACATCCTCCATAGTCTCATCTCCGGTGGTAGCCGGAGGCATATCAGAACTGGCCAGTACATCTGCACCCGAAACATCAGGAACCTCTACTGACTCAAATAGTGAAGTGAAGTCTATGGACTTCAGATAGTCCACATCCTTCCTCAACTCAAGAACCTTAGCTTTCAAAGTTGTAACCTCAGTAGTAACCCTATGTCCTCTCTCACAAATCTCTACTCTTGGCATGAGAGCATCAATGGAAGTCTGGAGAGGTGTAAAAGTAGTTGTAATGGCTCTCTCAATCATCCAGCGAACCTCGGCCTCTTGCCAGGAAGCCCGCACATCGGCAGAATGGGCTAGGTTCCCTATCTTAAGGAGCATGGCTTGGATTATCCGAGGCCTCGAGGTAGTGGTACCTGAAGTAGCTCTGGGAGGCTGAGAGGCAGTAGAAGAACCTGGGACCTGGGAAGGAGTGGAAGTAGATTTAACTAAAGGCCTGGAGGCCGAAGTAGGCAAAATTGCCTCTGTAGGTATAGAATCAACATCAACCTCTGGGGATGTATCCACTGGAGCTGATCTCCTCCTATCTGCGTCCTCCCTGGAGTACTTCGCCTTGATGTGTCGAATGTCGATGGAGGGTATAGGTGTAACCTCAGCATCCCTCTTCTCGTCAAGAGGAACTCCAGCCCATCGACATAACTCTATAATAAGCTTTAAGAATGGAAGGGACGTCTCACACTTTTTGGCCCTCATGACCATATCCTTCTTTATAATCAACCCAGATTTAGCCGCATCTTGGCCATGATAGATCTGAAATAGGCCACATTTGGGTTGCAGAGAATGTACTCGTTTTGTGACGGCATGACTGAGTTGTTGATGAACCCAAACCAGTACCAAGCTGCTATGTTCAAATCCTTTTTCTCAATAGGTGTTCCTGCCTCAATCCACCTCGGGGTGGTATTAGAAATGAGGGGAGCTAACCAACCCTTCAGGTTATCCAGAGTCTGTGAAGTGATCATACTCTGGTTTGCATGCTCGATATTTATGGCCCTATCAAATACGGTGTTTATCTCATTACTATCGCACCACACTATCCTCCCCCAGACTATCACATACTCTACCAGTCTAAAGGCACTGGCCTTCTTCTTTCCCTTTGGCACCAGGTCACTATAAGCAGTATAAAACTCCTAGACCCATGTAAGAATGTATAGGCCACGGGGTCTGGTGAAGATCTCAATCCTGTGGAATCGGAAAGTGTCCCACACATGAGGATATTTGTACACTATACCATCTATGGACAACCTCTTCTCTTCTATAGTGGTTCTCAATCCCTTGGATTTTAATGGGTTAAGTACCCGGGGAGGAGGACCCTAAATTGGTGGTGCTGGAACCACCGTCTGTGCCGGAGTTGGCACTGAATCTGTAGCAGGGGGGTTGACACCAGAATCCTAGACAAATTTGGATGAGCTTTTGCACAAATCTCTGCTCGTCGGGTCTATAGCAATTGATCATCCTTAGGCTCAGAGAATGAAGCCTGAGAATCAAAGGATTCCTCATCACTATCAGAGTTGTGCTCTGATCTCTAACCTACGGGCATCTTACCCTTGCCTTTATCTCCCTTCGGAGGTGTTTTCTTTCTTGTTGTGGTTGAAGCAGCTGATCCCTCATTTATAATAATGCCCCATGCCCGTTCGGGAGGCAACATGCCACTATCGTCCAAATTGGTCCTAGCCATATCTACAAAACAGATCGAAAAATGTTAGAAATTGTTCAAGAAAAATGCAGAAATAAAGTTGTAAAAAGACTAGCCGAAACAGTCGCCGAGTCACTTAGGTGAGCCAGATCTGGCTCGCCGAAAGGACCAGATTGAAAAATATCTAGAAATAAGGCATGTTGGTGATGCTCAGGGCCTTTCGAAGAATCGCTGACACGAATCGGTGACTTTCGACTAGCTCGCCGAATATTACAGTGTGTTTTAGGGATTAGGGACACAAAAAGGGTGATCAAAAGAACCTTTTGGTGAGCTGAGGCTTCCCGCCAAAAGTTACAGACTCAACCAAGCCAAATAAAGAAATTAAGGGCGATCAAAAGGGGACTTTGGCGAACTTAGCTCGCCAAACTGTCCAACTTGCCAATTTTCAACCCTGTTTCCCAAAACTAAGCATGCAACCCCCAAAATCAAAATCATAAACCTACACTATGCAACCAACACTAGACCCATATGACCCATGCCTTTGGGGTACTCAGACTTCCCCCGGTTTGACCAAAATTGACCATTTGACGACTTTTGCCCTTAAGAAAGACGTCAAACGCTCCATCATTGGGAAAATTATGTCATTTGGCTCAATTCAAGGCTACTCAGACTTCACCCGACTAGAACCAATACAAATTAACTAAAACCCAACAATTTAGATTCAAATTAATTGCACAATACATGGGAAATCATCATTTTAAGCATTTAGGCACAAGTTCGAAAACAATATGGGCAATCCAACACATAAAACATGATTTAAACTAATATCCAACACAAATCAATACATATTCACCTATTGCATTTGAGTTTAAGTACTAAACAAAAGTACAGGGTTCTGTAAACCAGCTTGTATGCCAAATTGAGAGTTTGAAAAGCTAGAAAGTAAAGTATTCTGAATTCGAGCACGAGATCACACACAAAAAGTAAGTAAAATAGCAAAAATATGGAGAATTTAAAGTTCGGGTGAGAGTGTACGGGGTTAGAAATGCGAGAATATGAAAGATTTTGAAACTTTAAACCGTTTGGCCTTTTGAAACCTTTTAGTTCGTGGCCCTTTAGGCGGTATTAGTCGACCACACCGAACCACTCGCCGATTCACCGAGTGGTAATTTACCTCACCAAGTTTTAAAGATCATCTAGTCAATTTGGGGGTCCAAACGGCAGACAAAATTAGGCTCGCTGACCTGTTCGGTGAGTCCCCGATTAAGCAATTGGCCCATCGAGTTTTATAGATTTCCACTTTAGGTCTTGTGGGTCCAACGTCAGTCCAAGTCGGGCTCGCCGACCTCTTTGGCGAGTCGGACTCTTGGCTTGCCAAACCTCATATTTCCAAACACACTTCACTCTTCAACCTGCACAATAACCACCCATTATTCAAAATTAAACTTGCAGCATTAAAAACTTAGGTTGCCTCCTAAGAAGCACCTTATTTAACGTCGTGGCACGATGCAAGTACCAAATCAAGCTTCATTTTTGGGGTTTGCAATTGTGTCACTTGGCAAACCCCCTTGTTGTCGTGGATTCAAATGTGAAGAAATTTGACCCATTTGGGTCTCCAGCTGCTTAATAGAGACTCAGTGAGAGGTCACCGTCTGATTGAGAGTCAAGACATCCTCTTTCATCTCTTTTAACTCTTTGTCGGACCCTTCAACTTTGTTGAGAATGCGTGAGAGAATATTTTCTGTCCGGCCACCCTAAGAGTCCTTGGGCTTTTGATGCTCATGGGGAGGAACATACCTACCCTTCTCCCTCTCTCTATCCTTCCAAGTGGCATTACGATCACGTCATTCTCTGTCACGGTCTCTCCAGCCCTTATCTCTATTCCATCCTTGATTTCCACCCGGCCTTACGTAGTTTGCATGATAAGCTCCTCCTTGATTAGCTAGGAAGTTCACTTCCTCATTGTACAACACTTCAAATTTTGCTTCATCGGGGTTTACTCTACCAACACCCACTGCATAAACACTCAATGCACCAACACCCATGACATTTTTGGCCAAGATATCCAACTGGGTCATCATTTTGGCCATGTTCTGGTCTCTCTCTTGATCCTTTTCAATCTTTTCTTTTGTCATTTTATAAGTGAGAGGAGAGACTTGGTCTTCGCGAGTGTATTATGCTCGGTTAATCTTGGTCATGCAATCAAGGATTTGGGACGTTATTACATAGGGCTATTGCATTATACCACCCGGAGAAAGTTGATCAACCACTCCTTTGTTTACCGAATCGAGGCTTCTATAGAAATATTGCAGCAGCACATTATCTAGGAGTCCATGAGTTGGGCACTGAAGCACTAGCTTCTTAAATCTGAGCCATGTCTCATAGATTGGTTCACCTTCCAAGCGTTTGAAACCTTGGATGCCACCCCTTAGAGCCGTCATCTTCTATCGGGGAAAGAATCTCACGTGAAATGTTGTGGTCAGCTCATCCCATGAGGTGATGGAGTCCCTTGGTAACTCAGCCAACTATTTAGTAGCTTCTCCCATCAAAGAGAATGGAAACAACCTGAAACTGACCGATTCTTGCAATATGTTCTTAAATGAGAATGGCCCACAAACGTCCATGAAGTTCCTTATATGCTCATTGGGATCCTCATGAGCCAGCCCCCCAAACAAACCATTCAGTTGTAGGAGCTGAAGCATGGTGCTTGTGATGTCAAAAATAGTGTTTCCTTCGGCCGGAGGTAAACAAATGGCACCAACACCACCCACTTGATTTGGGTCACTGGCATCATTGAGATTCCCAATGTCGTCTTGGTGTCCCACTTGGCTACCATTACTTCCATTAACACTCATCTCCTCCTCTGTTCAATACAAGCAACACAAAACCAAAACTAAAATAAGTAGATTCAACTATATCTAAAAAAATCACAATTCAACTTCACCAAAAGAATTTTAAACAACACCACTCCCCGACAGCGGCACCATTTTGATGAATAACGTTTCCACCACACCTCATCCAATTCTAGGTGTAAACGATCGTTAAGCAATATATAACCCAACAATTGATTGGGATCGAATCCCACAGGGAGCGGTACGTGTTCAAATTCAATTAAGAAATAAGAATGTGATCTAACTAGTTATAGGAATAGAAATTATCGAAAAATACATAAAACAAATTAAAAGTGGTGACATTAAATGTTGGATGGGGGATTTTTGGTTTTCAATTATCCTCTACTATGTAGTCACAAACAACTTGAAATAACAATAAGGAGAGGGATTCTCAAGATGTGATCAATTATAGGCAAATTTCGATATATGGGTAATTGAAACTACTAGTAAATAGATAAATATCAGTGGGTAGGCTAGACAGTAATTTAAATAGCTTTCTCTCGAACAACTATTCCGCTTCAATTGATTTCTCTCAAACATCAACAAGCATAGTAATTAAGAATAGCCCATAACCTTAATATATCTTCTCTCTCGAGCAAGATGGGTAGGATTGGGTTTAGGATTCACTCTCTAGAGCTGAACCCAAATCAACCCAATACCTACAAACGATTAATCAAAAGCTTTGGTTTAAAAACCTCTCTCTCGAGCAAGCTAAGAACACAAAATTAGAACTGTATTTGCAACTACAATTCATAAATTAAACCTAAGCTAATGATTGAACCCACTTCAATATAGCATTTAAACTAGTAATTAACAATACTCACAAACTAATTCAACCCATAATCACATGATCACTCCCCAAGAATGGGGGTTTTATCCAAACATCATAAAAAGATAAAAAAAAATGGTTACCAAATCAATTAGCCACCAACTGGGTAAGAGTAATTAAGCCTTTACAATGTTTCAATTTGATGAAAATTCGAAACCCGCTTGCAAAATCTCCAAATTGAGTCTAAAAAAGCCTTCAAGTCTACTAAGAAACTATCAAAACTCAGGAGAAAAATTGTTCTAGACTAAAATTCCATACTAAGTTAAATGTTTAAAATCTAATTTATAGTTGCCAAAAATAAGCCACAAAGGGCCATTAGGCAAAGTAAGTCGGGTTCGCTGAAACACTCGGTGAACCGCCCATTGCTCTCTTTCATCGCCTTTCTACCTTGGATGTCAGCATCCTCAAGTCATGTAACTTTGGGCGAGCTCTCTTTGCATTGCAGAACTGCTCGGTGATTCGCCGACTACCCATTTCTAGTCGCCGACTACCCATTTCTAGTCGCCGACTCGGTTTCTTCCCTCAGGGATGGCACACTAGAACTTTAGGCGGTCAAAGTAGCCACTCGGCACACACCAAGTGCTCTTGGCGATCCTCAGGCTCGCCTTTCTTCACTTCTTCAGTTTGTTTTGTTACTTTTTGCATGTTACTGTCCTTGCTTGCTCCTCAATTCATATACCTAAAAACTAAGGCATTAACATCAGTTTATAGCACAAATTAGGCATTTAAGGACAGTAAATCTATATAAATAAATCCCCAAATAATTCCAAGTCTCGAACTCATCACTAATCCCAAAAATCTCGATATAAGCCTAAAACTTGATTTCTATGTAAAGTAGCATAATGAACTAGGTATCCTCCGCCAATTCACTCAATTAAACATGATTTCACATAACCGAGCACAATTTAAGGAAAGGGAAGTCGTAGCATACCTTTAGGCCAATTATGTATGATCTATATCACATCTATGGAGTTTTTCCTTTTCGTACAACCGTCGAATGATGCCTTTCTATCAAACATAGAAACACAATGTTAATACTATCGTTAAACTTTTAATATCACATAAAATATAGATGAACCCAAATTAGAGTCAAAACATAAATTATGGGATCCACATCAATAATTCCATAAACAATTCTGTCAAAAGGTTGAATTCAATACCCCAAACTTGTGTTCCAAATTAGAAAAAAAATCAAGATTCAAAATAGAGGGAATCCACATATCTAATTTTAGATGACTAAAGAATACCAACTAAGGTAATGCATCCTCTAATACACAGAATTTTACCTCAACTGAAGCCTCCTCGATTTTTGCCAAAAATTCTATTATGTAGCCCAAAGCTTCCTAATCACAACAAACTTTGAATCACTAGAAACAGAATCTCCTAGCTCCCACAATCACAATATGAAAATATTAAGGGTAAATGGTCGCATCTAAGTCTTTTTATTACTGTTGCAGGTGTTGCTTAAGCGACTACGAATGCTGCTAAAGAGGATAGTCAATAAAAGTGAGCCTTGGTAAAGCGATCCACTAGCCACTAAAGTGATGTGAGGGTCGCTTAAGTGGCAGGGGTGAGCTAGTAGAGCTTGCTAAAGCGGTTTCTTGGCCACTAAAGCGATGACCACTAAAGCGAGCTAAGGCCGCTAAAGAGGCTTCTGCCTAGCTGGCCTAACCCACTAAAGTGGAGTGCTATCTGAAAATGCAAAGCATGATTAAGCAACCCCAAGGCCGCAAAAGTGGGGCCACCAGCATCAGGCTCCAACATCAGGCACTAGAAATTTTATCTAAATCCTGACTAGAACCCGCTCAAGTGTTTGGGATTGGTTTGGAACCATGTTCCTGCAAATGAAATATGCAACCCAATTAAATTAGATATTCGGAACTCAATGGTACAGTCAAAACATCAAAACTAGGTTGTCAAATACCTCAAAATTTTGAAAAGGAAGAAAAGAAATTTATGGGCTAAAGTTCATGTCTATGAGTCCCATCTACAGACCATAGAAGCTTTTACGGGTAGTAGATGGAAACTGGAGAAAGTGTAAAAATAAGTTTCAAAAATCAAATACAATACCCCTTTTTCGCTAGGACGATCCGTTAACCTTTGTACGAGTCATATCTTGGTCTTGTATGTCATTTCCAAGTTTAGTCAAATTTTAAGGGGTGAAGTTTGTTTCTACGGTTGGCATGTACAGACGGTAGGAAGACATATGAGCCATACAAGGGTTCCATCGAAAGTTGGTCCAAATAAAAGTGTTTGAACTCTATCTATGATTGACTAGTACGGTTCATAGAATGACCTATAGATCGTAATCCAAACCATAGGTGAGGCTAGATAGTTATTTTAAAATGTATTTTGGGTCTTTTCCTAATTGGTTTAACCCAATACTATGTCATCTACCTTCTACCCTAAGCCCTATATAAACGTTTTAAGCCCTTAAATTACCCGTTTCCACTCATTCTCCTAAATTTTTGAAACTTGACCAAATTCACTCTCCAAATTGTCTCAAGTCTAAGGAAAAAGAAGAGGAGCTAGGTGTTCCAATCAAGTTTGGAAATTCTCCATTTTCTTGGGCTTAAAGGATCAAGGTATGTGTGTATTAACCCATGGAGTCCTTTCCTCCATGGGTTCCCAAGGATTTCAATTGCTCAAATTAGGGTTTCAATTCAATGAATGAGGTTTAATCTAATAATGATTTATTATGATTACTTAAGTCTTCTAATGCATGAATTTGTTTTAATCGATGATATTTGGTTGAAGTTTTATTGACCCATTTTAAATTATGTTTTCC
This sequence comes from Solanum verrucosum, assembly GCF_900185275.1. Classification (NCBI taxonomy): domain Eukaryota; kingdom Viridiplantae; phylum Streptophyta; class Magnoliopsida; order Solanales; family Solanaceae; genus Solanum; species Solanum verrucosum. Next base: position 2,656,720 of record NW_026020177.1, read on the forward strand.
AATCATGATCTTATGATGAACTCATGAACTGTGAATTATGAATTTTGAAGATATGCATATTTTTATGAAATGATTATAAATGATTTGGGGATGCTTTGAAAGGAAAGTCTCAAGGATATTATGAAAGGATTTCTCACTTACTATGATGATCATGATTTTTAAAGGTATTTCTCATAAATGAATTCACATTGGTGAAATGTTTTCTCATATATGTTGAATTATGTTTAAGGAGCTATTCTATGTTTTGATTTAAAATATGCAGATTGGTATTGATCATTGTCGTTCCTATGTTAAATTAATATTTGACTTTTATCTATTCCATTAGGATTTATACTTAGCACCGAGAGGGCTTTGAGGTGGAGGCACAAATCTAGTAGTCTCTAGTATAAACCATTAGTCCCTAACTACGTGCCCCTATAGGATTGTCTTAAATGACCTAGATAGTGGATCCACTTTAGAAAATCATGATATGTACGGATTTTACCTTGGCAAGTAGTTTCCCTTTCTTTCGATATAAGGGATATACTAGATTCCATGATATAATTCCCATGGTCTTATGTTGATTAAAGCTAATATCCCACAAAATGATTATGTCTTATTCAAAGTTCCTTTTATGTCCTTTATCTTAATGTACTTGACTGTGTTCTTATCATTTTCATGTCATTTCTTCTTTAAAGCTTTCAAATGTTTTGATATGATCATACCTACTCATTTCTAAGTCATTTATCCTATCATGCCTATGTTTATGCATATTGCCTCTTACTTAGTACATTTCATCTACTAATGCATTCGTGTGCCTACATTATCTAATGAATGTAGGGTCTGATGTTCCTACCTCTCACAATCGTGGCTAGACTTCCATTGGGTGCTTCAAGTTATTGGTGAGTCCTCATATTCCGAGAATTGAGACACTTTATAGCTTTATGTATTTTTGTTTCAGACATTGTATGTGATGCATGAGTTACGTCCAATTACTTTCTTTATGATTAATTAGATGGCTTTGAGACCTATGTTAGACTTCTGCTTTTATCAAACTCTTTTGTATGAAATGTTATCTTTTAATTTCCTTACTTCTATTATCTTGTATGATGTATGCTAAGTGGCTTGTGTAGGGTCTCTCAGGATCTATACGCAATATTACGCCTAGGGTATATCTTGGGTCATGACAAATTATGTATTCACATCATAAGGTTTAGAAATGTCCTGGTATGTATCATAAGGCACATTGAGTAGAGTCTTGTTCATGAGTGTGAAGCGCACCACATTTATGATTAAGAGGTTATAATATGTTTAGGAAATTCCACTTCTTTCATCATTCTAAAGTCGTGCGATAGAGTCTAACTCTATATGTTTCACTACAAGAAAAAGGTTCAGTTAAGACCAACATGTAGGGACGAGTTAATAATCCCATCACAAAAAGTATATATTTTGAGACAAGATTATATTTCGGTCCTAAAAGTTATATGTTATTGAGAAGGTAAAAAATCTCGTCCCTAAGAAAACTAATGACTCGTCCCAATTGTAATTGAGAGACTTAGCGGGAGCGCCAAAACATTGCTAAAAAATTTACTAAAACCCAAAAAATAATAATTCTGAAAAGTAGGCAGCAAAAAGAAATATTTTTTTCTAAAAATCCAAAAAATATCGTTTTTCTCTCAAAATCCATTGGTCACAACATTGCCCTATCAAGCCCAAAAGTGTCTCTTTTTCATCTCGATCAACGTATGAGCTAGGGCTATTCACCTCTGCCTCAAATCCTCTGAACTATTCTCAGCAGCAAAACGTTCTCTCAACTGCGAATCTAAGGTATGGTGTCTCTTCTTCTTCCTGTTTACTGATGATCATTCGCTCAACTCAACAAAAGTGTCTCTTTTTCAGCTTGGTTAACAACGACCTAGAGTTATTCAGCTCTGCCTCAAATCCTCTGTACGTATTCTCAGCAGCAACATATTTTTTTTCTTTTTCACAACTGCGAATTTAAAGTATGCTGTCTCTTCTTCTTCTTCTTCCTGTTTACTGATCTTTTGCTCAACTCAACAGAAGCGTCTCTTTTTCATCTTGATCAACAGCGACCTACAGTTATTAGGCTCTGCCTCAAATCCTCTGTAAGTATTTGCAGTAGCAACTTCTTTGTTTCCTTCTCTCAACTACAAATTTTGAGTATGATGTATCTTCCTCTTCGTCTTGTTTACTAATCTGTCGCTCAACTTTTGCCCTATTATCTTGTTTTATTGAGTCTAGATTCTAATTGAAAGTTTAATTGTTTTTGAAGTGTATTCATGTTTGTAGTATATTGTGTGTTCAAAGAATCACATTACCCATAATATAAAAACATTTTCAGAAAAATAACTAGGAGGACACCCTTCCTCTATTCTTCTCTGTTTCATGATTCCCCTCTTCAATGGACACCAAAGATTCTTTACAATGAGTCTTGATTGACTTGTAATAACAAACATGATTATTTTCTATATACTACAAGTTAAGTAATCGCTTTCTTTCATAAATGTATTACGAATCGTGAATCGGCAAATATTTTAACATCACTGATTCACTTGTATTTGAAGTCTTTAACCAGTGAATTAAATATAGAGAGCACTAAACTTTATTTCAATGATTGACAAGTAAATAGTTATTTTGGTCATTAACCTGATTGTCTTAACCAACGAATCATGCTTAAGTCTTAACATGTTTGATCTAATGAATCATCTGATCATATAGAGCATACAAAATTTTCAGAAAAAGAAACTGCACTTTGTCTCTTATCCTAGGAGGTGTTCTCACACAAGCAACATAGGTTGTCTCCTTCGCAATGTCCTCCCATGTTCTTCTTCTTCCTTCTTCTCTTCTTCTCTCCTTCTCTCCTTCATGATTTCCCTTCTTTAATGGACAAAACAGACCCTTGTATAAATGGGTATATGAGTCTTGATGGGTTAGTTGTTGACTGTACAACATGAAGATTCTTTATATTGGAGTCTTGATCGAGTTAAGTAATTGTCATCTTTTATTAATGTCCTACAAGTCATTAATCTACACAACTGTTAACATACTATTTACTTGACTTTGGAGTCTTTGAACAATTAACTAAAGATAGTGATCAACAAATAAGTTAATTTGAATGGCCATTTATGTCATGTCTAGTCAACAAGCAACTATTGGCTTTAAAAAAATCACGTCAACTAATCAGATTGTCGAAGAAAATAATTATAAAAGATTGACGAGAAAGAAAGCATGAGTGAAAAGCTAAGGATATCTCAAAGAAAACCTTCAAAATTCTAAGAAAGAAATCCAAATATGTTGCTTTGTAAATGGTGTTCTTCTCTAATTTTGTTCAGTTTGCTCATTTTCGTTATTCATGGTTGTTGTGTCAACCTATTGGCAGGAAACAAACTTTAACAATTACGTCATACATTACCTATTTGACTCCTACACTAATGATCATGAGAAGATAATGAACTGTAGGATAATCTACTGTAATGTAGTTATTGACTTTCTTTAATAAATGATGAACACATTAGATGGAGTGAAATTCAAATAAGTGATAGCATATGTGAACTAAAGATCAAAGCTACTCGACTAAATGAGTGTATGACAACTTCTGAACGATCTAGAAAAGAAACATATGTGATCATTTAAACGAGCAGCTTATTGCTTCAAAAGAGAAAGGTCTAAAACCAAAAAAAATAACAATTTTACCTTTCCAGCCACTGATATGTTGCTTCATCCTTCAGCCTCTCTAATAAAAAGGGCTTCAACACCAGTAGAGTGTAACACAGGGAAAGTATTGAAAACCGTTTGAACTCGAAAGTACTATTTTCTGCTTTCTTGAGTTGCCTCAGTCCCTTTTTCTTTGTTGCTTCATGTTGCAAGCACTCTTCTATTGATCATCAAATTTATGTATACTTTTTTTTCCAGTTAACAATATTTTGTACAGACTTGTCATGTACAATGTTAAGTAAAGTAGGATACTAAAATTTGAAACATTAAATTCTTTCCATCTTGTTATCAAAAATTATATTTACATCAGTTATTGTCATTTCCTTAACTGAAAAAGTAGCCAAGGTTTACTAGAAATTGTGATCTTAGAGTTCAACTTAGTTGTGTGCATCTAATTGCAACAAGTTCTGTGCATATTATTATTTTTATTTGTTTTTTTTAAAAAAAAATCTATTTTTTATGTTTTCTCTAAGGTTATGGCACCTAGTAAGCAATGGATGGAACTTGTTGATAATCGACTTGATGAAGTCTATTTAGCCGGTGTGCAAAAGTTTTTAGATTATGCCTTTCAAAGAACAGGAGAAGAACATGAAATACGATGTCCATGTGTCAAATGTTTCAATACAATTCTAGGAACTCGAAAAATAGTTGAGACACATTTGCTAGTGTATGGTATAATTCGAAACCATACTTTTTGGTATCACCATGGAGAACGTTTGGGTGAGCCATTGACTGAATATGAAAATGGTGATGCAGTAGAAGAATGTGAGAGTGAGGATGAAGTAGAAGAATTGTTGAGAGATCTATATCCTAATCTTGACGGAGGAAGTACACACACAGATTGTGATGATTTACTTGAGGAGGAGCCAAATGTTGAAGCAAAAAAATTTTACAGCCTATTAAAGGATTTCGAGAAGCCGTTGTACAAAAATTCAAAAGCTTCAAAGCTTTCCTCTTTGATCAAATTGCTTCATATCAAAAGTATTGGTCGTTGGAGTAATGCGTCATTTACAATGTTATTGAAACTATTAAAAGATGAGTTGTTGCCTGATGAGGCTAATTTACCAAACTCATATTATGAGGCAAAAAAGATCATTCAAGAACTTGGGCTTTCTTATAAGAGGATTGATGCTTGTACTAATGATTGCATGTCATACTGGAAGGAGGATAGCTTACTCGATTCTTGTAAAATTTGTGGTGCATCGAGATGGAGAATTAATACACATAGTGGGGAAACAAAGAATAAGAAAGGTAAAAAGATAGCTTCAAAGAGCTTACGCTATTTTCCCTTAAAGCCTAGACTTCAGAGGTTGTTTATGTCTACAAAGACATCTACACTAATGACATGGCACAAGGATGAAAGAGTTGATGATGGAATAATGAGGCATCCAGCTGATTCAATGGCATGGAAGTCATTTGATAAACTTCATCCTTCATTTGCAGTTGACCCTCGTAATGTTCGACTTGGACTTGCTAGTGATGGATTTCAGCCTTTTCAAAATTCAAAAACCTCACATAGTATTTGGCCTGTTGTTCTTATTCCTTATAATTTACCACCTTGGTTGTGTATGAAACAAGAAAATTTCATTTTGTCGATGCTTATTCCTGGTCCAAATGGTCCTGGAGATGCAATTGATACATATCTCCAGCCTTTAATAGAGGAATTGAAGGAGTTGTGGGATGTTGGTATTGAGACCTATGATGCATCAACTAGAAAGAATTTTAAGTTGCATGCTTCTTTGTTATGGACCATCAATGACTTTCCAGCTTATGGAAACTTATCTGGATGGAGTACAAAAGGAAAACTGGCATGTCCATGTTGCAATAAGGACACAGCTTCAATTCGATTGACTAATTGTAAGAAGCAGTGTTTTATGGGTCATCGGCGTTACCTTCCTCTTAGTCATAAATGGAGAAATGAGACAAAGTCATTTGATGGTACACAAGAGAAAAGGCCCCCACCAAAAATCGAACTGTTGGAACAAATAGCAAACTGTTTTCGAGGCATTTGGGAAAAATTGTTCGTGATCGTAATATTTGTCCTTTGGGAGTATCATCATGGAATGATATTAAACAAGATAAGTTAAATCACATGTGGGCAGCCGTTGAGGTAACAAATTGCACCTGATTCACATTCTTTATTGTTATCTAATACATCTGTGTATTCTTGTCCATAGAGCAGTCGTTGAGGTAACAAATGTTTATGTGATTCAAACACATAGTTGTTTGTCGAATGATTTTCACATTTCACATGTGGTACTGGATTCAAGTATATGTGAATCACAATTGCTACTAAATGTTTTTTCTAAGAGATCAAAAAGAAAAAGTAGATGTAAGAGATATCTGCTACTGGAATTTTGATGTGCTACTGAAAAAACAAACGTGCTACTGAAATTTCTTTTCTATTGAAATATCTGCTTAGTCTACTAGAAGAAGAGATCTTTTTCATTTTATGATGCTTTCCTAATAGGTTTCCCTTGGTAATAATTCAACTCATGCTTCAATAATTGTAGCATAAATTTGAGGTTGTGGACATGAATGATCATCGTGATCATATCTTGGGATGGATGAATGAGTTATGGAACAAATGGAGAGGACACTTGCATGCAAAATATGTGAAGGATAAGCCTATCCATCAATCTCTTAGGACTATTCCAAGGGGAGTAGACAAAAAAGAATGGGAATGGTTAGTAAAGGAACATTTTGCTTCTGAAAGTTTCCAGGTATGCCTACTGATTAAATAGTATATTTTCCTCTTTTACCGCTTGATTTCCCTCTTTAACACCAAATATATCCAGTTGTTTGATCCATGTTACTGAAATAGTTGTCGTGCTTTGAATTGTTGCATCACCCGCTTGGTATAGCACTCCATGAGCCCCTCAATCTCAGGAGCTGACCACTTACTTCTCATTCTTGGTACAGTGTGTCATGAGGTTTTTTGTTCTCTTCTAATAGTTCCATTTTTATAATAGGCAGATTCTATTTGGACAGTTTCAGTATTTCTATACCATGTACCTTGCCACTTCTCAGTGCACTGCATTTCGTAATGTTAATAAATGTCTCGCTAATGAAAGAAATATATAGGATGATGGGATGTAGAATTTTTGTTTAACCATTGCGAGTGAAAATAGCATGTTAATAAATTAATAACATATTCCTCATTCACCAAACATGACAAACTAGAAAGAAGTAGGAATATATGTACATACCTGAGGAGCAGCTTCAAACACACAGAACTGCTTAGTAAGATTCTTGTCTAGCTCAAGAATTGCTGCAACATTTTCACATCTGCGATGTATTCAAATGAATACAAATTGTTTTATTCCAAAATAATTGAAACAAAAATACCTCTAACAAAAGAAAAGAGGAAGATGACATTAAAGGAAGAATAAATTACAAACTAACCGTGTGACTTAACTGATCTGTAACAGTAGTTCGAAGTAGACCAGACTGTAACTTTCTGATTATTGAACATCCATTTATATCCTTTCATTACTAACTGATGTGCATGGCATATGTAGTCCATGATGATGTCAGTGCTATTCTCAAGATTAGTATTGTTGTGAAGACATTTTAAGAAGTTGCTTCTTTTGAAAGAAAACATTCGTTGCTATTCTCAATATATTTCTCTGTTTGTATTAATAAGTGTTGTATATATCTGGGAGAATTTTGCCATCAGTTCCTGTGATCACTTATTGATGAGAGGATCAAAGTAGTAATGATAGCTTTGCTGCAGCAGTAACATTGAAGGAAAACTGAATTTCCATTATGATGGATTTCCAGGTGGACTTGACAGAGAAGTCAATACTCTTGTATATGGCCTACTCGAGTATATGTTGCACTAGTTTCTTTTGGAAAATCTTGTAGTTTCTTTCTTTTCAAACAAAATAAAAGCTACGAACTAAGACAAATTTTTATTTAGGCAAGAAGCAGCAGGAATGCAGCAAATCGAGCTAAGTTAAAGATGCTTCATCATATTGGTAGTAAGCCTATTCGAGAGATTATTTATCAAAAGGTACTAGCATAAAACTATTTCATGAATGAAATATTTATGAGGTTTGTGTTATTTGACATGTTTGACTTTGATGTAAAGGGCGGGAAAGATGGGAACCCACCAGATTTGGCGACTATTTTCTTTGAGACGCGTAAGAAAGATAACAAACTTGTTGAACCTGAAGCAATTGAAAAACATGTGCGTTTGATAAATTGAATATGTTTGTCACTTGAAATTGTTATGTGTTTTGATAGAAATTGTTTTTTTATATAATTTTTAGGCTCAACTCAAATAAATGGTTCAAGTCGATCCATCTCTACCTAGCATAGAGATTGTTGAAAAATGTTGTGGACCTCAAACTCGTAGCCATGTATTTGGATTTGGGGGTGGAGTAAAGGCGAAAGACTTGAAAGGTGGAACTTCTTCGAAGGCTGAATTATTGTCTGCGCTACGTTCAACTCGAGAGGATAACAAATGCTTGAATGAAGAAAATAAATCCTTGAATGTGGAAAACAAATCCTTGAACCATCGCTTGTCTACCTTGGAAGATGCAATGAAAGAAATAATGAAAATGAAGGAATTATTTGCTGCTCAACAATCACATGTCCAACCTACATCATCTCCTATTTCAACTGAATGACCTCTACTTTTTTCTAATGACCAAGTAAGCACCAAGATACCAGACTTTATAGTTTTTTTTGTTGATTTGCATATAGTCATTTTCTACTAGGACTAATTCTAGAAAAAAATGATGGTAACTAATATTTTCCAGCTAGAAGATAGTACATAGAATTGTTTGAATCCACCTTCATCTCTACTAGTTTCCTTGTTCTAATTGTCTATGATCTTAAATAGAACTAGCTAATACTCAATCAAACGAAAGTATAGATACTGCCCTTAGAAAGTAGAAACTGATCTCATGTCGGCTGGTTGTTATATGTTTTTCAGAATGTATGTACAGTTAAGTAGCTTGATGTTATGACGTACGGAAGATTCGATGTTGGATAGCTGACTTGTTTGTTTACTGCTGTCTGGGATTCTTCACGAGTGTTTTTGGCCATAGTTTGTAATTGTATGATATTGGTTTTTGAAGATGTGAAATTGGTATGATGTTTTAGATTCGCCAAAGCTGCTACTTTCGTTCTTTGTCTATTTTTGTGAAATACAGCTGTTCATATGTTTACGCAGCTGGAAAAAAAAGTTGCCAAAATCACACTTAGATCTGAGCTCAATTTCTGTTATTCTCTCTACAGTGCTTGGAGCTCATTTTTGATATGTCCTTATTCATATGAACGATCACTCGTCCAGAATTTTGCATTGGATTGTCATGGGCATAGCTCTTTTAGTTTTAGGAATTATTCTCCACTTCAGAGATGCTATTCCTTCAAATAAGCAATTATACACCTTCAATTATGTCTGTGTAACCTTAGGAGCAGCCGCGTTAGTGTACTGTGCTTTCTTCATTCTGGTTGGCATTTTGAACTGGAAGTACCTATTTCTACCACTAGAATGGATTGGTATGAATGCCATGCTTGTTAATGTGGGAACTCTCCTTTATGTCATCTTTGCTGATATATTGTTTTGGGCTATAGTTGCTGGCCTACTTCATCGATTAGGCATATATTGGAAGCTTTAGTTCTGATGAAATTGGCATCTTTTGCTTACTTATTATATAAGATTAGATGTAGCATTGTACTTGAAACTAGAAAGAGCTTCATCTAGTCATGGGTCTCACTTTTATTTCTCTTTGAGAACAAGTGACTAAGAAGTTCAACACATCTTGCACACCAAATGAACAATACATATACCACTGATTTTTCTAGCTTGTAAAAAAAAAAGAGATGCACAACTGATGATGGAAGACTTTCTTTCAAGCCAACGTTATTCGAGAGAACCCTATAATAAAGAAGCTCATACTGCTTACTTCATTAATTAAAATTTTCTGCACAACTGCACATAAGTGTCTTTTCTATTTGTTAATTTCTGCACTGCTGTATTTTTGGACAGCTACTTTATATGTTAAATTTTCTGCACACAAATAGTAATTGAATTCTTGGTAAATGCATCTCAATGATTTTCTAATTGATTTTTCTTATGTTCCGCAGCTTTTGTGGATATTTCTAGATAACACGTCGTGAAGTTTTAACAACTTTTGGGGTGAGCGATCTATCTAATTCTTGTATAAATTTGATATGTATACCAATAGTTATTTATCGTTTTTTAAAATTTTGAACTTGTAGATTTTGAAGGTTGAAGTTTCACGTCAAGATACAAGCTTAGAAGAAATGGACAAGCTTGTTATTAGTTTGCTACGAACGTTATGCAAAACTCGATAGTACATAGTCTAACCCGGATATTGGCTAAGTTTTTTGAAGAATATATTGAAACAAACATCATGGGATGTTGACCAATTTCTGATTAATTGAACTCTTAATCTCTATGTACTTGTTTCTACCTCCCTATATCTTCTTTTTTTAATCGAAAGTTTTAGTAGAAATTTAGTATTTATTGAAGAATTTTTTTTATTGTGACATCAATTGATCTAGGACCATTGATGGCCAATCTAGGACCAGAAATATCTCATCTCTAAAGAATAATCTAGGACTAGAAGTGTTTCTTGTCTCTAAAGAATAATCTACGACTAGAAATAAATCTCGTCTTTATAAAGAATCAAGGACCAGATTATTCTTGTCTCTAAACATACTCAAGGACCAGGTCATCCTCATCTCTAAAACTATTCAACGACCATGACAATATCGTCGCAAAAGCTAATCATGGACCAGGTTGTTCCCGTCTCTAACGATTACTAAGACCAGGTGTTCATGGTCGCTAATAAAATTTAAGACCTGAAAATAGAATTTCCCAAGTCTATTTGAGACTAGATATGTAGTCTCTAAAAAGATTTAACGACTATATTTTTTCCCGTCTCAACTACCATATAAGGACCAATATTTTGTTTTTGTCGCGGAAGATCTATAGCGACGAAGGCGGTTGCGACGGGTGGCGACCAACATTTTCTGGTCTCAAATTTGCATTTGGGACCGAATTTAGATCTTCAGGGACCAGATTTCCCTTCCTTAGAGGCTGGTTTTCTTGTAGTGTTTATCTCGTAATCCCTATGTGATGCTTTTAAGGATATGGCACCACAAAGATCATATGTTAGAAGGAACACTAGGTCTAAACAATTTATGAGAAATCGATGAACTGGCTAAATTATAAGGACCTAATGGATGAAAGAAACCCATTAGTGAAATTGCACATACCTGGTGATGAAGACTACAGAGAAATCCTTTGAATTTTGAAGTTGAACTTGAAGAAAACCTCTTCTTGTTCTTGGGAGAAACTGTCACCTCTTTCTAACCTTTTCTTTCAAAGTTAGATGATTTTAGGAAATGAGAGTTCTAGGTTGTTTCAGACTAGATTATTAGGCATAGACTGAGTAGAAAGACCTAGTTCACACATCAAATGATGTAGTTTAGGAGCCCAACTCATAAAGGAAAAGACCAAAGTGACCACGACTTAAAAGTTGGCAAACCTCTTTCACGGGCCCATTCACGGACCGTGTGAAGCACCACGGGCAGTAAGGTCAACTGTGGTTCCTCATAGAAGTTGGGATGGTACTGGGTCATTTTTCATGGGTCACTTAATTGTAACACCCCAAAAATTTCTAACTTAGGACTCGAACCATTCTTCATTATGAATAAGATTATATTAGGTGATTCTTAAATTGCCCATATGTGTAGAAGTCAATTCTTTAGTGATGGAATGAATTTGGATATGAATTAAGGTCACTACGATCCCTTAGCACAAAGTTGAGTTGAAAATTTCCATATCAATTAAGTTTTGATGTAAGATTCTAATTGGGTCAGCTTCAAATTAAACGACCATATCTCCTAGAATTTAAAGAGTTACGTGGCTCATAACCTATCAAATTAAACATATCTGAATCTTCTTTCTAACGCCACCAATCAAATTAAAGGTATATGAATATTTTTACTAACGCCACCAATTTCACAACAATTTGAGTTATGAGCAACAAGACATGTCCATTTTAGTAACCTCATATAGTGCAGTGACGAATTAGCCGATGGAAAAATATTTAAAAAGGTCATTTTGTCTTTTTACGTCTAAGAAAACCCAAACAAATTTCTTGACTAATTAGAAACCTAAAACAATCATATTTTCATATCATAATCCATCATTCTCTTGTCTCTCAACCCTAAGGCAAAACCTTAAGGAAAAATCATAGTAGAAGACTCCATTCAAGATACTTTCAATCTTTTTCAAGATTCTTCTTTCCAACTCTAATTCCTCCATACAATTACGAATCACTAATGAAAATCACAATTCTTGGCCATAGAGATTTCAAGAAAATAATTCAAGAATCTCAAGAAATATTTTCGAGATTGTTCTCCTTCAAGCTAGGGTTTAAAGGCTTCTAATCAAGTTCTTCTTCAAGATTCTTCAAGAACCTTGCTCTTCTAGGTATGTGATGAGTCTGGGATTTCGACACATTTAGGGCTTAATATTCATAATTTTGATGTCCTCATTGCCTATCTGAAGCTCTAAACTGATGTTTAAGTGCTAATTTAGAGCTATAAAGGCAAAAGAGTAAGGCACGGACATTACCGGGCAAAACGGAGCAGAAAACTTGAAAAGGTTGAAGACAAGAAAAGCTGGTGATTGCCAAAACCACTCAGTGACACTGAGTTGTACTAAAGTGTTTGTCACTCGGCAAAGAACGTCAGATCTAGCTTATTATTCTATGTTGGCTTGAGAAAGATGTTTTGGAATTAAAGTTATCAATTGATGATTGTAGTGATTGGGTTTTTATGGATTCATCTTGAGAAAGTGAATCTTAATTCGATCCTACCAATCTAGCTCAAGAGAGTAGATTGATTGAGGTTTTGGGTTGTTCATAATTGTTATTGTTGTCGAGGTTTGAGAGAACTCGCTTGAGTCATAATAATTGATCGAGAGATGCCTGTTACATCTAAAGCCTAGCCTACCCACTAAGATTCAACGGTTTTCAGTAAATAGTAATCATCCATATAACGAAATTCGACATTAATCCATCACATCTCCAAGGATCCCTCTCTACTTGATTACTCCCCTGTTTTCGTAGTTGTTAGTTGTCAAATTCAATCCCCCCATTTGACACTAGTTGTCGAACCCTTCAATTTACTTTAATTGTTTCGATAAATTCTATTCCTACATCGATTAGAACATGTTTTTCACTTTGTAATTGAATTCTCTACCCTATCACTCCCCGTGGAATCTACCCCAACTCTTCGTTGGGTTTATACTAGATTGCAATGGCCTTCACTTAGAATTGATGAAGTGTAGTTGAGCATTATTAAAAATGGCACTGATGTCGGTGAGTGGTGTTTAGAATTCTTTAAGTGAAGTTTAGTTGTGATCTAATCTTGGTTGTAGTTGAATCGACTTACTTTGTTTTATGTTTGTTATTGGTTGCTTGTGAATGAGTTATGAGATAAGTGTAAACGAAAACAACGCTAGCCAACTTTGACATCAAGATGACATCAAAAAATTGAACAATGTCAATGAAGCTTAATTGGGTGGTATAGGTGCTATTCGTTTACCTCCAGTCGCGGGAAATGTGGTAGTCCATGTGACTAGAACGATGTTGCAACTATTGCAAATGAAGGATTTATTCAGAGGGCTGGTTCATGAGGATCCGTATGACCATATCCAAAATTTTATGGATGTGTGTAGTCCATTCTCATTCAAGAACATCTCACAGGAATGAGTCCGGCTTCGGTTGTTCCCTTTTTATTTGATGGGAAAGCGACCAAGTGGTTAGCTGACCTACCAAGGGACTTGATTAAGTCTTGGGAAGATCTTACCGAGGCATTCTACATAAGATTTTTCCCTCCTTCGAAGATGATGGCATTGATAGATAATATTCAGGGTTTCAAACGCTTAGATGGTGAACCAATCCATGAGACATGGCTGAGGTTTCGGAAGTTCTTACTCCAAGTCCAAATCTTGGACTCCCCAACAACATGTTATTACAACACTTTTATCGAAGTCTAGATTCAGTGAACAAAGGTGTTTCTGACCAGCTTGTTCGAGGAGGAATTATGCAGCAACCTTTTGAAATAGTGTCAACACTCCTTGATGGAATGACGAAGATAAACCATGCTTGGTGTACTAGGGAAGATCAAGTGTCTCCTTTGACTTTCAGGATGACAAAGGAACAAATACAAAAGGACCAAGAGTTGGATGAAAACATGTCATGGATAGTGGTTCTTAGGCTGTGAACGCAGTTGGAGTTAGCGGAGTAAATCCCGATGATGCGCACTTTGAAGCTTTGTACAATGAAGAAGTACACTTTCTAGCAAATCAGGGAGGAGGTTTTCACTAAAATTATACAAGGCTAGCTGGAAACCAAGGTTGGAATAGGGAGCGTGATGAAGGTTGGAAGGACCATGATAGGGAATGACGTGACTGTGGTACAAACTGGAGGGAGAGACACGGTGATAAAGAGAGATATATACCTCCCCATGAACGTCAAAAGCCAAAAGAGCAAAGGGCTGACACAAAAAAATTATGCACTAAAGATATGCTTGCACGCATTCTCAAAAAAGTGGAAGGGTCGGACAAAATGCTCAAAGAAATGAAATTAGACGTCTCAACTATTAAACAAATGGACAATTCTCACTGGGTGTCCATTAAATAGCTGGAAACGCAAACGGGTCAAATCTCATCTCACTTAAACCCGAGCCAAAAAAGGGGTCAATCACGTGATACATTGGTTAACCCAAAGAATAAACCTTGAAAGTGTATCCTCATCGTGCCACGATGTTAAATAAGGAGCTTCTTGGGAGATACCCAAGTTTTTAAGCTTTTAATATTTTTGTTTAAATAACAGGTGTTGAATGTGCTGGTTGAAAATTCTAAATTTTGAGAAAATGAGCAATTAGGCGAGCCCAAGCATCAATCGGTGACTCTCCTAACAGGTTGGTGAGCCCGATCTGGATCGCCCTTTGACCAACAAATGGCTGGAGGTTCTTTAAACTTTGGCAGAAAAACTAGACATTTGGCACATCGCCAGATGGTCGGCGACATAAGTGACCATCACCGACTAGTGCGCGAACTGAAGGTTCATTAAGAGCTGAACCGTTTTAGATTCAAAAACATCCATCATTTATATTTTCTGACCTTTGCACTCTCACAACCGTATTATATATTTCCGCACTTGCTTTTCTTGCATGTTTGTGTGGGATTAATTGTTCGGGGGAGATTTTGCGCATTGTTGCTTCGCACATTCAGTTTTCTACTATTGAGGTTGGTTATCCGTACCTCGCCTTTAAATATTTGTGTAGTCGAATGCATGATCGTTGTCCTGTCAATTTGGTTGCATATTATTGGTAGTTTGATTGGTTATGATAGCATGTGCCCTTGTCATACTTCGTTTAATATTTTGGCCTTTAATTGTCGAATCTCGTGTGTGTGCATGATTATAATTATGGGTTGTGTTGTTAATTTGTTGGGTTTACTGTGGGTAAAGTCTGAGTAACCCCAATTGCATTGATTGATTGACTTTTTGCCCACTTATAGAGCGGGTGACTTCATTCTTAAGGGGAAAGATATTGGTTTATCAATTTTGGATAAATTGGGGTAAGTCTGAGTACTTGGACGTCATTAACGATGTGGGTCTAGGTCTAATTGCATAAAACAGGTGTTTAATTTTATTCTCGTGGGTTGCAGGTTAGAAATTGAAGGTCGTGGTCAAAATGTGACATGATGGATTGTTTAGTGAGCTGGGTCGAGCTCACCAAATAGTTTGGTGGTTCGTCCAACGACCCCTGGATCACCCTTTTTATCCTTCAAAATTATTGAAATGATTATGTAAGATTCAGAAATATGCCTGAGCTCATCGAGTTCACTCAGCGACTCGGCGAATATCCTTTAGATTTCCCTTTTACGCCCTAATTTTTTAAGAATTATTTTGTAACCTTTGGTGAGCTGCTTTTAGTTCACCGAATGGTATCAGTGAAGAATTTTTAGTCTGGAACATTGGGCGAGCCCGACTTCGCTCGCCAAATGGGTTTGACATCTCTCCGAATGACTCGGCGAGTTTTCCTGCACTTCCTAAAAGTTTGATCACTTTTTTAACTGTTCCTAACGTATTGATTTATTTGATGTTGTGTTGTAGGTATGGCTAGACCAAAGGTACCTAGGAGAAATCAACTTCCCCAAAAGCGTGCAAGGGGTAATGTTATTGATGAGGGTGTTCCACCCTTCTAGACTACATAGGTCAAACTTCCTCCAAATAGGGGAAAAGGCAAGGGAAAGGGGCCCGTGGTGCCAACGTCAGCAGAGGAGATCTTTGATAGTATGGGCATCTATGCCACCCATCTCACTACTTTAGAAAGAAAAGCTAACTGGGGTGATAGATATCCAACCTATGTGTCTGAATCGGAGGTCGATCAGACTCTCTAAATTAAGAGAGCGGAGCTACGCTCTAAATCTTTGCATTATCCAGCTAGGATCCCAGTACTCCTCCTCCACCTCCAGCTCAGATTGTCAAGCAGGAACCTCTGGTACTACCAGTTTAGGCACCCCCACCCTGGTCGTTCAATAGACTGAAGGCTAAGGGTTTGAGGACCATTCTAGATGAAAAGAGATTGTCTACTAACATAGTAGTAATCCTGTACCCGGAGATGTGGAACACTATCAAGTTTCACAAGTTAGAGATATTCACAAAGGCTCGAGGCTCCTATATTCCTACTTTGGTTAGTGAGTTTTATGCGGAGTATGGCAAGCTAGTGCCTAAGGGAAAGAAGAAGGCCAGCTCATTCAAGCTGGTGGACAATGTGGTAGTACGGGGTAAGAAGGTAAAATGTAGTAGCACCGACATCAATAAGGTTCTTGGTTATCCGATGAATGTGATCCACTTCTTTGTGGATCATTTACAGAAAAAGACCCTCGACAACTTGAAGGGTTGGTTGGTGTTGTTGATCTCAGACATTACATCTCCATGGATTGAGGTGGGTGTTCCAATTTAGAAGAAGGGTCTGAACGTGACTGCAAGATATTAGTTCAGGTTCATCAGCAGCACATTGATGCCATCACAGAACGAGTCGATACTCTGGCATCCGAAGGATGCTTTATTGGAATGTATCATGGACCGTCAGAGACTTAATATCGGTCTGATCATTAAGCAGGATATGGCTTTGAGGGCCAAGCAGAGCCAAACCTCTCTTTTATTTCCATTCCTAATTATGGAGTTATGAAGGCGTACCCGAGTGCCTTTGAATGAGAAGATGGATGTAGAGGTGACTCCCACTTCCTTTGCTGACATCCGGAGGATATGGAACGAGTACACTACAAATGAGGCCGAGCGAAGGAGAGCTAAACTGGTGGATACTTCCCCGGTAGTTGATGTGGAGATGTTACCAATAGAGGCAATTCTTCCTACTCAGGCAAGTGAGCCTACAGGTACCCCTTCTGGTTCTACTACTGCTCCTCCTCCTACTATTGTTGTTGTTTTTTCCCGACCCCCGATTACCCAAGCTATATTATATAAAATGGGCCACTTAGCCTAATATGTTGATGTTTGTGCCTCCCAGGTAAAGGTTGTTGTACCTAGGCTGATATAGAGGGCGATTGTTATTGCCTTAGCCCCTATAAGGGCTGAGTTGAGAGAGCGGAGAGAGATGATCGATGCGCATGGATTGGCATTGGATGCCCTCACTGTGAGATATGAGGCTTGGGAGCAAGGAATGGGTGTGTCTAAGTATGTGACGGCCTTGAAGGCCATTATTGTTATGCTGAGGTGCAATGTGTATGATCTTAAATCCACCAATATCTCGATGTTATTACGCATTGTGGATCTTTCGGAGGTTTCGAGTACAGATTTCCCAGCCAGTTCTGAGATCCCTCCGACAACTATGACCGGAGATATTAATAAAGATGTTGCGTATGCTGAGTAAGAGGCTGAGACCGATGAGAAGGAGCTAGCTGTTTGAGATGCAAAAGTATATGATGAGTTAGAGGACCTCGAGAGGGCTATGGTACAAATAGTTGTAGAGGCATCTCTAAGGGACACGTCTATGGTGGGCTCTAGTAGAGCAAATGATGGTGTAGATCTGGGCACTAATCCCCAGACTAAGGGAGTCACCGACATGCAGAGTTCACCTCAAGCTTAGCCTGACGGGGGGATTTTGACACTTTCTAAGTTTTCTGTCTAGACATTTTTTTTATTTCTTTGCATTTGAGAACAATTGCTAGTTTAGTTTGGAGGGGTGAGGTATTCTCGTACCTATCTCTTTTGGCAGTTTTATGGATATTATTGTTGTTTTTGTGTTTGTGTGAATGCTGGATTTTGTTGGTATATATTAGTTTTTGATCCATTGAGTTTTATGTTAACGTTGGCTTTGAACCGAATAAAATATTGCCACCTCTTGATGTTTGTGAATGTTGTTGTTTTCTTGCAATTTTGAGTGTCGGTTATGATCAATACCGATGAATTGAATAGTGCTCTCGATTGAACGATATGTGTGTGCGGCTCCAATGAGGCAAATTGAGTTGCATAAGTCATATGTGAACTCTTAGCATCTCATTGTGACTATCTGGTTGTTGAGTTAACCTCTTGTGATGATCGTTGTACGCAAGCTGAAAATTGTAGAGTTCTGTTTGATGATGGGGTTTGAATGCCATGTGTGGTGAGATTTCCTTGAAATATGTGCTTGGTAATACCTAGAACTTGCCCCATTAGTCAAATCGACTAATGTAGGTGAATGATAGAGATGATCTTAGGCACAATTTGTGAAGAGTGAACCAAATTGTTATTATACAACTTTGTGACCACCTTGTGAGAGTGTGAACCTTACTTGGCACCGTTTGAACCTACCCTTTTATTTGGAAGAAACTTGAGCACACATTTGACCTATTTCCTTCACATCTAAAATCTTCATGAAGTATTGGTCCGTTTGAATAGCCAACTTAGGCCAAAAGCCTAAGTTAGGGGTGTGGTGAAAAAGGAAGAAAGTTAAGAAGCTTGAGAAATTTGCTCTTGAAGGATCATGTTGAAAATGATGGAACCCCTCCATGTAAAAAAAGAGAAAAGCGAAAGAAGAAAAAGATCGAAAAAGAAAAGAATTGTTGAAATAAAGTTTGTGAAATGGACAAAAAAAATGGGGTATCCAATAAATCATGCATAAAAGAACATAGGGTGGATTGAGAAAATCAAAAAGAGTAAAAGATAAGTAGAAAAAGTGAAATGCAAGCCATGCTTCATGAAGGTAGAAGTCACTAAACCAAAATGATCATACCTTTACCCTCAACCTCGTTACAAGCCTTGAAAGACCTTTGTGATTTTGAGTGAGCTGAAAGTCATGTTGGTTGGAAAATATGGGCAAGCCTATGGGTAGAATCATGCATGTGTTTAACTTTGGGAGTGTTAGAGTTGTTTTTGATTCCTAAATTCTGAAAAATTGATGATCTTTGAGTGAGTATGGAATCATTCTTGTTGTGAGGGCATTCAAATGCTTTTGTTGAGCTTTAATTTGAATTTAAAGCAAGCATTGTGAGCTTGAGTTCTATTTGATGATGGCTAGTCACAGTTTAAATCTTGTAGTGCACAATTGATAGTTGCATAGGTAGTTTGAACCACTCGTGTGCATTTATGTTGACTCTTGAGTAGCACTGTTTGTAGACATCCTTGTTAAACTGATTTATATTATGTTTTACTAGAGGACAACAAAATTTTAAGTTGGGGGTGTTGATGAGTCTAGGATTTGGACTCATTTTAGGGCTTAATATTCATAATTTTACTGTCCTCATTGCCTATCTTATACTCTAAACTGATGTTTAAGTGCTAATTTGCAGCTATGAAGGCAAAAGAGCAAGGCAAGGACACTACCGGGCAAAAAGGAGCGGAAAAGTTGAAGACAAGAAAAGCTGGTGATCGCCAAGACCACTCGGTGACTCGCCGAGTGGTACTTTAGCTCGCCAAAAGTTACAGAGTGCCAGCCCTGGGGAAAAGCCAACTCGGCGATGGAAATGGCATTTCGGTGAACTGTTGAATGGATCAACAACAAGGACTCTGATCACCTAAAGTTACAGAAGTTGAATGGTGAAGAGGCAAGTCACGAAGGTGATGAAGAGAGACACTTGGGGTATCGCCGACCTGGTTAGCAATGCTCGACTAAATCTTCCGATTGGTCCAAAAGCTAAAAATTTGGAAGAGTATAAATGCAAATTTTTAAATAATGAAAGGGAGTTCCAAAATTTTGAGCGAAAATTCTGAGTGTTTGAGAGTTCTAACTTTGAGTTTTTGATCCCAAACAGTGTTTTTAGATTATTATTTTTAGTAGAATTTTAAGCTAATTTCAAGCATTGTGAAGACTCGAATTGTGTTGCCAAATTGATGGAGAACATAGTTGGTAATATTTTCCTGCTTTTTATAATGCGTGGCTAAGACCCCATTCTTGGGGATGTGAATATGTGATTAATTGTCTCAATTAGCTTATAGGTGTTAGTAATTACTGATTTAATTGTTGATTTGAAGTGGGTTCGATTGATAACTGAGTTTTGACTCATGAACTGTAGTTGTAAATGCAGTTCTAGCCTAGTAATTTATGCTTGCTTGAGAAAGAGGTTTTAGAAATAAAGCTATCAATTGATGGTTGTAGTGATTGGATTGTTGTGGATTCAGCTTAAGAAAGTGAGTCTTAATTCGTACCTATCAATCTAGCTCGATAGAGTAGATTGATTGAGGTTTTGGCCTATTCATAATTGTTATGCTTGTCAAAGTTCAAGAGAACTCGCTTGAGTCGTAATAATTGATCGAGAGATGGTTGTTACATCTAAAGCCTAACCTACCCACTAGGATTCAACGGGTTTAAGTAAATAGTAATCACCCATATAGCGAAATTGACAATTAACTGATCACATCCCCAAGGATCCCTCTCTACTTGATTACTCCCCTATTTTCGTAGTTGATAGTTGTCAAATCCAATACCCCATTTGACACTAGTTGTCAACCCCTTCAATCTACTTTAACTGTTTCGATAAATTCTAATCCTACAATCGATTAGAACACGTCTTTCACTTTGTAATTGAATTCTCTACGGTATCACTCCCTGTGGGATCGACCCCAACTCTTCGTTATGTTAACACTAGATTGTGATTGCCTACACTTAGAATTAGATCAATTTTAGTTTAGCGTTATCAATATGTCAGGCTATCATAATGTTGGACTAGTTCATCCTCACACCCTACATCCACTTTTAAATTAGTAAAAGAGTAATCTAGGTTTCTATCCCTAGAATTGAGTATTCTCTAGATGAGTAGTATCGTTGAGTTCTGAGTTCCGAGTTATTGAGTCCTTGAGTTCTGAGTAATGAGTTTTCATATTGCTATTAAGACCCCTAAGTTGAGTCGTTCATGTCCATATTTCCGAGTGAACCCTATGAATTGAGTTATAAATTTTGAGAAAGTTTTTAAAGCCAATATTTTAGTTTTGAATTGAGTTTTGAGAATGAGTTTTTAAAACATGATTAGTATGACAGTCGAGTATGCCATCAGTTTTTAAGCAGTATGGTATCTAGATATACCATCAATTTTATGCAGTATGATTTCGCGAGTCATCAATGATCATATCACAATATGATTCTGATATGGTTTTGAGAAAGAGTTCTCAATTAATAATTGAGTAAGAGTATAAGGGAACTAAGTATTCCCAAAGGTATTACTTTTTACTT
This sequence comes from Solanum verrucosum, assembly GCF_900185275.1. Lineage (NCBI taxonomy): Eukaryota > Viridiplantae > Streptophyta > Magnoliopsida > Solanales > Solanaceae > Solanum > Solanum verrucosum. The sequence continues at coordinate 2,678,164 of NW_026020177.1, forward strand.
TGATAAAAGAGACACTTTGATTTCTAAATGAGTTACGAGTTCAAAGATATTTCAAGAACAGATACCTCTTTTAAGAGGATAGTTTGAGCAATTATCTAAAACTAGAGGAAGAAAATGCTTTTAAACATTGAGCATAAAGTTATATCACTTATTTTTGGAGTAGTATCGAGCACCAAATTGGGTTAGAGTCTTTTATGATTCGGAAGTCCCATAGAACTACATAGCCAGTGTAGGATAGGATACCATCGAATCTTCATGCGACTCTTCACTACCTCGGAGAAGGCCAATTATATGGATCCATAGTCACAATATTATCATATACACCGACAGAGTATAGGATGGCCCTGGCAGCATGAGACGAAATGTTATATCATTGCCAGGCTTATGGTAATGGTTGTCAGTCGGAGAAACTCCACACAAGTAAAGTATATTATTTTCATGTTGCTTTAATTGTATATTTTATTGTAAGGCTTAAATGGTTTTCACTTCATATTCATGTATTGGTTTAGTTGAGTGTATATATATATATATATATTGCAGTCCTTTCATTTAGTTATTTATTATTCACCTATATTACATAATCGTACATTCAATGTACTGAGGTCATTCGACCTGCATCTTTTAATGATGTAGATACAGGTTCTTAGGATCCTCAACAAGAGTTCGTTGAGATCACTTCGTCTGCTCGCCATCTTTTGAGTAAAACCTCCTTGCTTTTGGAGGACCCCAGTTTTAGAAGTTCTTAGTATTAGTAACATTTTGAGTAATCGTGGGTCTTGTCCCAACACTCGTCTATATATTGTAGAGGCTTCATAGATAGACAGTTTTGGAGAGTCTTTCATTTTTCAGATGTTTTTTGTAAACATATGATTTATTACTTAGTCTATTCAGCAAAGTTTTGAGATTTAGTAAGCTATTTTCAAACATTTCTTTCAATTTAATGCTTACGTATGCTTGAGTTAGCCTTCCTCTTGCAGTCAGCCATGATGAGGGTTCTCTTAGGGACCAGCAATGGTTCTCGAGTGCCGGCCACTTCCAGGGTGTAGTCTCGGGTTGTGACAAACATGGTATCAGAGCATAGAGTTCAAGTGTCTTAGGGAATTTATGAAGTCGAGTCAGTAGGATCTTCTTTATGGTTGTGAGGGCCTCACTTCTATAAATGAGGGACCGTAGACATTTAAGAAAAGTGTCTCTTCTTTCGTAATCTAAATTGTGCACTAGAACTATGTCATAAAGAACTTATTCCAACTCATGTGTTGCTAAAATCCATTCGACTACCTTGCATACTCAAGGTAGTTGAAAAGAAAAGCCCAAATCCTTATCGCTGAGTTACGGTAACCTAAAGTCTTCATAAAGTCATGAGATTATAGAGAGGCTTATGAGTGAGCTTAAGTGTTCAGATTCATAAAAATGCACTCTTATTCATATGAATCGTGCGTTAGAGCTACATCGAGGTGTATTCACAGACTCTTTTCTCTAAACTTTATTCAGCTGAGAACTTTAAGAGGATGGCATGTTTCAGAATCCTTGGATAGTTTTTTTCATCTGAAGGATAGTATGAGTTGCGATGTTATAAGTCTGTAGTGGTAGAACTCCATAGAGATAGAAGTATGAATTTAGAAGTGTGGTAACCTTAGAAGTGGAGTTATTTAATGTGTAGAGTATGTAAGTTGTAGCCATGTATCTAGTTAGTTATTACTAATGAGTTTTTTACCCCTTATGGGTAGAGTAAGAAGTGATGTGTTCGTGTAGATTTAATGATAAAAGGTAGAGTAACATTTACTAGTAGGGATGAGTTAGAGTATACTTTAATCAGAAGGGAGTTTATGCCTATGTAACATTGTGTTAGTAAAGACCAAGTATCGGTGTTGGATAAAAGAGTAGAGTATTTACGAGGTGATAGATCTAAGCAATACTTATTATTTTCTAAAGGAGAGCCCTGTAGTATTTTGAGGATTATAGAATTAATTAGGCAATGATGTATAGTGAATGAGTAAATAGTACTTAAGTCGTGAAATTGAATGTGATGATAATTCGTAAGTATGTAGACAAAGAGATAAAGATTGACCACTTGCCATGAGTTTTTAGTGGGCGAGTGTTTCTTAATTGTTACCTAGTAGTTGTAAGTTAGTATAGTAAGCAAGCAATCATATTGATATCCGGGTTTAGTAATAAACATTTAACTTGAATTTGAGATGATCATTGTGATTAAAAGAATAGAAACATGAGGGTGATGATGTTAGTCTTGAGATCTGATCTGGTAGACTTGACATAGAGTAGGTGGGGAAATGAGATGTTAGCTGCAATGAATATGAGTGGTATAAGTGAGAGACCCTAACTTTTAAGATAATGGAAGTGAAGTATGGCTAAGTCATAAGAGTAACAAGAGAATTAAGAGGTGTACCGAGATTGTATGTAATCAGACGAGGTTCCAATTAAGTTAATGATTTTTCATGTGTGCCTAAATAGTATATTTGAGTTGTCAATGTGGAATAGGTTGATGTAAGCGTTATTTTTTTCCCCTTAAGAGTTAAATGAAGCGGCCTTATACGCCAATGAGAAGAGGTTAATAGAAACACTTAGAAAGAGGTCTTAGAAGAAGTCTAGTACCTGCTTATGTAGAATTCAATAAACATGAGAGAAGCCTTTCCTGAGTATTAGAGTAAAGGGAATGTAGACCAGTGTGGAGATGATGGAATAGATCCATAGCTTTCAAGTGTTAGCTTTAAACCTAAGAAGGAGATGATAAGATAAGAAACCAAGTCAAGTGTTGAGGATTATATAGTGAAGTCTTTTAAAAGAGTTTTAGAGGTATATCAATCCATTCATAATCTTGTGTATTCCTCAGGTTCAGTTATTACAATATCTTGTTGATGGTTCTAATATAAAAAATGTGTCTATGACCTATGCTCATACACTTCAGAGAGATTCACATCTATGCTCAGTTTCCAGAATTAGGGGTAAGGACTTTAGCCCATTGATCTCAATCTTACTTCTTAAAGTTATGGATATCAGCCTCATGATATGAACCTAATCATATAAGCATTCATGTCTCATAGTATGTTCAGTCTCGCAAATACATGATTTACTCTCAAGGGCTAGCAGCATAATGTTAAGTCATGCATATTCTTATATTAGATATCTCGAATGAATCGTGCTTATGATTTTTTGCCCTAAAGTTCTCTCAGTGATCCTTTTTAGTTTTTAGAGTGGTGTGGTTGATAGTAGTTGTGTGATGATATAGAACAGGATTGCTATTTTTCCTATTGTGATAGTGATGGTGTGTTTATTCCATCTAAGGTTATAAATTTAGAGGAAGAAGAAGCCAAGGTTTTATGATGAGTAATAAGTCAGTTCCTGATAGTAATACATGAAAAGTTTAGTTGGTAAAAGTGGTGAGAGGATGAGGAATTCTTATAAGGGTTGGTTAATAGGAGTCCATTGAGTGGTCATAGCACTAGGCTTGAATAATGTGTTGTTAACATGTGGACAAATGCATGATGTATTAGGTGTTTCTTGATATGGGCCAATGGTTGGTTGAAGACCGTTATAAGGAGAAGTATTTTTGGGATAAAATTCCCTATAGAGGTATAGAACCTAAATCTTGTGGTTTGGATAAGTATAAACATCTCATCTTTAGCATCTTGTGATTTAGAGATTAGGAATGAACATAGTAAAAGCAGACAGTTTAACTTAGACCTTGGTAAGATTAGTTATGAATCATTGTAGAAGTTATGAGTTGCAACAAATGAGGTGCGGTATTCATAAAGAAGGGCATGGTTTAGAGGTATTGCTATGTTTCAAAGCTAGTAGTTGTATTGTTTAAGGCATAATAGTCTTATTCTTACTTCATGGCCAGATTCCTTTGATTCATGTAAGAAACTTCGGATAGAGTGTGCCTGTTCAAAACAACATCATTCTTAACTTATATGATATAAGCAGTTCCAGACTCTTAGTATGAATCGCTTTGCCTATGTTAGTAGGTAAGTTCAGAAGTCAGAAAGTTAGTAAGAGTGACTTCTTTCCTTTCCATTCTCGGTCTAGTGATATACCGTGAGTTTACGGTATTTTTAATACATTTCACTTCAGAGTTGTGTGTGTGTGTTTAGAGCCATTTTGTATTGGTACTAATGTGTTTTCATCTTGTTTGCAGGAAATAAGTTCGGACGTGGAAGTTGAGAGACACAACTGAAGAATGTTGCAAAAAAGGGCATCTACGGACGTAACCTACGAACACTAGGTCCAGTCACGGTCCGCAATTGGTAGGCGTAGATGGACAGGCATGGCTTGAAGAAAAATCAGGGAATTCTTGACCAAGTGTGGAACCACGGTTACAAACGACGGACCGTAGGTCGACCTACGGGCCGTTTTGCAGGTCTGTCAAATGATTCAGAGAAGGGGGTTCCAGTACTTGATTTCAAAAGTTTAAGTATGGAGCTATGGAGGAGGATCCACGGACCTTGGATCGAGTCACGATCCGTCTTGCTGATCCGTCAATCGTTACTAAGAGTTGAAGATTTTGAGCTTTAGAAGAATGCCTAAGTCCCAAACCACGGAAGGGACCTACGGACCGTAGGTCAGTGTCGTAGACCGAAACCGCGTCCAGAAACTTTATTTCCTAATTTCATTTCCTTTTTGTTTAGGACTATGTTTTCTATAAATAGGGGATGCAAATCTCATTTTTGGGGGTTAGCCACTATTGTTTAACTCTAGTTCTTGGTGTGTTCTTGGGAATTGACTTGCAAACATTATCAATTTGATTTCCAAATTTTGGTTTATAAATATTCTTGCTTTGAATTTCAATTAGAGATTATGGGTTTCTTCTATTCATTACGTAAGTTCATGAATTCTTCTTCTTACAATATGAATTGTGTTCTTGCTAGTATGGGTAACTAAATCCACAACCTGGTTTGTGGGAACCATGAGCGATTAACAAATTATGAATAGTAACTAAGTAATTCTTGAATAGTGTTGTTACATGCATTGATAAATCTTTCGTTGAGAAGTCTTGTTAACGGTTGCAAATGTTAGAACTCGTCTTGTTGCTACTTGCCGGACCAAGGAGGTAGTTATAAGAAAAGAATTATCAACATATATTTAGTGTGATACTATCTAATAGTCTAATGTCAATTGGTGCGAGGGTGAAAACTAAGCCATACATTGATGTGATGTCTAATATAAGGTAAAGGTAAGGGTTAGTAAATTATACACACGTAGCCGGACTAAGGAGCGGGGTAAAATTCTCTATTTGCCAGACCAAGGATTTAGGGATACATAACTTATCACTTTGCATGTAATACACTAGGAAAGGATTGCTATTACTAGGATTACCGCGTTATGAGCTTATGGGGAACACATACACCCTAGTTACTTTCTCTCATTGATAACAACTAAAGTTCGAATCTTGCTCACTTGCTCTCTAAACAACAATTAGTTATTTGTTACACAAACCCCTACCCTTTAATGACTTGTCTCGGAAATACGTTGACTAAACAAATATAATTGTAAGTTAAAGTTAAGTCTAAACCATATTCCTCGTGAGATCGACCCCAACCTACAAGTTGGGTTCTTTACTTGATAAAGATCGTTTATACTTCTTTAGGGAGGTGTAATTTGAGAGTATCAAATTTTGGCGCCGCTTCCGGGTCATAAGGCTTTTAGATTAAGTTTAACTACATTATTGAACTTTAGTCAATTATTTCCTAATTTTACTTTCTTTTTTTTTTGTTTATCTCAGGTTCCTACTCTAGTGTATACCAAGTACACGGAGTCGAGGTGAACCACTGACCCCTTACGATCCAGAATTCAACAGAACTTTGTGAAGGATGAATAATCAGGGGTCCCAGTTAATCCTAACAGAGAAAATCTAAGTGATGGAGCTGAGTTGCAGCCTCCTAGGGTTAATAATGAGAATGTTCAGGTTCAGGGTGAAAATCTTCTTGGAGATGCATTGAGGGTGCATAATTCAATACCAGAACCAAGGTTGCGTGATAATTATAGGGTCGACTTCAATACCGTCGAATCCAAAGGGCCTATTGTTCTACTTCCGGGGCATACATTCGTGGTTACTAGCAGTCTGATGCAGATGCTTACAGCGAGGGATTTGTTCTCTGGTTTGGCATCGAAAGATCCACATGGGCACATGGCCAAGTTGAGGAGTGTTTGCAAGAGTTTTGTAGGTCGATCGGAATTGGACATGGATGTCTTTGCGTTGAAAGTATTCCCTCTATTATTGATTGGTGATGCTGCTGTGTGGTTTACTGAGCTCCCATATAACTCGATTCACACATGGGATCAATTTCATAAGGTGTTCATGGAAAAGTATTTCCCAGTGTCAAATAAGTTGAACCACAAAGACAAACTCAACAACTTTGTGGCACTACCTGGAGAGTCTGTGAGTAGTTCATGGGATAGGTTCACTGCATTCATAAGAGGTGTTCTGAATCACCGCATTGATGATGAGTCGCTGAAGGAATACTTCTATAGAGGTCAGGATAAACAATAGTAAGGTTGTGCTTGATACTATCACTATGGGTTCATATGGTGAGTGCACTTTTGAGCAGATCACTAAGAAATTGGAGAAAATCTCTCAGAATGACAAGGAGCACTAGAAAGTCAAACACTGGGAGAAGCACGTTTGTAGTTCAAGTTACACCTCACCAATCTGCCGATGACATTCGTGAGGAGATGGCTCATATAAGGACCGAACTGGGGTTGGTATTGAAGTATGTGTGCGGAGGTGCCAAAAAGGTAATTTCTATGAATTATTTGACTAGGAATCCACCACTGGTTGAGGAATGCTACTATGAAGAGGATAGTTATGTGGTGAATGATCAGACGGGGGGTTTTCGAGACAACGCCCAAACCTCCAATTTGGATAATTGGTGACAAGGTCGAAACTATGGTAACTACAACCGAGAGGGTCAATATATCCGAGATGGGAACTACAATCGCGACAACAACTACAACCGAAACAACTATGGCAACAGAAACGATAGGGTTAGGCCATATGTCCCTCCACAGAATCGGGAATCTGGCAATAGGGAAGTTGGGGTAGTATGTCATAGATTGAGGATATGATGCAGAAGATGATGAAGAGGTTTGATTCGACTGATGAGAATGTGAAGGAGATGCGAAACCACTTCTCTAGAATCGATCAAAAAGTTGATGCCCATGTAGTGTCGATCAAGCAACTTGAGAAGCAGATGAATCAGTTGTCCACTACAGTCAATCCACGTTAGCCTGGAACACTTCCAAGCAACACCATCCAAAATCCAAAAAATTATGGGCATTGTATGGCAGTCACTACTCGAGGGGGTAAGCAAACCATTGATCCACCTATGCCGACTAAAGTTGAAATTGAGGTTGGTAAATATGATGATGAGAATGAGGTTACTAGATAGTCTGAGAATGCTACAGAGAGGGAAGCAGAGATAACCTAAAAGGTTGTCCCCATGCCTAGACCTCCACCTCCATTCACAGAGGTTAATCAAGAAGAATGAAGAAGGGAAATACCGCAGGTTTATCACTATGGTGAAACAGCTTTCCATCAATGTTCTGTTGCTAGTAGCTTTGGAGCAAATGTCTGGGTATGCGAAGTTTATGAAAGATTTGGTGACGAAGAAAAGGGCCGTGAGTTTTGAAGATGATGATAAGTTGCAACATTGTAGTGCTATTGCTACAAGGTCCCTTGTGCAGAAGAAGGAGGATCCTGGTGCCTTCACTATTCCTTGTACCATCGGGTTGCTGTATTTTGTGAAGGCGTTGTGTGATTTGGGTGCTAGTATTAATCTGATGCCTTTGTCTATTTACAAGAAGTTAGGTTAAGGGGATCCAAAACCGACCACGATGCGATTTCTCATGGCCGATAGAATTGTGAAGAGGCCCATTGGTGTGCTTCAAGACGTCCTAGTGAAAGTGGAGTCTTTTATCTTTCCGGTATATTTTTTGATACTTGATTATGAGGTTGATTTTGAGGTTCCCATTATCCTTGGGAGACCATTCCTTGCCACTGGACGCACCTTAGTCGATATGGAGAAAGGGCAGATAAAGTTCCAATTGAATAATGAAGAGGTCACTTTCAACATCTGTAGATCCATGTAGCAGAGTAGTGAGCTCAAGTCGGTATCAGTGGTGAATCATATCGTAGAGAGTGGTTCTGAGGTGTCTATTGAAGACAGGTTGGGTGTTGATACACTAGCAGGGGTAATGATGAATTTTGAGGGTGATGGTATTAAAAACTATGATGAATTGGTCGCCGCACTTGATAGGTTTGAATTCCATTCGAAACCAAAGAGATTGGAGTTAGACATGAAGAATCGCGACTCTCCACCCGCAAGACTGTCTGTTGAAGAGGCTCCGAAATTAGAGCTTAAGGCTCTACCATCACATTTGAGGTATGTATTCTTGGGGAGATATGGTACTTTACCGATCATTTTTGCGTCAGATATGAATGTGACACAAGTTGAGGCATTGGTTTCCGTGTTGAAGAGGTTTAAGCGGGCTATTGAGTGGACTATTGCTGACATTATTGGAATCCCTCCTGGCATTTGTTCTCATAAAATCCAAATCATCCCAGATCACATGCCTAGTATCGAGCACCAGAGAAGACTAAATCCACTTATGCAAGAGGTAGTGAAAAAGGAAATCATCAAGTGGCTGGATGCTGGAGTTGTTTACCTCATTGCAGATAGTAGTTGGGTTTATCGTGTTCAGTGTATGCCTAAGAAAGGTGGGATGACTATGGTTCCCAATGTGAAAAATGAGCTTGTTCCAATGCGTCCCGTGATTGGATGGAGGGTCTGCATGGACTACCAGAAATTAAATGCTTGGACAGAAAAGGACCACTTCCCTATGCCGTTCATGGATCAGATGTTGGACCGACTTTCTGGTAAGGGTTGGTATTGTTTTGTTAATGGTTATTCAGGCTACAATCAGATTTCCATATATCCGGAAGACCAAGAGAAGACCACCTTCAGTTGCCCTTATGGGACTTTTGCCTTTCAAACGGATGCCATTTGGGTTGTGTAATGCTCTAGCGACCTTCCAGAGTTGATTGACATCAATATTTTCTGATATGGTGGAGGACACTATTGAGGTAGTTATGGATGACTTCTTTGTGGTAGGTAACTCTTTTGATCGTTGTTTAGACCATCTGGCCGAAGTACTTAAACAGTGTGAAGAGTGCAATCTTGTGCTCAATTGGGAAAAGTGCTACTTCATGGTGAAAGAGGGGATAGTTCTGGGTCATTGGATTTCTGGAAAGGGTATTGAGGTTGATAGAGAGAAAGTAGAGGTAATAGAAAAGATTCCACCATCTATCTATCTTAAAGGTGTTAGACGTTTTCTTGGGCATGCAGGTTTCTATAGGAGGTTTATCAAGGATTTCTCCAAGATTGCACACCCATTGTGCAAATTGCTCGAAAAGAAGTATAAGTTTGATTATGATGATGCTTGTCTGAGAGCATTTGGATAGTTGAAGGAAAGGCTAGTGTCTGCACCTATCGTTATTTCATCGAATTGGGGGCAACCGTTTGAAGTAATGTGTGATGCCAGTGGAATGGCACTTGGTGTGGTATTGGGACAGAGGTGAGAGAAGATTCTTCATCCTATTTACTATGCCAGCAAATCTCTAATTGTGGCTCAAAAGAACTATACAGTGACTGAACAGGAACTTCTTACTGTGGTTTTCGCATTCGAGAAATTTCGATCCTACTTGTGCTTAGTACTAAGGTCATAGTGCATACTGACCATTCTGCATTGAGGTATTTGATGGCTAAGAATGATTCAAAACCAAGGTTGATTAGATGGGTGTTGTTACTACAAGAGTTTGACTTTGAGGTAAAAGATAGAAAGGGGACAGAAAATTAGGTTGTCGATCACTTGTCCAGACTAGAAGAAGAAGCTATGCTCAAGCTAGGAGATAGGGCTGAAATTAATGATGTTTTTCCAGATGAACATGTATTGGCTGCTTCTCATGATTTGATTCCTTGGTTCGCAGACTTCTCTAACTACTTGGCAAGTGATTTGGTGCAATCGAATTTGTCATTTCGCCAAAGGAAAAAGTTTATGCATGATGTGAAGAAGATCTTTTCGAATGAGCCTTATTTGTACCGTAGTTGTGCTGATGGTATTATTCGTTGTTGTGTGCCCGAGGTTGAGATGTTGAGTGTACTAGAGGAGTGTCACTCATCGCATGTTGGTGGGCATCATAGTGGTATTCGGACCGCACATAAGATTTTGCAGTGTGGGTATTACTGGCCTACCATCCACCAAGATGCTCATGATTTTGCCAAGTCTTGTGACCGTTACCAAAGAGAAGGAGGAATTTCAAAGAGGCAAGAGCTTCCTATGAATTTGATATTGGTGATAGAGTTGTTTGATGTATGGGGCATTGATTTTATGGGTCCATCTGTGAGTTCACATGGGATGAAGTATATTCTTGTTGGGGTTGATTATGTGTCGAAGTGGATGGAGGCAATTGTGCTTTCCAACAATGTAGGTAAAAGTGTCACCGCATTCCTGAAAAAGAATATCTTCTCCAGATTTGGTACACCCAGGGCGATTATCAGCGATGGAGGTTCCCACTTCTGTAATAAGTTGTTCAAAGCGCTACTTGAGAAATATGGCATCCGCCACAATGTAGCCACTCCTTATCATCCGCATTCTAGTATGCAAGTTGAAGTGTTCAACAGAGAGATCAAACAGATTCTAGCTAAGACTGTAAATGGGAATAAAACTGATTGGTCAAGGAAGCTTGATGATGATCTATGGGCTTATCGCCCCGCATTAAATACTCTCATAGGTATGTCCCCCTACCTACTTGTTTATGAGAAGTCTTGCTATTTGTCAGTAGAGATAGAGCATAAGGCTATGTGGGTGCTAAAGAAGGTGAATTTGGATTTGGGAGCCGCATCGAATCAGAGAGTAAGTGACATGAACGCGCTTGATGAGTTTCTCTTAAGAGCTTATCATAGTTCAGCCTTTTACAAAGAGAAGATGAAAAAGTATCATGATTAAAATATCGAAAAGCGTGAATTTGTTGTAGGTGATCTGGTGCTTCTATTCAACTCTAGGTTGCACTTCTTTCCTGGCAAGCTCAATTCCCAATGGACCGGGCCATTCATAGTCACTCAAGTGTTCCCACATGGAGTGGCTGAGCTCGAGAACAATGAGGGAACAAGGTTCAAGTTGAACGGGCAAAGGATCAAGGTCTACATGGGCAAAGAGGAGAATGTGCAAGAAGTGGTTGAGGCCTACTATCTTGATGAAGTCTGAGTAATCAAGAGGCCTGCGTAATGGCACGAAGTTAATTACAGCGATGCTTGGGAGGCAACCCAAGATGTACAATCTAGCCAACTATAGGTTTTTCTTTTCAATTTAGGAGTTTTCTTTGTTTATTTGATTTTCTGTAATTCTTTAGATTGCAATTTTATTTTTGTTTTAGTCTTGGATAGATATAGAAAAGGGTCCATGTCTAAAAAGTGTCCAGAAAATGTAAAAAGAAAGGTCTAACGGTTGCTACATGTGCAGGGATGCAAAGTAAAATCTGTAGAAAACGGTCTTGCAGAGGTCTACGAAATCCATCGACGGTCTGTGGGTCCATCCATGGACCGTGAATGGTGTCCGTAGACCCACAGGTAAGTTCTCAAAATTTTCCAAGTACTGAGTGACCTATGGACCCGACCCACGGCCCGTAGACGGGGTTTCCTGGGTCCAAAGTTAGGATTTGGTCGACCCGACCTGGACCCCTTTCTAATAAAACTCTTCATTTTTGAATTCTTCCCATATTCCCTCTTAACCTTCTAACCCCTCAAAATCCCATAAGTCCCTCATTATATCCCCAAATCACTCCCATCCCCCATACATATCATCAATCCTACCATACTTCCATTCCTCTCTCTTCCAAAATCTTATCACTCCCATTTTTCATTCCCAAGAAGAATCCAAGGTCCGGGTTCGGTGTCACAAAGGTCTAAAGAGTTTTAGCATCACAAAATCACCCACTTCCATTACTTGTAAGTAAACGATTTCAACTTAACTCTGAATTTCGGTATTCATTATTGATGTGGGCACTACTGAGGGTGACCCAAGTGTTGATCCAGCAGACTCCAGGAAACCGAACCCACCCGTTTGTTGACAGGTCTTCGGTGCTATGCGCCACAGGTTTTCTACACCTGATCCTTTATTCTTTACTTTTTGTTCATTGGGGACAATCACACTATATTTTTTGGGAGTGGGGTAAATTGATTGTGAGTGATAGGGTGAAGTTTGAGTAACCCAACTCATAATCCTCTCTTGGGGTTTTCTTGCCTGTGTTCTTTTCCCCCAAGCGATTGTTTTAATTTATGTTGAACCGGCATGTATTAGAATTGTAGGTGTAGAAGCAAGAGAAAGAATGAAGCAAGATGGCATAACCAAGAATGAAAAATCATACCCATCCAAAATTTGTGATATGTGCCAAAATTTATAGGCTAGAATGAGTTGAATATGTTGTCTCTGAGTATGACATGATACAGAACCAATTTAACCTCATGACGTAACCTAAAACTTGAATTGGGTAATCTGATAATCTGATAATTTGATAATGAAACAAGGTGCCAAGAGTGTGTGAGGATAGTTGAATGTTCCGACAGTTTTGTGCCAATCTAGAACTTTCCCCGCTGATCCTGCTAGGATAATATAGGCTAGAACTTGGGAAGTGATCATAGGACATTGTTAAAACTAGTCCACTTAAGCCTAAAATGATCTAACCAAATGGTATCATTATTCCCTTTCGATCCAAATATTTGCGCCTGAAATTGACCATTTCGTTTGATTCACCTAACACACCTTCCCTTAAATTATTGTCTTGGCTCCGGTCCCTCCTTGGACAAGTGAACCTTGACTTAGGCCAAAAGCCTAAGTTGAGGGTGGATAAGTCAAAAGTGACCTTGATCTTGGCCCTAGCCCGACATCGGACATTGTGCACCTCAACTAATGCGAAATGCATAAGTTGAGGGTGGCTATGAAAGAGGAAACCAAATGAAAAATAGGTATGAAAAGAGTTGTGTGATGAAAAGAGAAAAAGAAAGAGGATGTGACTTTGTGCAAAAAGAATCAAAAAGAAAAAGTGTTGAAAGAAACAAAAGAAAAATGAAGTGAAAGAAAGAGAAGAAAGTGTGAAATAAGAGTCATAAAATCAAAAGCCACATCCATGTTGCAAAGAGTAAGGGAAAGAAAGTGAACTGAAAAGATGCCAAAAATAGGCCAATAAAGAGGTGAATAGCCAATGTAATGTCAAGGAGGGAAGAAAGTCACTAAAAAGTACCCAAATGTACCACACCTGACCCTGAGCCTACGTTACAAACTAAGAAAGTCCTATAGAGATCCTAGCAACTAGTTTGGACATTCTAAGTAGTGAAAATAAGGGCAAGCCTATGGTATTGAGCACTAATTGTACTTGTAGTTACTTCTGAGAGTGAGTGTTGAATGAATCCTTGCTCTCAAAATCATATTCATTGTGTGTAAAAGGGGTTTCATTTGAAGTTAGGGCACTAATTACATTGTCGGAGAGTTGGTACCTTTGTGATTGTGAAAAAAAGTGTATGTTGTGTGTCTATTGGTCGATCTTGGTCATATTTTGATCCGCATGAGTTGGCTTGTTGAGTCTAAGAGAAACGATTTGCACTAGAAAAGAGAGTTGGGATAGAAAGCCGTGTGATTGCTTGAGTTTGAATGGATGCTTCTACACAAGTGTTGTTTAGAGTCTTAGTGCGTCTCTTGAGGACAAACAACGAATTTAAGTTAAGGGTGTTGATATACCGTGATTTTACGGTATTTTTAATACAATTCACTTAAGATTTGTGTGTGTCTAGAACCATTTTGTATTGGTACTAATTTGTTTCTATCTTGTTTGCAGGAAATAAGTTCGAACGTGGAAGTTGAGAAACATAGCTAAAGAATATTGCAAAAAGGGCATCTACGGACATAACCTATGGACCGTAGGTCCAGTCACGGTCCGTGGGTGGTAGACGTAGATGGACAGTCATGGCTTGAAGAAAAATCAGGGAATTCTTGACCAAGTATGGAACCACGGTTACTAATGACAGACCGTAGGTTGACCTACAGGCCATCCTGCCGGTCCGTCAAAAGATTCAGAGAAAGGGGTTCTAGTACCTGACTTCGAAAGTTTAAGTATGGAGTTACGGAGGATTATCCATGGACCGTGGATCGAGTCACGGTCCATCATGTTGATCCGTCAATCGTTACTGAGAGTTGAAGATTTTGAGCTTTGGAAGAATGCCTAAGTCCCAAACAATGGAAAGGATCTACAGACCGTAAGTCAGTCCACGGTCCGTAGGTCAGTGTCGTAGATCAAAACCGCGTCCAGAAACTTTATTTTCTTATTTCGTTTCCTTTTTGTTTAGGACTATGTTTTCTATAAATAAGGGATGTAAACCTCATTTTTGTAGGTTAGCCACTATTGTTTAACTCTAGTTCTTGGGAACTAACTTGGAAACATTAGCAATTTGATTTTCTAATTTCGGTTTATAAAAATTCTTACTTTGAATTTCAATTGGAGATTACGGGTTTCTTCTATTCATTACGTAAGTTCATGAATTCTTCTGCTAACAATATGAATTGTATTCTTGGTAGTATGGGTAACTAAATCCACAACTTGGGTTGTGGGAACCATGAGCGATTAACAAAGTATGAATAGTAACTAAGTAATTCTTGAATAGTATTGTTGTATGCATTGATAATTCTTGCGGTTAGAAGTCTTTTTAACGGTTGCAAATGTTAGAACTCACATTGTTGCTACTTGTCGGACCAAGGAGGTAGTTAATAAGAAAAGAATTATCAACATAGATTTAGTGTGATACTATCTACTAGTCTAATGTCAATTGGTGCGAGGGTGAAAACTAAGTCATACATTGATGTGATGTCTAATACGAGGTAAAGGTTAGGGTTAGCAAATTATACACACATAGCCGGACCAAGGTGTGGGGTGAAATTCTCTATTTGCCGGACCAAGGATTTAGGGATACATAACTTATCACTTCGCATGTAATACACTAGCAAAGGATTTCTATTACTACGATTTCCGCGTTATGAGCTTATGTGGAACACATACACCCTAATTACGTTCTCTCATTGATAACAACTAAAATTCGAATCTTGCTCACTTGCTCTCTAAACAACAATTAGTTATTTGTTACATAACGCCCCCCCCCCCCCCTTTACTTACTTGTCTCAAAAATACGTTGACTAAACGAATATAATTGTAAGTTAAAGTTGAGTTTATACCATATTCCTTGTGGCATCAACCCCAACCTAAAGTTGGGTTCTTTACTTGATAACGATCGCGTATACTTCTTTAGGGAGGTGTAATTTGAGCGTATCATCCAGCTGTCATTCGAGGACGAATGATCCCAAGGGAGAGATATTGTAACACCCCAAAATTTTCTAACTTAAGACTCGAACCATTCTTCATTTGATAATAAGATTGTACCAAGTGATTCTTAAATTGCTATTATGTGAAAAACTCAATTCTTTAGTGATGGAATAAATTTGGATATGAATTAACGTCACTAGGACCCCAGCTCAAAGTTGAGTTGAAAGCTTTCATACCAATTAAGTTTTGATGTAAGATTCTAATTGGGTAAACTTCAAACGATCATATCTTTTAGAATTTTGAGAGTTATGTGGCCCATAACCTATCAAATTAAAAATATTTGAATCTTCTTTCTAACGCCACCAATTTCACAACAATTTGAGTTTTGAGTAACAAGTTATGTACATTTTAGTAACCTGATATAGTGCAGTGATGAATTAGCCGATGGAAAAATATTATAAAGGGTCGTTTTTCATCTTTTTACCTCAAAGAAAACCCTGAACGAATTTCTTGACTAATTAGAGACCCAAAACAATAAGATTTTCATCTCTTAATCCACTATTCTCTTCTCTCAAACCCTAAGGAAATATCAAAGTAGAAGACTCCATTCAGGATTCTTTCAATCTTTTTCAAGATTCTTCTTCAAGGTAAGTCTTTCTCCAAGAATTCTGTTCTTTCCAACTCAAATACTGTCACGCCCCGAACTTACACTTGGACGTGGCCGGCACTCGAGAACCATTGTTGGTCCCAAGTGAAACCTTGGTCAGGCACAATACTCAGCAGAAGACTTACTCAGAAATAAAAAAAAATAAAAGTAAAGTTTTAACTCAAATGTCTCATAATAGATACTCAGAATATTTTATGTAAAACATTCATTGGCCGAAAAAGGCAACTCAAGACTTAAACATTAAACATTGGAAATGAAAAGACTCGTGGACTACTACTGTCTATCTATCTATGAAGTCTCTAATACTATGAGGGTTGTAGGTACAAGACCCCCGATCATCCTAACAAAACTAAAATAGATGAAAAGAAATAAGGGATCCACTAAAAGCAAGGAAGCTCACCAAACAACTCTAGAACTGCAATTGGTATCAACAAATCACCTGTTGATGACCCTGATATCTTGTATCTGCATTGTGAAAGATGCAGGCCAAATGTCGTCAATACATTGAATGTACAAGCATGTAAGGGAAATACTGAACATGGCATAATCTTGAACTGAAACTGAAGAAACATACTCACCTCATCTCAACTCAGTTCAATATAAAAAGCAACAATAGAGATGTATTATAAAGTAAGCTTTTAAAAAGTGTAGATAACAACTCAATGTATTTAAAAATATAATAATAATAATAACTTCGTTTATATATGAAAATACAAAATAACTCTGTTTGGGAAATTATCTAATCGACAACCATCACTATGAGCTATGTGATGATACAGTGTCTCGCCCACGCTGCCAAAATTGTCTTATACCTTGCCGGTGTGAAGAAATCCTCAACTAAGTGGATCCACTAAGCTATGCTTAAAAAGCAATAATCTACCCACATTGGCTACATGGTTTATGAGGACTTTGAGTAATCTGAACTCGTCCCCATATTGATGCTCAATGCTACTCCCAAAATATAACTTTAGCTAATATGTTTATTTTAAACACTTCCTCATCCTCAAACTTTGAGATTATTACTCAAAAGGTTTTTTCTCTTAAAAGAGATAGTAATCAAAACACCTCATGAACTCCTTTGGAAATCGGTGTTTCCCCTCATTTTAAATGTAAAAACATTTAATCTTGGGAATACTTAGTTCCCATATTCATTTTGAAAAAAAAAATGAAGCTCAACTCTCCTCATCCTCATACTCAAGTACTCAAGTCTTAAATCAAGTTTTAAAAAAGTTTGTAAAAGACTTCTCAAAAGGACTCAAAAAACTCCCTTGAACTTTACTCTTAACTCTATCTTGAATTTGTAATATGAATCCATGAATTATTCTTTGGAATATAGGACCTCTGAATGATTTAGGAAGGTTAAGATAATTGAACAAACGAACGATCGAAGATCCAAATTAAAGAACACTGGCGCGACATGGAGATGAAATTAAATTTTTGGTTGAGAAATAATTTTGAGGTAGAGAACTCCGTATCCTCTCCACGACGCGGAGGGGGGGTAGTTATCTCAGGACTGAAATTCTAAGCATCTCCGCGACATGGACCTGGGTGCAATTATTTGCCCGATCTTTACTTCTCCTCCCTAATCTCGATTCAACTCATACCCACTGCAAATCTAAGGTCAAAATACACTAATTCTCACAACTTAGAACATTTTCATCGAAAACCCACACAAGAACTACGCTCATTCGCAACTCTCACCTCAAGAACTCAATAAGAACTTCATTATCAAAGAACGAAGCACAAAACCTCAAGAACTCAAAGAATTCAACCTCAAGAACAAAATTTATGGATAAAAATCACATCATTTTCATGTAGGTGAACGAACCCAACACTATGAAATCTTACATACCCCGATTTGGCGAAACAAATCCTCGATTAGCAAGAAACCTTAATCATTCTTCCTTTTCTCCTATTTTCTCTTCTTGAACTCTCTTCTAAAACCCTTAGCGTATTTAGGATTATGAAAACTGATCCAAATAAGTTTAGACCCCTAAAATCTTACTAAAAACGTTTAAAGCTAATGCGGTAAGGAAAAGACCAAAAGACCCCTCATTAATTCGGGTAACTTTCTTTAAGTGGACAGACTGACTTCAAACGGGTATATATCCCACAACTGAACTCCAAACTTAGCAAACTTGGTGGAGTTGGAAAGAGGATTCAAAGAAATTTCATTAAATATATTATGGGCAAACTAACTCATCATGTACTAAAAGTTATGGTCGTTTGAAGTTGACCCAAAACTCACAATTTAAGCTTAACTTGAACAAACCTCAAATTAGCTCTTCCCAAATTAGTTCTTTCTGATTTTAGCTCTTTCTAAGGTGTGATGCTACAGTATCTCCCCCTTGGGAACATTCATCCTCGAATGAGATCACTCTAAATAGACTAAGGAAGGAAACATCTAACACCCAGCGCAAACACTCAAAATGCAATTTAACACACTCAGCATAACAATTTAAAGAGTACCAAGAAAAGAATTAGTACCTTGATTTGTAATTCTACGGACTCAAAGAGATGTGGGTATCTCTTCTTCATATCCTCTTCACCCTCCCAAGTAGCTTCCTGAACAAATTGATTCCTCCATAAGACCTTGACTGATGCTACCTCCTTGGTCCTCAACTTGCGAACCTAACGATCTAGAATATGAACGGGCACCTCCTCATAAGATAGGTTGTCATTAATACCAATATTTTCAATAGGTATAATAAGGGAAGGATCTCATATACACTTTTTCAACATTGAAATGTAGAATACTAGATAGACTGTTGTTAATTCTGGCGGTAGCTCCAACTCATAAGCTATATTGACAATCCTCTTGGATATCATGTAAGGACCAATATACCGGGGACTAAGCTTTCCCTTCTTTCCAAACCTCATAACACCCTTCATGGGTGAAACCTTCAAATAAACCCAATCGTCCACCTCAAACTCCAAGTCTCTTCTCCTAACATATGTATAGGATTTATGACGACTCTGCATTATTTTCAACCTTTCTTGAATAGTCTTCACTTTCTCCATAGCTTGATGAACCAAATCTGGTCCTATCAACACAGCCTCACCAACCTCAAACCATCCAATAGGATATCTACATATTCTCCCATAAAGAGCCTTATACGGAGCCATTTGGATGCTAGAGTGATAATTATTGTTGTAAGAAAACTCAATGAGAGGTAAGTGATCATCCAAACTACCCTTGAAATCGATCACACACACCTTCAACATATCCTCTAAACTCTACTTGACCATCAGTCTGAGGATGAAAAGCAGTATTCAAACTTACATTGGAACCCAAACCATTCTAGAAAGACTTCCAAAATTATGAGGTGAATTACGCACCTCTATCTGAAATGATGGACACCAGAACTCCATGAAGTCAGACTATCTCTTGAATATATAATTTGGCATAATCCTATGTTGTATAGGTAGTCTTTACCGGTAACAAATAGGCTGATTTAGTCATCCGATCTACAATCACCCAAATAGAATCATGTTGCCTGCGAGACCGTGGCAAACCAGTAATGAAATCTATATTGATCATCTCCCATTTCCATTCCGAAAATTCTGTGTTCTAAGCCTTACCACCGGGGCTCTGGTGCTCTACCTTGACTTGTTGGAAATTCAGGCACTTAGCAACAAACTCTGCAATACACATCTTCATGCTACTCCACCAATATACTTATCTCAAGTCGCAGTACATCTTTGTGGAACCAGGATGGATAGAATATCTGGAGCTATTAGCTTCCTCCATGATCCTCTCTTGGAGTTTATCCACCCTTGGCACACACAATCTACCTTGATACCTCAATACACCATCTCTTCTTTGTTCATAAGCCATCATTTTTTGCTTATGAACATTTGCCTTCAATTCAAGCAAAACAGGATCTTGGTATTGTTTATCTTTCACTTCGGACACTAGTGATGATTCAACCCCATTCATCACCACTACTCCTCCTTCATTGGAATCCATTAATCGGACTCCCAATCGTGCAAGTTTGTGCACTTCCTTGGCTAATTCTTTCTATCCTTACTCAACATGGAAGTACTACCCATAGACAACGTGCTCAAAGCATCATCAACAACATTAGCCTTACCTGGGTGATAGAGAATACTCATGTCATAATCATTGAGTAACTCCAACCACATTCGATGTCTGAGATTAAGTTTTTTCTTACTGAACACATACTGAAGACTCTTTTGAACGGTGAACACATCTACATGAACACCATAAAGATAATGATGCCATATTTTCAAAGTGAATACTACAGCAGCCAACTCTAGATCATGGGTTGGGTAATTCCTCTCGTGAACCTTAAGCTATCTTGAGGCATAAGTTATAACCTTGACATTCTGCATCAATACACAACCCAATCCCACTCTGGACGCATCACAATATACCACAAGACCTTACGTACCTTCTAGTAAGGTCAATACTGGGGCAGTAGTCAACCTAGTTGCCAATTCCTGAAAGCTTTTCTCACAAGCTTCAGACCATTAAAACTTTGTTGTCTTTTGAGTCAACTTAGTCAACGGGGATGAAATAGATGAGAACCCCTCGACAAATCTCTTATAATAACCAGTCAATCCCAATAAACTCCTAATATCTGTTGGAGACATGGGTCTAGGCCAGTTCTGCACTACCTTAATCTTTTGAGTGTCAACTCGAATCCTATCACCAGAAACAATATGGCCTAAGAACGCCACTCAAGCCAAAACTCACACTTGGAAAATTTGGCATACAGCTCTCTATCTTTGAGAGTTTGAATAACTACTCTGTGATGACTAACATGATCCTCCTCAATTCTCAAATAAATTAGAATGTCATCAATGAATATGATAACAAACATATCAAGATAAGGCTTAAACACTCTGTTCATGAGGTCCATGAACGCTACAGGAGCATTAGTCAAACAAAAAGACATAACTAGAAACTCATAATGACCATATCGGGTCCTGAATGCAGTCTTTGGAATATCACTCTCTCTTACTCTCAACTGATGATAGCTTGATCTGAGGTTTATCCTAGAAAAGCAAGTGGCACCCTGAAGTTGATTAAATATATCATCAATTCTCGAAAGGGTATACTTATTCTTTATGGTAACCTTGTTCAATTAGAGGTAATCAATACACATCTAAAGAGAACCATCTTTATTCCTCACAAATAAGACTGGAGCTCCCCAAGGTGAGACATTTGGTCGAATGAATCCTTTTTCAATGAGATCTTTCAACTGCTCTTTTAACTCTTTCAACTCAGTTGGAGCAATCCTATATAGCGGAATAGAGATAGGATGAGTATCAGGAAGAATATGTATACCGAAGTCTATTTCTCTCTCAGGAGGGACTCTGGGAAGATCATCTGGAAAGAACTTTGGAAACTCACTCACAATAGGAACTGATTGAATAGGTGGTGTCTCAATAATAGAGTCATTAACTCGGACTAAGTGATAGATTCACCCCTTGGAATCTAACTTTTTGTCCTTAAGGTACGAAATAAAATGACCCTTAGGCACTACTAAACTACTCCTCTATTTAATAATTGGATCATTAGGAAACTGGAACTTAACTACTCGAGTTCTACAATCGACTGAGGCATAACTAGCATGAAGTCAGTCCATACCTAGAATAACATCAAAATCTACCATGTCTAACTCGACTAAGTCAGCCATGATGTCCTTGTGATTGACGAAAATGGTACAATCATGATAAACTCTCTCGATTAGAATAGACTCACCAATAGGTGTAGAAACACTGAAGGGCTCAATAGGTTATTCAAGAAGAATATCAAAATTCATAGCAATATATGGAGTCACAAAAGATAGACTTGCTCCTGGATCTAGCAATGCATATACATCAAAAGTAAAGACTTTGATCATACCAGTGACAACATCAGGTGAACTCTCTTGCTCTTGGTGACTGGTGATAGCATACAAACGGTTTACCCCTCCGCCTGTCCCAAAAGTAGCTCCTCTAGGTGCAGCTCTGTCTGGCGGATCCACTGAAGAAAATTGGGATTTATTGCCCCCATTACCATTACCTTGCCTATTCTTAAGGCACTCTTTCATGAAGTGGCCATTTTGACCACACTTGAAGCAACCCATGGAGCCATCACATGCACATGTGTGGTTCCTACCATACTTAGCACATGCAGGAATCCCATTACCTCCTTGTGCCACACTACCTTGAGATTCTGCAGGTCTAGCTCTGAAGTACTGAGAATTCTGATTCTTGAACTCACCTTTGCTCCTTGGTGCAGGTGCACTAGCAGACGATGGAGCTGGTCCATTTGGCTTTTGTTGAAACCATGACTGGTTCACATTACTCTTCTGCTGCCCAAACTCATTACCTATTGTCTTAGCCTTCTTACTTTAGAACTCTTCTCTATCTCTGAGCTTATCTTCCTCAACCAGTTGAACATGGATCATCAACCTTGCTACGTCCATGTCTCCATTCAGCATAGCTGTCTTTCCCTCCTTTCTTAACAAGCGAGACAACCCAGATACAAATAGACGCATCATGTTCCTCATGTCAATAACCATCTCCGGAGCATAGCGGGACAGTTGAGTGAATTTGATGTTTTACTCATGCACACTCATGGATTCCTACCTAAGAGTGAGCAATTCTCTTACCTTGGCCTCTCTTATTTCACGGGGAAAGAAACACCCTATGAAGTCACCTTCAAACATAGCCCAACTCACAATTGGTGCTGCTTCAGCTCTACTCTTTTTCTATTGGTCATACCAGATCCTTGCAACACCCTTGAGTTGGCATGCAGCTAGTTCCACACGTTTAGCATCCGCAACATGCATCACTCAAACACTTTCTACAACTCTTCCATAAAGTTTTTTGGATCCTTAATGACACTTGAACCGGTGAAGTCTGAAGGATTCATCCTTAAGAACTCACAGTCTTGGATGTATCAGCCACATTCTGTCGATACTCTCTTTGTTGCCCAGCGTGGTTGGTCACCACTTGACTCAACATCCGGATAGCATCCCAAAACTCAGCATTAGTGACATCTCCTTGGGGTTGCACTTCTGGTGCATAGGGGACCCCTTGATCCTGAGGATCAACATTCCTCCTAGAAGAATGACCTCGGACAGCTCTTCGTGGAGGCATGATAAGATAGATACGCACAAGCATGAATTAGAAAGAAACTTTATAGAGTTGAACTCTATCGCATGAAAAGAGTATGGAAAAACTGAGATAGTTCCAAAATGTCGCAACCTCCTAATTATAGATGTGGCACGCTTTACACGGATAACTAGGACTCTATAGACACGGCTTCATAGACACCTAGGACTCTTGAACTATGTGCTTTAATACCAAGTTTTTCATCCCCTGAGCCTACTCCATGGACGTGGCTAGCAATCGAGAACCATTGTTGGTCCCAAGCGAACCCTTGGTTCTGCTTAATACTCAGCAAAAGACTTACTCAGAAATAAAAGAACTTTAAAAGTAAAGTTTTAAATCAAATGTCTCACACTAGATACTCAAAATATTTTATGTAAAACATTCACTGGCCGAAAAAGGCAACTCAAGTCTTTAAACATTAAACCTAGAAATGAAAAGACTCATGGACTACTACTGTCTATCTATCGATGAAGCCTCTAATACTATGAGGGATGTCGGTACAAGACCCCTGATCATACTAACAAAATTGAAATAGATGAAAATAAATAAAGGATCCTCCGAAAGCAAGGAGGCTCACCAAACAACTCTGGAACTGCAATTGGTATCAACGAATCGCCTGTTGATGACCATGATCTTCTGTATCTGCATCATGAAAGATGTAAGCCAAATGGTGTCAGTACATTTAATGTATGAGCATGTAAGGGGAATACTGAACATGACATAAGTTTGAACTGGAACTAAAAAAACATACTCACGTCATCTCAACACAAAGGTACTCAACTCCGTTCAATATAAAAGCACCAATAGAGATGCATTATAAAAGAAAGATTTCAAAATAGTAG
The DNA here is from genome assembly GCF_900185275.1 of Solanum verrucosum. NCBI lineage: Eukaryota > Viridiplantae > Streptophyta > Magnoliopsida > Solanales > Solanaceae > Solanum > Solanum verrucosum. The sequence goes on from NW_026020177.1 coordinate 2,702,180, forward strand.
ATAACAACTCAGTGTATTTAAAAATACAATAATAATAACTCAGTTTGTATGTAGAAATACAAAATAACTCTATTTGGGAGATTCTCTAACCGACAGCCATCACTATGAGTTATGTGATGATACAACGTCTCACCCACGCTGCCAGAACTATCACATACCTTGTCGGGGTATAGAAATCCTCAACTAATTGGATCCTCTAAGCTATGCTTAAAAAGCAATAAGGAATCATCTAAAATGTATGACCTTTTCTACCCACTGTGGCTACATGGTTTATGAGGACTTTCAGTTATCTGAACTCGTCCCCATATCGATGCTCAATACTACTCCCAAAATATGACTTTATCTCATATAATTAAACACATTTCCTCATCCTCATACTTTGAGATTATTACTCAAAAGGTTTTTCTCTTAAAAGAGATAGTACTCAAAACTCCTCATGAACTCCTTTGGAAATCGGTTTTTTCCCTCATTTTAAATGTAAAAACATTTACTCTTGGGAATACTTAGTTCTCATATATTCATTTTGAAAAAATGAAACTCAACACTCCTCATCCTCACACTCAAGTACTCAAGTCTTAAAACAAGTTTAATAAAAGTTTGTAAAAGACTTCTCAAAATGACTCGAACGAACTCCCTTGAACTTTACTTTTAACTCTATCTTGAATTTCAAATGTGAATCCAAGAATTATGCTTTGTAATGTAGGACCTCAGAATGATTTAGGAAGGTTAAGATAATTGAACATAAGAATAAGTGAAGACCCAAATTAAAGAACACTGGCGCGACGCGGAGATGGAATTATATTTTTGGCCGCAAAATTATTTTTGAGGCAAAGGACTCTGTATCCTCTCTGTGACGTAGAGAGGGAGGTAGTTACTGAAATTCTAAGCGCCTCCGCGACGCAGACCAGGGTGCAATTATTTGCCTGATCTTTTCTTCTCCTCCCCAATCTCGATTTAATTCATACCCACTATAAATCTAAGGTAAAAATACACAAATTCTCATAGCCAAGAACATTGTCATCGAAATCCCTCACAAGAACTACGCTCATTCACAACTCTCACCTCAAGAACTTCATTATCAAAGAACGAAGCACAAAACCTCAAGAACTCAAAGCATTCAACATCAAGAACGAAATTATGAATAAAAATCACATGATTGGCATGTGGGTTAATGATCACAACATTATGAAAGCTTACATACCTCTATTTAGCGAAATAAATCCTTGATTCGCAAGAAACCTTAACTATTCTTCCTTTTCTCCTCTTTTCTCTTCGTGAACTCTCTTTTAAAACCCTAAGCGTATTTAGGATTTTGAAAATTGACCCAAATAAGTTTAGACCCCCTAAAACCTTACTAAAAATGTTTAAATCTAATGGGGTAAGGGAAAGACCAAAATACCCCTCATTAATTTGGATAAATCTCCTTAACTGGACAAGCTGATTTCAAACGGGCATATCCCACTCATTCAAACTTGAAACTTAGCAAACTTGATGGCATTGGAAAGAGGATTCAAAGAAATTTCATTTTATATCTTATGGGTCACCTAACTCATCCTTTACTGAAAGTTATGGTCGTTTGAAGTTGACCCAAAACTCACAACTTAAGTTTAACTTGAACAAACCTCAAATTAGCTCTTTAAAAATTAGTTCTTTCTAATTTTAGATCTTTCTAATGTGGGATGTTACAAATTCCTCCATACAATTATGAATCACTAACGAAAATCATAATTCTTATCCATAGAGATTTCAAGAAACTAATTCAAGAATCTCAAGAAAGGTTTTTCTGATTGTTCTCCTCTAAGCTAGGGTTTCAAGGCTTCTAATCAAGTTCTTCTTCAAAATTCTTCAAGAAACTTGTTTTCCTAGCTATATAAGGCTATCATAGTATTTTACTAGTTCATCCTCACACCCTACATGTACTTCAAATTAGTAAAAGAGTAATCTAGGTTTCTATCCCTAGATTTTAGTATTCTTGAGATGAGTTGATTTTTAGTTCTTGAGTTCCTAATTCTTTTGAAATTTTATTCCTAATTATTGAATTGCTATATGTTATGCATTTAAGATTCTTGAGTTGATTCGGTCATGTCTATATTTCAACATGAACCATATGAATTCAGTATTCTTGAGATGAGTAGTATCGTCGAGTTTTGAGTTCTGAGTTCTTGAGTCCTTGAGTTCTTGAGTTCTGAGTACTGAGTTTTCATTTTGATACTAAGACACCTGAGTTGAGTCGTTCATTGCACATGAACCTTATGAATTGAGATAAATTTTGAGAAGCTTTTTGAAGCCAATATTTGAGTTTTAAACAGAGTTTTTGAGAAAGTAAAGATGAATTTTGAGAAACAGTTTTAAAATATGATTAGTATGAAAGACGAGTATGCCATCAATGTTTAAGCATTATGGTATCTCGATATACCATCAATGTTTATGCAGTATGACTTTCCGAGTCATCAATGATCATATCACAATATGATTTTGATATATTTTTTAGAAAGAGTTTTCAAGTATGAATTGAGTAAGAGTATAAGGGAACTAAGTATTCCCAAAGGTATTAGTTTTTACATTGATAAAAGAAAAAACTTTGATTTCTGAATGAGTTATTAGTTCAAAGATATTTCAAGAGAAGTTACCTTTTTTAAGAGAATAGTTTGAGCAATTATCTCAAACCAGAGGAAGAGTATGTTTTTAAACATTGAGCATAAATTTATATCACTTATTTAGGAAGTAGTATCGAGCATCAAATTGGGTTAGAGTCTTTGATGATTCGTAAGTCCCAAAGAACTACGTTGCCAGCGTAGGATAGGATAGCATCGACTCTTCATTCGTCTCCTCACTACCTATGAGAAGGCCAATTGGATGGATCCTTAGTCACGATATCATCATATACCCCGAAAAAGTATAGAATGGCCCTGGCAACATGAGGAAAAACGTTGTATCATTGCCAGGCTCATAGTAATGGTTATCGATTAGAGAAACTCCCCACAAGTAAAGTATATTATTTTCATGTTGCTTTCATTATATATTTTATTTTAAATCTTAAATGATTTTCACTTCATGTTCATGTATTGATTCAGTTGAGTGTATATATATATATATATATATATATATATATATATATATATATATATATATATATATTATAGTCTTTTCATTTAGTTATTTGTTATTCAGCTATATTACATACTTGTAAATTCAATGTACTAATGTCATTTGACCTGCATCTTTTAATGATGCAATTACAGGTTCTTAGGATCCTCAACAAGAGTCCGTTGAGATCAATTCGTCTGCTCGCCATCTCTTTGAGTAAGACCTCCTTGCTTTCGGAGGACCCCAGTTTTATGAGTTGTTGTATTAGTAACATTTTGAGTAGTCGTGGGTTTTGTCCCAACACATGTCCCTGGATGTAGCCGGCACTCGATATCACCCATACACATATTTTTCTCTGTTGTGCGATATCTTTAGTTAAGTATGAATTATGTCAAAAAATGATAAGTTTTCATAGAAAACCTTCTTCATTATAACATTCACTACACCATTTTAGGCCTACGGCCACACCAGTAAAGTGTAGCCTAAACTACCGAAAAGTGTGGCCTTTGATAAAAGGCTACACTTTTAAACTTTAAGCAACACTTTTCCTGGGGTGCCCAAAAGAAGCGTAACCTTAAAGTTTAGGCAACACTTTTCATCAGCGACGCTTAAAAGCGTAGCCTAAATGGCAAAATGGCCACGTTTTTATGTACCTCATATAGCAACTTTTTTATCTCATACAACTACACTTTTAAGTGTGGCCTTAGCTTCCTTATTGCCCACAATTTTAAAGTGTTGCCTTTTCTATCTAATGTATGGCAACGATTTTAAAGTGTTGCCTTTTCTATCTAATGTATGACAACACTTTGAAGTGTAGTCCTTGCCCATGTGCATACAATAATTTACAGCCCTATGACTACACTTTTAAGTGTGGTAATACTATTTTGGCAATAAAATATTTATATGCCACAATTTCTAATTAAAAAACACCAATATTGTTATGCAATAAATAATCTCAAGCATTAAATTGGCTAATAAGTAATTCAAATATATAAATTTGCAATAAATTTCAAAAGATAGTATGTCTTGTGTACATACACATACTTGTACACATACTTATAAAGCAATATTCTACATATGTGTACACCATAGTTCATCTGAGTCAGTGTTTCTTGGAGTAGCCAGAACTAACAAACTTGCAGCTCCTTGGGGCAAAGATGTGGCAGAAGAACAACATTTGCTTGCTTGTTGATGCTCGTACTTCTTCCTGCTTATGCTAACTTGCTTTGTTTTGAAGGAACACAGTAGGTTGCGGTGGAGTTATACGTGTACGGTCAGATTCAGTCTGTGTAAAATGGACAGCAACAAGATTTTGGGTAAGAGCATGCGTTCGAGCAGAGTATTCTGCTCGGCGTCATGCCAGAAGAAGTCTGTTCTCTATCTCGTTAGTTGGAGAAGTCGGAGTTCCAAAATCCTACAGAAGGTGCTGCAAGTATGCATTGTATTAGTTAAAACTATGTAAAAATGGAGATTCAAATGAAGATGGTACTCTTGAGCCACTCTAATTAACTAAAAGGTCAAATGACAGCTATATCGAGTAACCAATAAGGGTCGTATAATCCAAAATCAGTTAGTAAATTTTCAGGAGTATGGTCTCCAAATGCTGCATAGCAAAAACAACCATAGAGCATGTAGAAAACTGTTGTTACTGATACACTAATTAGAGTTGCATTTTTCATTGTTTTGGCTTCTGAGGGTGGGGATTTGATTGTATCCTGTATTATATAGGAAATTACTACGGCATCAAGTTAAACTATGAGGAATGAATGAAAAATGCTCCATATCGTTACCTGAATCTCCATAAGGATGAGGAAGTAAGAATTGGCAAAAGCAATAGCTCACAGTGCTTGTAAAGTTCTCCAAACTTTTTGCATTTCAGTCACAGTTCCAATGCTAACTCTAGTTAAACTTCCTCCAATTTTTTAGTTTCTTTAAATAAAAAAGGTACATAAAACTTAGAACTTGCAATGTTCCCAGACCCTCCAAAAATGTAGCAATAGTAGGCTAGAAGGTGACAAACCTACTACTTGAGCAATGCCTAAACCTAAACCGATCGTCGAGCAAGTGAAAGAAAGTACAACAACAACAATTGAAAGTCGTCAAATTTGATCAAAATCTGGAATTTGTGAGAAGATGGATTTCTATTACTCCAAATATGATGTAATAAGTAACAAAAGAGAATAAAAGCATAACAATAGTACCATCAATCCAACCAAGTTGAGCAATAGCAAGCCAAAGATAAAACGCTTGAACCAATAACAACAATTATGATATGAGCACTTGGAGCCCAAACGCAGGGAAATCCTCACCCTTGAAGTACTTGTCCAACATATCATTTGTTCTAGCTGCATACCTCAACTGCAAAATTGCTAGTAACAAGCTTCTCTCAGTTTGCTCACAATTATAATGTCGTGAAAGTAAAGAATAAGAAAAGCCTAAAGAAATTGGAGAAAACAGAGTATTTACAAACCTGTGCATCAATGGTAGTCCCAGAATGTGAGGAGTCATAGCTTGGTTTGGCATGTAGCGCCACAGATGGTCCTTGGGAGCTGGTTGTGGGTACCAAACATCTCCATTGTATCCTAAATTTTAGGGAAAATAACTAAAAGAAAGCACTCAATATAGTTTTAGAAGTATTTCTTTCTTCAAAGGGTTCGGCAATTCAACAAGATATGGAACTACTCTTACATCTCCAGGAATCTTAAAAATACTTCATTGGCAATCATATTATTCTAGCAACACAAGTTGTTGGGAACATATATCATCCTATTGATGACCTCTAACTGATGACAAAGTTTGAAATAGAAAATTAAAGGAAGAAGGTAAAGAAAACATGATCTCTAACAACATATTACTCGTAGCAGTGGTTCACACAGAGAATATCAAATGTTTTTTGCATCATGCCAAAGGCGTATTGATGACCACTATGTCACATTTCGACATCATCTTATCGAGATCTTCCTCAAATTTTGCTCCAATTTGATTCTCTAGCTCAGAATCCAGCTTAATCCGCAACTGAGACAGTATTGCTTCCAGTGACCTCTGCTACCGTCAATCCAGTAGAAGTAGCCGCTTTCAGATCGACATGATCTGATCCAATTCCACCTGTCAGCAGAAGTTGTAGATTTTTTGCCTTCTTCATCCTTTCAGTCATGACATAGGCAGGATGAAAAGGGGCCGAAATCAACACATGGAGATCAGGAATAAATGTTCCTGCTATGACAGTTAAATTCTCCTCGCGTGAGCCATTTATTTTTTAAAACCTAAACACATACATGCATGTTTTAAACGAAAAAAAACTACTCCTTTCCAGATGTGTTTAGTTGTACAAGCATGAAGAGTAAATCAGTAAAGGGACTATCTTTAGAAATGCATAGGCTTCAGTGGAGTAATGGATAGAACATGAGAGATTATAGATTAGAAGTAACTAACCACAATCTGGTCCTTCTTTTTCAGGAGTGACTATGTACTGATGACCTTTAGATTCTAACCATTCACGTATCCCCAAGGCATTTTCTGCACAGCCCAAAAAGTTGTGGTTCATTTCAGCATATTCATTTGCTTTGTAGAAAACACCCACAATCTTTTTGGGGCCAAGGAAAGCCTGTAAAATATAGAAGAAATAAAAGGTGAGTGGACAGAATATACATGAATATTTTAAGGTCATATAGTAAGCTGGATGTGCTAATATTATTATCCAAATCATATAATCTTGTAGTCTATAGATGCACCAGCTGGCAAAAAATAAGCAATATTCAATATACTTGTGTTGATCATTTACGTCCAAACTAATAATTGATAGTACGAAATTTCATTATCTTCACATAAATTTCATGATCTTCACACACATCTACCATTGTCCTTGAGACCCGTGAAACATTTCACTCTTCACTTACTTTATATAAAAATACCAGAAATTACACGTGAAAATTCAAGTAAGCAAGTATCATTAGTAATGATCGGAAAAGAACTATTGTGGTCCTGCCGGCTTAGATTTTCGGGTCCCTATTGGAATACTTTCCCGAGCAAGCTGAATTCCTGAACAAGATGATCAACAGCTGATGTTAGTTTCTGCTCTAACTTCATGCCTAGTAGGATAGAGGAAATAGTTTTCATCTCAAAAATCTATTTATTTCCGCAAATGTAATGGCTTGGACTGTTGGAGATCAATTTCATGTCTCGACAGTCTGACTGCAATTTTCCAGTGTACCATTCATCAAGTTTTGCAGAATTTTGAACATAGGATAGATACATTATGATGGCCTTCAGCCTCAGCTATCACCATTCCTTTTTTAGCATCAGGAAAACAAGAGCAGAACTGGACGTTACATAACTACGTGCAGATTACCTGACTAATGGTATATTGAGCATCATGGTGTCAGTACTATTTACAGAATAACAACCCTTTAAATCCAATCCAAAGTTATAGCACAGATAATACAAGTTGTGTGAGATCAAGGTGGAGAGGAAATTAAAGGACTCAAGCAGGCAGCAATAACAGTAAATCATTCTGTTTCTTTCTAGAGAGTTGTCACCATACTTGATGTTCCTACTTAACAATCATTCATCAGCTTACAAACATTAGAATTTAAAAATGGTGAAAACTAGAGAAAAAGGGTAAGCAAAACAAGGCATCACATAGCTAATTGCAGATTACCTGTAAAGCCACCAGAAAAAAACTGGGAGCCTGTCATGCTATCAAACTCCTGTTTTCGTACAGTTCTTAGCCGGAGATAGTAAGCAAAGACTACAACTTTTAACTTTGCAACACATATCACAGCTAAAAGCTACCTAAATGAATGCTCAACATGTCGTTTTTAGAAGCAAAAACAAAAAAACTACCTAATAAAAAGACATACAAATCAAAGAAGCCACACGACAATAATCAAAATATCCTAAAGAGTTACACTTACAAAGATGGTAGAAGATAGTGAATGTGCAGTTGACGAAGTAAATGTGTATCTAAAAAAGAACAATACTCAACAAATCAGTCATATTAGTCATCCAAACTAGAGTGAGCGAGTTCAGAATGACTACATTGTATGCTTACAACTGCTTAACGTTATCTTCTGGAGAGTTGTATCTGTCTCCAAAAGAAAGAAAGAAATTATCGAGACCACTATAACAACACAATATTTGTGGCAAGTGTGCTGAGGCTTGGACTACTTTCATGGGCTTAAAGTTGTTGATATAGTAGCTAAGGGATGGTCATGAGTACTCCCTAAAGATAATAAACCACAAAGCATAAGCAAGTGTAAAGAAGGTTCCACGAATAATTTTATCTAAATAATACTAGTGTGAATATGAAATATAAATAACAGAGGAAGTGGAAATGTGAAATATAAATAACATATTGTGTAGTTCTTAACTATTGCACCTATCACACGACTTCTTTAGATTTTCAATTTTATGTATAGTCGGAGCACCAACAACTAATTGTGATGCTAGAGCTTTGCCTCATCTTGCTAATAAGCTGAACAGGCACAAAGATGCTTAGAACTATCGAGAAGCCAATGGTATCATTCAGTGGGCAGTTGATGTAGTCACAAATCTTGTTAATGAAAAAAGTAGCATCAAAACTTGTGTCAAGTTAGTTTATTTGTATCTAAAAACATTGCTATTGTTGTATCTACAAAAATGGAAAAAGAGAACCATGAAAGAAGAACGTGGATTCAAGATTGAGATAAAATACCAACCGATTATGTTGTTGATTTCCCCTTCTATCTTAAAGGGCATATTATTGTTACCTTTTAAAAGCATATTTGACTTTGTTAGCACATAATAGCTACTGCCTGAATATAGTTGTGAATTATCCAACTAATAGTGTATATTGAGCATCATGGTGATCAGTACTAACCACAAAAGAACAATCTCTATTCATATGCAAAGAATATAGCTTACCTGAAAACACCAAGAATTGGAAGTCCCTTCTGCATAGCTATACTTCTCTTCATGAGAAGAACTGCAGCCGCACCATCACTAACCTGGCTAGAATTCCCTAGAAAGATCATGTAATTAGCAATAGTTCCAAATTTGAAGTAGAATAAATATTTTAACATAGTGGGAAACTAGTACCTGTAGTTGTTGCTCCGTCTCTTTTGAATGGAGGCTTCAGCTTCGCCAGGCCTATCAAATTTGTGGTTGGCAGAATGCATCAACATATTGTCCCTATTCCAACCAAAATTCTAAACCCATGTAATTTAAACTAACAGAACGACAAGAAAGGAAAAAGAAAAGAAAAAACCACATCCGGAAAAGAAATTGTCACTATGAACTTTGAAGAGATTAGCACTGAAGTGAATACTAGATACATGAACTCATTCCAGCTCAAATCCTATACCTATGCACCCTAAACAAACAGAACAACAAGGAATTTTAAAAGAAAAAAAAACCACATCCCAAAAAGGAATTGTCACAATCGAGTTACCATTCTCACAAAAAAAAAAGGATTTCACAATGAGCTTCGAAGAGATGAACACTGAAGTAAATACAACATACATGAATCTACTCCAGCTTAAATTATATATTCATGTCATTTAAGCTATCAGAACAATAACAATGGTAAAAGCAAACAAACCCACATCCCAAAAACAGATTATTCACAATGAAGTTTCAATAGATTATCACTGAAGCGAATGCAAAATACATGAACCTACTCCAGCTCAAACTCTACACCCATGTAATTTAAGCTATCAAAAAAACAAGAATGGCAAAAGCACAAAAACCCACATCCCAAAAAGGGATTTCAACAATGAAGTTTCAAGAGATTAACACTAAAGTGAATACAATGAATCAACAAACAAACAAAAAAGTAATTGAATCAAAAAGACTAAAAGTGGAGCGAGAAAATGGAATCGTATAAGTACTTTTCAGCTCTGTTTTCGATCTTCAGCGGTTCCGTGAGAAAAGCAATCTTCAGCTCTTCATCAATTCTTCGATTCTGATTTGGGGTTTCAGCTCTTCAGCTCAATGTTTTTTAGCTCCCTCTTCAGTTCTCCATAGAAAAGTAGTATGTCGTTTTTCTGATTAATGTTTTATTAATTATTAATGTTTTATGAATTATTTTTTTTGGCCAATAAAAATGGGAGGGAGAGTTAAAAATGTTGGAGGGAGAGTTAAAATTTTAGTGAAAATTTTAAGCAACACTTGTAATGTGTTGTTTTTACAATTATAAAAATAGGACATTTTAAAAGTGTGGTCATATATGTAAATAAGTGTTGCCAATTATATCATACTGCAACAACACTTATAAAATGTAGCCTATACCATTTTAGGCAACACTTTACAAGTGTTGTCAATATTATTGAAGCCAAAAGTTAAAAACTTGGGCTACGCTTTTAAAGCGTTCCCAAAAGTATTTTAGGCAACACTTTATAAGCGTTGTCCAGATTTAGTGTGGCCGTAGACCTAAAATGGTGTAGTGATTTATTACCTCTACTTACCATAGTTTCACACTAATAGATTGTTTCATCTATAGTACAACCTATGACATGAACCAAGCTATCTCAAATAATCTTTTCATATTTTAACTTTTCTAGAGAAATGCAAACATGTTTTTGGATAGGAAGGATAATTATATCAATAATAACTATATAGAGTCATTTCACAAATCACTACAATAAATAAAATAGTAGTTTTCCAGTTTGAAAATTTATCATTAGCATTAGTCAGATGGATCTAAGCTTTTCATGATTTTCCTTCTTTATCTAGTCATTTTTTTCATTTTTCCATTTTAAGTATGTAAGTTCTAATAAATCTAGGTCAAAATAAAGGAGATCGATTCTCTTATATTTGGCCAAACTACAAGAGAAACAATTGTTACTGCGGTGAGGATTAATTTAATATGTGATAGAGTTTGCAGTAACTTTTAACAATTTCATTAAAAATAGAAGCTTTAAAATTAATTTGACCCAAAAATGTAACTTTTTAAAAAGAAAATTGGATGTAGGATGATTTTTTTCACACATTCAATGAGTTAAGTGAAACTTAAGAGATGCAACACCACAACCATTATTGATCTTGTTACATAATGTATACTATTGATGAATACACCTTTTTATTTCTATGTTTTTTTTTGGGTATTGTATCACTTGATTAAGTTCTTAAAATATAACATGAAACATAGTAAGTAAGTAATTTACATCCTTTTTTAAAAAACCTTCTCCATCACTTCATACAAGTTCTTAGTTTACAAAAGTTTTAACTAATTTTTTAATATTTTCTACTTGGTATGGATATGTAACATCCGGCAATATGAAATAATTGAAGAGGCTTAGAATTGGAAATTTTCATTTTTTGGAAAGAATTTAAAGTTTTGGAAATTTTGGCTAAGTATGGAAAATGTGAATTTTTGGCCAACTTTGAACAGACATAAATTCTAGCTCATGATGAGTTAGGTGGAATTCCAGTTATGGTTGCATAGCCCTCGGAACGATCTTTCCAACGCCGCCGAGTTTGCTCGATTCCGAGTCCGTATGAGCGAGTTATGACCTTTGAAAGTTGGGCAGTTGACAAGGAAATCCGTCCGGGAATCATTAAGGGCATTTTGGTCTTTTCCCTAGCCTTTTATTTTGGTTTTATAAATGTGTTAGGCTGATCATTTTGATCAGTTTTTACCATTTTAAAAGAAGTGAGAATAAGGGTTTTGAGAGAAGAAGAAGAGAAGAAGAAGAGAAGAAGAAGAGAAGAAGAGAAGAAGAGGAGATCATCGTGGATTTTCGTCGGGGGTGATCCCTAACAAGGTATGTGAGCTTTTAGTGTTGGGTGATCCTTTCCCCCACATGCCAAACTCGTTTTATTTTCGAGAAAAGATGGATTGTGTTTGTTGAAGTTGTGAGTTGTTGTGGTTGAAGTTGTTAGAGTTGTTAAAGTTGTTAGTTGTTGAAATTATTGTTGGTATTGTTGTTGGTTGTGATGTTGAGATTCTTGATGATTTGGGACTTGTTTCCGGTTGGGGTTTTGAGTTGAAATCTATTGAATGTTGAGGGATTTCATGTTTCTAAGTGATTGGGGCTGGAACCCTTGAGGTTAGAGGATTTAGAGTTGGAGACGTGAAGGAGAAAGTCGGGCAGCTTGCGAGGAGCACGTCCGCGTCGCGGACTTGTTCCCCCTGTGAACAAAAATCTTCTCCGCGTCGCGGACAGGACGCGGACTCCACTGTTTTCAGAATTTATGTTCGAAGATTTTCTTTAGTTTGGCAGTCCCAAATCATTCCCAAACCATTCCTAAACACCATGGGGTCCTTCCAAATGCCAATCAAGTCTTTGAATCCATAATTAAATTCAAGAAAGTTAGGATCAAGTCAAGTGAAGTTAGAAGTCAAGTGGAGTTAGGACCAAGCTTAGAAGTTAAGCAAGTCAAAGCAAGTCTTTAAAGCTTTTCAAGAGTCGTTATTGAACGTCTTAACGTCGTTTCAAGTTTCAAGTTGAGTTAAGAGTTTCAAGTCAAAAGTAAAGAGTTTAAGTAAAGTAAGGAGTAAAGAGTCGAGTCCATTTCTCCAAAGTTATTAGGGAACTATGTACTTCCCAAAGAAGTTCTAAATGTTTTTACATTTAAGTGAGAAAGGAGCCATGTTTTCCAAAAGAGCCTTTGGGCTAAGTTTTGAGTAATCGTCTCAATCAAAGAAAGAAGTTATTTTAAAAGCATGAGCCAAAGTATTTTTGGGAGTAGTATTGAGCACCGAATTGGGGACACGAGTTCATATTAACTCAACTCTCCATAAGAACCATGCGCCAACATGGGACGTGACGTATCATTCTTTTTAGATGATCACGTAAAATTAGGCTAGTGGATCCACTAAGCAAAAGTGAGGTCCTATATCGATGGCAAGGTATATGATGGTCCTTTGGCAACGTGAGGTAAAACGTTGTATCATCACTAAGGCTCGTAGTGGTGGTTGTCGGTTAAAGAACCTCCCACAAAAGTTGTATTATGTTTATAAAAGTAAAGTTGAGTTTGTTATCATTTTATCCTTAATGATCTAAGTTGTTTACATTCTTTTACAAGCTTTATATGTATGGCTCGTGTCTTATTGCTCTACTTTGAGTCCAGTTATGTTTATGAGTCGTTCAGAGTCAAGGTAAGTGATCTCTTGTTCTCCTTTCAAGCTTAAGTTGTGGTTCAGCTTTTCCAGCTCACATATTCGTACATTCCATGTACTGATGCCAGTTGGCCTGCATCGTCTTATGATGCAGATACAGGTACCCCGGATCAGCATCCTGCACGTCGTTGATCCAGCTGAGCACTCCAGAGTCAGTGGTGAGCCTCCTTGCATTCCGGAGGACTCAATTATTTTGTGTACTTAGTTTTGTTCTATTAGGATGTGCGGGGTCTGTCCCCACATCCATCTCAGTATATTAGAGGCTTCAATAGACAGTCAGACAGTCAGTCAGTCAGTTAGTTTTGAGTCTCTCATCTATGTATATGTATATATGTGTAAATATTCTATTTTGAGACTCGAGTTGCCCTTTGGGCCATATTTTTATTAGTTAAGTTGTTTATGTCTTTGCATGACGTTGAGTTATTCTGTTGAGTAGGTTTCCGCTGAGTTAAGAAAGCCAGGACAAGGGTTCGCCTGGGGCCAGCAATGGTCTCCAGGTGCCGGTCCCGCCCAGGGTGTAGGCTCGGGGCGTGACAGGATAAGCAGTACAAAGTTGGTGATGAAGATGCAACATTGATGGAAGTTCCCATATCTTTACTTGAACTTCAAGAATCAAAACCTGGTGTTGTTGAGGTAAGCTTTTGAAATCCAATTACAAATTGTTAGTTTTCGACCTTTTGAGATATGCACAAAAATCTTTTGATGGATTCTTAAACAATTTTTTAATGTTGTTGTGTTATGAAAGAAAGAAAAATATTATTCTCTAAAGCTAAAATATATGGACTGTATCACAACATCAATATTTAAATATTTTATATAAATAAATATAAGTAAAAATTCGAATCCCCAATTTTGCGGTTTTTTAGTGAACTCCTACATTAATGCCAAAAAATGATAGGTCTTTCAAGATAACTTTCGCCCATATAATATTATTTACCATTATAAAATTAAGGGAAAATTATGCACAATGGCAAACATCTAAAGTATATTCTGTAATATAGTTATAGCTTTTATTATTTTTAATCCATGGTTGCAGTTTTGAGAATTTTTGCTATTCAGTTTCCCAATTGTATAAATTCAGAATTTGTATATTCCGGTCTCTGATTGTCTAAATTCTGAATTTGTATAATTTAGTTCTTGATTGTACAAATCGAAACTTTGTATATGCTTACCCTAGCTATTTGTATACAGTTTATGAAAAATTCATAATACATTATCATATTTGTATATTGGCAAGCGTAATATACAAATGAAGTTCTGAAAATTTCAAAACGTATAAACTTTAAATTTATATATATATAGATATATATATATATATATATATCCTTTTTGTATATTCACAAGCAAAATATACAAACGGTCAAGCGAAATATAGAAACTGCAGCCTCCATAACAAACAAAACTATAGATATGTAGCACAATTACTGAAACTATGGCTATAGAACCGTATTATGTCTATTATCTTTGTTATTTCTTAAATTTTCTCTATAATTAATTTCTATACTTTATAAGGAGAATTTTTTTTTTGAGAAAATATTTTCAAGCATCAACATAAATAAATAAATTTATTCATTCGGAATTTTCTTTTTTAGTGTTAGTTGTATAATAGAAGAAAGAAAACGGTTTTCTTTTAAAGATAAAACATTTGAATCGCCTAACAACAACAACATTTAACTCTTCATTAATCCCAAACAAGTTGAAATTGATTAAATGAATTCTCATTTCTCCATTTAAGCTTAATTAATCATATCATAGTCATTAAATGAAAATAAGAATAAAAAAATGTTAAATGCATATAAATAATAGTAATAATTATAGTAGTAGTATGAGAATTTCTCTAATAAGTCTAAGACCTCTTATTTGTTTTAAGATTATATATAAGATATCTAAATTTTAATGTATATTTGACTAAAAAGATGTACATTAACAATCTCTTACTAAACTACTCAATATTAAGATGATGTATTAAAATATGAATACTAAATAATAGGGCTACTTATTATTTAACATATAATATATAAAATATTTCTTTATTTAAAATTTAATAAATACAAAGTTTAGGAAAAATGGCTAAAATGACACTAATGTATGATCGAATTTGTAGTAACATACTCATACTTTATGGAGTACCTAGTATCCACTTGAATATTTTTTTAAAGAATCATTTTGACATATATGTCAAAACTCGATTGTGGAAGAATATAATTATTCATGAGATTGCATTTCAAAAGTCAGTTAGTTTCTGTAACGCCCCAATTTTTGAAAGAACTAAAATTAGAAAGAAACCGTTTTTAGAAATAATCAAATTTGGAAAGTTAAGCAAAGTATGAGTTTTGGGTCAACTTCAAATGACCATAACTCCTAGCACAGGATGATTTAGGTGGGCTACAAGATACCGTAAGAACGGTCCTTGAATTATCTTTCCAACGCCACCGAGTTTGTGCAATTTCGAGTTCGTATGAGGGAGATATGCCCATTTGAAGTTGGGTTGTCCAGATAAGGAAAGTCAAAACTGGATTTTAGAAGGGTATTATGGTCTTTTCACTACCCAATTAATTAAATTTGTTTTTCATAATTAAGTTGGGGTCTAATTATGCTTCATAAAATTAAGTTAGGGTTTTGAGAGAAGAGAAAAGAAGAGGAGAAAAGTGGAGAAGAAGAAAGGATTCATTGCGTTCTTGAAGTTAAGCTTGTGGATTTCGCCAAGGGTTGATCCCTACGAGGTATGTGAGATAACATAGCATTGGGTTAATTCACCCACGCGCCAATCATGATTTAATTCAGCGAAATTATGTTCTTGAAAGTATAGAAAATGAGTTCTTGATGGATTGTGTTGAAGTTTCTATTGGGTTCTTGGTTGTTGAAGTTCTTGAGAAGTTCTTGAGTTAGATTCATGAAAGTTGATGTTGTTTTGAGTAGATTCTTTCATATTTTGGTTATGTATTTGAATCTAAGTGTCTGGGAAAGGAACCATTTGAATCTAGATGGTTTAGAGTTGAAAAATGACTAAGAAAATTCGTCAAAAAATCTGGGACAAGGGGTAGGGCGCCGCGCCACTCAGAACGCCCCACATCAGTGCCTGAAGTTTGGGCTCTGGGGTGCCATGCCACTTAGAGCGTCCCAACTCGGCTCCTGAAGTTTTGGCTCTGGTGCCCCGTGCCACTCAGAGCGCCAAGGATGTCAGGTCTTCTACCCTTTCCCACTTCTTTCCGTTTGAGTACCCTTGAAACGTACCTATGTTTTCTAGTTGATTTCTACACTCTAAGGTACGTCCATATATCATGATATCATCCATAAAAATGAATCATAACCTTGAATTCATAAATTCAAATTCAAGGAAAGTTAAGAGTCAAGTCTAGATAGTTCCTAAAGTATTTTCAAAAGTATTTTACGAATGCTTTAAACTTGTTTTAAGACTTGAATTTTGAGTTGAGTAAAGAGTGAATTTCATGTCTTCAAAATAGTATATGGGGACTATGTATACCCAAGGAGAAAATGTTTTCACATTTAAACAAGAAAGGAAACACTTCCAACAGTACCTTTGAGCTAGTTTTTTAGTAAAGAGTAAATGTTTTCACAATTAAGCAAGAGAGGGAACACTGATTTCCTAAAGAGCCTTTGTGCTAGTTTTTGAGTAATTATATCAAACCACAGAAAGAGTTATGTTTTAAACATTATTGAGCACCGATATAAGGATGAGTTCAGACAACTCACAGCCCCTATAAACCATGTAGCCATCATGGGTAGAAAAGGGTCATACTTTTTAGATGATTCCTTAGTGCTTTTTGACATAGACTAGTGGATCCATTTAGTAGTTAGGTTCTATACCCTCGGCAAGGTATAGGACGGCCCTGGCAGCGTGAGGCAAAATGATGTATCATCACATAGCTCTTAAGTGATGGTTTTTGGTTAGAGAAACTCCCACAAAAGTATTTTTGTATTCTTATATACACAGAGTTAATTGTATTTTTATATACCCACAGAGTTTATATTGTATCCTTGCACACAAACTGAGTTACTATTGTATTTCTAAATACACAGATTTGTTATCCATGTTTTAAAAGCTTTTCTTTATATTGTATTCATATCATTGCTTAATATTGAAATGAGTTAAGTTGGGTTGAATTGAGCCCAGGTATGTTCTTTCAGTTACCTTCAAGCTTATGTTTTGTTTTAGAATTTCCCTCACATACTTGTACATTCAATGTACTGATGTCATTTGGTCTGCATCATTCTTATGATGCATATACAGCTAACCAAGATCAGCACCCAGCGTTTCGTTGATCCAGTTGAGCATTCAGAGTCTTGTGGTGAGCCTCCATGCTTTCTGGAGGATCCTTTTTATTGCTTTATCGGTTAGTTTATTAGGATGTCGTGTGTCTTGTCCCGACGTCCATCTCAGTTGTTAGAGGCTTCATAGACAGTTAGTTGATGTTAGTCCTTAGTCTTTTCCATTTCAGTTATGTTGAGACTTGAGCTGCCATTTTGACCAGTTGAATGTTGATCTTTAAAACATTCTAAGTTATTTGTTGAAACAGTTTAGTTTGATTGTATTTCAATACTTTCTTTTATCATGAGTAAGTCTTCCACTAAGAGTTAAGTCAGGCCAAGGGTTGCTTGAGGCCAGCAATGGTTCTTGATGTCACTCCCGCCCAGGGTGTAGGCTCGGGGAGTGACAGTTTCTTCTAGGAAAAATTGAAGTCTAAATGAAGGGATCTCCATTTTTATTTTTATTTTATAAGTGTAAGTGAGTGATAACGACCAAAACTCTTTTTTTTAACTTCTGATCAACGTATGTGTACAAAAGAAATAATTTTTTTATGTTTTATTTATCCCGCCCGATAAATGTCAAATAAGTACTTTAAAAAAATATTTTGGGGGTGATAGGACCGCCATAAAGTATGAGTGTGTTAGAGCAAATTGAGTCATAGTGAATGTGTATTTTCATCCATTTTACCTTAAATGTAAGAAAACTAAAACTAATCTAATACTACATCAATAAAATATTTTTAAAAAGTTACATGATGGTTGATGGTTGTGATGGCTAGCTACATTAGTGGTGTATGTCAATTGAGGATGGTGTATTGACTAATGATGGTGTTGTGGATTGTAGCTATTGATAGTGATCATGGTAGAAGTTAAATGTAGTAGTTTGTTGGTGATTGATAGTTGGACAATAGTGATAACTAAATGATTATGGTGATAGATGATGGTGGTATTGACTAATGATGGTATTGACTAATGATGGTGTTGTGGATTGTAGCTATTGATAGTGATCATGGTAGAAGTTAAATGTAGTAGTTTGTTGGTGATTGATAGTTGGACAATAGTTATAACTAATGATTATGGTGATAGATGATGGTGGTTGACAATATATAATTGTGACTTATGATGATGATTGTCAATAAGGTTCGATGAATTTTATTCTAATGATGGTTATTGTAAATAATAATTGTAAATAGTAGTTGTTGGTGGTGTTAGTTGATTGTAATGATTTGGTATGGTGGTCATTAAGAATGATAGTTGTGGATATTTTATTATGGCAGATAATAATAGTGATAACTAATGATTGTGGTGATAGATGATGGTTGACAATATATAGTTGTGACATAAGATGGTGATTGTCGATAAGGTTCAATGATTTTTGTTCTACTGATGGTTTGTGTTAATAATAACTGTAAATAGTAGTTGTTAGTGGTGTTAGCTGATTGTAATGATTTGGTATGGTGGTCACTAAGAATGGTAGTTGTTGGTAATTTATTGTGGTAGTTGATAACTATGGAAAAAGATGACAATGACTAAATTGAATTGGTGAACTGTTATCTTTTAAGAAATCTTTGAATAGATATGTTAATGATATTAGATTTTGTTATAGATCTTAATTATTCATACTTATTCATACCCATCAATTGAGTGTATCGTTAAAAATCTACTTGATGGTTAAGGTGAGACTAATTATATTCCAACATAAAATGATACACACTAAATGATTGACATTTGATTGATTAATATTTTATCTTAATGAAGTAAAAATAAGTGAGACCTAAATTCTAATTTTCACTAGTAGATATCACCTATATGTATCTTTTTTTCTATTGTGTGATATCTTTAGTTAAGTTTGCTTTTATGCTAAGAAATGGTAAGTCCTTTGAGTCAACTTTCTTTGATATAATTATTAACACCTTCAGTAATAACATTTTACTCTAGTGAACCGATATATCTATAAAAGAACTTATGACATGAACAAACTATCTGAACGATCTTATCTCATTTTATCATTTTTAAAAAGATGTATACAATATTTTTGTTTAGGAGGAAAATTACATTAGTGATAATCAGATAGATTCATTTCACATAGCAGTGTAACAATAACCTGGTTGTCACTCCCTGAAGCTACCCCCAAGGCATAAACACAGGACCAAGGAACATGAGTGACCCCAAGTTAACTCTAAGCTGGCATATCAAAAACATACATAAAAGGAATACTGTGCGGAAGCATAAGATATGAGATATACTGAAATTATAGGGAATACCTATTCTAAGTCTGAATATATATAACTGAGTTTAATGACAACTGAAAGATCAAACTCAAACTAAAATTGAATCTAAACTATGTCTGAATAAAAGCCTCTACAGACTAGAGATTCTGATACATGTCCCCAGCTAACTCTAGAAAAATTGAAACTAAAAGACTAAAAATGGAAAGATAACATGTCACTCGTCCTCGAAGAATGAGGACTCACCACTGATGTTGTTGAACTGGAAATCGGGAACCGATCTATGCGTGATCTGAATGTTGAGCACCTGAACCTACATCACGAGAAGATGTAGCGCAGAGTATGCGTCAATACTTGAAAGGTACTGAGCATGCAGGATAGAATAAAGTTGAATAAAACATATAACTGAACAAAGCGATAAAGTGATGCTATAATCTGAACATGATAAATATGCTAAATATGAGCTAACTGAATTTAGTGACCAAGTTTATAATACACTGAAACTGGAGATTAAACTGTAACTAATAACCTGGTCAATATACTAGAGTCTGTCTGTGGGAGCTACTAATAACCGATATAAAACCACATGAGTTAAATGAGGAGTCTGATGTATACGCCCCATCGAGAGGATCCAATATACCTTGTCAGGGGTATAGAGTCATGACTGGCGTGATCACTAAGTATAATGCGCATAGAGGGGACTTACCTACGGGGGCACATAGTTCTGGGACTATGAGGGTGACTGACCCTAGTCAAACTCGGTATTAAGCCTACTCCCAATAGAATGTATAAAATACAATATAACTGAAATAAACTGGATAGCTCAAGATTCTGACATGCTAACTGAAATGCAACATTATAAAACTAATAATTGAGACATTCAATATCTGAGGCATGAATATCTATTTTTACTGGCCTAGAAAGTGTAATTCATGAACAAAATGAATCTACATAATTAGGGTTCTAAATTTCATGCAAGAAACTAAGTTAAACTATTACGAAACTATGATAATCTGATTTGGAGTATTCTAATAGCTAAATTACAATAATTTCTAACATTCAAGAAACCCTAGGTCTAGATTCTGACTAAAATCTAGGGACCTAATGGGTGAAAGTAACCCACTAGTGAAATCCCACATACCTGATGACGAATTAAACGAAGAAATCTTTTGATTTTGGGGATGAAACTATTGAAAACTTGTTGCGTTCTTGGACTAGGGTTGCTCGACTCTTTCTCCTTCTTTTCGTTCAACTTGGATGCATTTTGGAGAATGATTTGACTTGGGTAAGTTCTAATTATGTTTCTAGGCTAAAACTGACTAAAACGATGTAGTTTAAGGGTTAAACGACGTAGTTTAGAGGTCCAACACATACAGAAAAGACCTTTGACTTAAAAGTTGTTGGGGGGTCACCAACAGAACAGATTGACGGACCGTGTCCGTTCTGATCGATCGTCGAATGACGTCTGGGAGCTGGATTCGGAGGGTCTGACCCATGGTCTGAGACCACGGACTGTGGCCTGACCTACGGTCTGTAGGTCCTGGCGTGGGCTGACCCTTAGCGGGATTTTCTGGACCTTTTTTGGGAGGGTTGCTGGTGGTGAACAATGGACCACCATGACGGACCGTGGGTCACACTACAGTCCGTCGGTGGTGCCCGTCGGTGGCACCTACAACTTCTGAAATCTGTATTTTTGGTAGTTCTAGCATATGGGGTGTTACATTATCTCCCCCTTGGGAACATTTGTCCTCTAATGAAGGCTAAACTAGTTGAAATAGAGGGAAAGAGATGCAACCCTACCACTAAGTACTTGAAACTAAAATCTAACTAAACTAAGTTCCAAGAACATGCAAATACGCTGAAAATGCAAGTATAGCTGAAGGAACATGATACTAGGACTGAATTTACGCATGAGTAATTGAAAGACTGGAGAGGAACTATTACCTCAAGTTGGAATGAAATCCGAAGGAAAGAGATGAGGATACATGGCTTTCATGGCTGCTTCTGCCTCCCAAGTATCTCCCTCTACGGACGGACTCCTCCACAAAACCTTAACTGAAACGACTTTTTTGTTTCTCAACCTTCGAACCTGACGATCAAGAACTTCAACTGGCACATCTTCATATATGAGACTATCCTTCACAGCCACACTTTCTAATGGCACAATAGATGTTGGATCACCCACACACTTCTTCAACAACGAAATCTGAAAGACCGGATAGACTACTGCTAGTTCTGCTGGCAACTCTAACTCATAAGACACTTTACAAATTCTTTTCAAGATCTTGTAAGGACCTACATATCTGGGACTGAGCTTCCCTTTCTTGCCAAATCTCATCACCCCTTTCATAGGTGACACTTTCAGGAAAACCCAATCATCAATTTGGAACTCCAAGTCCCTTCTCCTTACATATGCATAGGACTTCTGACGACTCTGGGCTATCTTAAGTCTATCTTTGATGAGCTGAACTCTTTCCATTGCATCATGAACTAAATATGGCCCTATCAAGGTTGCTTCACCTACTTCAAACCAACCAACTGGAGATCTGCATCTACGCCCACATAATGCCTCATAAGAGGCCATCTGAATACTAAAATGGTAACTATTATTGTAGGCAAACTCTATAAGAGGAAGGTGATCATCCCAACTACCCCTAAAGTCGATCACGTAAGCTCTCAACATGTCCTCTAAGGTCTGAATGTTACGCTCTGCCTGACCATCCGTTTGTGGATGAAATGTTATGCTGAGATTAACGTGAGTACCAAGACCTTTCTAAAATGACTTCCAGAAATGAAAGGTAAACTGAGGACCTCTATCTGACATGATAGACAAAGGAACCTCGTGCAACCTGACTATCTCATTAATGTAAAGCTTGGCGTAATCCTCTGCCGAATCTGTAGTCTTGACAGCCAAAAATTGTGAAGACTTAGTAACTCTGTCAACTATCACCAAAATGAAGTCATGTTGTCTGCGAGTACGAGGTAAACCTGTAATGAAGTCCATGTTGACCACCTCCCACTTCCATGTAGGACTGTTAATCACTTGAGAAATACATCCTAGTTTCTGATGTTCTACCTTCACTTGTTGACAGTTCGGGCACTTAGCCACAAAATCTTCTATATCCCTTTTCATACCATTCCACCAAAAGACTTCTTGCAGATCACGGTACATCTTAGTGGCACCTAGATGAATAGAATACTTGGAGTTATGGGCTTCTGCAAGAATCTGTTGTCTCAACTCACCCACCTTAGGAACACATAAATGGCCCTGATAACGAAGCACACCATCTCCCTCAGGAGAAAACCTCAACCCTCTGCTGATGAACTGCACCCTTCAGTTGAAGCAATATAGGATCACTGCCTTGTTTTTCCTTAACCTCCGCTACTAATGAAGATTCTAAGCCATTCTAAACTGTTATACCACCATCTGATATGCTCATGAAAGTCCTTAAGAACGAGAAAGCTGACTAAAAGGCAACATCTATTTGATGCATCATCACATGGCCACCATGTAACTCCTCGAGAATCATGTCATTCGCTAAGGTGAACTCCTAAGCGAGCAAGCCGGTGAACATCTTTCGCTAATTCATTTTTTTATTCCTCAACATGCGCTACACTACCCATAGATAGTCTGCTAAAAGCATCAGCTACTACATTGGCCTTATCAGGATGGTAAAGCATATTCATATCATAGTCCTTGAGGAATTCAAGCCATCTCATCTGGCGAAGATTCAACTCTTTCTGGGTGAACAGATACTAATTGTGAACACATCTGCGTGAACACCATACAAGTAATGTCTCCAAATCTTAAGGACAAATACCACTGCTGCAAGCTCGAGGTCATGAGTCGGATAGTTATTCTCATGCACCTTAAGTTGTCTAGAAGCATAAGCTATAACCTTACTTCGTTGCATCAACACACAACCCAGGCCGACTTTGGATGTATCACAATAGATCACATAGCCATCTAAACCCTCTGGTAGAGTCAAGACAAGAGTTGTAGTCAACCTAATTTTTAGTTCTGCAAAGTTCTTCTCACACTCATCTGACACGTGAAACTTGCCCTTTTTCTGTGTCAACTTAGTCAATGGATAAGCTATGGATAAAAATCCTTCCATGAACCTTCTGTAATAACCAGTCAAACCCAAGAAACTTCTAATATCTGGTAGGTCTGGGCCATTATTTCACTGCATCTATTTTCTAGGAATCCACTCGAATCCCTTCGCTAGATACTATATGCCCAAGGAAAGCAACTGATTGTAACCAAAACTCACATTTGCTAAACTTAGCGAATAACTGGCAATCTTTGAGAGTTTGCAGGATAATCCTCAAATGAGTCGCACGTTCTTCCTCATTCCTAGAGTAAATGAGGATATCATCAATAAAGACGATAACGAACAAGTCCAAATACTACTTGAACACCCTGTTCATCAAATCCATGAAAGTTGCATGAGCATTGGTTAGTCCAAATGATATAACTACAAATTCATAATGGCCATATCGAGTTCTGAAGGTTGTTTTCGAGATGTCACTATCTCTGACTCTGAGTTGATGATAATCGAATCTGAGGTCTATCTTTGAAAAATGACTAGCACCGTGAAATTGGTCAAACAAGTCATCAATCCTGGGGATGGGATACTTATTCTTGATTGTGACTTTGTTCAACTGTAGATAGTCAATGCACATCCTGAGAGAACCATCTTTCTTTTTCACAAACAACACTGGTGCACCCCATGGGGAAATACTAGGTCTGATGAAACCCTTATCTAGAAGGTCTTTCAACTGCTCTTTCAATTCCGTAAGCTCAACTGGAGCCATTCTGTAAATAGGAATAGAAATAGGCTAGGTAGCTGGAAGGAGATCAATTCCAAAGTCGATTTCCCTTTCGAGAGGAACTCCGAGAAGATCTTCTGGAAACACTTCTGGGAACTCATTTACTAAAGAAACTGACTCAAGAGTTGGGGTTTCGGAGCTTGAATCCTTAATCCGAACTAGATGATAGATATACCCCATCGAAATCATCTTTCTGGCCTTAAGGTAAGAAATGAATTGACCCATAGGCACTAAGCTACTACCCGTCCATTCTAAGATTGACTCATCTGGAAACTGGAAACGAACGAACCTAGTTCTACAATCGATTGAGGCATAACACGAATGTAAGCAATCCATGCCTATAATGATATCAAAGTCTACCATTTCTAACTCGACAAGATCTCCTGAGGTGACTTTCTAAGAGACTGTGACAGGGAAATTATTGTTTACCCGTCTAGCTATAACTGGGTTACCAACTGAGGTAGAGACTGACAAGGGTTCTAAAAGAGTTTCTGGATTGACACCAAATGTTACTACTATAAAGGGAGTTACAAAAGAAAGAGTAGCCCCTGGATCTAACACTACAAAAACATCTAAAGAATGACTCAAAGGATACCAGTGACATCAAGAGAATCTTCTTGGTCCTGGCGAGCTTGGAGAGCATAGAGCCTCTCTTGGCGTTGACCGCCACCTGTACCACATGACACACCCTACTGAGTTGGGTGACCTGTTGGTGTTGCTGGAGCGGTAGACTGAGTCCTATTATTATTATCTCTTTGCCCCTGTCTGGAAGAAGGAAAATCTTTCAACCTATGGCCATACTGACCACACCCAAACAATCTTTCCTTGCCTGCAAGACACTCCCGAATGATTCTTACCATACTTTGGAAAAGTTGGGTAGGTCCTATTTCCTGAAAAACTCCCCTGAGACTTAGAGCTTGGTGCCCTACTATTCTGATCCTGTCGAAACTGTGAGTGATTTCCACCACCCAATTTCTACTGAGAGTACTCATAGTTCTCTATTCTAGCTTTCTTGTTGTCCTTAGCTATTTCTTTAAGCTTATCTCCTTCAACCTGATGAGCATGAGTCATGAGCCTAGAGATACTCATATCCTCTAACAACTAGCATTTATGCACTCTGTCTTCACTAAGTCGGATACTCCAAACAGAAACTTACTCATTTGTGTCTTTGGATCGGCAACCATATGTGAGCATACCTAGAGAGTTAGGTGAACTTAAGTCCATACTCTTGGACTGACATTGTACCTTGTCTCAAATTCATAAACACCTGAGCTTTAGCCTCTCTCAACTCTCTTAGGAAGAACATATCCAGAAAAGATTCGGTAAAACACTCCCAAGTCATAAGAGTTGCATCCACACTCCTGTTTTCTTTCCACTGAGTGTACCATATGTGAGCCACATCCTTAAGCTGGTAGGATGCCAACTCTAACCTATCATTACCAGTCACTTGCATCACTCCAAAGATTTTCTTAACCTCATCAATGAAGTTATGTGGGTCCTCACCAACTTGAGACCCTAAAAACTCAAGCGGATTCATCCTAACAAAATCTCAAACTCTAGCTGCCATTGATCCACCATTTCTTGTAGTAGGATTTGGAACCTGCTGATTGTTTTGGTTAGTCATACTCTGAGCCAAAAGTTGAATCGCCTTTCGAAACTCTGCATTCGAAACCTCATGGTCTGGGACTAGAGGGACTGCATTAGCATTGCGTGCATTAGCATTCCTTGGTTAAGCTCTACGAGGAGGCATGATCTAAAACACATAACGTCGAATTAGAAACGAGAAGTTGGATCATACCTTACGCACAATAAGAGTAGCAAAGAAAGTGATGTTATCCTAAAACATTTCGTAGTCTCCCTCTCATTAGATGTGGTGCACTTTATACCCATGAAAGAGACTCTACTTAGTGCGGCTTTTCAGATTTCCTAGGACTCTTAAACCTAATGCTCTGATACCAAGTTTGTCACTCCCCAAAGATACCCCTAAGGCGTAAACATGGGACCTAGGATCACGAGTGACCCCAAGTTAACCCTGAGCTGGCATATCATAAGCATACTTAAAATAAATACTATGTGGAAGCATAAGACATGAGATAAACTGAAATGATAAGGAATACTCATTCTAAGTCTGAATATATATAACTAAATTTAATGACAACTAAAAGATCAAACTCAAACTAAAACTGAATCTAAACTATGTCTGAATAAAAGCCTCTACTGACTAGAGATTCTATTACATGTCCCCAGCTAACTCTAGCAAAACTGAAGCTAAAAGGCTGAAAATTGAAAGATAACATGTCACTCATCCTCGAAGAATGAGGACTCACCACTGATGCTAATGAACTGGAGATTGGGAACCAATCTACGCGTGATCTAAATGCTGAGGACCTGAACCTACATCACGAGAAGATGTAGCGTAGAGTATGCGTCAGTACTTGAAAGGTACTGAGCATGCAGGATAGAATAAAGTTGAATAAAACATATAACTGTACAGAGTGATAAAGCGATGCTATAATTTGAACATGATAAATATGCTAAACATGCTAAATATGAACTAACTGAATGTAGTCACCAAGTTTATAATATACTGAAACTGAAGACTGAACTGTAACTGATAACCTGGTCAATACACTAGAGTCTGTTTGTGGGAGCTACTTATAACCGACATAAAACCACATGAGCTAAATGTGGAGTCCGATGTATACGCCCCATCGAGAGGACCCAATATATCTTGCCAAGGGTATAGAGGCATCACTAGCTTGATCACTAAGTATAATGCCCACATAGGGAACTTACCTATGGGGGCATCTAGTTCTGGGACTATGAGGGTGACTGACCCTAGTCCAACTCTATATTAAGCCTACTCCTAATAGAATGTATAAAATACAATATAACTAAAATAAACTGGATAGCTCAAGATTCTGACATGCTAACTAAAATGCAACATTGTAATACTAATAATGAGACATTCAATATTTGAGGCATGTATATCTGTTTAAACTGGCCTAGCAAGTGTAATTCATGAACAAAACGAATCTACACAACTAGGGTTTTGAATTTCATGCAAGAAACTAAGTTGAATTGTTACGAAACTATGATAATCTGATTTGGAGTATTCTAACAGCTAAATCACAAAAATTTCTAACATTCAAGAAACTAGGTCTAGATAATATCAAGGGAATCAAGATTCTGACAGAAATCTAGGGACCTAATGGGTTAAAGGAACCCACTAGTGAAATTCCACATACCTGGTGACGAATTCTACGGAGAAATCTTTCGATTTTGGGGCTGAAACTAATGAAAACTTGTTACATTCTTGGACTAGGGCTGCTCAACTCTTTCTCTTTTTTTTCGTTCAACTTGGATGAATTTTGGAGAATAAGTTGACTTGGGTAAGTTCTAATTAAGTTTCTAGGCTAAAACTTACCAAAACGACGTAGTTTAAGGGTCTAACGCATAGGGAAAAGACCAAAAGACCCTGACTTAAAAGTTGTCGGGGGTCACCGACGGACCATGGGTGGACCGACAGTCCGTTCTGGTCGGCCGTCGAATGATGTCTTGGAGCCAGATTCTGAGGGTCTGAACACGGCCCGAGACCACGGAATGTGGCCTGACCTGCGGTCCATAGTTCCTTGCGTGAGCTGACCCTTAGCGAGATTTTCTGGACCTTTTCTGTGAGGGCTGCAGGTGGTGAACCACGGACCACCAGGACGGACCATTGATCACCCTACAGTCCATGAGTGGTGCCCGTCGATGGCACCTGCAACTTCTGAAATCTGTATATTTGGTAGTTCTAGCATATGGGGTGTTACACTGGTAGTTTTGGAGTTTGAATTTCTTTACAAGTACTAGTCAGATAGATCTAAGCTTTTCATGATTTTTTTCCTCTCTTTACCTAACTATTTATTTTATTTTTCTATTTCAAGGATGCAAACTCTAGTAAATCGTGGTCATAAAAGAGAAGATCAATCATCTTAGATTTGGCCAAATTTAAAATGAAATAATTGTTATATTTGTGATAGCCCTAGAGGTTGTATTTGCATTAATAAATTCTTTAGAAAAATAAATTATTTAGGATGAAACTATTTATCACATAAAGAATTGAGTCATCTTAAGAGATGCATGACCACAACCGTCATTGATCTTCTTACATAGTGCATAAGATTGATGAACATTCACCCTTTTGTTTTATATTTTGGGTATTCTATCACTTAGATTATGTTCTTAAAATATTACTTAATACATACATACAAATTAGTAGCAAGCGAGCAATTTTCATCTCTTTTAGAAAATATTCTCCATTATTTCACACAAATTTTTGTTTTACTAAATATCTAACTAATTTTTTCATATTTTCTTCTAGAATATGGATAAGCAACGTAAAGTTGATAATGATAAGGATGCAATATTAATAGAAGTTCCAATATCTTTTTATCATACATGATGAATCAACAACCGTTTTTTTAGAGGTAAGCTTTTTAAAAGTTTCTCCAATTATAAAGTTTTTAGTTTATTTTCTTTCAAGTCATGTACAAAAATATTTTGATGGATTCATGAACAATTTTTTAATGTTAATTGTGTGATGAAATAAAGAACAATATTATTCTCTTTAGCTAAAACATATGGCTTGTACACAACAATAACCTTTGAATATGTCATACATCTAACAATAAGTTAATATATACTCTTTCCATTCCAATTCATGTGATGTAGTTTCACTAGACACAAATATGGAAAGGCTTTGATATGTATGCTCCAAAATCATCCTTAAAAATATGAAGTTTTAAATATAAGAGTACACCTTTATGAATATTTTTTCAAATAAGTGAAACCCAACATGGTAAAAAGGTAAATAGTCTCATTAAACATTTGCAAAATAAGGACATATGTCATCTTTTTGAAACTGATTAAAAAAAAGTGTGCCATATAAATTGTAACACATGGAGTATATGATTAATAATATTTTTAATAATACTTTTATAGGTTATCCAATAAGTCTAAATTATATTCTCCAATTGTGCTTTTTTTTAGTTAAGTCCTATATTCATGTAAAAAATAATAGGTCTTTCAAGATAACTTTCGTCCATATAACACTATTTATTGTTGTGAAAATATCGTGAATTAACTAGCACACAATTACAAACAAAGAAAATAGAGAAGAAAAAATAATACAAGCATTTAACGAGGTTCGGCTAGGCCTAATCCTCTAAGCAAAAAAGCAGAGAGAGTTTTCCACTATTAAAGAAAAGAAAAAGTGTTTTCTTTACAATCCTCTCAAACCTTTAGGACTAGATTGTGTCGTGTACCATGCTTTATAATCCCCATCTATATCCCTATATATAAATTTCAGTAGTCCCAAACCTATAAGGAAAAAGTTCTCCCAATCCTAGAAGGACAATGTATTTCTTTTCCAAATCTATTAGGACAAAAGGACTTCTAAACCAATAGTGATTATGAGTTTCCTAAAATATACAAGGGAAAAATTCAAAACATAATAAACAATTATTATAGAATTAATGGTTATGACGCATGAAGAAATTTTTTATTTTTGAGAAAAAAAATTCAAGTATTAAAAATATATAAATATTTGTTTTTTGAAATCCAAACCATACATGACTTAGAAAATTACAATGGTATCACCTAGGTACACTAACTGTAAGGTTATGAAAGAAATCAAACATCTACCCTTGATTAAACTCACCACATACGGAAGTCTTTTGAACCCTTTATACCCATATCAAAAATATTAGATTAATAAACAACCATGTGAGATGAAATCATAATATGAAATTAAGTTCAAGCTTTGTTTGTTCATGCAATTTGAATTTTTAAATTGTATTTTTGTCTCATAAACATAAAACCCCCCATAAGTTATGAAAACTACCAAAAGTACCCCAATTCTTTCTTTTTATAGTCATACCAAATATGCAAAAGTTCATGACAAAAGAAAATACACCATAAAAAAGTTATTCTAAAAAAAATATAATATTTATAGATAACACTTTAATTTTTTTTCAATGAAAAGGTAACATTAATCATGAGTTGTAGTGTAATACTCTTAAATAAAATTGAACATGGTCAATAGAATTAGTAACTTATCATCATGTTCACATTTTGTAAATATTTCGTTAGCCTTTTGGTATTCTTGCAAAAAATTACGTAATTATATCATTGTTTTTTCTATATATAATATAAACTGGTGTGTCAATATTTGTATTTGAAAAATGTGAAATCATGATATGAAATTCTCAAGTCAAGATTTTAGGAGAATTTGAGATTTCATCTCATAATTTAAAATCACGAGATGAAATCACTTATCCAAATGCTAATTTTCATCTAATGATTTAAAATTACAAGAGAAAACTACATGTCCAAACGCCCACTAACTAAACATGGTAATTTTGATGAAAATTGAACAAACTTTGAATTAACATAGAGCACTTGACTTACTATCATTACTCCTCTCAAACTATGTTATAGATAAATATATTAAATTATAAATTAATTTGTGTGACCATTGAAACTATAATTTCTTTACAAGAATAGAAAGTAAAAATTTATTTTTATGTGAAGATGCTAGGCAAGTTACTAAGAAGTTTGAGTTTCTCAAGAAAATCATTGCACTTGTTATTGACAGG
This sequence comes from Solanum verrucosum, assembly GCF_900185275.1. NCBI lineage: Eukaryota > Viridiplantae > Streptophyta > Magnoliopsida > Solanales > Solanaceae > Solanum > Solanum verrucosum. The sequence continues at coordinate 2,733,334 of NW_026020177.1, forward strand.
GCCGGCTCTTGCCTATTAAATTTAAGGCATTGGCCTTATTGGGGGCCTCAAATTTCTACAAATAAAAAATTATGTATCTTAACCCCATTAAAATAGAAGAATTCAAGAAAATACTGTTTTGGATTCTTACATTCTCTTCGCTAACACTCACATTATTTATCATTTTTAACTCATTTTGCACTCTATTTCTTTAAATCTTTGATAGTTAGAGTAATACTCTCTCAAAAATATGAATCAATAGTCAAAAAGTGTTGAACAAAGTGAATTACAATTTTTTTTTTTTATTTCTTCATAAAATTTTCATATTAAATTAGGTATACCAAGTTATCAACTTTTTGAATAAGATTCTATGATTCTAACTCTTTTCTTTAAAGTTTATCAAATTATTACTTATAGAATTATGTTAACAATTCATATAATAATTGTCTCAATAAAAGGATGTTTTTCAATGTTGAATTGATAAAATCTTACCTAACAATAATAATTAAAAAAAGTATTTGAAAAAATCATTTATATAAAAGATATTAAGTAGTAATTTACATCTAAAAATATAGAAAAATAAATAAATACAAATAAAGTTTATTTAGATTTTAGGCCTTTAATTAAAATTTCGCTTTAGGACTCGAATTATGTTGAGCCGTCCCTGGTTATTGAAATCATAAGACTTATGGAAAAACATCTATTTCTTTATCTTTTGTGATATTCTATAACTTTTATTAAGTTTTAAAAGATTAATAACATGTACAAATTACTAGCAAACTAACAATTTCATCTTTATTTCTTTAAATGATATATTTTTTATTATTTCCTTCAATATCACTTCACACAATTTTTAATGTTACATAATATATAACTAAATGTTTCATATTTTATACTAGAAAATGGATAAGCACCACCAAGTTGATCATAGAGATGCAATAATGACAGTTCTCATATCTTCTATTGCACCACAAGTTGGTGTCTCATTGGTAAGCTTTGAAAAAATCCTCTATTGTTTAACATACTTATTATAAAGTGTTTAGTTTTTTTTTCTATTAAGACATGTACACAAATCTTTTGATCTATTCGGTAATAACTTTTTTATTTCATATTTTCTACTAAAAAAATGGATAACCACCACAAAGTTGATCGTATAGATGCAATAATGGTAGTTTCCATATCTTCTATTGCACCACAAGTCGGTGTCTTATTGGTATGCTTTGAAAAATTCCTCTATTGTTTAACATACTTATTATAAGGTACTTAGTTTTGTTTTCTTTGATCTATTCGGTAATAACTTTTTAAATATTAGTTATCTTATTGAAGAAAGATAAAAAAAATTCTAGAGCTAAACATCTAAGTCGCATAACAACAACAACAACATTTAACTATATCTCAATTCAAAAAAAAAAAAATGGCTATGTGAATCCTCATGTCTCTATTTAAACTAAATTGATCACGCTATAGTGACATAAATAATAATAAAAGTAAAATAGTAATTTTAATACATATAGATAATCAGTGGCAGATCCAGGAATTTACGGCTATGGGTGCTCACTATTTTTAACATAAACTTATATCAAGAGCGTAATTGCGAGCTAAAATTCATCAACGTAGACGTTACTTTTTTTCAATTCAATGCAATAGACAATAGGAATATTTGAATTGGTTAAAAAAAGGAGGTACCTTCACATACCATTGTAATTATCAAAAAGGCAAACCAACGGGAAGGAGGACTTTTTCGCTTTTGAATTGGAGAACTGAAATAAAGGCGCTAGAACAAATTGTTTTTTCCGTCCTTTTCATTTTTCCTAATTTGACTGATGAGAAAGAAAAAGTTAATAGACATGGAAGATCATGACCGTTTATATTTTTTGGAGAATAAGTTACATAATAGACATGAGCAGTGACCGATTCAAAATTTTAAAACTGTGATTACTTTTTAAGCTATCAATCATAAAATATAAATGTATAAATTTAACACTTGTCTTAAGAAAGATCATTATATTTAAATAAGATAGCGAAAAAAATCAATAAGAAAAGAATAAAAATTATCTTGAAAAAAGGAATTTTGTTTAAGAAAAATTAGAAATAGGACAATTTGTGAAAAGGTAGAAAGAAAAGAGCAGATTTTAAAATAAGAAGAATGACACTAGAGGGAATTGAACCTGGGCATTTAAGCAATATATGACCATCAGTACCTACTAACAATCAGTGCACCAACTAAGCCATTTATTTATTGGGTGCTCGCCTTTTATTTTATATGATACTGCCTTGATTTTGATATAAGTATATATAGTTCGATACGAGCTTAATGGGTGCTCGTGCACCCGGACATCCCCATGTGGGTCCGCCCCTGCAAATAATAGTAATAGCAGTAGTAGTATTAGAAGTTGTCTAACAAGTTTAACGTCTCATTTCATTTTTATGATTATATATAAGACGTCAAAATCTAAATGTGTATTTGAATGATAAGATGTGCATGAATCTTTGAATAAACATCTTTGTTTTAAGATGATGTATTAAGATTTGAATACTAAAATATAAGACTGCTTACTATTGTACATCTCTCAATTTAACAATTTCCTTAGAAAGAGAAGCTTTTAAAATTAGTTTTCACCAAAAATATAGATAGAATAAAATTTTGATTTAGGATGAAACTTTTCATCTCACACCAAATTATTTAGTGAATCTTCATAACCACAACCATCATTGATCTTGTTACAAAATGCATAAGATTGATGATCAAATATTTTTTTGGGCATTCTAGCACTTTGATTAAGTTCTTAAACTATAATATATATATATATATATATATATATATATATATATATATATATATATGTATGTGTAAATTACTAGCAAGCGAGCAATTTTGATCTTTTTCTTGAAAGCCTTTTCTATTACTCCACACAATTTTTCATTTTACAAAATATCTAATTATTTTTTTTATACTTTCGACTAGAATATGCATAAGTAGTACCGAGTTGATGGTGATGAGGATGCAACATTAATGGACGTTTCTATATCTTTAATTGCACTGAAAAAAGTAAACGCTGATGTTTTGCAAGTTCGCTTTGGAAAAATTACTCCAATTATAAGTTGTTTGTTTTTGTTCCTTTTAATACATTTACAAAAATCTTTTGATGAATTCCTAAAAAAAAATTTAATGTTAATTGTGTTTTGAAAACAAGATAAATGTTCTTCTCTAAAGTAAAAAGATATGATATGTATCACAACAACATTTAAATATGTCATATTAATAATTAAAAGAATATATATAAAAACACAATAATAAACCTAGTGTAATCCTACAAAATGGGGTATGCGGAGAATAAAGTGTACACAGACCTAATCATTACCTTTTAGGTAGAGTTGTTGTTTCTGATAAACCCTTTAGCTCAAGAAAAAAACAGTCCAAGGAAGTATGTGTGTGTATAAGCTAATTCTAGAGTTTCATTCAAAATTAACTGTACAAATACGTCGGAAACAGTTAGACCTAGACTTCTAGATAGAAGTAGAAGAAACATACGTCATCGTATTGTGTTGGCCAGGTCATGATCTTTTAGAATATAAAATATGATGCTCAAATATCTTGTGTGCCACTTGATGACAAAATGTTAATGCTCCCCACTTTGTCTAGATAATTACCTTTTGAGAATATATATTGGATAAATGTAAATTTCGTAAATATTGGTTTGGTGGCAGAATGAGATTATACCAAAATATATGCATTACATGCATACAGATACATTTGAATAGAGAAGGCAAAATTGGATCATCAATAATACTTCTCCTCCAAGTGGCTTAATAATAAGATTATATAAGTTTCCTTTTGAATAATCTGCATGTTTTCCTGCCAACAAAATCGATTATGTATATTTTCATTGTGAAAAAAACAAGCATTTAATTATTATTGATAAACAGGTCTACCATCATTTGGAGACAAACAAAAAATTTTGATCTTTGATAGAAGTGTAAAAATTTGTTGTATATGGGGAAGTTCCTGAAACAACAAAGAAATCAAGAGAAAATGAAGAAACATCGCAGGTTAGCTCAAAAACAAATATCTTAGAATACATAATGCGATTGACTCTTTTATACATTATCATTAAAATGATTTAATTTGCAGGTGACACCGAGACGTAAATCACATGTGCGCGGTAAAAAGTTGATCAAAAATTATGTAGTTGGAACATGTACTAAATCTTATAATGGGGTATACATTAAAAATTGGAGAGAAGCTAACTACTTATCTGAACGTGACATTCCTTCCAGCAATATTGGTAAGCTAGTTCCTATATATACATATTGTTGTTGTTGTTTTCACGTTCATTATCTTTGTCTTAGTTGATTTTTATAATTTTTTTATGGCCAAAAAAAAAGAGAAAAAGAGAAAACGAAGATTTATATGGGCATCAACAGGTGAACTTGGGAGATGATGCAACACGTGTCAACTCAGGAGATGCTACATTGAGTATTCCAATACAATTTTTTTTCATCTTTGAGATTTTGAGCTCATACCCGAAGCACACAATGAAAATCTTTCTTAAAAAAAATGTTATTGTATTAATTAGTTATTCAACTGAATATTTATAAAAGTTATCTTTCTTAGGTTATTTAAGAAATTATTAATAAATTATTCATTTTCTTTCTAAAATAGTTATTGATACTTTGCGGTCTCAATTTGATTTCTCACAATTTGGTATCATGAATTTATGATCAGTATTTTATTTTATAAAATTAAAGTAATAATATATTTTTTTATAGAATATATGATAATTAACAAGTGAAAGATAAATAGTATGAGCAAATTAAACTGCTTTAAATGAAAATTACATTAGAATGTGTTTGCTTAAAATACAATATAAATTTTGAGGGTGAGAATGAGGAAAATAATAGCCATCGAAAAGCTATTGATATTATGTTTTTTTAACGTGATAGATTGATTTTGGAAGAAAATAAATAGTTGAATCACTCCTAAAACAGTCATAAAAATTGAAAGAAAAATGCTTCAATAAGTAAGGAGAACTAATGTATAACATTTAATATTATCATATGGGAGGATCAGATACTTTGTTCCATTTGTTTTTCTTCGCGTAAGATTTACCAAGAAAAGATAAAGTATAATTACTTTCAGTTATGTGCATTCCTAATGAGAGTTTTGTTATGACAGCCAGTTTAATAAAAATGCCATAGTTTTTTTAATAAAAAAAACAAATTAATATCACTAGACAAAGCGTCTAGCGACCTTTTATAAATAATAAAATAAAATCTTCAACGTGAATAAGTATAAGCAAGGGGGGTTAGGTCTTACCTTACCAATCCTAATGAAGTAACAAACCTCTACTAATTAACAAACATGGAGAAAAAAAGAACTAGAGAAAACTAAGTATTCTATATGATCATCACAGAGTTTATTATACACTCTATGATGATATGACTAATGAGGATACTTAAATAATGCAAAAATATAAACGTTAAGAAGAAGATTGAGTTATCAATATCAAACTTCTTTTCATATATGTATGAACTAAAAAAAATAGTTTGTCCTAGAGTAACCTGAAGTATTTTCCTCTTCGTCTTCTTCTTCAAAAATATGTCTAAAAACACTTGATCGTTCATCACTTCTTCTTGGATTTATTGGATCTTGTCGAAGTTGTTGAGACTATCATATGATTATGCTTTGTCAGTCGCTTAGGTAGGTATCTTGGAATAAATTCCTTAGTCACCTTACTATCCCAAGTATGTTACCTTCCATGTGTCTTTTTTATTTTTATTTTTTTGCTTTTGTTGCTTCCACTTCTTTGTTGCCTAGGTGAAAGATCATCATCCCTAATCACTTTATCAAAACATATATCTAACGTATTATCTTCTTCATCCTCAAAGAATTTCTTTCCCAAATCAATACATTGGCTAATTCCCGATGCTAAGGCTCCTGACTCATTTTTCTTTGTGATCACACTTTTAGGCACAAATATTGAAGTTTCTGGGGTTAATTTGTTATTCAGAGAAGGAGGTGAAACTTGTTCTTCTTCATCAACCTGTTAGGGCATATACTATTAATCATGTGTTTAAAAATAGTATTCTAATAATTTTCAAGATTAAATATCTTAGTGGGAGATTGTTAGGGTATATACTATTAATCATGCATTTAGATATAGTACATTATAACAATCGTGATGGTTAAAAGTCTAAGTGGGAGATTGTTGAGATATATACTATTAACCACGTGTTTAGATATAGTATTTATTATAGAATAATTATTTATTTATTTTAATAGATCATATATTCGTTTATGGTGCTTGTTTACTTATATAGTAGATGATTTAGTGTATAGAGTTTAATTTTATACACAGAGGATTAAATCATCGGTTCTTATAAGTATAAAGTTTTTTTTTGTTCACAATTTAAGATGAAAATTGGACATGCCATCGGTACGATTGTAACACAAGATTATATGTAGTTTATCTTGATTATGGAAATGGTATAGTTCCAACTTCTTGTGCTAGTGCATTTTGTATGTATCGAATGAGACCGAGTAGAGATAGTTGTTTTAGACTGACTGACAAATGCAATTATCTAAACTATTAAATGTACTTATATTGTTAATCCTGATATAACTATTATGATCTATATATGTTAATCATCGTTTTGATTTATTAAAAGGTGAGATTCTAAGATGGGTCAATATTCTTGGTAGATTGGATGATGATAATATATATTGGTGAAATAATAAGTTAGTTGATGGAATCCATGTCTTGATATAGAGATTGATGATATGCCTTTTTGAGAAGCTTAAAAGTTTTCATTGTGTCAAACCTTGCAAGTGGATTTAAGAATCCGACACATGAAATAAGTTAAGCAATGCTCTAAAGGAAATTGATCATTGAATTAAGTTCGTCAGTAATTTAATTTATTGATTAGTATCTGTAATCTTAACATGAGAAATTACATATGTGTCTAATGGGAAATTCTGAAATATAAATAGAGGAGTACAATTACGAATTTCTAGTGGAATGATTTGTAATTTATTATGGTAAAAATAATTCAAATTAATTATTTGGAATTATTTTCATAATAGGAAGCCTCGGTAATTAATTATGTGGTCCCTACCGTGCCCATAGTTATCTAAAACTCAGAATTTATTGTAAAGGGAAAAAGGAGAAGTATGTGTCTTTCTCTATTCTAAGGAAAGGGAGAAGTATGTATCTTTCTATGTTCTAAGGCAAGGGAGAAGTATATCACTTTTTCTATTCTAAGGAAAGGAAGAAGGCCATGACTTTTTCTTTTCTAAGGAAAGGGAGATGTACATGTCTTTCTATTCTAAGGAAAGACATGGTATTCCTTTTCCTTGGACTAAGAAGAAATCTCTATAAATAGGGATTCTTCTAACCCTTGAAAAAAATATAATTTTTTCCATAAAATACTTGTCCACCCAAGTATTGAGAGGGTTCGGAAGTGAACTTGGGATCACTATAGAAGACCGTAGAACTGTGGTCTAGTTTGTGGACTAGCTTATGAATTTGCTTGAAGTTTCTAGTGTCGACTAGCTTGTAGATTCACTTGAAGGTATCGGCTCACGCTTCAAGAGGTAATTCTGAAATTAAATTCAGAAAGTTTATATGCCCTAACATGATTGTACTTGTTCTAGTATAAACAATGTGTTGTCTATTATTCATGTAAGTTGTATGATTATGGTATGCTTCCGTTGTGCATATAGTTTTTCAACAATTGGTATCAAAGCCAGACTTACATCTTTATAGATAACATAAAATATATGTATGTGCAATTGTCTGTATGATTCATGGTTGGTAAATATATTTTTATCGCGAAAAAAGATGAATCAGATGAAACTTTAATGTTTTTGATTCGTTGACTAAAGTACATACGCTCTTAAATTTTGAGATGATCAAGAGGGCAAAATGTGTTGGCGACAATTTTCACTTTCACGTGGGAATGGACAGCAATAGTAAACATTTGTCCTAATGATTATTTGAAGTCCTTTATTTTTTAAATTAATGGAACCCAAATTGAAAACTTTTCATCAGTTAAAAGAAAAGTTAAAGTTCAATGGATTTGTTTTATTTAATAAATGAAAGTACGAACTTCTGCACATGTAATTGATTTTTTTTTGGCGGCTAGTTGCAATTTTTTTTGGGTTGTTTCTTATTAATCCATCAAATTTGCAAAGCTTGATAAGAAAGGGAATCATAGAGGTTGTTGATGAACAAATTATCATTGAACTGATTGTGAATTTTGTTTTTCAACTTAATAAATTTTGTTCTTGACTAATGTTGGCTCCAAACCTTGTTAAGTGGTGGTGGTAGTCACTCTTCAGATCAATTGAATTTTATTTTTTTTTGTTCAATAATTATTTGAGCATGCTATTCATTACATATATATCAATTTGTATAAATTAAGAATTTTTTGGTTAATAAATAGTTATCACTTAAGCGATTTATTTATTTGAAATCGTTGAAAATTCTTTAGACTTTATACATGTGATAATATATTTTGTGATAGATGAATTGAGAATTATGATTAATAAATAGGATTCACTAAAATGATCTATGTATTTGAGTCATTAGAACATCCTCAATTCATCAAGTATCAATTATTCTAAGTGAATATTAGTGGTAAATATATATTTACGTAAATGTTGATTTACCTTAAAATACTAGTAATGCTTATATAATTCATGAGAAGAGATATCAAGGTTTTCAATCAAAAGAGAGAAAAATAATATATTGGATTCTCAAGTGTATTAATTTAGAGAATAATTTATTATAAGAAGGTATTGAGTGCCTCAGCCAAAGGAATGATACAACATATGTTTCATGCTCATGAGATAATTATAAAAAGAGAATGAAAATCTGAATCATGTTATTTTAATTTTTAACTATGGTCTAAAATGATTGTTTTACAAATTTGGTCATATTTTAGGTGGTCATGAATTTTCTGATCTCTGATTGACTTGAAATTTGATGGTTCCATCGAAAATTATTTAGATGGGTTTTAGACTTTTAGGTAGTTTGTCAGATTAAAATTTGATCTGAATATGATAAAGTCATATTGTTTTAATTCCTAAAGATACTTAAACCACTTGAATTTGAATTTGGTCATAGCTTTGGAAATATTTTTTATAGACTCCAATTGACCTGAAATTTGGTAAGTTCATTGGTGATGGACTAGTAAGAAATACACATTGCTATGTGGTTATAGTTTTGAGGCCCTTAAAATGGTTTTTAAGTCACTCTTTGGAATTAAAATGTGATAATATAATCCTTTATATCAGTTTTATTTATGTTAAATGTGTTACATGATTACACATGATGAGTTAACATGAATTGATATACGATAAGGATATGGATCTGATTATTTTTCTTAAATCGTTTCAATATGAATTTGATCATAACTTTGGAGATTGATATTATTTTTAAACTCTAATTGATCTGAAATTCAGTAGGTTCATCAGAAACAATCAAATTAAAAATATTCATAGTTATGAAGTGATTTGGCAATTTGAGGTCGTTTAGATGAAGTTATTTTTTTTATATATATTTTGTATCTTGAAAATTAATTTAAATGAAAATTACTCGACTATGATACAGAGGTGATAGAGTTTGTTCTCTATGGTCTTCATGACTAAATTTTAGTGAAGTATTAAGTTCATGTGTTGGCTTAGACCTTCCTCCATAACGGATGAAATTAATACAAGTCATTAAAATTTAATCTCTAATTTTGATTATCTGTATTGACTCTCCTAAACTGAGTAATATTTGATTGGATCAATGGATTTACGGATAATGATATTCACTTGACTTAAAATAACATATACTCTCCATCTGAGTTAGCTTTTGTTCTAAATTTGTTGAAGTGAATATCTGACACCACATATGTATGTTGCACGAGTAGTCATTTTTTCATCAAAATTTATTGTTCAAGATGCATTGATATCTATGAGGTGTGTTTTTGAATTTTAATATTCAATGTATACATAAACATGCTTTTCTTTTGGAATTTAGAATTTCGTTCTTTATTCTTAATTCATTTATCTATTTCACAAAATGATGATATATGATAAGGAATTACTGAGTGGGAAAATCTTAAGTTCTACTTTGGCCAAACAACGTTTTCAACCAAATTGATCATAGTTTTGGAATTAGAAAAAAAAAAGAACTCTGATTGATCTGGAATTTGGTAGATTCATAAGAACGACCTAGTAAGAAACTAATTTTTTTTGGATCGTTATATGAGTTTTTGGTCATATTTGATTAAATAGTTGTGAAGTATTAATTTTATGAGTTGGCTTAGACCTTCCTCTCTATCGGATGAAATTGACATAAGTCACTATGTATTTAATCGTCTAGTTTTGATAATCTGTATTAACTCTCCTAAACTGAGTAATATTGGATTGGATCAATGTAACTAGAGGATTTTCACTTGACTTAAACTAACAGTAGACTCTCCATCAGAGTTAGGTCTGTAAAAGTTTATGGAATGAATAATCGATCATTGTACATGTGTATTGCATGAGTAGTTCCCCAATCCCATCGATTGGCTATTCAAGATGCATGGATATATATGTATAAATGAGCCCTAAATTTTGTTATTTAGGATTATTCGAAATATTATGATCTATTTAAAGTATTATATCTCATATTCTCAATAGACTTTACACACCCACTTAGTACTACTTAAGCTTTTCTTTTGGTAGAGATAAAAATATTAATTCAAAGAATGCATTGTACATGTACCTTATGTTAGAAGGAATTATTTTCAGTTTCTAACTAGATAAGAGATGAGTATTTAATATTTTTGGTTGTAACTCTCCTATCATTGAGTTTGATGAATATTTTATTTCTTGTGGTATATTGATGTGCGATTCTTTTATTAGTATTATTTTTCATGAATTGAATTATATTAATCCGTCTCATAAGAAAAAGTATCTTTTAAATTGAATGAAACTTATATGTACATTAGTGTCTAAGTCATTTATTCTGAATAGAATTTCGAGGTTGGTTAATGGATGAACATAACGGTTCATTGAAAGTGAAGTCACTACCAACATATGAGTCTTGTTTAGAAGGAAAAATGACTAAGAGACCTTTCCTCTTAGAAAAGGAAAAAGAGGTAGTGATAAGTTATAATTAATCTATTCTGATTTGTGTAATAAATGAGCATTTGGGCAAGCGGTGAATTTGAGTATTCTGAGTTTTCAAGAAGGTTACTCATGATATGGATATATTTTTTGATATTTTGTAAGTCTAAATGTCTTGATAAACTCAAGAACATGAAAGTGTGACTATTGTGACTATTGTAGTAATACTTAGTCGTAGTGGGAGAATCATAACAAAAATTGATTGATTTTGTATATTTAAGAGGACTTTCATGATAAACCTCTGAATATCTAATACAAAAACGATAAGTTACGACTCAGCATTACTATACGAAGTTGCATAAGAAAATAACTTTGTAAGATCCTTTTGATAAGAAATATAAAAGGAGTATTTGTGAAAGTTGTAAATGCATTGTTAACAGTCTAAGTGGGAGATTGTTAGTGCATATACTATTAATCATGTGTTTAAAAATAGTATTCTAATAATTTTCAAGATTAAATATCTTAGTGGGAGATTGTTAGGGTATATACTATTAACCATGCATTTAGATATAGTACATTATAACAATCGTGATGGTTAAAAGTCTAAGTGGGAGATTGTTGAGATATATACTATTAACCACGTGTTTAGATATAGTATTTATTATAGAATAATTATTTATTTATTTTAATAGATCATATATTCATTTATGGTGCTTGTTTACTTATATAGTAGATGATTTAGTGTATAGAGTTTAATTTTATACACAGAGGATTAAATCATCAGTTCTTATAAGTATAAAGTTTTTTTTTTGTTCACAATCTAAGATGGAAATTGGACATGCCATCGGTACGATTGTAGCACAAGATTATATGTAGTTTATCTTGATTATGGAAATGGTATAGTTCCAACTTCTTGTGCTAGTGCATTTTGTATGTATTGAACGGGACCGAGTAGAGATAATTGCTTTAGACTGACTGACAAAAGCAATTATCTAAACTATTAAATGTACTTATATTCTTAATTCTGATATAACTATTATGATCTGTATATGTTAATCATCGTTTTGATTTATTAAAAGGTGAGATTCTAAGATGGGTCAATATTCTTGGTAGATTGGATGATGATAATATATATTGGTGAAATAATAAGTTAGTTGATGGAATCCATGTCTTGATATAGAGATTGATGATATGCCTTTTTGAGAAGCTTAAAAGTTTTCATCGTGTCAAACCTTGCAAGTGGATTTAAGAATCTGACACATGAAATAAGTTAAGCAATGCTCTAAAGGAAATTGATCATTGAATTAAGTTCATCAGTAATTTAATTTATTGATTAGTATCTGTAATCTTAACATGGGGAATTACATATGTGTCTAATGGGAAATTCCGAAATATAAATAGAGGAGTGCAATTACGAATTTCTAGTGGAATGATTTGTAATTTATTATGGTAAAAATAATTCAAATTAATTATTTGGAATTATTTTCATAATAGGAAGCCTCGGTAATTAATTATGTGGTCCCTACCGTGCCCATATTTATCTAGAACTCAGAATTTATTGTAAAGGGAAAAAGGAGAAGTATGTGTCTTTCTCTATTCTAAGGAAAGGGAGAAGTATGTATCTTCTATGTTCTAAGGCAAGGGAGAAGTATATCACTTTTTCTATTCTAAGGAAAGGAAGAAGGCCATGACTTTTTCTTTTCTAAGGAAAGGGAGATGTACATGTCTTTCTATTCTAAGGAAAGACATGGTATTCCTTTTCCTTGGACTAAGAAGAAATCTCTATAAATAGAAATTCTTCTAACTCTTGAAAAAAAATATAATTTTTTCCATAAAATACTTATCCATCCAAGTATTGAGAGGGTTCGGAAGTGAACTTGGGATCACTATAGAAGACCGTAGAACTGTGGTCTAGTTTGTGGACTAGCTTATGAATTTGCTTGAAGTTTCTAGTGTCGACTAGCTTGTAGATTCACTTGAAGGTATTGGCTCACGCTTCAACAGGTAATTCTGAAATTAAATTCAGAAAGTTTATATGCGCTAACATGATTGTACTTGTTCTAATATAAACAATGTGTTGTCTATTATTCATGTAAGTTGTATGATTATGGTATGCTTCCGCTGTGCATATAGTTTTCCAACACAACCAAATCGGCCCACCTAGAAACAATCCCTTTCTTTTTTTCCTTAGTAATAATCAAATCATTTGTCGAATTAGCATAGTTGAATGCGCAACCTAAATATTTTTATAAGATTACACATCATACTTATCTAACTACACTAGTTTCTGGGAACGTGCATTGCACGTTAGCCTCCAATTATTAAAAAAATTCTGCATATTTAAAAAGTTTTAAAAAGAAAATATTACTCCCTCTGTCCAACAATACTTGTCCACGATTCACACTTCTTAAAACTATAAATAGAAGGGTAATTTTACTATATCACCAATTGAATATAACAAAACAATGTCTTCAAAAATATAATAAGAAAATAACTATAATTAATGATAAAGGTAAATTAGGAACTAAGTGTAAAATTATACATTGATTTCATAAAGTGGACAAGTATTGTTGGATATTCCAAAAATAGTATAGTGGACAACAATGATTGGACGGAGGGAGAAAAATTAAGATGTTGCAGATTTTGTTATTTTGAATTTATTCATTAAAAACACAATAAGTGGGACGCTATAATAGCCTCTGATAGTATGCAAGTGAATTCTTGCTGTAAATTTAATAAATGCATGTAAAAATATTTAACAAATTTACAAGAAAAATATGAAGAAACATATATTACTTTACTACTATATATAAGTGGCTAGGGAAGCAGCTGTTGGACGACATGGCTGCTTCCCTAGCCAGGGGCAATTTTGGTATATTAATTTTTACTATATGCTTAGACATATTGTACTTCACTGTAAAATGGTACTTTATCAAAATTTGACTTAAAAACCAGCTTGTATATTCCTTTTTGACATTTGCTTCAGCTTCTTCCTCTTTTTACGTGTCAACTTTCTTTACATCTTTCTTTTTATTCCGTATTTCTCCCAACCTTTTCAACCTCTAAACTTTTTCTTCACTTTCTTGATTTCATTGAAAATTTTACTAATTGCATTCCTAATATTTCATTAATAAATTATATTAATAGTGAAGAGTTTTTGGCTAAAATCATTTCTCAACTATGAGTCAAATTCAATATACATCTTTTTATTATCTAAGTGAGCAAAAAATATCCTTATACTATTCAAAAAATAACAAGAATCATCCTTCAGCCTATTTTTGTTAAGAAACTGATTGAATCAATAAAAAAATATTTTAATTTGATCATGTTTTGGCCACGACAAAAAGATCAAAGTTACCTAAAAAGAATAAGGATATGGATAGGAAATGAATCTTTCATTCTCAGAATTTAAATTTTGTGTGTTGTTAGTTTATAGAGTATGTTTTTTTTGCATCATCAAGCAAATTGACTTGCACCAATACATAAGTTTTGAAATATTTATACAGTATGTTCCGATGGTTAGAAAGATTATGGTAAAAAAAAATCATTTCAAAAACATTACGTCCAACTATTTAGAGATTTTCTTTAACAAATATTTAGGGCGTATATACTAAATATACAATGTTCACATTTTATACAATGTACAGAAATGCTGGAAATTTAGTGAAATTACGTAGGTGTTTAGTTATTAAAATTAAAAAAATAATTACTTTATTTGAAATTCTTGAAGTTGGAGTAGTATTTTTTGTTGGTGGCGTGAGTTTCTTAAAAAAAATAGACACAAGGATGAATCTTGCAACTTTTTGGATAGTTCAAGGATGTTTTTTGTTCACTTATATAATACAAGGATGTACTTTAGGTTTAGGTCATACTTCAGAGATGATTTTAGCCAAAAACTCTAATAGTGAACATAGTGAGTATTTGAAAATGTAATTTTTATTTTAAAGTAAAAATGATATTTAAAAATTAAAGTTGTATTTGGCCATAATTACGAGTCATAGTTGTTTTTATGTTTTCTGTTAGTTATTTGAACTTTAAAAGTGAAAATATTTTTTGGTGTTTCATCGGATTCTGGAAATTATAAAATTCAATTAAAGGAATTCTAAAATTTTCTAACAAACTGAAAAAGTGAAGTAAGACAAAAAAATTAAAATAAAAAAATAGTACAAATTACAATAATTAACAACTTAGTATATTTACAAGATATATAAAAATTTGATGGACTCTTCCGCCACATAAATTGCGACAAAGAAAGTAACATATATTATTTAAAAGTACTAAAAATTACTACAAATCATAGTAAATAATAACATAAAAATTTAAAATACATATAAAAAATTTAGTTCATTCTCGAAATGTTGGCAGTGCCACATAAATTGCAACAAAAAGAAGTAACATATCTTATTTGAAAATGACGTAAAAGGTACTACAAATCACAATAATTGACAATCGTAAAATACTGTAACGACCTGTTTTCGTCGTTATAGAAATGCCAACAGGGGGAATTTGGGACCGGAAAACTATTCCGTAGTATTTGGATTTTCCCAACCTAATCGAGATTTGGACGAAATCAGAGTCATTAAGGTGTAAGGAAATCTGGTAACAATTGGATGATTTATTTATGATTATGATTACATGGGTGGATAGATAACTCGTTAAGGAATCCATATGACTTTACGAAATTGAATTCGGGCGAGTAGAACTCCCGAATTCGACCATAGCGTAAAGGGTATTTTATGAGCGTCGTTGGTTAGAGGTGTGTTGTGAAATGGGGACTTTCGAATTCTTTAAATAGCTCACTGGTTCATGCAAGCCGCCTTGGCGGGGGTTTTGGCCGATCTGCCGGGGTCGCTCTGCCGAGGCCGCTGTGGCGGGTACGACACGACTTAAAGTCGTAAATAAACCCCTAAACGACCTTATTTTTCACTTTTCAATTTTTAGAGCTAAAGAGCGAACCCTAGGCGACTCCTAACAGTTTTCCACCATCTTGAGGCTAAAGGTAAGCCTTTCACTCCCCGAATCCATTTTTCGATCCGTAGAACATATTAGAATGGGTAATTATCGATGGGGGAGGGTTTTGATCTAGATTCTATGGTGGAAACAACCCTATTTTGGATACTTGGGATTATGGGTATGATCTAGGGTTGTTAGAATTGTTAGTAATCCGGGTAATTAGTGATTGTTTATTGATTCCCGTGTTATTATGATTGTTTGTAGACCAAGAACAAGCGGAACGAATCCGAAAAGGGAAGGATCAAGTTTCTTAGGGTTTCAAACTTGTTTCGAGGTAGGTGATTGTGATTCTATGATTGTGTGGTGTATGTTTGTTCTTACTTCATTATGATACTTGCATGTATGCAAATGTTGCATAATTGATCACACTTGTTGTAATGAGATAGATGAGTGATGGTTACCATGAAATCATGACTTAAATGTATGATCTTGAGGATATACTTGTGATTGTGATTGTGATTGTGATTGTGGTGTGTTGAATGGATCGGTTGCCACGTTCCAGCATAACTAACTTGGAGCAGTTGCCACGTTCCGGCATAATAATGGAATTGGTTTCCACGTTCTAGCATAATCATTGGATCGGGTACCACATGCCGGTATGCTAACTATTTGGGTTTGGATTCCATGAAAGGACCAATGACTTGTCATAATTGTGTATTTTGAGACATGTGAAGTTGTTCGTTATTCGTAAATGTTGATGATATTGTATATGTTCGATATATGCATGTGATTATATTGTTGTTTGACTTATGTATGTTGCACTTAGTGGGATAGCCGTGTGATCCTACCAATATACTATGGTTGTGTACTGATACTGTACTTGCTCTTATTTTTGTTGAGTATAGGGCATCTTTAAGCGGCTACTGACAGACCTTGCTTAAGAGATCAGTGATCATTCGAATTCAAGGGTGAGCCAATTCTTCCGGGCTGCCATGGGTTCTCTTTCGTCTATGTCTACCATTTCCGGACTTAGACTATGTTCTAGTTAGTTGATTAGTTCATTAGAATGGGGTTGCATCCCTTCTTGTTTAGACTTGTTGAACTTTAGATGTTTTGGTACATTGACTTTCAGGTTCTAGGCATTACTTCTGCAATGTTAGTTTATTATTGTTAGACTTTTGTTAGAATTTATGGGAACTCTATTTATTTCCTTAGTATTTAACTTGTTTCCGTAACTTAAATGCCTTACATGACAATGTTGCAGTTGTTATTGATCAAGAAGGAAATCCAAAAGGAACTCAAATTTTTGGTGTTTGGTTTAGTTGATTGGTTTGGGTTGTAGTAGTGGTTCTCCCACTGGAGAGTTACTGTAGGTGTCAATCACGATGGTCTGGGTAGTGACAAAGTTGGTATGAGAGCCTAGGTTCGTTGATCTCGATGTACCAAAATGAGTCTAGTAGAGTCTCGCGGAACGGTACGGGGACATCTTTACTTTTCTTCGAGAGGCTATAGGACTTTAGGAAATCTCTCTATTTTCTCTGTTCTCCTTTCGTGCCATAACTTGATTCCAATTGGTATCTGTCGATTGAAATTGGTATCTAACATCCTTCACTCTTCTGTCCGCAGATGGTTAACACTAGAATCAACAGCATTAGGCCTGTAGCTCCCGTCAATGCTCCAGCTGAGGAATCTGCAGTGAGAGATCGCGGTCGAGGTAGGGGTAGAGGAAGATCTAGGGGTAGAGGCCGTGAAAGAGTAGCGCCTGCTGGAAATGGAGCTCCTGTGAATGAGAACCCTCATGCGCATCATGAAGAGATTGAAGAGGAGAATGTTGATATTGAGAATGTTGAGGATGTGGGACAAGAGGAAGAGGTGCAGGCTGAGACTACCAATGTTCCCCCATAGACCCAGTGTTAGCTCAACAAATCATATCATTCTTGAAAGGGTTGGTTGGTCCTGGAGTGTTTCCTTCTGCTCAAGCAACTCAAGCTCCTACTAACCCTCATGTTGCTAGCTCTGCGCCCAAGGTGGGTGGGATTGGAGGTAATGACGCTTTCTTCCGTCCTTTGTTGGGTTCTGTTATGACTGGTAATGAGCATGAAATGTTGACTAAGTTTTTGAAGCTAAAGCCTCTTGTGTTTCTTGGTTTTGAGAATGAGGATGCTTATGAGTTCATCCTAGATTGCTATGAGAGGCTTCATAAGTTGGGAATTGTCCATCAGCATGAGGTTGAGTTTATGTCCTTTCAATTTCAAGGTGAGGCTAAGCAATGGTAGAGAGCTTATATGGAATGCCGATCTTCTACTTTACCTCCACTTACTTGGACTCAATTTCATGCTCTGTTTCTAGAGAAATATATGCCTAGGACTTTGAGGGATTACAAGAAGGATGAGTTCATGGCTTTGGAGCAACGTGGCATGTATGTGGCTGCTTATGAGGCCAAGTTTCATGCTTTGTCTAGATATGCTACTCAATTGGTGACTACTGAGGAAGAGAGAATCCAATTATTTATTAGGGGACTAAATTCTGAGTTGCAAGTATTATCTGTTCATATGACTTTTACAGGGAGGAGCTTTAAATAGGTAACACACTATGTTAAGAAAGTGGAGGGGGTGAGGCAAGACGATCAAGCTAAGGCATGGGCAAAAAGGGCCAAGAACTCGAGTAACTTTCAAGGTCCTTACTCCAAGGGGTTCGGAAGGCCAACGCTTGCAGCCAAGACAATTCAGTCTGATATGCCCGCCTCTACAGGTAATTACTCGGGAACTCCACCTTATAATTCAATTCAGGATAGCCAAGGAGTCACACCTTCGGCGGGCAGCAAGATATCCTTTGATCGTACCTATTACAACTGTGGTGAACCTTGGCATATAAGGAGAGATTGTCCCCACCCATATGTGTTAGATTCCACGCAGCAGCAGTCTAGAGCAGTGGTACCCACGGGGAATGGTAATAATAGTAGAGGACGTCCACAAGGTGGGCGAGGAGGTAATCAGCGAGGTCGTGGAGGTAGAGGAAATGGTAATGCAGGTAGAGGTAATGCGCAACCAGGTAGGGAAGTGGCACGTCAAGATGATAGGGCTCAGTGTTATGCATTTTCGGGCAAGAATGAGGCAGAGGCGTCTGACGTATTGATCACAGGTACTATTGTCTATGACTGGATGGCTAATGTGTTGTTTGATCCAGGTTCTACTTTTTCTTATGTATCCGTGTGATTTGCCTAAAAGTTTGATATGATTTGTGATATATTTGATACCCCTATCCATGTTTCTACACCAGTTGGAGAGTCAGTCATAGTTACTCATGTCTATCGTGTTTGTCCTATTTTATTTATGGGTTTTTAGACTTGGGCTGATTTGGTAATTTTTTATATGACTGACTTTGATATAATCTTAGTCATGAGTTGGTTGTCCCCCTATTAAGCTATGCTTAATTGTAATACTAAGTTTATAACTCTAGAAATTTTGGAAAGGGAAAAATTAGAGTGGGAAGGGGTGTACAAGCCTAAGCAAACTAAGATCATATCCTCCATTCGGGCTAAGAAATTGATAGGGAAGGATTGTTTGGCTTATTTGGCCTATATTAGGGATGTTGAGATTGAGGCTCCATCCATTGGGTTTATTCTTGTGGTGTCAGAATTTAGAGAAGTGTTTCCTAATGACTTGCCTGGTATGCCTCCGGATAGAGATATAGATTTTTGCATTGATTTAGAGCCTGGTACTCATCCCATTTCCATCCCTCCATATCGCATGGCTCCGGCAGAATTAAGAGAGCTTAAGGCTCAAATCCAAGAGCTTCTTGACAAGGGATTTATTCGTCCTAGTGCTTCCCCATGGGGTGCTCTAGTTTTGTTTGTTAAGAAAAATGATGGTAGTATGAGAATGTGTACAGATTACCGATAATTGAATAAGGTCACTATTCAAAATAAGTATCCCTTGCATCGAATAAACGATCTTTTTGACCAATTGTAAGGTGCATCAGTTTTCTCTAAGATTTATCTAAGGTCTGGTTACCATCAATTGAAAATTAGGCCTGAGGATGTACCCAAGACGGCGTTTAGAACACGCTATGGGCACTATGATTTTTTGGTTATGTCTTTTGGTTTGACCAATGCGCCTGCAACTTTCATGAGTTTAATGAATGGGGTATTCAATCCATTTCTTGATTCTTTCGTCATAGTCTTTATTAATGGTATTTTGGTCAATTCGAAAAGTGAGGAAGAGCATGCCAACCATCTTCGTATTGTTTTGGGCACTCTTGAGAAACAAATGTTGTATGCTAAATTTTCTATGTGTGAATTTTGGTTGAAATCGGTTGCATTTTTTGGGCATGTAGTTTCGAAAGAACGGATAATGGTAGATCCTTAAAAGATTGAGGAGGTTAAGAATTGGGTTCGGCCTAGCCCTGTGACGGAAGTTAGGAGTTTTGTGGGGCTCGCTAGATACTATCGTCGATTTGTGAAGAACTTTGCTTCTATCGCCACACACATGACTAATTTGACCAAAAAGGAGATACCATTTGAATGGATTGAAAAATGTGAGGAGAGCTTTCAAAAGCTCAAGACTCTCTTGACCACCGCGCATATTCTAGCATTACCGGTTGAAGGTAAAAATTTCATTGTTTATTGTGATGCTTCACATTCTGGTTTGGGTGATGTGTTGATGCAGGATAAAAATGTTATAGCTTATGCCTCGCGCCAGTTAAAGGTGCATGAGAGGAATTATCCAACACATGATTTGGAGTTGGCAGCGGTAGTGTTTGCTCTTAAGATCTGGCGGCATTACCTCTATGGTGTTAAGTGTGAAGTGTTTACTGATCATTGCAATTTGCAGCATGTGTTCACTTAAAAGGATCTGAATTTGAGATAGCGAAGGTGGATAGAGTTACTTAAAGATTATGATGTCACCATTCAATACCATCCGGGTAAGGCTAATGTAGTTGCAGACGCTTTGAGTCGAAAGGCAGTGAGTATCGGTAGTTTAGCTTGCTTGAGTGCATCCAAGCGACCTTTAGCCAAGGAAATTCAGACCTTAGAGTCTAAGTTCATGCAGTTGGGCATCTCAGAAAGAGGTGGGTGTTAGCTAGCATTGAAGTGAGGGCCACATTCATTGATGAGATCAAGGCCAAACAATTTGAAGATGAAAATTTGGAGGAGCTTAGAAAAAAGACTGCGATTGGTAAGGCACAACAGACCACTCTTGATGTGGATGGCGTGCTCAATTTTAAAGGGAGAACATGTGTCCCTAGAGTAGATGACTTGATTGAGAAATTATTGGCAGAGTCTCATGGTTCGCAATATTCTATCCATCCGGGTGTGACCAAGATGTACCGAGATTTGAAGCAAATTTATTTGTGGTCGAGCTTGAAGAAAGACATAGCGGAGTTTGTGCGAAGTATCAAAATTGTCAACAAGTGAAATATGAATACCAAAGGCCTGCAGGTTTGCTTCAAAGAATGTCAATTCCGAAATGGAAGTAGGAGAGGATAACCATGAATTTCGTGGTTGGTCTTCCTAAGACTTTAGGGAAGTTTGATTCTATTTGGGTAGTGGTTGATAGATTGACTAAGTCAGCCCATTTTATTCCAGTAAGAATAAATTATAATGTTGAACAATTGGCTAAGGTGTATGTGAAAGAGATAGTGAGGTTGCATGGGGTGCCCCTCTCTATCATCTCAAACTGTGGTACCCAATTCACGTCCAAGTTTTGGAGGAAATTGCATGATGAATTGGGCACACAACTCACCTTTAGTACAACCTTCCATCCACAGACAGACGGACAGTCAGAGAAGACTATTCAAGTGTTAGAAGACATGTTGAGGGCATGTGTGATTGATTTTGGAGGGCATTGGGATAAGTTCCTACCTTTATGTGAATTCTCCTATAATAATAGTTATCACTCCAGCATAGATATGGCACCATTTGAGGCACTCTATAGGAGGGGATGTAGATCACCTATATGATGGTTCGAGGCTGGGGATGTGAAACCTTTGGGGGTTGATTTAGTGAAGGATGCTCAAGATAAGGTGAAGAATATTCAAGCTAAGCTTCTATCAGCCCAGAGTAGACAGAAAAAGTATGCAGATCATAAGGTGAGAGACATGGCATTTCAAACTGGTGAAAATGTTCTTCTTAAGGTATCACCCATGAAAGGGGTGATGAGATTTGGCAATAAGGTCAAGTTAAGTCCGCGATATATTGGTTTCTTTGAGGTTCTTGAATGTGTAGGATCGGTAGCGTATAGATTGGCTTTACCTCCTAACCTATCGGGAGTTCATCCGGTATTTCATGTGTCCTTGTTAAAGAAATATCATGGTGACGGGGATTACATCATTAAGTAGGACTCAATTGTGGTAGACAAGGACCTCCAATATGAGGAGGAGCCGATTGCAATTCTTGATCGTGATGTGCGCAAGTTGAGGACCAAGGAGATTAAGTTCGTGAAGGTTCAATGGAAGCATCATCCAGTTGAGGAAGCTACTTGGGAAACCGACAAGGACATGTGAGACAAGTATCCCCAATTGTTCGTCGATTTAGGTACTATTTCATTCTTTCCTTAGCTTATTTTTCCTAAGCTTTGTCACTCGGGGACGAGTGATGGGTAAATTGGTATTTATTGTAACAACCTGTTTCCTTCGTTATAGAAATGCCAACGGAGGAAAATTTGAGACCGGAAAACTTTTTCGTAGTATTTGGATTTTCCCAACCTAGTCCAAATTTGGACGAAATTGGAGTCATTAAGTTATAGGGAAATCTAGTAACAATCGGTGATTTATTTATGATTATGATTACATGGGTGGATAGATAACTCGTTAAGAAATCCGTACGACTTTACGGAATTGAATTCGGGGGAGTAGAACTCCCGAAATCGACCTTAGCGAAAAGGATATTTTCTGAGCATCGTTGGTAAGAGGTGTGTTGTGAAATGGGGATTTTGGAATTCTTTAAATATCTCACTGGTTCGTGCAAGCCGCCTTGGCGGGGGTTTTAGCCACTATGGCGGGGCCGCTGAAGCGGGGTGAGGGCCGTTATGGCGGGTTCGACCCGACTTAAAGTCGTAAATAAACCCCTAAACGACCTTATTTATCACTTTTCGATTTTTAGAGCTAAAGAACGAACCCTAGGCGACTCCTAACAGTTTTACACCATTCTTGAGGCTAAAGGTAAGTTTTTCACTCCCCGAATCCATTTTTCGATCCGTAGAACGTATTAGAATGAGTAATTATCGATAGGGGAGGGTTTTGATCTAGATTCTATGGTGGAAACAACCCTATTTAGGATACTTGGGATTATGGGTATGATCTAGGGTTGTTAGAATTGTTAGTAATCCGGGTAATTAGTGATTGTTTATTGATTCCCGTGTTATTATGGTTGTTTGTAGACAAAGAACAAGCGGAACGAATCCAGAAAGGGAAGGATCAAGTTTCTTAGGGTTTCAAGCTTGTTTCGAGGTAGGTGATGGTTGTAATTCTATGATTGTGTGGTGTATGTTTGTTCTTGCTTCATTATGATACTTGCATGTATGCGAATGTTGCATTATTGATCACACTTGTTGTAATGAGATAGATGAGTGATGGTTACCATGAAATCATGACTTAAATGTATGATCTTGAGGATATACTTGTGATTGTGATTGTGGTGTGTTGAATGGATCGGTTGCCACGTTCCGGCATGAATAACTTGGATCGATTGCCACGTTCCGGCATAATTATGGGATCGGTTGCCACGTTCCGGTATAATCATTGGATCCGATACCGCGTTCCGGTATGCAAACTGTTTGGGTTTGGGTTCCATGAGAGGACCAATGACTTGTCATAATTGTGTATTTTGAGACATGTGAAGGTGTTCGTTATTCGTAAATGTTGATGATATTGTATATGTTCGATATATGCATGTGATTATATTGTTGTTTGACTTATATATGTTGCACTTAGTGGGATAGCCGTATGATCCTACCAGTACACTGTGGTTGTGTACTGATACTGTACTTGCTCTTATTTTTGTTGAGTATAGGGCATCTTCAAGCGGCTACTGACAGACCTCGCTTAAGAGATCAGTGATCGTTCGAATTCAAGGGTGAGCCATTTCTTCCAGGCTGCCATGGGTTCTCTTTCGTCTATGTCCACCATTTCCGGACGTAAACTATGTTCTAGTTAGTTGATTAGTTCATTAGATTGGGGTTGCATCCTTTCTTGTTTCGACTTGTTGAACTTTAGATGTTTTGGTACATTGACTTTCAGGTTCTAGGTATTACTTCCGCAATGTTAGTTTATTATTATTAGACTTTTGTTAGAGTTTATGGGAACTCTATTTATTTCCTTAGTATTTAACTTGCTTCCGTAACTTAAATGTCTTAGTTTTGGTTTGGTTTGTAGTAGTGGTTCTCCCACCGGAGAGTTAGTGTGGGTGTCAATCACGACGGTCTGGGTCGTGACAAATACTTAAAGACATAAAAATTTGATTGATTGTAGAAATTTCATTAATTCTACATAAATTGGGACAGAAGGAATAATATTATCTAAAAATTACGTAAAAATATAGATCACAATCATTAATAATATTATCAAATTTTAATTCGTGTGTCACATAAATATAAACAAAATAAATACTCCCCCTGTTCCAATTTATGTGATACTTTATGTTTTTCGAGAGTTAAACAACTTAACTTTGACCGAAACTTTGAGTATGAAATCTTCAATTTTTTTAAATGAAATTTATATATTTGTAAACTACGTCAAAAGTACTATAAGTCACAATAATTAATAATTAAAAATGTTAAAAAGATCTATGAAAAACTTACAGTAAAAAATAGACTTGTTTAAATCTCAAAATCCAAAAAGTGTCACATAAATAATGAAAGTAACATATATTGGACCCGCACTGGTACGGACGGCCTAATATCTAGTGTTATTACAAAACCCCAAATAGAGCACAAATAGAATTGTTTGTTTTGATTTAGAAATGCTTTATCAGATTAAGTGAAATATAAAATTAACTTGCACTACCTAATAAAGTATTCCTCTTTTCTCAGCCAAGCAAGCATTTTACGTAAAGATGACACTTCAATGTTTTTATCCTCGTAGTCTCTAAAATTCAAAGAGGATAACTAGGGGTGTACAAAATCGAACCAAAAATCAAATCAAATTGTAAAACGAGTCAAATCAAAAAAAAAATCGATTAGTGGTTTGGTTTGACTTGATTTGGTATTGGAAAAAAACCCGACTATATTTTGGTTGGCTTGGTTTTAACTTAAAAAAAACAATCCGAGACCAAACCAACCCGACATTATATATATAATTTTAAAATTTTATTTTATACAAAAATATATTTACTTTGATATAATTTTTAAATATTTCTTATACTTTTTCATAGTTTTTATCTTTTAATATATTATTTCAAGTTTGAAACTTAGAATTTTGAATGATTCAATAAAGATTATAGTCCACAGATGTTGATAATTATAATAAAGCTTATATCAAAATCAAATTAATAATAATGTGAAAAGAAGATCTATTCAATACTCGTTAGATTTACATTGGTGACAATTAAAATACATAATCTAATTTTAATTTCCTTTAATATTTAGAGCCCGTTTGGATTGACTTAAAAAAGTAACTTTTAAAAAGTAACTTTTTAAAGTGCTGGAACTTATTTTTAAAATAAGTAGTTATGTGTTTGGATAAAAGTGCTGCAGTTGAAAAAAAAGTTGTTGATGTGTTTGGCAAATAAGTGCTGGTAAACACTTTTTTTTATCAAAATGTCTGAAATACCCTTTAAGCTGTTAACATGATAAAAAGTTGATTAATTTAAGGTTTTTATACTTAAAAAAAAAATTAAAACAAAATTAATTTATGTTTTATATCCATAAGTAATAATATTTTTCTATCATTCACATATTTCTTTACCACCTTATAAGAGGAATATAAATTCATATTTCAGATATAATAATAATAATAATAATAATAATAAAATAATAATAATAATAGTAATAATAATAAAATAATAATAATAATAATTATTATTATTATTATTATAATAATAATAGTAATAGTATAATAATAATAATAGTAATAGTAATAGTAATAATAATAATAAAATAATAAAATAATAAAATAATAATAGTAATAGTAATAGTAATAATAATAATAATAATAATATAATAATAATAATAATATAATAATAATAATAATAGTAATAGTAATAATAATAATAATAATAATAAAATAATAATAATAATAGTAATAGTAATAATAATAATAATAGTAATAGTAATAGTAATAATAATTATTATAATAATAATACACATAATATAATAATAATAGTAATAGTAATAATAATAATAATATTTATTATTATTATAATTATAATTATTATTATAATAATAATAATAAAATAATAATAATAGTAATAGTGATAGTAATAATAATAATAATAATAATATAATAATAATAGTAATAGTAATAGTAATAATAATTATTATAATAATAATACACATAATAATAATAATAATAGTAATAGTAATAATAATAATAATATTTATTATTATTATAATTATAATTATTATTATTATAATAATAATAAAATAATAATAATAATAATAATAATAGTAATAGTAATAGTAATAATAATATTATAATAATAATACACATAATAATAGTAATAGTAATAGTAATAATAATTATTATAATAATAATACACATAATAATAATAATAATAGTAATAGTAATAATAATAATAATATTTATTATATTATAATTATAATTATTATTATAATAATAATAATAAAATAATAATAATAGTAATAGTGATAGTAATAATAATAATAATAATAATAATAATAATAATAGTAATAGTAATAGTAATAATAATTATTATAATAATAATACACATAATAATAATAATAATAGTAATAGTAATAATAATAATAATATTTATTATTATTATAATTATAATTATTATTATTATAATAATAATAAAATAATAATAATAATAATAATAATAGTAATAGTAATAGTAATAATAATTATTATAATAATAATACACATAATAATATTAATAATAATAGTAATAGTAATAATAATAATAATATTTATTATTATTATAATTATAATTATTACTATAATAATAATAATAAAATAATAATAATAATAATAATAATAGTAATAGTAATAATAATAATAATAATAATAATAATAATAGTAATAGTAATAATAATAATAATAATAATAATAATAATAATAATAATAGTAATAGTAATAGTAATAATAATAATTATAATAATAATACACATAATAATAATAATAATATAATAATAATAATAATAATTTAATAATAATAATAATAATAAAAATAATAATAGTAATAGTAATAATAATAATAATAATAATAATAATAGTAATAGTAATAGTAATAGTAATAGTAATAATAATAATAATAATAATAATAATAATATAATAATAATAATAATAATAATAATAATAATTCAATATGGGCAATTTGGAAATTGTATAAAAGAATTAAGGGCAAAAAGGTAATATACTTGGTCAACATAAAAGTGCTTTTAAGTTAAAAAAAAAAAAAAAAAGCTCCCCCCCCTTAGCTTTTAGCTTTTGGCTTAAAATAAGTCATTTTGATAATTGTCAAACACTCTAATAAGTCAAAAACTGGCTTTTAAGCCAGTTTGACCAGCTTAAAAGCCCATCCAAACAGGCTCTTAGTCATGTAACTAATACTTTTTAAACATATTTTAGCATTATTTAGTACTTTTAAATTATGATCATTTTCATTATGACTTGTTAATTTGCAATATTTATTTTAAGTGATTTCATTATTATTATTTTTGTTGGATATTTTAGTGTCATTAATCATATCATATTTTGTGTTATTTTCTTAAGAAACACCTTAGATAGTTGTATTTTGATAGGACTAAAGAAATATTTGAAGTACAAGTGAATTATATGTTTGTACAGATACTTTACCGGAAAAATCCGAAAAAATTTGAGGTTGAAAACCCCGAGTTTTATTGATTTGGTTTGGTTTATAAATTTAAAAATCCGACACAAATGGTTTGGTTTTATATTTGAAAAACCTGAACCAACTCGCCCATGTACACCCCTTAGGATAACAATTAATGAAATAAATACAAAAACTGTAGAATGAGATTGAAAGTGTAACACCAAAGTGACAAAAGAAAAAGATACACTTTCATTTCACAAAAATTAAAATACCTCTCAAATCTATAATCCAAATGAATGAATTAAAAACAAATGGTTAATTATGATGCAGAACAAGTATAATGCATACAAATACATAGATAATTTAAAATCAACAATTTCTCCTTATAATTTTGATGCCTCAACAACCACAAAGTCATAACTTGAAAAATATTCACCAAACAATAAATTTTTAACTCATATCCTATCGTTTTTAAAAAAAAATAAAATTCTAACGTACTTCATCCATGCACAGAGTATTGCACAAATGTGTTATATCTAGTACGGCAATGCCTGTTGTTATGTTAAAATAAAAATATGAGCACAGTTATGCCTAAATAAGGTTGATATACAATAAAGAAACAAATTTTTTGAAATAAATGCATGGCAAACAAAAATAACTACCATACCAAGTCTCTAGCATCCAATCAAAACTAAAATAAATACTCCAAGTTTGCAATTTGTCAATTAAATAGGGATCTGAAGGGAGAAACAACCACACAACAATGTGTATAGAATTACATAAGTAGTTAGTTGTAATATGTGTACTTTCACATGATAAAGTTGAAGAGTTTCATTGTAACTGCTTTCCTTTAACATTATTATGAGATTGTGTAATAGACTTTTCTTTTTCTCCAAATGCCACATTATTTGAACTCAGACTTATTACTAATAATAAATAATTATATAATATGATAGGATTATTTTTAAATATTTAATTAATAGTATATTTTATAATGTTTTGTTTTAATGTAAGGGAAAAATGATAATTCAACTTTAAACTTTCGAGCTTCCCACTTTTAGTAATATATGATATATGATATGACTAGTCTTTGGGAACGTGTGTTGCACGTTTGTCCAAAGTCAACATATATAATTTTTAAAATAATACAAATAATATTAATAAGCATGTAAATAATGACTAATTAATTTTAAAAGTAAAGTACAATAATTTGTAGCTATATATAATAATTTGACTTTTTTCTTGTGTGATTTTTATGATATATGTTTCTTCGTCTTTTGATATTTTCAACAACAAATAGTTCGAATATGAACATTATCAGTTATGTTTGCAAATGCTTCGAATCTTAAAGTTTGTATCTTGTCTTAAGAAATTGTAGCATTCTCCTTTTATAAAGTCTCATACTCTAGTATATTATTGTCAATTTCATGGATCAACATGTGTAAAAAAATATATTCTTGTGATAGAGATAATTAATTAATAATTAGTGATATCAGAAAATTTAATTAATATAATATAATATATATATATATATATATATATATATATATATATATATATATCTCGTAGTTGTACATACATGCATCCTTTGTTTAATTCAAGATTATTTTATTATATATATAAATCATAGTTGTACATACTACATACATCCTTTGTTTAATTCAAGATTATAAATTATGATACCTGTGAATTTGACAAAATAATTTTAGTAAACCTTTTTAAATATAATCATAATGTATAAAATATAACAGGATCTATCACCATGTGTAAATATCCCAAAAAAAAAAAGTTCAAAGGACTAATAATCATGTATGTATCTAAAGTTTATATCTTTTATACTTTTCATAAATCTTAATCTTAGACATATGTTACATTTTCCTACATATTATATTATATTTTTGTAAAATAATAATTGTCAAAAAATGAGTACCTGATGTTGTGATTGAGAAGTGAAGAATACAACACTGCAAATTTAAATCTGAAATGTAGAAAAATAAATAAGAATTAGTTAATAAAAAGATTCAAAAAATTGGCAAATAATAATTGTCAGAAAATGAGTACATGATGTTGTGATTGAGAAAGGAAGAATACACAACTGTAAATTTAAATCTAAAATGCATGTAGAGAAACAAATAAGAATTAGTAATGAAAAAAATTGGCAATATATATATATGTGTGTGTGTGTGAGAGAATCAGATTTCTCTAAGAAAAAAAATAAGAACAAAATTCTCTCTTCCAACATTAATCCACAAAATTCATGATTTTTTCTCTCCTTTCTTTCCTATCAAAATGATCAGTATATTTTTGATTATATAGATGATTATGGTCTTTTATTATGGCTTTAATTCAATGTTAACTTTTCACATTCTTTATATTTATGGTAACTCTTCACATTCTTTATATTTTAATAGTAATGATTGACATTTTAATAGATGAATGCATTTTTTTGTTATGCCTTTTAATGAAACCTAACTTTTTGTTACAAATCCATTTAATTGTTGATGTTTCTCTTGATCTATTCCTAACGTAATGTATCTATTTATTATGGGCAAAGGGTCAAATATGCCCCTAAACTATTCGTAAAGGTCTAGATATACCCCCCATTTAAAGTTTGGCTCACTCGTGCCCTCGCCGTCCAACTTTTCGTCTAGATATGCCTTTATGGGCGTTAAATGCCAAATGGAATTGCCACGTCATTTTTACATTACCACGTAGCATTTATATTAAAGGAAAAAGAGACAAATATACCCCTAAACTATTCGAAAAGGTCTAGATATACCCCCCCCCCCTTTTAATAAACTACCCGACCCGTTTTGAACAATTTTTTTAGGTGAATCCCGAAAATGAGTAATTGACTAATAAAAAATAGGAAAAATATAAAATTAATGCCAAAAATTTGCAAATAAATATAGTAACCTTAAATTCAACAATTTCAACATTATTTTAAAAAAATTATTTTTTTCAAGAAATCACGAAAATAAGTAATTGATTAAGAAAAAATATGAAAAATATGAAAATGACTTTATGCTGAATTTTTAGGTTGTATTTTTCATATTTTTTATTAATCAATTACTCATTTTCGGGATTTATCAAATAAAAAATTTGAAAAAGTGTTGAAATTGTTGAATTTAAGGTTACTATATTTATTTGTGAATTTTTGGCGTTAATTTTATATTTTTTTCATATTTTTCCTATTTTTTATTAGTCAATTACTCATTTTCGGGATTTACCTAAAAATAATTGTTGAAAACAGGTCGGGTAGTTTATTAAAAGGGGTATACCTACACCTTTTCGAATAGTTTAGGGGGGATATTTGACCCTTTTTCCTTTAATAGAAATGCCACGTGGTAATGTAAAAATGACGTGGCAATTCCATTTGGCATTTAACGTCCATAAGGGCATATCTAGACGAAAAGTTGGACGGCGAGGGCACGAGTGAGCCAAACTTTAAACGGGGGTATATCTAGACCTTTTTGAATAGTTTAGGGGCATACTTGACCCTTCTCCCATTTATTATATTAATTAAACACTATACTAACGTATTTGTCAAATGTTGTAAAAGGATGGTTTGAGGGTAGTCTTTCACCCTAGTGAAACACGATTGAAGAGATTAAAATAAGGCTCTCAACTTTATACTTTCTATCACACTTTGTCTTACTTTCTTGTTTAAGTATTCTTGCATTTTCCTCTTGTTTTACAACACGTTATCAGCACGAGTTTCTAACCAATTGAAACCTACTTAATTTGGGATTATCTTTTTTTCCTAAAAGTTAATCAATTTTCTTTTAGAGTCAGGTATAAATTTATGTGTTTATAACATCTCTAATAGGACTTGCATAAATCTTTGATCTGTATTTTAGTTACTACATATATAACTTGCTTTAGGTATTATTATGATACTTTACTAGGCATAATAATCAATACGTTTCAAGTTTATATTGTTATGTTATTTATATGCTACTAACTTATAACTCTAAATTAAATAATAAGCAATATGATAACATGATAGTTAGAATACTCGTAAGTATTTTCTTGTCATACATTTTGTGTGTCATAAAGAATATAGTATTGTATTAAATACAACTTGAAATTATTACTAAACTTTGACGTTAATTGAAACTAGTAATAAATAATTAAAAAAAGTAGAAAATATATTTAACTCTTACCGTTTCAATGCTTCATGAGTTTACATTTTTTTTTCTAACATTAATGTTCATGCATATAATATATTTTATACTCATCCTAAACTTTATTATTTAAATTATTAATTTGTCATTTATAATAAACAAACCAACATCATAATATTAACTCAATTATTTTATGATAGTTTTCATCATGTCGAATTTGTCAAAGCTTGAATTTGTGGCACTTGACACTTTTGGAAAGAACTATTTGTCATGGGTACTTGATGCTGAAATTCACCTTACCGCTAAGGGTCTTGGTGATAGTATAATCGAAGGAAATAAGGCATCAAGTCAGGATAAAGTGAAAGTTATGATTTTCCTTCGTCATCATCTTGATGAAAGCATGAAGGTTGAATACTTAACAGTGAAAGATCCAATTGAATTGTGGATAAGTTTGAAAGGGGGTATGACCATCTCAAGGCAACGGTATTGCCAAGGGCTCGTTATGAGTGGATGCACTTACGGTTTCAAGATTATAAAATCGTAATTGAGTATAACTCTGTTGTATTTAGAATCACTTTCAATTAAAATTATGTGGGGAAACTATAAAAGATAAGGACGTGTTGGAAAAGACACTAACTATTTCCATGCCTCCAATATGATATTACTGCAGCAATACCATGAAAAGGGTTTTAAAAAATACTCCGAATTAATCTTATGCCTTCTGGTGGCTGAGCAACATAATGACCTTTTAATGAAAAATCATGAAGCCCATCCTGTTGGAAGTGCTCCATTACGGAAGGCACACGGGACAGAACCACATGGTCAGTCTGAAATAACACAAAATAATCGGGGCCATGATAATGTGTGTGGGTGTGGCAAGGGCAAAAGACGTTATAATAATCGTCGAGGTGGTGATCATAACAAAAGGGAGAATAATATGGGTTCTCAAAATAATTCTTCTAACGGAAAGGGCGATCACTGTCATCGTTGTGGCCTTAAAGGTCACTGGAAAAAATGAATGTCGGGCACCTGAGCATTTTGTCAGGCTGTATCAAAATTCCTTTAAAAGGAAAGGAAATAAAGGTGGTGCCTCCTCTTCTAATTCCCGAGTAGAGTCACATTTGACTCTCAAAGATGATGCTCAAGTAGAGTTTTCTCAAAAATATGATGAGAATATTGAGGCAAATTTAGCATTGAAAGATGATGCTTTTGATTGGCTCGATGATATCACTCATCTGGAAGCTAAAGACTTCTTTGGGGATCGCAATTGAAGATTGATAATTGAACTAGAAAATGAATAATGTTGTTTTGTGTTTTTAAAGTCTTACTTAAAGTTCATGCACTTAAATTTTCTTTTGTTAAATTTTGTACTTCTTATTATGTATTTTTATTTTTATGAAGATAAAAAAATTTCCAGTCTTCAGTTGGATCCAAGATGAGTCATGAAAATATGTGCCTTCTGTACAATGCCACAACCCATACAATACTAAGAGAAAAAAAACATTTCTCTCATTTGATTATGAAAAAGACATATTTTAATACAATACCCGGTAGTACAAAGTTTATTGAGGGCTCAGGAAGATAGGCCTTATTACTACCTGGAGGAACATTATTGGAAATTAATAATGCATTGTATTGTAGTAAATCTCAAAGAAACTTGTTAAGTTTCAAGGTTATTCGTCAAAATGACTATCATATTGAGACTGAAAGGTGGAATACATTTACATTACTACTATAAATGCGGAGAAGAAAACTGTGCATGAAAAATTTCCTGCACTTTCTTCTGGGTTGTACCATACAAATATTGGTACGGTTGAATCACATATCGTAGTAAACAAAAGGTTTACTGGTTCTAATGATTTTATCATTTGGCATGACCGGTTGGGCCATCCCGATTATAATATGATGCGCAAAATAATTGAGAATTCACATGGGCATACTTTGAAGAACCAAAATGTTCTTCAATCAAAGGAATTCTCTTGTGTTGCTTGTTCACAAGGAAAGTTGGTTACCAAACCATCAACGACTAAGGTTGGAGTGAAATCTCCCGCATTTCTGGAACGAATACAGGGTGATATATGTGGGCCTATTCACCCTGCATGTGGACCATTTAAATATTATATGGTCTTGATAGATGCATCTACAAGATGGTCTCATGTGTGCTTATTATCAACTTGCAATATGACTTTTTCAAGGTTGTTGGCTCAAATAATAAGGTTAAAAGCACAATTTTCAGATTATGCAATAAAAACAATTCATCTTGATAATGCTGGTGAGTTTACATCTCAGGCATTTAATGATTATTATTTGTCCACTGGAATAACAGTTAAACATCATGTTACACATGTTCATACTCAAAATGGTTTAGTAGAGTCATTGATTAAACATCTTCAATTGATAGCTAGACCATTGTTGATAGGACAAAGTTGCATGTTTCGGTTTGGGGGCATGCTATTTTGCATGTAGCGACATTTGTGTGCACAAGGCAAACCAATTATCATGACATCTCCCCATTACAATTGGTTTTTGGTCAGGAACCAAACATTTCCCATCTTAGAATCTTTGGTTGTGCGATATATATTCCAATTGCTCCACCACAACGCATAAAGATGGGTCCCCAAAGAAGGTTGGGGATATATGTTGGGTATGAATCTCGTTCTATTATAAAATATTTGGAACCTAGAATTGGAGATTTATTTACGGCAAGATTTGGTGATTGCCATTTTGATGAATCAGTATACCCAACATTTGGGGGAGAACAAAAGCAGTTGGGAAATGAGATAGATTGGAATTCACTTTCACTGTCTCATTTAG
The DNA here is from genome assembly GCF_900185275.1 of Solanum verrucosum. Taxonomy (NCBI): domain Eukaryota; kingdom Viridiplantae; phylum Streptophyta; class Magnoliopsida; order Solanales; family Solanaceae; genus Solanum; species Solanum verrucosum. The sequence goes on from NW_026020177.1 coordinate 2,768,264, forward strand.
ACCCTCGAACAAATCAATGTGAGCAAGAAGTTCAAAAGATAATTTATTTTTTGAATATTGAAAATCAACTGCCGGATGCATTTACTAACCTTCCACGGGTTTCTAAATCATATATCCCAGCTGCTAATGCTCAAGTTCGTGTTGATGTCCCGATAGGACAAAATGTTAAGGCAAATGAGTCTAGACCACACTTAAAACGTGGTAGACCAATTGGTTTCAAGGATAAAAATCCTCAAAAAAGGAAAGGAATAAATGATCAAGATGATTATAATATGGAGGCAATTGCTCATGAAGAGCTCCGAGACATAATAAATGATGACACCACAGAGAAGGTCTATGTACCTGAAAATAATGAGAATAAGGAAATCTCTATAAATTATGTCTCAACGAGAAAAAAGTGGAATCGAAATAATACTGTGGTGGATAATATTTTTGCCTATAATGTTGTAGTTGAAATAATACAACAAGATGAGGATTTAGAACCAAGATCTGTCAATGAACGTAGACTGAGAAATGATTGGTCAAAATGGAAGGAAGCAATTCAAACAGAATTGACTTCATTTGAAAAATGTGAAGTTTTTGGACCAATAGTCCGAACACCTGAAGGTATCAAGCCAGTTGGGTACAAGTAGGTTTTTGTGCGAAAACGCAATGAAAATGGTAAAGTCGTAAGATATAAAGCATGACTTGTGGCACAAGGATTTTCGCAAAGGTCTGACATTGATTATGAGGAGACATATTCTCCTGTGGTAGATGCAATTACCTTCAGGTATCTAATAAATATGACAGTTCATGAAAAGCTTGAAATGCATCTAATGGACGTTGTCACAGCCTATTTATATGGCTCATTAGATCACAATATTTTTATGAAAATCCCTGAAGCACTCAAAGTGCCTGAAGCATATAAAATTCAAAGGAAAATTGTTCAATTAAGCTTCAGAAATCCTTATATGGATTGAAACAATCAGGGCGAATGTGGTATAATCATCTTAGCGAATATTTGTTAAATGAATGGTATAAGAATGATCCTATTTGTCCTTGTATTTTTATACGAAGGTTAAAATCTGAATTTGTAATAATATTTGTTTATGTTGATGACTTGAACATCATTGGAACTCCTAAAGAGCTTTCATAATTTGTTGAGTGTTTGAAGAAAGAATTTGAAATGAAAGATCTTGGTAAGACAAAATTTTGCCTTGGCCTTCAGATTGAACATTTGGAAAATGGAATATTTATCCATCAATCAACATATATTAAAAAGATTTTGAGGCGATTTTACATGGATAAATCACACCCATTAAGTACCCCGATGGTTGTGATATCTCTTGATATAAATAAAGATCCATTTCGACCTCAATAAAAGGATGAAGAGATTCCTGGTGATGAAACACCATATCTTAGAGCTATTAGGGCACTAATGTACCTTGCCAACAATACCCGACCAGATATTTGTTTCACAGTAAGTTTATTGGCGAGATTCAGCTCATGTCCAACAAGAAGACATTGGAAAGGTGTTAAGCATATATTCAGATATCTTCAAGGAACAATTGATATGTGATTGTTGTATTCTAATGCATCCAAGTCAGAATTGATCGGTTATGCAGATGCGGGATATTTGTCTGACCCACATAAAGCTAGATCTCAAACACGCTATTTATTCACATATGGAGGTACAACTATATCATGACGTTCGATGAAGCAAACAATAGTTGCTACTTCTTCAAATCATGCAAAGGTAATAGTCATTCATGAAGCCAGTCGAGAGTGTGTATGGTTGAGATCAATGACTCAACACATTTTGCAATTATGCGGTCTTTCTGTGGAAACAAAGACTCCAACAATATTGTATGAAGATAATGTTGCTTGCATAGCTCAATTAAAGGGAGGATATATCAAAGGAGACCGAACAAAGCATATTTCACCTAAGTTCTTTTTCACACATGATATTCAACAAAATGGTGAGATAAATGTTCAACAGATTCGCTCGAGTGATAATCTTGCAGATTTATTCACTAAGGCATTGCCAACGTCAACATTTGAGAAGTTAAGATATAAGATTGGAATGCGTCGTCTCCGAGATATCAAATAAAGTTTTCATCAGGGGGAGTAAAATACGCGTTGTACTCTTTTCCCCTTAACCAAGGTTTTGTCCCATTGGGTTTTCCTGGTAAGGTTTTTAATGAGGCGGCACTCAAGGCATATTACAAGATGTGTGTACTCTTTTTCCTTCACTAGGCTTTTTCCCACTAGGTTTTTCCTAGTAAGGTTTTAACGAGGCACATTATCTATAAACATCCAAGGGAGAGTGTTACAAATCCATTTAATTGTGGATGTTTTTCTTGATCTATTCCTAACGTAATGTATCTATTTATTATATTAATTAAACAATATGCTAACGTATTTGTCAAATGTTGTAAAAGGATGGTTTGAATATCCTATAAAAGGGTAGTCTTTCACCCTTGTGAAACACGAGATTAAAATAAGGCTCTCAACTTTATACTTTCCATCACACTTTGTCTTACTTTCTTGTTTAAGTATTCTTGCATTTTCCTCTTGTTTTACAACACTTTTCAAATTCTTCATGCATTTTACTATTTCATTAAAAAAAATTGGATTTCTAGCATCTCATAATATTTAATATATAATAACTAATAATATATGATTTTAAAAAAAAATTATTTAGTATAGGGGTAAAATGATATTTCAACTTTACACTTTGGAGCTTCCCATTTTTACTAATATATGATATGATGATGATATGATATGATGATATATGATATGCGAGTTGAACAACTAATTAATTATTTTATAGTCATACTCATTTGTGAAGTTGGTCGAATTGATTCACCGTTTATTTTTTTTTGAGCCTGTATTTGTCACTTTCAAATTCATGTTAATTACAACACATGTTTTAACAATATTTATGTTATTTTAAAAAAAAATTATACTAATTGACATGGAATATATACATGTATATATCCAGAAACTAATAAGAAAATAAATGCAAAAATCACAAAACTATCATAAAGATTGTTACTCGCTGGCATTAAAAAATCATCTAATTAATATCTACTATTACTATGAGTGGAGCCCAACATGAAATAGATAGATCTATGTATCCATATTCTTTAACAAAAAGTTCAAGTTTACCCCATCATTTTTTTACTTTGGTTAAAAATTTCCCTAAGGTTGAAGCTCTATTAACAATTAATAAGTGGAAAATGAGACTTTATTTAATGATATTGGAACTAATATTACACCAAAAGTTTGTAAAGTTTTCCAAAAATTTTCAAATAATTAATAAGAAACAAAACAAAAATATCTCATTTAAAATTTCTAAATGGCCCATTATGGGGAAGTAGCTTTCTTTAGATAGTTAGTTGACAAAACACTATCAAGATATCATTAGGAAAAATTACTTAAATACACAACACTTCTTTACATATTCTCAATATTTCCCTACTCTTTTACTAAAATGCAAAAATCCCTTATTTTCCCCCAATTCAACTTAACCGGATACTTTATTAGTTTAAGTATCCGTCCGTTATTAATTAAAGTATCCGTGTTGCTATATTATGCATCCGCCCGTTAATTAAGTATCCGTGCTGCTAACAACTTAATAATTTAAGTATCCGCCCATTATTAATTAAAGTATCCGCGCTGCTATATTAAGTATCCACACTGCTATATTATGTATCCGAAAACACTAAAAAAAAGAGATTTTTGGTAATTAATGAAAGAGTAGGGAAAGGAAGTAATTTCTTTCTTATACTATGTCATTTGCCTAATTTTTACTCATCATTATTTATTTTTTATAGAGAAAATACATAATTACCCCATCAAAATTAGACCCTTTTTGAAGAAGACACCTTAAGTTTGCGGAGGTCCTATCATCCCACGAAACCATTTAAATCTACAATAAATACGCCATTTTGACCCATTTTTACAGCAATTGTAATTTCACACTAGAAAAGCGCGTGAAAGAGTAAAATTGCGGCCCCAATCCAATGGAAAACTGACACATGGCATTGTTAAACCAAAGTGAAAAGAGGCCCACGTTTCTTCTTCCCCAAACCACCATTAATGGCTGTTGAGAGCTTTTCTCAACAGCAAAAGTTGGTTCTTTACTACGTGAAGCGAATTTTTTTATTGTATACTCTATCATCAAGTTCTAGCAATTCATCTTAATGCCTTTTATTAGAAAAAAATCTACTTAACAACGACATAATACTTGATCAATTTAGCACCTAATTTACCTTTCAGCAAAGAAATTTGAACCCATTTCTGTTCATATAGCTTCCCCTGATCAAAAGTATCAAAGAATCTACTTGAACAAATTCAAAAAAATGTGAAATTCACTTATAGAACTCAAAGTTGGTCTTGATTTCGGAATACCCACAAAGCTAAAAAGGATTAAACTAATTTTTGAAAAAAAATATTTGAAATCAAACACCAAAAACACTGAACAATAACAAACAAAACTTACATAAATGTATATCTACAAAGAAATTTAGAAAAAAAATTATTTTGAAGTGAAGTAAATCGAAAGAACTGGGAAAAGGAATTGGGAAAGATGAACGATGAATTTTCTAAAAAGATTTAAGGGTTAAAATGTGAGTGGGTCGGGGTTTTACGCGACCCACTATTAAAGAAGTAAGAAAAATAAAAAAATATTATTTTATATGGGGTGAAACACACGCACTGGTCATGAGATTACAAATATTGTAAAAGTAGTGTATTTAAAATTGTTGAAAATGGTTGGATGGGGTAATAGGACCCCCGCAAACTTTAGATGTCTACTTCAAAAAATGGTACAAGTTTGATGGGGTAATTATGTATTTTCCCTTTTTTATATAAAGAACTTTAACATCCATCTTCTTAGCTACCTCCTCAGTATAGCCGCCATTAAAATAAGTCCTAAAATTATAAAAGCCGCCACTAAAATATTGAATATAATTTTGTGACAAATTACCTCTTCCAATAATACTTTGCTCCAACTGGGGGCTGCTTTCTTCATTGCTTCCACACATTGGATATTTCTAAAGTCTTGATTTACACGTCAACTAAATGACTGATTGTAACAAACTAATTTAAATACAATGACTCCAGTTACTGATTCACTGGCCTATCCTTCCTAGGCGAAGTTAGGTGGGGTTTGTGGGTTCGAATGAATTTAGTAGTTTTTCCGTAAATTTTATATTTGTACTACAAAATTAAATAAATATATATGTATGTATATTAACTTGTGAACTCCTAACAAAATTGATTGATGACTCAGTTATAAGGAATAAGAGCTGTGAAAATGTTTTTCACGCTAGAGTTATGTATTCAAACCCTATTATCAACAAAAAGTGTCTCTTTTTATTTTAAAAAGAAATTTAGAAACTCCAAACTCTTAATCTTGGCTCCGCCTCTGCTAAGTTTCTAGAATTTGCATGCCATCCATATTCACTAAGGTCGTTTCATAGGATTTATAAAAATAATGCTAAAAAGAGTGTATTAGTAATGTTTACATTACTAATATTTGTATTAGTTATACATAGTATTATTTGGTTTGTTGAATTAAAATTACCATACATAATAATATATTCATTTACATATATATCCTCCATAATTATGATGGAAAAGATTACAAAAGATTTTAAGGGGTTATTGAGTCTATAACCATGCTAATGCATACATTATATCCCCTTGCATTATTAATACCTAAAAATTCATGTTATTAATAATATACACACTAATATACAATAAAATAATGTACTAAACAATATTGTACTAATACTAATACATAAACTTAATATATACATTATTTTTACTGATACACTCTACCAAATGATCCCGAGTCTTTACCAGGAAATCTTATTTTCCTCAAATAAATGAAGTAGAAAAGTCGGCACGTTGGAAAAAAATATGTCAGTATCAAATCATGGAATGCAAGACTGTTTTTCATATACACATTTATTGCCCAACTATGAGTACGTGTGTGCTATGTAATGTATTCGATCAAATTAAAAGTTTGATTTGATGTAAATATTTTTTGCAAATGTGGAGAGACTATGAGAGGAAATGTATTGTGGTGGATATAGAAACTAATCCTAACTAGCTATATTTTCTTTTTTTCAAGTCAAAGTTATACATCATCATGCTCATCGATCTTTTTTTTCCACAAAAAATAACAGATCAAGTTGATCAAGTCACCTGGCGGCTCTTAACAAATGCTAATAATATTCCACTTTAATAAATATTATACACAAGTCTATCTCCATATAGTTTATAAATAGGTCCTAGTTCATCTTAGTTTGTACCAACAACATTTCTCATCAAATATCATGGCTACCACACAAATAGCTGTTATCGTGCTTCTAGGATTACTTGTTGCCACCAACATTCACATTACAGGTTTCTACTTAAACATTTTGAATTTCCCAATATATATAAAATAATATTGTTGATAATTTTATTTTTTTTCGTATTACTCTTAGTTGTGTATCTTTTCCCACACTAACTTGCATGACTATATATATTCATTTTAGCCAAAGTTATTTGATATTTTTCGGTTGACACTCGCAAGCTTTTCTAATTTGAGGGGATGAGAGCAGAGGCGGATCCAAAATTTGAAATGCAGTCAAAATCTAATATTTATTCTTATGTAGTGAACTTTTGAAACGTATACATGCAGTTTTGAGTTAAAACAATTAGATTCGGAGGAACCAGTAATTACATATATACTACATCTGCCCTACAAGAATTGGTTAAGTTTCTAAAACCCCATATTTTCTACTTGTTATTGAGCAGAGGCCCAATTAGGTGTTTGCTATGGAATGATGGGGAACAACTTGCCATCACATTCCGAAGTTATACAGCTCTACAAGTCAAGAAACATTGGAAGATTGAGGCTTTATGATCCGAATCATGGAGCTTTGGATGCATTAAGAGGATCAAACATTGAAGTGATACTAGGACTTCCAAATGTAGATGTGCAACACATTGCTTCTGGGATGGAACACGCGACATGGTGGGTACAGAAGAACGTTAAAGATTTCTGGCCTGATGTCAAAATTAAGTACATTGCTGTTGGTAATGAAATCAGCCCTGTTACTGGCACATCGTCTCTTACCTCATTTCAAGTTCCTGCTTTGGTTAACATTTATAAAGCAATCGGTGAAGCTGGTTTGGGAAATGACATTAAGGTCTCAACGTCAGTAGACATGACGTTGATTGGCAACTCTTATCCACCATCACAGGGTTCTTTTAGGAACGATGTGAGATGGTTCACTGATCCGATTGTTGGATTTTTGAGGGATACGCGTGCACCTTTGCTCGTTAACATTTATCCTTATTTTAGTTATTCTGGTAATCCAGGACAGATTTCACTTCCCTATGCTCTTTTTACAGCACCTAATGTAGTGGTACAAGATGGTTCGCGTCAATATAGGAACTTATTTGATGCTATGTTGGATTCTGTTTATGCTGCGATGGAACGAACAGGAGGAGGATCTGTAGGAATTGTTGTGTCAGAGAGTGGATGGCCGTCTGCTGGTGCATTTGGTGCCACACATGACAATGCAGAAACATACTTGAGGAACTTAATTCAACATGCTAAAGAAGGTAGTCCCAGAAAGCCTGGACCTATCGAGACTTATATATTCGCCATGTTTGATGAGAATAACAAGAATCCAGAGCTTGAGAAACATTTTGGATTGTTTTCACCAAACAAGCAGCCAAAATACAACCTCAACTTTGGGGTCTCTGAAAGAGTTTGGGATATTTCTGCTGAAACTAATTATAGCACTACTTCTTCACTCATAAGTGAGATGTAAAAACACACATGTGAAAGCATCTAGTATCCGCAAAAATATTTATTCTTCATGCAATTTTATGTTTGTATGCAACACCAAATAAATTCCTTTTGTTTGTGATATTTGTGATTTTGGGAAGAAACTTTTTGTAAGTTTGTATATTTCTTACACCATCAATTACATTATTTCCATGTTTGATTAGATTCCAATCTGGTAAACTGCAAAATTTTAATTATTGTTTAATCATTGATTTGACTCGGTCATTTATTCCCTCACCTAAATTGGAGGTAGTACAAAAAGAATTGACTTTACTAATTTAAGGTTTTACCTTATATCACGTCAATCAAAGTCAAAAATAGAGGTGCATTTCACTAGTTAATTATTATTTTTTTCATTTTGCCCTTCATTTAATGATAATTTTAAGTCAGTGTTAAATTAGGTCTTAGATCTAACTCACACCCCAAAAGCTAGCTCAAAGGGAGGAGGATTGTCCAAGCCTTATAAGGAGTCCACTCATCTCATTAACCACCGATGTGGGACTTTTGTCATTCTTTAACACCCCACCTCACGCCCAGTGCTTAGCATCTGGTGCGTGGGCAATTTTTTATTTTGGGGGCCTCAACATCGGGTGAGACGAGCCCTGCTCTGATACCATGTTAAATTAGGTCTTAGACTTAACTCACACCCCAAAAGCTAGCTCAAAGGGAGGAGGATTGCCCAATCCTTATAAGGGGTCCACTCATCTCATTAACCACCAATGTGAGACTTTTGTCATTCTTTAACAGTTAATTATTCATAGTTATGATTTATAGTTTGAATTATTTATATTTTCAAGAATAGTTTGAAAATAACTAGAAAAAACAAAAATTGGAAAGTGGTATTCAATTTACGTCGTACACTTTTTTTCTTAATGGATATGCATTGCCTTCAAAAATTTCAACCTCACTTACTGTCTTCAAATTTTGAATAGAATATGTAGTTATATCTTTCTAAGCCCCTTGAGATGAGAAGGATCAGTCTTGATAAATGCAGGTCATAGACAAAAATACCAAATCATTTTGCTTTTTAGAAAAAAATACCAATTTTTTTTTTTTTGAAGAGGGGAATGAACAAGCAATGCAAACAGTATAACAAATGGATTGAATTTGAAGTCAATGTTGATAGCTATGTCCACAGAAAAGCCGCCATTAAAATAATACTACATATAAAAAGAAAATGCCGCCACTAATAAAATGGATTTATATAATTATGGTCTAGTCTAAGTGCCAAAGCTTTTCCAATAATACTTTGTTGCAACTTGCTTGCTTCTAAGCTTCCACTAATCCTTTGAATTATTAAACAGATAGCTGGGTCAATATCGTTTAATTACATAGAATTATATTCCTCCGAAGAGTGTTTTTTATATTCCTTTTGTTTAAATTTGTTTGTCATATTTTTTCTCGCTTATTTTATTTTTTATTTAATATGTTTTTTTTTTTTCTAATTTGATAACTTTTTAATTGCAACATCTCATATGACATACTTAAGACCAAAAAATATATTTTATTACGTTATTTATATTTGTAGTTTAATTCCTTTGGAACATGTAATTGGATTTCAAAAGCTGTACTACTTGTTTTCATAAATATAAGACCCATAATTTATTGTGCAAGTATCTTAAAATTCAGCTTATAACCAAAGGTGGGCCATAGGTGGGTACATATGTACTCGTTAACATTCAGAAATTTATATATATATATATATAGAAAAACTAACAGAAACTACATATAACTAACCATGTCCCTGGAAAGTAAAACTCCCCTTGACCATTGAGGTATTACACTCAAGAAAGTTAACTCTACATATTTGATAGTACCTTAAATGCTTAAACTCATATTAAAACAAAGTAAAGTTAAAGTATTAACTTAGAGCTCATATTTGATCAATTTTTAGTATTGTTCAAGCTATTAGTGACCAATCGAATATGACATTATCCGATAATTGTCACTGTAAGTTTCGCTAATACTTAAATTAAGATAATATTAATACACTCAGAGTCTTCAAATCATGGATTCGTCTGTGCATATAACTATATACAAGTTTTGTAATGTGAAGGCCGCATTTGAACTTTCAACTTCACCAACATCTTCAAACTTGTCATTCCTTTTTTGTACAAAATGATCAAGTTGTTGTATGGACATGTGATTAAACGGGCCCCCCTGGCGGCTCTTAAGTTCGTTAGCCTAAAGATAACAAATAATTAATAATATTATCAGTCGAATTTTATATTCAAGGCTACTATATATTTATATATATATCTAATATACTTTATTATAATCTAAATATAAATAGTTTGAAGTTCATCTTAGTTTCTATCAACAAACCTTGTTCTCATCACATAAACATACACTACTAAGTACTAATGGCTGCTATTTTGCTTCTTGGATTACTACACCAGCATTGACACAACAGGTATTTACTTGAAAGTTATTTTTCATATCAAACTTGTCTACTTTTCCCAAATTAAATTGCACAACCTTCATTTAGTAGTCCTTTCGTTTAAAAAAGAATGACCTACTTTTCTTTTATTCTGTTTAATAAAGAATCCTCTTTCCTTTTTTTAAATAGGGGGAGTAATAGTTATTTTCTAGTTTTGGGGTAAAACTCACCGGCTTTTCATATTTTTTCATCTTTGGAAGAAATCCATAGATTGATTAAGTTTATAACACCATTTTGCAGTTCTTATGGAACAGGGGCTGAATCAGTAGGTGTTTGCTATGGAATGCTAGGCAACAATTTGCCTTCACATAACGACGTTATACAGCTCTACAAGTCAAGAAACATAAAAAGATTGAGGCTTTATGAACCATATCATGAAGTTTTACATGCCTTAAGAGGATCCAACATTGAAGTTATGCTAGGAATTCCCAATTCAGATGTCAAGCATATTGCTTCCAGTGGGAACATGCAAGATGGTGGGTAGAGAAAAACGTTCGAGCTTTTTATCCAGATGTTAATATTAAGTACATTGTTGTTGGAAATGGAATAAGCCCTTTCACAGACACATCTCATCTTACCTCACATCTTGAAACTGCCATGAGTAGAATTTATAATTCAGTTTATTTCACTGGTTTGGGATACAACGTCAATGTCACAACGTCTATAGACATGACATTGATGGGAAAATCTTATCCACCATCTCAGGGTTCGTTTAGGGACGATGCTAGGAAGTTTGTTGATCCTGTTGTTGAGTTTTTAAGAAATGCAAATGCACCTTTGCTTCTTAATGTTTATCCTTATTTTAGCTACTCGAGTAATCCAGGGCAGATTTCTCTCCCCTATGCTATGTTTGCTGCACCTAATGTGGTGGTACAAGACGGTTCATATCAATATAGGAACTTATTTGATGCAATGGTGGATTCTGTTTATGCAGCCCTCGATCAAATACCAGGACGGCCAGATCAGAGCTCTATAAGGATTGTTGTGTCTGAGACCGGTTGGCCATCTGCTGGTGGATTTGGAGCCACAACAGATAATGCAGCAACATACTTGAGGAACTTAATTCAACATGCTAAAACGGGTACTCCAAGAAAGCCTCTGCCTATTGAGACATATTTATTCGCAATGTTTGATGAGAATAACAAAAATCCAGAGCTTGAGAAACATTTTGGATTGTTTTCCCCCAACAAGCAGCCCAAATATCAACTAAACTTTGGAACTTCTGACATTTCTGCTGAAACTAATGTCACTACTTCTTCCCTCATAAGTGAGATGTAAGAAGAGACATTTGAAATCTCTTTACGTAAGTATTGCTTGGATGGAAAACTTAGTACCAACAAGAGAAATTTTTCTTTTTGAAATTAGATATTAAATTACATTGTGCGGTTTGTGTAAGTTCACATGGATTGTTAACCAGAGGCAATGCAATCTCCGAGTCGTGTTATAACTTCCTTTATTTCTTCCTGATGTTGATCATCTTACAGCAATTTTGTAAGTTTGTAAATTTCATATTCCAGAGATTTTGGATGGAGTAGTGAGTAACTAGGAGTTCTTAGGTAATGGCACAAAATCATTGTCAAACATTTGATAAAAGAAAAGAGAAGGCTCAGATCACTCACCTCTAGTAATACAATATTCACAATCAACAGAGATTATAGAAAAAAACTTTCATGATATTGAAATTTTGGACCAAACATGTGACTGTCTTACCACTGCTTGAGGAGAACTGGTAGCTGAGTTTGTGGGAAATCCATCTCTTTTTTCATTACAAGCTGAAGAAAGTGAAGAAAGATTTGGTCATGTGTCACGACTCAAAAACTCGAATCATGATGACACCTACCATAACCCACCAGTAGGTAAGCCGACCCATATCTCAAAACGACAAGTCACAGATATATTGGGTAGAAATAACGACCAAAGGGGAATTTAAAGTAGTTCCAAGATACACAGCGAAAAACAGAGAACAATAATATATACAAAAGAAGCAAAAGTACAAGATCCAAACCCACGACCTGGTGGACATCAGTACAAAGCTACTATACGAGTACAAGTCCCAAAAGTGGACCAAAAGTACAGACTTATCTCAAAAATAAAAGATTAGCCACAACCTATATACAGAAGGATATAGGCTAAAATAGGACGCCATCAACTCAACCTCAGTCTCCGAAGATCCCCGCAGCTAGCCCAAATCAACGCTTACGGCTGGCACTCGGAACTGTATAAAAAATAGATAAAAAGTGTAGTATGAGTATCAAGGCAACATGTGTCTAGTACGCATCATAGGCCGACTGAGCTAGGAAAGTAAAAACAATAATGAAAAGCAAGAAAGTAAAGCAACTAGAGGTCATAACAAGGATATGATAATGGAAAGCCTAACTAGAAAGCACAGGAGTATAGAAAAGGACGAATATTAGCGAACAACTAACTATAACCTTGCTTGACCCCATAAGCCCAGAAGGTACACTCGTAGAATATATGATATATGAACATGCGACCACAACTTAGTAGAATAGATAACATACAATTCCAGCACAAGTACAATATAGTCCAAACTCTTCGTCTTTACGCTGAGTCTCTATGCACAATAAACATAGACAATCACAGCACAATAAGCCATTTTGGTTATATTATGGAACCCATATGCAAACTATTAGTGTACCAGTGTGGTATTCGATCCATTAATTAGCATGTACTATTGTGGTATCCTATCCATTCAGAAATATCTATCGGCGTGATATCTGACCCACTCATCAAACACATACCACAATCACGATGAATAACAATCATACTTGTACGCCAAGCAAACACACTCATTACATGCGATGAAAAACATTCGACATGTCAAATCATGGATTTTCCTATTTGCCTAATTATATATATAGCCTGCAATAATAACAAAGAAGTTGACAAGAACATATAACATAAACGGTACACAAACAACCATCACCTACCTCAAATCAAGCCTTGAAAACTCTTAAGAACTTGTGCTTTCCCCTTGTTACAAATTCTGGATTGTTCTTGGTCTAAGACAATAACAAAATAACATAATCAATGAATAATGACCTCATTAAACTTGGATTATTACTTAATACTAACCCTAGACCAATGTCATGATCATTCTACCAAAAACAGGGGATTTTTCCACCATTAGTTTGAGTCAAAACCCTCCCTTAAGTGTATCACCCTAGATTCTAAGGCTTAAGAATCAAAATACAAGTTAAGGGAGTAGTTAAGTTACCTTTACTGAAGAAATTGGTGAAAAAATTGAAGACAATTGTCCTAAGTCGCCTTTTCTTTTCCCAAGAATGAAGTTGCAGAATAATGAGAGGTTTTGACATGTTTTCTCCATTAATTCTTAACTGACCCACTATAGCGGCCACCAACTTGCTATAGCGGCTCCGCCATAAGGGGACCACCCGCTATAACGGAAATTAATTCCCTTGCTAGAGCGGCGTGACATGCACCCACTATAGCGGATTGCACGGGACAAAAACTCGACATTCTCCCCAAAAGCTCCCCTTTCACAACACACCTTCGAACCTTGATGTTCTAAACTAACTCTTCCACACCAAGTTCGACATTAGAAGTTCTACTTACCAAATTTGATTATGAAAATGTTATAGATTCCTCAATGTCTTAGCTATTAGAAAAACCAAGTCAAGCTTGGACATTCTTCCTATTTCATTCCCAGATTTCCCTGAACTACACCTCGCTCAGATTTCGCCTGTGACTGGACTAGTTTAAAACTTTCAAGTCACGACTCAAAAAGTTTTCTTACCTAATTATTTCACCATTTATCTATCCATAACGACTGGAAGGTGTCGTTACAGCACTTAAAGGAAAAATTACCTTATTAGACGTACTCCACTATCATATATACAAATCCTACCTATAATTAAAAAAATACATATATTACCACTAATTAAGAATTTTATACCGTGTTTGAGAAAGATACACTCAAATACACATATCCCTAAACAATAGTCTAAATTAGTTATTTGCACAATTAAACCATCTCCAATTTATGCTCCCGTGTCAACCAACTCTCCCTCTCTCTCATCAACCTCTTAGCCCACATCCTCCACCACCAATCTCTTTCTTCCTTTGTTCTATCTGCCATGATTTTACCATTAAACCTCTAAAAACTAAATCTCGAACAACTACATTACAAGTTAAGGTGTGTATCTATTTAACCATTATTCAAAGTCATACATGTGACATATTTCAATTTATTTTGTCTTGTAATTTTCAAAATTTAAGGTCAAAATCCAACGATCCTATCGGATCGACGAATGTTGTAGCAGCAACAAAAGTCACAAGCCTTTTAGATCCTTCAACGCATTGTGAGGATAACCCTTTGTTGATCGTTTTAGTTCTACTTCGAGGCTTATGGTTACTTAAAAAATGGCATGAAAATTGGAGCACTGACTATTTTCTATAATGGACTGGTTGCAATTTTTTATGTCACTAACAACAAGGCAGCGGATATTCTAAAGTTAGCAGAAAGGTAACAAATTGTATATATTTTTCATCATAAATATCTGACACAATATTGATGTATCTTATACATTATTGGGTTAAGATCATATGTATCTAATTTTTTATTAGTGTATGTGATTAAGGGTGTGTTTGGTATGATTTCTTTTTCCTAGAAAATACTTTGTTGGAAAACAAGTGGATTTCTAACTTATTTTTTCATATTTGGTTGATGAGTAAAAAATATTTTTAATGTTTGGTTGGTGAATAAAAAACATTTTCCAGAAAATATCTTTTATTTTTGGCTTGAGACTAGAAAATACTCTTTAGAAAAATAATTTTCAACCTGAAAATCAACTCTGATAATTGATCTAGGACCTGACCCTAACACCTGAACTAGGACACAACCCCGACAATCATTTTAAAATCTTACGCAGCACCTAACTCAGACTTCCGACCCTGAAGTATTTTTCAAAAATAATTTTCTTTTTAAAAAAAGAATTTGACGTATTGGCGGAATGTGGGGGGGGGGGGCTGGGGGTGACTTGTATATGTCAATACATGCAACTAACATGTATCTACACATTATTTAGTTTTTATCAATGTATTTGATTATGTATACATATATCTGACAAAATATACGCATGTATTTGAATAAGACTTCATGAATTTGATAAAGCGTACGTGTTTATGAGTCAAGAAGTCTAAACTTGCTAAATCGCCAAAAAAAGAGAAGAATTTTGATTGTTTAATTTTTTTTAGGAGTTGTGATATGACATATCCTCTAAAGTTGTTACAACCATAATTTTCTCCTTAATTAATAACTTTCAGTTTTATCCCTTAATCAGACACACTCTTGAATTAATGGTTTCAATTATTGTTGCGAAATAGAGTTAGAATAGGAGCAGTATACCTTGTATCCTAACCCTAATCCTATTCTAACTCAAATGTGTCTCCTTAGATTTGTAGTTGTACTAGGACTCTACTTGTAGTTGTATGTAATTGTATAAGTAGCATACATATTGTACGCAATTATTATCAAGAAATAATATCCTCCCTTCTCTCTGGTTATGTGTTTTCTACATGGTATCAAAGCATTAACACACACAAACCTACGTTGCATCAAACTTGTTCAAGAACCAATGACTTCCTCTTCACTGTAAGCCTCTTTATCCGTCTCAACTTCTTCATTGCACCATCTTATGGTTGTGTGTCCTATCAAACTTAGACCTACCAATTACCCTATATGGAGAGCACATATTCTAAAACTGATGCAAGTAATGAAGATCACTAAGTTGGTCCAAGAAAAGAAACTTGATGAAGTTGAAAATCCAGCCAAAGACAACAATGGAAAGGTAGTTAATGGATAATAGAAAGCTTTCGACACTAATTGGGATGAGCAAGATGTTCAGCTAAGAACCTGGATCTCAGGAACAATGACTGAAGAGAGCATGTATCTCATTAATGGCTACTCAAAAACCAAAGAGATGTGGGAGTGCTTAGAGGAAGCTTACCTTCAAGCAACTAAGGATAAAGAGTTCCAACTTAAGCTACAAATGCAGAATATTAAGTTAAGAAACCAGAAACTTGATGAGTACTTGAAAGAATTCAAAGGCATATGTGATGGACTTGCTTCCATACACAAGTCAGTTGATGAAGACAACAAAGTCATTAACTTTGCCCGAGGACTAGATCCAAAGTACAGGACATTTAAGACTATTATGTTGGGAAAGCCTCCATATCCTACCTTTAATTAATTTGTCAATGCTCGTAGAGGTTTTAACATGAGAGAAGAAAAGGAAGAGGGGCCCCAACAAGACTATAATATGACATTTACTTCACAGAGAGGTAGGGGTTGAGGGAGTTACAATCACATGAGAGGTAACTCTAGTTTTAACTCAAGAGGAAAAGGGTTCAGGGCTGCTGGACAGTCAAATAGTAATCAAAACAGTCAGAATATGCAGACTACAAACACTGAGAAAGGAAAACCCATGCCTTATTTATGTCAAATGTGTGGTAAAACAGTCACACTGAAGTGCTTCTACAAGTGGGATTACTCTTATCAAGCTAAAGATGATCTTCCGCGGGCCCTATCTGCTATGAACATGCAAAAACCACATGTGAAGATGTTGCAATGTATGTGGGTTTTGGTGAAACAACTCACATGACAAACACATCAGCTAATTTATTTGATCTTCAAATCTATAATGGGACAGAAAACATAATTGTAGGGAATAGTTCTCAATTAGCAATTACACATGTTGGAAATCTCAACAAGTCAGGTTTGAAAGTTAAAGATATACTGGTAATTCCTAAAATCACAAAGATTTTCTCTCAGTTAGTAAACTTGGAAAATACAATTTTGCAACTCTTGAGTTTGATGAATTTGGTTTTCTTATTAAGGATAAGAAGTTAGGAACACCACTGGCCAAGGGCTCTAATGCAGGAGGACCCTACCAACTGGAAGACAAATATCTATTTGCCTTAACAACAACACAAGATTGGAAGAAGTCAGAGAGTATTTGGTGCTCTAGATTAGGACATCTTAGTTTGAAGCCTTTAAATTTTTTGAGTAGCAATAAATGCATTGATGTTAGGAGTTGGAACAAGGTGTCTTGTATCTGTACTAGTTTTCATATAGGGAAAAGTTGTAAACTTTCTTTTGAGTTAAGAAATAAAATTGAACAGATTCCTTTATACAAAATGCATTGTGATCTTTGGGGACCAGCACTTGTTGAGTCTTCCCAACATATGAAATACTATGTGATATTTGTGGATGATAATACTAGATATACTTGGCTTTATCCTTTGAAGAAGAAATCTGAATTCTTTAAAATCTTTCTCAAGTTTCAACAAATGGTAGAAAGAAATTTTTCAAAAACCAATTTGGTGATCAGATAAGTATTTCGGGATTCACCAAAGTGTTCTGTGATGCCAATTTAGCTCGCCAAATATTACAGACAGAGGTGGTGTAAAGCCATGTCAAGAAGGTGAGAAGAGGAGCACTCAGCGCATTGTCTGCTAGGTCCGCGAGCCCGACCTACTTCATCAAAGGTTAAAGAGCAATTGGTGAAAAGACAAGCTAAAAAGGGTGAGAAAGAGAGCACTCGGTGCATCGCCGATCGTTTCGGCGAGCCCGACTTACTTCGACGAGTGACTCCAATGCTGAAATTTTGGGAACATATAAATGCAATTTTCAAAACAAGAAAGGGAGTTCCCACATTGTCCAGTTCTGGGTTTTTGATCTTGAACATTCTAAAGCATTGTTTTACACTTTTGAGTAGAGATTTAGGGTTTGTTTTATTTTTAGCTTCAATTTGAGCATTTGGAGACTTGTGGATTGTTCCCAACTTGATGGAAAACTTTGTTGGTAACGATTTCTTGTTCTTTATTATGTTAGGCTTAAACCCTCATTCTTCGGGGTGTGATTATGTAGTTGAATACTTCAATTAGCTTATGTGTGTTGATATTTACTGATTTTATTGTTGATTTAAAGTGGGTTCAATTAATAGTTTTTGTTTTAATTGAGGAATTGTAGTTGCAAATGCAATTCTAGTTTAGTACTCTAAGCTTGCTTGAGAAAGAAGTGTTGGAGTTAAATTATTAGTTGATGATTGTAGTGATTGTGTTGTTACGGATTTAGCTTGAGAAAGTGGGTCTGAATGCAATCTTACAAATCTAGCTTGAAAAAGTAGATTGATTAAGGTAATTGGTTGTTAATTTATGTTGTGCTTGTCGAGGTTCGAAAGAACTCGCTTGATTCGTAATAGTTGATGGAGAAATGACTATTGCACCCAAATAGCCTACCCACAAAGATTCAATGAAATTTAGTAAATAATAATCACCCATTTTACAAAATTGACATTCAATTTGCCACACTCCCAAGAAACACTCTCTATTTGTTTACCCCTGTTAACAATAGTCGTAATTCGGTTACCCAAATCCCCCCATTTGACATTAAGGGGTGGTTTGGTAGAGTGTATACGAACAATGCAAAATAGGGTGCATTAGTAATGCTTTAGTAATGCTTGCATTAGTAGTGCTTGCATTAGTAATGTGTGCATTAGTTGTGAAAGCATTATTTCTTATACATTGTTTGGTTTGATGTATTAGAAATAACACATCTTGAATAATTTCTATTTAAAAATATATGTTTACAAAAATATCCTTCACACTTTATTTATTTGTACACTTCCTTTGCAACAAAGTTCTTTGCTAAAACATTAAAAATGATTTCTTTGCTAAAACATCATTAACTCTTCTTCTTCTTCTTTTTCTTTTTTCAAAAATAATATTAAATAGTTGTACTATTGCATCAAAATATTTTTGTGAAAAGTTGGCAAAGAATTTTTTTTATCAAATTTATCGTCATAATAGTAAAAAATTTGATTAAATTATGTTGAAATTAGATTATTTTTTTAAAAAAAAGATACTTAAGAGGCCATAAAGCCTATTAAGACACCAAAAAATGAAAAGACACTGAAAAGCAAATCAAAATAAAAACAAAAACTTATGACAACAAAGAAAATGAAAAGGCTTTAAGGGTAGTTTTGTAATTATTTAATCTAATGCAAGTGTTAAATGCTATGTATTACTAATACCTGGAATTCTTTGGTATTAGTAATACACAACTTATACACAGTAGAGTGTATAATTAATGCTTGCATTAGTTATACATGGCATGAAAAAGCATATCAAACAAGGTACTACTAATACACACACCTAATACATGCATTATATTTTCTAATACACTCTACCAAACGACCCCTAATTGACAAAACCTTGTCATTTATTTTATTGTTGCGAAAATGTCTACATATAAAAATGATTAGAACACGATTTTACTTCATAATAGAATTCTTGAACGTATCACTCCCTGTGGGATCAACCCCAACTCTTAGTTGGGTTTATACTTGTTAGCGACCACCTACACTTAGAATCAGATGAAGTGTAGTTGAGCTTTATCAACAATGGTGTCACTGCTAGGGAGTGGTGTTTAGAATTCATTTATTAAAATTTAGTCGTGAACTGATTTTGTTGTAGTTGAATCAACTTATTTGTGTTTATTGTTGGCTGCTCTTAAACAGGTGAAGAGATGAGTGTCAATGGGAGCAATGCCAGCCAACTTGGGAACAACGATGACATCGGTAATTTGCACGATGTCAATGAAGATCAGTTGGGAAGTGCGGGTGCTATTTGATTGCCTCTAATTGTGGGCAATGCGGTGTTCCTTGTGACCAGCACTATGTTGCAGCTATTGCAAATGAAAGGTCTCTTTGGAGAACTTGCTCATGAGGACCCTCATGACCACATCCGAAACTTTGTGGATGGGTGTGGGCCATTTTCTTTCAAGACCATAACTCAGGAGTCGGTCCGACTTCAATTGTTTCCCTTTTCTCTAATGAGGGAGGCAACAAAGTAGTTGGCCGATTTACCAAAGGAATCAATCACTTCTTGAAAGGAGCTCACTGATGCGTTTTATGCAAGGTTTTTCCCTCCCTTAAAGATGGTGAAGTAGAGATTCAGAACTTTAAGTGAGTGGATGATGAACCCAGTCACGAGACATGGTTGAGGTTCTAGAAGTTGGTGCTCTAATTTCCAACTCACGGACTATCGAAAGATGTGTTATTGCAATATTTTTACCGAAGCCTCGACTAAGTCAACAAAAGTGTGGCAGACCAGCTCATTCGAGGAGGAATCATGAAGCAATCGTTTGATATAGAATTTATCTTTCTTGATGAGATGACAAAAATCAATCGAGCTTGGTACACTAGAGAAGATCAGGTGTCTCCTTTGAACTTTGGGATGACAAAGGAACAATTGGAAAAGAACTAAGAGCGAGAAGAAAACATAGCTAAGATGATGAACCAAATGGACCTATTGATGAAACATGTTCCAAGGCTGTGAATGTGGTTGGAGTTAGTGGAGTGAATCCCGATGAAGCACACTTTGAGGCCATGTACAATGAAGAAGTACATTTCTTGGCAAATCAGACAGGTGGTTCCCGTCTGAACTATCCAAGGCTAGGCAGAAATCAAGGTTGGAACAAGGATCGTGATGACGGTTGGAGAGACCGAGATAGGGAATGGCGTGATCATGGTACGAATTGTAGGGAGCGGGATGGTGACAAAGAACGATATGTGCCTCCCTATGAGCATCAAAAGCCAAAAGAGACAAGGGTTGATCCTGAAAATTTATGCACCGAAGATATGTTTGCTCGCATTCTCAACAAAGTGGAAGGATCAGACAATGTGCTAAAGGAAATGAAATATGACGTCTCTTATCTGAACCAAATAGTTACTTCACATTCGATATCTATTAAGCAGCTATTTACATATGGGTCAGATCTCGACTCATTTGAATCCAAGACTTAAAAGAGGCTTACCGAGTGATACCATGGTTAACCCAAAGAATGAAGCTTGAAAGCATTTCTTCGTCGTGTCATGATGTTAAATAAGGCGCTTCTTGGGAGGCAACCCAAGGCTTAGTTTGTTTTTGTTATTTGAATAACAGTTGTTAGATGTGCAGGGTGAAAATTCAAAGTTTGGAAGAAATAGGCAATTGGACGAACTCAAAACCCATTTGATGATCCACCGAGTGGGTCGGTGAGCCCGATGTGGATAAATTTTTTGACCAACCAAAGGGTTGGAGTTCTGGTAAATTTGGCAGGAAAAAGTGTCATTTGGCGCATCGCTGAATGGGTCAGCGACATAAGTGGATATCACCGATCAAGGCACGAACTAAAGGATCAAAAGGGATTCCAATCGTTTAAAATTCAAAACTCTTTTTTATTTTGAATTTTTTAAATCTTGCACTCTTTCACCCTAATATTAGATTATATTTCTTGTCAAATTTGTGTGTGGGTATCGTCGCATAGTTGAATATTGTCGCTTTGCTTGCTTTTCCCAGTTTGCCCATATCGTTCAGTTATCTGTTTCTGAGGTTCGTGTCCTATATTTTCTTTATATTTTTGCCATATCCTAAGCATGTTCGTATAATTGTTAGATCTATTGTACAATATTGTGTACTTGGTTGATTTTGAACTGTGGGTTGTTGATCGAATTCGTTAGATTTCATGTTTAGCCTCCTATAGTTTAAATTTCATGTTTAAATTGCATAAAATTGCGGGTGTGTGGTTATAGCATGTTGGGTCTAGTGTGGGTGAAGTCTAAGTAACCCGAATCGTATTGATCAATTGAATTTGTCCAATGATAGATCGGGTGACGTCATTCTTAAGGGCAAAAGACATTGATTGGTCGATTTTAGATAAAATGGGGGAAGTCTGAGTACCCCGGGGTTGGTAATGATATGAGGTAGGTGCTAATTGCATAGAATAGGGCTTTAATTTGGTTCCCGTAGGTTGTGCATTGAAAATTAGGGGGTCAGGGTAGAAATCTGGCACGAGAAGCTGCTCGGCGAGCTTAGTCTAGCTCACCGACTGACTCGGCAGTTCGCCAACTGACCCCTCACATCGCCATTTTACCTTGAAAGTTAGCTTTTAGCCTCTGTAACATTCGGCGATATGCATGTGCTCGTTGAATGCCCTTGTGGTTGGCATTTTTCAGCCCATATTTTTTAAAATCATTCTGTGATATTCGGTGAGCTACCCTTGGCTCGCCGATTAAGTTTGGCGATTCGTCGATTGACCCTGGACCTCGCCCACTTGTTCTGAATTCTATGCATTTTCGGTCTGTAAATTTTGGCGAGCTAATGAGTTCGGCATCTCGCCGAGCTAGTCGGTGAGTTTTTCTACAACTTTCAAATTTGATGTTTCACTGACCTATTTCATATGCATTCGTTCGTTTTGTGTTGTCTTGCAGATATGGCTAGACCTAAGGTACCTTGAAGAAACCAATCACCCAGAAAGAGAGCACGAAGAGTGGTCATTTCTGAGGAGGTTGCTCCTCCACGATCAATGCGACCCAAACTTCCTCCGACAGGGGAAAAGAACAGATAAATGAAAGGGACCTGCGTAGCCGAGTCCCATTGATTCCAACTCCGACACCATGGGTATAGACTCCACCCACCTCACCACTTTTGAGTCTGATCGTGAGGACAATTCGAGGTCTAGATCACCGCCCTTCGACTCTGAACTCGAGGATGATCAAATCCTTCAGAGAAGACGGGTTGAGTTGCGCTCCAAGGTGCTGCATGATCTAGCGAGACTGCCAGTACTCTCAACTCCTCCTCTACCTCCAATGCAGGCAGTTGAGCAGGCACCGCAAGTTCCCCCGATACAGGCACCACTGATGGGGTGGTGGACAGGTACACAATTGTGTGGGACACCATTTGGTTTCATAAATTCGAGAGGTTTACACAGACCCGAGGCTCTTATATACGCAGAGTACGGGAGGTTGGTCCCAAAGGGCAAGAAGAAAGCCAACTCATTTTCACCTGTTGATCATGTGGTGGTGTGAGGTAAAAAGGTAAAGTGTAGTAGTTTGTATATCAATGAGGTGTTGGGGTCCACAGTCAATGTGATACATTTCTTGGCGGACAAGATTCAGAAGAAAACCCCCACGACCTTAAGGGGTGGTTGGCTCACTTGATTTCTGACATTACACCACTGTGGATTGAGCCAGGGATCCAAATCGAGAAGAAGGACCTGAATGTAGCTGCAAGGTACTGGTTCGGATTCATTAGCAGCACACTAATGCCATCACAGAATGAATCTATCATCAGGCATTCGAAGACAGCTTTGTTGGGATCTATTATTGAACGGGATAGACTAAATCTCGGGATGATCATTGAGAAGGAGATGGCCATGAGGGCCAAGAAGATCCAAATATAACTTTCATTGCCGGTGCTTGATGTTTGCGTAATCGAGGACACAACTTCCAATGCAAGTGTCTACGATCGTGCAATAGTATAATAACCCAACCAAGGGTTGGGATCGTCCTAAGAAAGTGGTTTTGAGAATTTATAGAAAAATAAAATTTTGTTCTAACTAGTCGTAGTTAAAGACATTAACGAGTAAAAATATTGTAAATTAAAGAGGGAGGACACAAGAGTGTCAATTAACAATGGGGGGTTTTGTCACTAGTAAGTAAAAACAACAAAATAAACAAGGGTTTCTAAATAATGAGAGGGGATCCTTGGGATGTGATGGGTATACGAATTAATCTAGATTATTGGGTACATGCTTTCAATAGAAGATACATAGAATAATTGTGACTAGGCTAGACTTTAAGAGGGATAAGCTCTCTCTCGAGCAACTTACCCCGTTTCAAATGTGTTCCTCTCGGACACCCACTTGCCGCATGAAGACTAGCCTACGCCTTAACCCACTCACTCTCTCGAGCTGAGTGTGTGGACATGGGACTAGGGTTCACTCTCTCGAGCTGAACCTCATGTCGACCCACTCACACCGACCATCAATTTAGTGGTTTTAGTTTTACGACCTCTCTCTCGAGCAAGCCAAAAACACATAAATCAACTTGTATTTGCAACTACAAATTCATTAAATTCATCCACAACCACTAAATGAAATCACATTTAAACTACGACTAGACGATCAACAAGCAATACCCAACAATTATCTTAACCCATATTCAATAAATCACACCCCAAGAATTGGGTTTTTTAGCCACACATCAAGAGATAGAAATTTATACCTAAATGAGCTTCTCTTTTTCTTCAAGCCTTCAAATCCCTCAAAAAGTACTATTCTCTCTGAAAATTATCACTATTGTTCAACTCTAAGAGAAAATTATAACAATTGTTCCACACTAAAACTAAAACTCTAACTAGTATTTATAGTTATCACAGATTTGTGCTGTAGCGGATCGTTCGGCGTCATTAGTCAGAATCGCCGATCAACTCGGCGATTCGCCCTCTGGTGTAGTTCATCACCATCTTGTACCAGCCTTCAACATCGTCATGCTCTGGGTCATTGGGTGGCATGGTACTGCTCACGGAATTTCTTGGCGATGCGGCGACTGCTCCCGTTTTCCGTTGACTTGATCCTTTTCTTCAGGGCTCAGCACACTGGAACAAAAGGCGAAGTAAGACCCTTCGGCGACTCGCCAAGTGGACTCGGTGATCCTCAGGCCTTCATTTCTTCATTCTTTTCAGCCTTTTCGTTCCTTTTTGCGACGTAGTGTCCATGCTCTCCTTAAAACTTCAAATACCTAAAACTTAAGGGTTTTAATCAGATATCGAGATAAAATAAGCATTTGAGGACACAATTTCTATTAAAATATTGCCCTGAATGAGTCCAATTTGTGGACTCATTAACACCCCCAACTTAAACTTTTGTTTGTCTTCAAGCAAACTCAAGTTCAGTCGTTCAAAAAGGGTGTCTCGAACAGTGCTACACAAGATTCTATCATGAATGCACACAACAAGACTCAATTTACTTATGCAAAGATCAAATGTGCACTCAAAGATTCAAGTTGTGACTCATCGATATCAACGAATCTCATGCTCACAATACTTGCTTCAAATGCAAGTTCAAGCTCAACTATAGTGTTCAAATACCCTTACACAAAGAATGATTCCATATTCACACAATGGTTTCACAGTTTAAAGCTTTGGAATCGGATGCAACGCTCACACTCTTAAAGAAGAACATAATGCATAATTTCACCCATAGGTTTGCCCGTATTTTCCAATCAACACTTGTTTCAGTTCACTCAAGATCAAAAAGGTCTTTTCAAGGCTTATAATGGGGCTGAGTGCAAAGGTATGGTTATTTAGGCTCAGTGACTTTCATCCTCATGAGATGTGGTGCACACAACACTTCCTTTCCTTTCTCCGTCATCATTTTCATCAGTGCTTATAAGTCATTCTATTATTTACTTTCCATGAATTCTATGGAGACCCCCTTTCATTTTTCAACTTTATTCCACAACTTTTCTTTTTCATTCTTTTTCTTTTTCTTTCAGTATCTTTTTTTTCATATGGAGGGGTTCCATTTTCCTCAAAACCATGGGTAGGAAGGACTTTCTGGCACTCCTTGATTTGCCTTCTCTTTTCACCACACCCCCAACTTAGGCTTTTGGCCTAAGTTGGCTATTCAAATTAATCACAACTTCATGAGGATTATGGGTGATGGATTAAGAAAGGTCTAGTTTTCATCAAGTTCCTTCCAAAGAAGGGTAAGGCTCAAGGGGTGTTCAAGAGAGATTCACACACTCACATGGTAGGTCACAAAAGAGGTATATGTCAAATTGGCTCACACTCGTCAAAGTTACCTAAGATCATATCAAGAGATATAATCACTCAGTTAACCGGACCAATGTGGAAAATTCTAGGATATATCATGCATAGTTCACAAGTAAGCTCATGACTCTAGGCATCGACACTATAAGTTAAACAAGACTCCACACTTTTGCTAGTGTGCAATGATCATCACAGGAGAATCAATTTGATATAAGGCTAGTCATAACGAGATGCAAAGAGTTCACATATTGTTTATGCAACTTCATTTGGCCTCATCGTAGCCGCACATTCATGTTCGTTCGATTGTAAGCACTATTCAAGTCATCGGTATTGATCAAAATTGAGACTCAAATTTTGCTAAAGAACAACCACGTTCAACACACGAGGGGTGGCAAAAATGTGCAAAAAATTCAAAAAAATTAAGAAGGATCAAAATCGTTTTGTAATTTAAAACAAAAGGAGCCTTAAGCTCAAACATCCACAGAAAGCAGTATTTAACACAATAATACACGAATCACAAATAGCACACAAAAGGTGGGTCTCACCCCACCACAAATAAAAGCAATTCTTTCTCAAATGCAATTAACACAGAATATCCAGACTTTAAAAATAAAGAAAGACAGAAAGGGAGGTAGAAATCATGTCTACACAGTCGCTTCATTTGTCTGGGCATCAGTGCCCGATGTGTCAACCTGGAATTTGATAATGGCCCCAGGATCTTCTTCAAAAGATTCAGCAGCAGTTGAATTACTAAGATTGTCCAAGTCATGAACCGCCAAAAAGGAGTGGATGGCTGTGAAGAATCCACGTTTCCACGAGGGAATAGTGGGATCTCGGGGGTTTTCTCCCTTGTTGGCACTGGGCGTCTTTCCCTCATTATCCATTTTGGGGGGATTTGTTGCCTTTGTATTTTTCCTCAAATTTTTTGCTCTTGTTTGTCGGGGTGGCATATCTCTTCCCACTACTTTTCGTCTAGCCATTTCTGCAAAGCTTCGAGAAAAAGTTAGCAAGTACTCAGACAAAAGAAAAAAAACAATGCAGTTTAATTGCGGGATCACTTCGCCGAAATAGTTGGCGAAGCGCGCAATTACTTAGGCAGTTTGCCAAGTGCAGTGCGTAGAGAATACAAGGATGCAGATAAAGGGCGAACCAGAAGTCTTTCGGGGACATGCCGAATGCTTTCGGCGATGTCATGCGTCTCGCCGAAAATTACAGAATTCAACATCACAATTAGCTTTTAATTAAAGGCGAGATGGGATTGTAGGCAGACCGCTGAGTGGTTCAGTGAGCTTGACCCAGCTCACCAAATGACCCAACGTGCCTGCTTTCGACCCACTTTCCCGAATTCAACCCTGCGACCCCCGAAAACACAATTAAAGTATGCACAACTCAAATTAGGCTTAGACCCAGTGACAATCATGCTCAACCCATGAATTTTAATTTAGTTTAAAAACGTAACCTTCAGGAAGTACAGGCAAAATCTACAAATCTAACAGGCACACAAATATTCTAATCCTACTAGAGAAATCCAACACAAATCAACAAAGCAATATCATTGCATTAAGTCCAAAATCAATAGAACGAACTCAGAGTGTGGGAACCAACCTTTCGTGCTGACTAAAATGTAATTGATTCGCTAAACAACAATGTAATCCAAGTCCCGAACACAAATCAACAACGACAATACTATAAAAGTGTAGGGATATTGAAAATAGAGTGCAGGGGTGAGTTTGGGCAGATAAAAAGTGAGGCAAAGTGAATGAAGTTGAAACTTTTAAACCTTTGGTTGCAAAAACCGTCCAATTCTCCCCCTCTCGACGACATTAGTCCAGCTCGCCTACTCACTCCATGGAACACCGACTGTTTAGCTCCTTCGTCGAAATTTACAGGACCTCTAGTTTA
The DNA here is from genome assembly GCF_900185275.1 of Solanum verrucosum. NCBI lineage: Eukaryota > Viridiplantae > Streptophyta > Magnoliopsida > Solanales > Solanaceae > Solanum > Solanum verrucosum. The sequence continues at coordinate 2,796,082 of NW_026020177.1, forward strand.
TGGCGGTCCAAACTGCGGTCTCTGTCGGGGTCGCCAATACGGTCGATGGTTCGCCAATAAGTTCACAGGATGGTATTGAGTCTAACGGCGGTCTAGTTCAGAGTCGCCCAATCGTTCGGCGATTCGCTGATTAGACCTGCTGCTCGCCAATCTGCACTTTTTGTTCACTCTTTACACTTCCATCTGCACAATCAACACACCATTATTTTACTAAGAAATAAGAAAGCAAATAAAGGGGTTTTGGGTTGCCTCTCAAACAGTGTCTTAGTTAACGTCGTGGCACGACGCAAGTCCACCTTCAAACCTTACTCTCGGGGTTAGCCATAGTATCACTAGGTAAACCCCCTTGCTGTCTCGGATTGAAGTGAGACGATATATGACCCATTTGGGTCTCCAACTGCTTGATTGAAACATAATAGGAGGTGACGATCTGGCTAAGGGTAGAAACATCTTCTTTCATGACTTTTAGCATTTTGTCTAACCCTTCAACTTTGTTGAGGATATGCGAAAGCATATCCTCAGACCTACCACCATCTGAATCCTTTGGCTTTTGGCGCTTGTGGGGAGGCACATATCTGTCCTTCTCCCCATCTTTCCAATTAGGATTTTGGTCTCTCCATTCACGATCCTTCCATCCTTCATCTCTAGCCCAACCTTGGTTACCACCCTACCTTGGGTAGTTTGAACGATAACCACCACCTTGGTTGGCTAGGAAGTTCACCTCCTCATTATATAAAGCTTCAAAATTCGCCTCATCAGGATTTGCGCACCCGACCCCCACAACATTGACACCACAGACACCAGCTCCATGACATTTTTGGATAAAATATCAAGTTGTGTCATGATGTTGGCCATGTTTAGGTCTCTCATTATCTTTGTCCATCTGATCCTTGGATAGTTTGAATATGAAAGGGGAGACTTGGTCTTCAGGGGTGTACCATGCCTTATTGATGGTCGTCATGCCATCTAAAAGTTGGGTTGCTACTGCATACAGTTGCTGCATCAGGCCTCCAAGTGAAAGTTGATCCGCGACACCTTTATTCACCGAATCCAAGCTTCGATAAAAGTATTGTAGCAAGACATTATCGGGCAGACCATGAGTCAGGCATTACAGCACCAATTTTTAAAATCACAGCCAAGTTTCGTGTAGAGGCTCTCCTTCTAGACGTTTAAAGCTCTGGATGCTATCCCTCAGTTACATCATCTTCGAAGGAGGGAAAAATCGCACTTGAAATGCGGTTACCAACTCCTCCCAAGAAGTAATAGATTCACGTGGTAGCTCGGCTGGCCACTTACATGCCTCTCCCATCAAAGAGAAAGGGAATAGCCTCAATCGGACCGACTCTTGAGAGATGTTTTTGAACGAGAATGGTCTGCACACATCTACAAAGTTTCGAATATGCTCGTGAGGATCCTCATGAGCCAGTCCGCTGAAACGTCCCTTTAGTTGCAAGAGTTGCAACATGATGCTTGCTATGTGGAACACTGCATTTCCTTCGGCCGGGGGTAAACGGATGGCTCCAACACCTCCCATGAGATGGGGGCCATTGATGTTAGGCTCTTGGGCATCGTTGAGATTTCCGATGTCGTCTTGGTGGCCTACCTGGCTACCGTTGCTACCATTAACACTCATGCTTTCTAAAATATTCACAAAGCAAACAAAACAAAACTAAAAATTAGGTAAGTAGACTACAACTAAGAAGAATAAAATTTATACTAATCTAAAAATTCTCAGATTCTCAACTAAGTAGACTCAAACATTTTGATGTTTGAGTAATCAAGGAGACAACTTCCCATGAGATGGGGGCGATAGAAAAATAAAATTTTGTTCTAACTAGTTGTAGTTAAAGACATTAACGAGTAAAAATATTGTAAATTAAAGAGGAGGGACACAAGAGTGTCAATTAACAATGGGGGGTTTTTGTCACTAGTAAGTAAAAACAACAAAATAAACAAGGGTTTCTAAATAATGAGAGTGTCAATTAACAGGCCAAGAATGAAGAATCCAAGAGACCCAAGTCCAAATCCTTAGAGATGAAACACTTTTTTCTTCAAGTTTTCAAAACCCTCAAAAACTACTATTCTCCCTGAAAATTATCACTATTGTTCAACTCTAAAAGAAAATTATAATAATTGTTCCACACTAAAACTAAAACTCTAACTAGTATTTATAGTTATCACAGATTTGTGTTGCAGCGGATCGTTCAGTGTCATTAGTCGAAATCGCCGATCAACTCGGCGATTCACCCTCTGGTGTAGTTCATCGTCATCTTATATCAGCCTTCGGCATCATCGTGCTTTGGGTCATTGGGCGGCATGGTACTGCTTCGCGAAATTTCTCGGCGATACACCGACTGCTCCCATTTTCCGCTGACTTGATCCTTTTCTTCAGGGCTTAGCACACTGGAACAAAAGGTGAAGTAAGACCCTTCGGTGACTCGCCAAGTGGACTCGGTGATCCTCATGCCTTCATTTCTTCGTTCTTTTTAGCCTTTTCGTTCCTTTTTGCGACGTAGTGTTCATGCTCTCCTTAAAACTTCAAATACCTGAAACTTAATGGTTTTCATCAGATTCGAGATAAAATAAGCATTTGAGCACACAATTTCTATTAAAATATATCCCTGAATGAGTCCAATTTGTGGACTTATCAGTGCTGATCACGGAGTTATGTGGGGGAGCTAGAGTGCCCTTTGTGGTAAAAATGGATGTGGAAGTGACTCTCACTTCCGCTACTGACATGCAAAGGATTGAGGCTGATTACACCAGGGATGAGGACAGCACTCATGGACACATCTCTGGTTGTTGATGTAGACACGCTGGAGGCAGACACTACTTCTTCTGCTCAGGCCGGTGAGCCTTCTTGTACACCTAGTTAATATGTTCCTACTACATCTGCCCTACTACATCTGCTCCCACTGCTTCTGCTGCTGCTGCTACTTCCCACCCCACTTTGACACAGGCCACGATATATAGAATGGGCTACCTAGCCCATTCGGCCGATGTGCATGCCTCTTGAGTTGAGGCAGCTCTCCCGAGGCAAATTGTGCTGGCCATTATTGTTGTCCTTGCCCCCATTCAAATGAGTTGCGAGAGCAGATAAAGATGATTACATCTCACAAGATGGCATTGAATTCACTCATTGTGAGAGTCGAGGCATGTGAGCAGGGAGGTCAATAGTCTGCGGATGTGACCACATTGAGGGCTGATGTTGTTGGGCTGAGGTGTGAGATATCCGAGCTTAAGTCCATTGACATTTCGATGCTCTTTGGCACTGTAGACGTCCCTGAGGGTCCTAGTTCAAAGGTTCCAACTATTTTTAAGGTCCCTCCGGCCACTGCAAACGGAGATGTTGTTTTAGCTGATGAAGGTGATGAGTTAGACACTTCTAAGACAGATGAGGAGGATCTAGGTACCCGTGAAGCTGTTGTATATGATTATCTTGAGGACTTGGAGGGTGCGATGGTGCAGACGACGATGGAGGCTTCACTTCAGGACATATCGATGATAGGTCCCAGTGGAGTGCAGCCTGCTAGTGGAGATGAGCCGGGCACTGATGCCCAGATTGAGAAAGTCTGAGATGTTCAGCATTCATCTGAGGCTTAGCCTGATAGGGGGATCTTGACTCTTTTCTTGTTTTATTTTTGAGACATTTACTTTATTTTCATTGAGGACAATGTTTGGTTTTGCTTGGTGGGGTGAGGTATCTTCATACATATCCCCTTGTCATGTACTTATTTTGTTTTGTATTTAGCTTGTTTTGGATGCTTATCATTGTGAATGTTGATTTTTGGGGTTGATGATTGTGAATGTTGGTTTTTTATCCAAATTAACTCGACTCCTAATTTTTTGTATTTGTGAAATGTGTGGTTGTTCTCTTGCATATTTGAGTATCGGTTGCAATAAATACCGATGACTTAATAGTGTTCTTGATCGAACGATATGTTTGTGCAAGTCCAATGAGGTAATTTTGAGTTGCATAATTCATGTGTGAACTCTTAGCATCTCATTATGACTAGTCGATTGTTGAAATGAGTCTTGTGATGATCGTTGCACGCGAGCTCAATTTGTAGAATTATGATCGATGATTGTGTGAATGCCTTGTGTGGTGAGATTTTCTTGAAATATGTGCTTGGTAATACCTAGAACTTGCGCCATTGGTCCAATAGACTAACATTGGCGAATGAAAGAAAAGATCTTAGGCACAAATTTTTGAGAGTGAACTAAATTGTTATTATACCTCTTTATGACCACCTTGTGAGAGTGTGAACCTAGCTTGACACCATTTGAGCATTAAACATGAACACATTTGACCTCCTTCCTCCCCACCTAAAACCTTCATAAAGCATTGGTTCATTTGAATAAAAAATTGAGGAGAGAAAATGAGCAATAACTTTGTGAAAATTCACCCTTGAAGAATCATATTGAAAAAGAAGGAACCCCTCCATATAAAATAAGAAAGAAGAGAAAAGCAAAAGAAGAAGAAGATTGAAAAAGAATGTTGCAATGCAATTTGTGCATGGATAAAAGAAAAGGGGCGTCCAATGAGTCACATAAGAATCTTTGTGCTTGAAAGAACTTAGGGTGGATAGTGAAAATCCAAAAAGAGTGGAAGAAAAGGAGAAGAAGCAAAATGCAAGTCATGCTTCATGAAGGTAGAAGTCACTAAGAAGAAGTGAAATGCAAGTCATGCTTCATGAAGGTAGAAGTCACTAAGCCAAAACAATCATACATTTACCCTCAGCCCCGTTACAAGCCTTGAAAGACCTTGTTGATCTTGATTGAGCCAAATGACATGTTGATGGGAAAATACGGGTAAACATATGGGTAGAATCATGCATGTGTTTATCTTTGAGAGTGTGAGAATTGATTTTGATTTCTCAATTCTTAAATTTTGATGAGATTTGTGTGGGCATGGAATCATTATTGATGTGAGGGAATTCGAATACTTTTGTTGAACTTGAATTTGCATTTGAAGCAAGCATTGTGAGCTTGACTTCCATTTGATGATGACTAGTCACAGTTTGAAACTTGCAGTGCACAATTGAATATTTGCATGGGTAGATTGAACCTCGTGTGCATTCATGTTGAGTCTCTAGTAGCACTATTTGTAGATATCCCTATTGACCTGATTGATCTTGTGTTTTACTTTAGGACAAGCAAAAGTTTAAGTTGGGGGTGTTGATGAGTCAGGGATTTCAACTTATTTAGGGCTTAATATTCAAAAATCTAGTGTCCTTAATGCCTATTTTATGCTCATAACTGATGTTAAAATGTTAATTTGCAGCAATAAAGGCAAAAGAGAAAGGCAAGGACATTACGAGGCAAAAAAGAGCGAAAAAGCTAAAAACGTTGAAGGAAGGCAAAGTTGGTACTCACCAAAGCCACTTGGCAACTCACCGAATGGACCTTCAGCTCACCCAAAGTTTCACCAGGCTAGCCTATGGACAAAACCAACTTGGCAATCAGATAAGTATTTCGGCGATGCCAATTTAGCTCACAAAATGTTAAACACAGAGGTGGTGCAAAGCCATGTCAAAAAGGCGAGAAGAGGAGCACTCGGCGCATCACCGACTAGGTCGGCGAGCCCGACCCAATTCGCCAAAAGTTACAAAGCAATTGATGAAAAGACAAGCCAAAAGGGCGAGAAAGAGAGCACTCCACGCATCGATGATCGTGTCGGTGAGCCCGACTTACTTCACCGAGTGACTCAGATGCTGAAATTCTGGGAACGTATAAATGAAATTTTCAAAACAAGAAAGGGAGTTCCCACATTGTCCAGTTCTAGGTTTTTGATCTTGAACATTCTAAAGCATTGTTTTACACTTTTGAGTAGAGATTTAGGGTTTTTTTTTTTAGCTTCAATTTGAGCATTTGGAGACTTGTGGATTGTTGTCCAACCTGATGGAAAACTTAATTGGTATCGATTTCTCGTTCTTTATTATGTTAGGCTAAAACCCCCATTCTTGGGGGTGATTATGTAGTTGAATGCTTCAACTACCTTATGGGTGTTGATATTTACTGATTTTATTGTTGATTAGAAGTGGGTTCAATTAATAGTGTGTGTTTTAATTGAGGAATTGTAGTTGCAAATGCAACTCTAGTTTAGTTCTCTAAGCTTGCTTGAGAAAGAAGTGTTGGAGTTAATTTATTAGTCGAGGATTGTAGTGATTGTGTTGTTACGGAATCAGCTTGAGAAAGTGGGTCTGAATGCAATCTTACAAATCTAGTTTGAAAAAGTAGATTGATTAAGGTAATGGGCTGTTAATTTGTGTTGTGCTTGTCGAGGTTCGAAAGAACTCGCTTGATTCGTAATAGTTGATTGAGAAATGACTATTGCACCCAAAGTCTAGCCTACCCATTGAGATTCAACGACTTTTAGTAAATAATAATCACCCATTTTGCGAAATTGGCATTCAATTTGTCACACTCCCAATAGATTCAATTTTTCTATATATATATATATATATAAATTTCTGAATGTTAACGAGTACATACCCCACCTATGGCCCACCTTTGGTTATAAGCTGAATTTTAAGATACTTGCACAATAAATTATGGGGTCTTATATTTATGAAAACAAGTAGTACAACTTTTGAAATCCAACTACATGTTCCAAAGGAATTAAACTACAAATTTTAAATAACGTAATAAAATATTTTTTTTGGTCTTAAGTATGTCATATGAGATGTTGCAATTAAAAAGTTATCAAATTAGAAAAGAAAAACATATTAAATAAAAATAAAATAAGCGAGAAAAAATATGACAAACAAATTTAAACAAAAGGAATATAAAAAACAATCTCTTCGAAGGAATATAATTCTATGTAATTAAATGATATTGACCCAGCTATCTGTTTAATAATTCAAAGGATTAGTGGAAGCTTAGAAGCAAGCAAGTTGCAACAAAGTATTATTGGAAGAGCTTTGGCACTTAGACTAGCTAGACCATAATTATATAAATCCATTTTATTAGTGGCGGCTTTTACTTTTTATATGTAGTATTATTTTAATGGCGACTTTTCTGTGGACATAGCTATCAACATTGACTTCAAATTCAATCCATTTGTTATACTGTTTGCATTGCAGTTTACGTCTAATCAAACATGGAAATAATGTAATTGATGGTGTAAGAAATATACAAACTTACAAAAAGTTTCTTCCCAAAATCACAAATATCACAAACAAAAGGAATTTATTTGGTGTTGCATACAAACATAAAATTGCATGAAGAATAAATATTTTTGCGGATACTAGATGCTTTCACATGTGTGTTTTTACATCTCACTTATGAGTGAAGAAGTAGTGCTATAATTAGTTTCAGCAGAAATATCCCAAACTCTTTCAGAGACCCCAAAGTTGAGGTTGTATTTTGGCTGCTTGTTTGGTGAAAACAATCCAAAATGTTTCTCAAGCTCTGGATTCTTGTTATTCTCATCAAACATGGCGAATATATAAGTCTCGATAGGTCCAGGCTTTCTGGGACTACCTTCTTTAGCATGTTGAATTAAGTTCCTCAAGTATGTTTCTGCATTGTCATGTGTGGCACCAAATGCACCAGCAGACGGCCATCCACTCTCTGACACAACAATTCCTACAGATCCTCCTCCTGTTCGTTCCATCGCAGCATAAACAGAATCCAACATAGCATCAAATAAGTTCCTATATTGACGCGAACCATCTTGTACCACTACATTAGGTGCTGTAAAAAGAGCATAGGGAAGTGAAATCTGTCCTGGATTACCAGAATAACTAAAATAAGGATAAATGTTAACGAGCAAAGGTGCACGCGTATCCCTCAAAAATCCAACAATCGGATCAGTGAACCATCTCACATCGTTCCTAAAAGAACCCTGTGATGGTGGATAAGAGTTGCCAATCAACGTCATGTCTACTGACGTTGAGACCTTAATGTCATTTCCCAAACCAGCTTCACCGATTGCTTTATAAATGTTAACCAAAGCAGGAACTTGAAATGAGGTAAGAGACGATGTGCCAGTAACAGGGCTGATTTCATTACCAACAGCAATGTACTTAATTTTGACATCAGGCCAGAAATCTTTAACGTTCTTCTGTACCCACCATGTCGCGTGTTCCATCCCAGAAGCAATGTGTTGCACATCTACATTTGGAAGTCCTAGTATCACTTCAATGTTTGATCCTCTTAATGCATCCAAAGCTCCATGATTCGGATCATAAAGCCTCAATCTTCCAATGTTTCTTGACTTGTAGAGCTGTATAACTTCGGAATGTGATGGCAAGTTGTTCCCCATCATTCCATAGCAAACACCTAATTGGGCCTCTGCTCAATAACAAGTAGAAAATATGGGGTTTTAGAAACTTAACCAATTCTTGTAGGGCAGATGTAGTATATATGTAATTACTGGTTCCTCCGAATCTAATTGTTTTAACTCAAAACTGCATGTATACGTTTCAAAAGTTCACTACATAAGAATAAATATTAGATTTTGACTGCATTTCAAATTTTGGATCCGCCTCTGCTCTCATCCCCTCAAATTAGAAAAGCTTGCGAGTGTCAACCGAAAAATATCAAATAACTTTGGCTAAAATGAATATATATAGTCATGCAAGTTAGTGTGGGAAAAGATACACAACTAAGAGTAATACGAAAAAAAATAAAATTATCAACAATATTATTTTTGAGTCAGAAATTCAAAATGTTTAAGTAGAAACCTGTTATGTGAATATTGGTGGCAACAAGTAATCCTAGAAGCACGATAACAGCTATTTGTGTGGTAGCCATGATGTTTGATGAGAAATGTTGTTGGTACAAACTAAGATGAACTAGGACCTATTTATAACCAAGTCTTAATTAGTCTAATGAAGTTAAGAGCCGCCAGGTGTATGTTCACATGCCCATAAGCCAACTTGATCATTTTCAAAATTAAAAAAAGGATCAAGGGTAGAAGTCCAAATGCAGCCCCAAATTCATAAAACTTATATATATTTAGTTAGGTCTTCTTTTATTTTTATATGATAATTTTATTTTAATGGCGGCTTTTCTTTAGAGGCAGCTATCAAGATTGACTATAAATTTTATAATTATAGTGATATTTTTGGATGTGTTTGAACCTACTAAAACAGCTACTTGTCGTAGATCAGAATTATAGATGAAGTTTTTTCAAAAAGAAATGGTCTGACTTTCAAAAGAGTAATCTATAATTTAGTCCATTTATTTTATTGTTAAGCCCCCCAAAAAATTCAAGTTTAAAGTCTCAGTTCATTTTTATTGGATAAACTAAAAATACTTAACATAAATTTTATAATTATAGTGATATTTTTGGATGTGTTTGAATCTACTAAAACAGCTACTTGTCGTAGATCAGAATTATAGATGAAGTTTTTTCAAAAAGAAATGGTCTGACTTTCAAAAGAGTAATCTATAATTTAGTCCATTTATTGTATTGTTAAGCCCCCCAAAAAATTCAAGTTTAAAGTCTCAGTTCATTTTTATTGGATAAACTAGTCTTTGAAAATGTACGTGGCATATTTTTCTAAAAATATTTAACATAAATTTTACACCAAAAAAATAATTTGATGTAAGAATAAATAAATGAATTAATCTTTGTAGAAATATCAAGGAAAATGACCCTAACCTTCATTTGTACACATAGCCTCTGTAGACACACAATTTTTATTGGATTTAATTAAGAAATTGACACAGACATACAACTATTATATACAATTGACAACATATAGCACAATATTAATTAGCAATTAATAGTCTAAAAAAAATTAGCACGTATTAGTCTAAAAAAAATAAAACCAACTTTTTATAATTTTTTTCTTTTAATCATGTGCAACCAACCCACATTAATTAAGGAGATGTGGGATTATTTTTTATTTCCTTGTTTTTAACTCCTATAATTAAGGAAGTTAGCTTTTCAATTTCTTTAAATTCTCAAACTCAATTGTATTTAAATTTCTTAACAAGAGTATTTTGAATATAAAAATGCTAAAGGCATTTTAAAAAATCACATTCTTTATACAACATAAATTATATAACTTGTTAATATTAATTTGTTAATTTGAAAATTTGACTTGTTTTAATAATCCGCAACACCCTGTCAATGACAGCAAGAAAAAATGGACAAAAAATTTCTCATCTTTTCAGGTTGGAAAGCAAAACCCAAAGGAAGAAGAATATCTTGCATTTACAAAATATATTTACAATCTACAAGAGGAAAGTGGAGAAACTTTCGGAGTCTTAGGAACAACCAGTTTGTTTCCTAGAATTTTGATATTTCCAAACGGTTCACCAGGCTTTACAGCTCAATTATTTGAATTTGGATACTTGAACCGAGTCTATACTAAATCGGACTTACAAGAAATCTCCAAATTACCAGAACAACTGAGAAATTCAGTAAGAAACTATGCACAAGGAGATGAAGTCTATTGCAGATTCTGCAGCATCTCAATGGAAAGCAAAGACTTGCAATTACACTTTCCAACAATTAACTATATCACAATGGAAAAATTAAAAGATTTTTTCTCAGTTGTTCTGGAAATTTGGAGATTTCTTGTAAGTCCGGTTTAGTATAGACTCAGTCCAAGTATCCAAATTCAAATAATTGAGTTGTAAAGCCATATATATATATATATATATATGAAAATGGTGACATGGCATTTTCTAAGGGCTGGAATCTTATTTATCTTTTTTGTGTTTTTTTTTTTTACTTTTTTTCTAATTTTAAAAGACCTAATTTCATTTAAAATATTTACAAATCATTAAAATAGTCAATCTCTCTCTCTCTCTCTCTCTCTATATATATATATATATATAAAAGGAGAAACATAGAGAAGGTGATGTGGCACCTCTCTATTGCCTCCATTCATATTTGTCTTCTCTTCTTTTTTTTACCATTTTTTCCTTCATTATTTAATTATTTTATTTTTAAAATCTCAAAAAGTCTTCACATTCAATTACTCAAGTTTTCACCTACCACTATAATATATATTTAATATCTTTAATAAAATAAAAAATAACTACCAATAACTACACCTCTTCAACTTATAATCTTAATAATATTCATAACTTTTTTTTTAATCTTCATAACCCCCAAAATTAAATTTATTAGTTTATGACACCTTATGGTATTCCTCCTCTTTTTTGTTATATAAATTCATATTTTGTAGCTAGAAAAATTTCATTCAAAGTTATTCTTTCACTTCTTCATCACCATATCATACATTAGGGTGAGGAAGAAATGATAATCATCACATCATATGGTTGCTTTCAACAAAGTTGTAAAGAATCCATGGGTAAAAATGCTTCCTTTAATTTTTTAAATTATATTTTTTACTTTAATAATTTATGTGATGTTATTTTTTTTTAGTCAATTTAACTAATCTTTGAAACTAAATTGAATAAACTCAATCCAAATAAAATATGGAGTAACTAACAATTTCATTATATACTATTTGTGCTTGTAGGATGAAGAAGAAAGTTGAGGAAGATACAAAAGTAGAGAAAATTGTGAATTTTGGAAGAAGATAATGTAGAGTCTTACAATAAAATCACTATTATAGTAATTTGATCTTTTTAGTTTTTCTTTCCTATTCTCTATATTTCATTTATGTACTTTATTGAAGAACTTAAAATATAAAGATTTTTTTTCTTTTTCTTTTATATGACTATAGTTGTACATACATAATTCATTAGGTTAAATTATGGTTAGTTCTTCTGAATTTTTATTATGATAATTTTTTGCAACATTCTAAAACGAATATTATATACTCGATGCTACTGTTTATTTGTATGTCGAAGTGCATTCCTAAATACGACACTAAGATTAGAACCATTTTCAAAAGCGGAAATTTGATAACTTACAAAAAGAAAGAAAAGGTTATCCAAGCAATGAATTAAAAAAATTGACAAACTTGAGTATTTGTATAATTCTAAAGAAAAACTAAAGAACCTATAAACATTATATGCAATACTTTGGTTTTCAAAAAAAAACAAAAATCCTATATTTTTTTGATAAATTTCACTATATTTTAAAATATTATTATTATTTAAAAAGTGTCAATTATTACTCTCTCTGTTTATTTCTATTATACATTGTAAAAACTTAAATGTCTCAAAATTTATTATTCTGCTTATTCCTATTCTTTATTGTAAATTTAAAGGCCTAAATATTTAACTTCAACCTTTCATTCTCCAAGAAGAATGAAAAATTTATATGTATGTATATTATATATATAAAGCTAAAATATTTTTTTTAAAATGATTTGACAGCTCTCTTTGGCCAATGATCCTTTTTTTTATATTATTATTGTTATAATTTTCACTATATTTCTACTTATAATTACTATTAAAAAATGTGTCAATTACTATTCCCTTCATTAATTTCTATTACTTATTATAAGAATTTAAATACCTCAAATTTTACTACTCTACTTATTCCTATTATTTATTGTAAATTTAAAAGCAAAAATATTAATCACTCAAATATTTCATTTTCTCCTTAACGAATGAAAATTTATTAAAATAGAGTAGTCTAATGAAATATCATTTCAAATAGCTTGAAAAAAAATTAAACCATCCATTTAACTCTCCTAATTATGAGATTTCTCTTTTTATCTAATTTTCAATAATCTAAAAAATATTTACATAATTAGTCAATTAAAGAATAAGATAATTGCTCACTAAATAAATTTTAAAAATAGAAAGGCGTAACTCTCCAAAAAAAAAATTCTAACATCCATTTATATTTATTATGTTTCATGATGAACCCGTGATTAAAGTTGACAGTAAAAAAATATTGCACTAGCCAAAAAATATAATTTTTCCTTATTTTCTTAGTTATTTTATTAGTTTATAAGAATAAAAGTCACAATTATTATCATTTATTGTCCAAAATTTTCATATTCTTTATTGAAAATCAAAACACATCCACACATTGATGGAGGTATTCACTTTTAACTTCTTCGACTTTATGTAGTGTTTGGATTACATAATTTATTTAGTTTCTATATAAAATTGATATTTGAGCTCTCTTGTGTATTTATTATTTCTAATTTTTAATGTAAATTTTTCACGAAATATTAATTTTTATGCCTTTCATATGAAATTTTTGTGCAGATATATAACAAAAAGTTTAGGCTATTACTTTTATCAATTAAACAAATTGATATTCTCATATTTTAAAGTAATAATTGTGAAAAATTTAAATTATAAGCAAGAAAAATTACATCAACTCTAAATTTATATATTTAAACAAATATATAAACGTAAATAGTATTATAAAAGGAAATTATTAGTGAAATAGCATAAATAATTTAAAATACCCCAAATGAGATAGCAACGTATATAAAATTGACGCATAAAGAAATATGTCTTTATATGATTTCAAGGAAAAATTATAATTCTCTTCTTATTTTTCTTGAAACTAATTTAATTCTGTTGTTTTTTTTCATTTATTGTTAATTTCTGTTTGATTTTTTCATATACATATTTTAGTATTGCAATTTCTTAATTTTTTTATGTCAATTAATATAGAAAAATATGATCGCGCGAAGCGCTGTTTGGTTAACTAGTTAATAATAAAACTCAATTTGCTGAAACTCCTCCATTATGTGCCTATAAAGACAGATTAATTTGAAGAAACGAAATAATAAAGCTTATTAACTTTAGAAATTAGTAACGGTAATCATAAGTTAAAGTTTATGGGGACATTAATTTTTTAAATATTATTTTGTCTCTTCAACTTCATATCAGTTACCAATAAATACCTATAAATTATCATATTGAAAACTTTTGTTTCTTCATCTTGTCTCTTCTTCGTATCTAAGTTTTACAAATCAAAAATCTTGATAATCATTTATGTTGTCGATTTGATAATGGGTTGATTTTGAGTTTTTGCGTTCATCATCAGAGTATCTTCAAAACTTAAAACGGTATGTATATGTACAATCATCATCATATCATATATATATATATATTAAAAGTGGAAAGCTCCAAAGTGAAAAATTGAATTACCATTTTACTCTTACACTAAATACAAATTTAAAATTTAATATTAATATCTTAATAAATAATCATGTATCACTATTTATTCATTCATAATCATTAATCCTTTTCGTTATTTGACACCATAGTGTCAAATCACATAATCTTTCTCCAATCTTTCTTCTTTTGTCGGGCAAAACATTTTCTTCTGCAATTTTTATTAATTTTTTTCCAATTTTTTTTTTTTTACTTTCAATGTATGAACCTCTAAATATTTTTGGAGGTTCTTTTGAAACTTGATTAATGATTTGAAATTTTGCAGATGGAATAGATCGTTTGCATTGATATTTTCCTTCCGTCAAAGACGATGTCGCTCGAGGTTTTTCTTCTTTACTCAAATGTATATCTGCTCTGTTTTTAATTTTTTAGCAAGAAACTAAAATAGTAGTACAAGAAATACACGATCTAGCACTCACAATTAGTTTTAAGGGATATTTGAATTTATGTTCCCTATTTTGTCGTTACAAATAACAATAGAATATACATCTTTTTTATGATTTTGAAGGAAAATATCAATGTTAGGATGCAAATCGTTAAAAAATAAATGTAATTGAAAAGGATACAAATATATGTTAGGAAGGGGCACAAAACACAAAAACTTCTTCCTACTTTTAAGTTATTGTTGATCAATTGGTATAATATCGGCTTCACTGTATTTGTAGTCGAATCATATTTCCATGTTTGTCATGATTTAAATACTACAATCATTTTCTTTTTAAAAAAAAAATTGATAACAGTTTCTTGTGTCATTATAATGAATCATACATAGAGTAGTTCAAGAATCACTAAAAATTCTTTGAAAAATAAAAGAACTCAGTATGTACTTTGGTTTTAGAGTATGATTGTAAGGAAATATTTACAAAACATTCTACTCTCTTCATTTGTCCTATTATTTTAATAATTCGGAATACACGTGCGTTGCACGTGTCCAGAACTAGTTATACTAAAAGTGGGAAGAATCTAAGTCAAAAGTTGAATTACGAAAATACCCTTTAACTATTAATATAACTTCTTGAAATTATTTAAAATATTATTTTTTTTCATTTAATATTTACTTTGGGATTCAATGAATTTTGATTGTTGGTATTATGGTAATTAACAATCTTATTTCCAGCTAGACTTACAATTCAATACTCATTATTAAATTGTAAGTTATTATTAGCAAGAAAAAAACAACAATCTTTACATCTTCCACGTAGTAATAGTGATGATTTTTCATAATCATAGTTACTATGAAGTTTTTAATAATTAGTCAAAATGATTTTCCATTAAACATCTAATATATTTAAATTCTTTTACATATTTTATCCTTAGATTATAGTTTTATTTCTACATTACATTTAAATGTTATAAATTGTTTAATAAATTAATATTAAATATTAATAGTAAATCATCATATTAGTATACATAAATTACCATCAACTCTTCTTTATGTAAATGTATTTAACTCCCACTAATTATATTCATTATGTTTTTTAACTCTCATCTCTCATTGATAATCTCAACTGGATTAATATCATATTTATGACAACTCTTTGTGTTCCTCAATGCTATCCTATAAATAGTGACATTTGACACAATAATGTACACACTTAAACCAATTGGAAAGAAAAACATGAGAAAATCTCTATGCTCTCTTCTCTTGTCTCTTTTTATTTGTTTAGTTTAACATTTATGTTTTTTGTTTGTTGTTATTGTACAACTTTCTATTTGTTGTGTTGTTATTATTATTGAGAATTTACCATGGTTTGTTGCTTTGTATACATTAGCCTAGCATGTGGTATTTTAGTATCCTCATTTAAATACTGAATTTCTGCAATAGTTAGTTATTTTTACTTTATGCACTTTTAGTCAATTTTATAGTTGAAGGTATATTCTTTTTATTAGGAAGATATATGTAGTTCCTATCGAAACAATAATGATTTTTTTTTCGTAAATACCAAAGATTTGAAGGGGATAAAATATGTCATTTGCAATATAAAATTTATATGAAGTATTTTGGGATAAACGTGCAACGCACGTTCTCAAATCTAGTATGTATATAATTGTCAATGATTTATATATATAATTAGAAAAAAAAATTGATCGATTGTTTGTGAAACATCCCGATGAAATTAGGGTTTTCATATTTAAAATTTTAATTTTTACTTTATTTTCAAGTAGTTAAAAATAAAAAAATTACCTTATATGTGTTGATACGACAAACTTATATTCATGCATACCACTCTTATATTGATTTATTATCTCTACTTGGTGGACAAGGCTCATGGCTTAAGAATGGAGACGGTGTTATGGCCTCCAAGCTCGATAGGTCATTAGTATTAGAGATCTTTAATTTTTGATAATAAATATAGTGTACATAAATAAAATATTTGATAACCGTGTGTAGCGCGACCGAGTTACCTAATTTACTTAATATGAACGAAAATGAGTAATAATTAATACTAAATAGGTGCAGTTAGATGAATAGTTGAGTTAATACATTGAGATAATGTTCTTAACAAGATAAAGAAAAATATTGAACTTGTACATCATCAAACTCATCCTTCTTTTTTTGTACAAAATGATCAAGTTGATGTATGGACGTCCATGTGAATAAAGGCCTCTTTAACTTCATTAGCCTAAGAATAACAAATAATTAACGTTATATTCAAATTTACTAGCTACTACTATATGGCAACCTCACATAAACATATATACTACTCCCCAATACAAGGTTTCTCTCTCACTCTGCAACAGAAATTGTTCAATGTTTGTAGTATGGACCTAGGCCCAAAACGGGTAACATCACTGTGTTGCGGTCTCATGAACTGAACGTCGTTGTCTTCCCGTGTGCGAAGCGAATGGGCGAAAGGCGCATGAATTGACTCTATTTCTTTCTATGAGTTAGCAGATGAGAAAGAAAGACTAGTGCTTAGAAATCCAGCTGACATTGAACTTAAACTAGCTACTGCCATTGAAAGAGGAGAGCTCTGTGACTTCCGGGGGGGTTAGCTCTTTTCCGGTGCACTAGTATACTAGACGTTGTAACTGTTAAACTTTTAGCTAAGAATGGTCACACACTTCAACATAATATTAGATCAGGCAGAGGTCACGTGTTCGGCCCATGGAAAAGAATCAAGTCCGAATATGAGTGAGTGGGTTGAGAATATAATTAACTAATAAAAAGTGTGGTCACACACTTCAACAGTAACCAAGAAACATGAGCAAAACAGGAGGCCGAACAACCTCATAAAAACAAAATAAAAGCTATCTTATTAGTGGAACTTCCATGCAGAAAGTGACTTAATTGGGGTTCCCTTCCACTTAATAATTAGGGATTTCCCATCCATTTCCAGACTGCAAAAACCATGGCATGTAGACTTTTCTGCCAGTAACTTTGCTTGGTACAAGGATGAGTGACTCAGTTCTGTTTCCTCTATACCAAATGTTTCAAATAAGGCCCTCCAAGATCGAAGCTTCTCATGGCGATGAGCCATCTCTTCTCCCTCGGATGTGATTACATTTTCAATAATCCTTCCTATATATACTCCTTGAGCTACTGCTCTGTACTGATGGTTCCACCCTATGCAAGTTTCAAGACTATCAAAGATAGCACTGTAGTAAAACAATGCTTCATTGAAACGATCGATGAAAAATGGTGTATTAGTATTTGCCTCTATTTCAGTTACCACCATTACACATGGATCCAAACTTTTGCAAACTTGTATAAGAGATTCCAAGTGATTAGGCCATGCTAACAAGGTCCAAAGACGCGAGTCAGAATAGATTGCCACAACTTCACCAGCCTTTGACTCAAATAAATCCTTCCTGATATGTCTCAAGTCAGATACAACTGTTTTGAAGGAAAAAGGTATATGTAAGGTGTCTGCAAAAGATGTCAATCTCTTCCCTACCTCTTGCATTCGAGTCAAAGAGGTTCCAACCGCTGTTATCTTGAGAAGTTCTGGTGGACATTCACCACTACAAACCAGAGCTTGCATAAGGATTGTCCATTGTGATCCGGTTTTTATCCCAAAATCAATTAAATGAATCCTCTTGAATGATTTAACACTGTCCAAGATGGCTTGAATTCCAGTAAATTGAGTTACTTTGCGGAAGGGAAGCATTTGTTCAGTCTCAATAACATCGGTTCGTGGATCCATAAGAACGTCTTCCATAATATTTGGATTCACTGCATCAATGTTTGATGCTATAGTTGGTATTCCTGTCCCTTTATCGATCCTCTTCCGAAGAGATTCAGCAAAATAATACACAACTCTTTGAACTGGATTACCTGCTGAAAGAGAAAAGTTGATGCACAAGTTCAACAACTTTCTTGCACAATCTAATTGTCGATTGGCTAGCATTTCAGCGGAAACTAGAAGCAGTAGAACGAGCTCCACTTCCTCTGTAACTTGAGGAGAAAGGCCCAAATCCGCAATCAAGGGACTAAAAATAATGGAATAAGCATCATGATTCTGTGAGGTATAAAGTTTTAATTGCTCTTTGGCAATTTTCATGATGGTTGTTGTCGATAGAACCGGAGAGTGGTCAGAAATGTGACTTGGCATATCTAAATTCATCTCATTCACTCTTGAACCTCAGAAATCCTGGAGGGTGTTTTCCTTATATGGAACTTCAAAACTTTCTGCATCTTTCACTGCTTCAGCATGAATCTCATCCTTGTCAATAGTGTTAACCTCCACGACATTATATTAATTACTTGAGACAGAGAATTCATCCCTATCATGTCATATTATTTTAGTTAAATCATTAGTTAAAGGCTGTTACCAGAAGAAAGGACAACAGTCCAAACAGATGTGGTCAAAGAATAGGACCATGACAATATTGAAAATAAACCTTAGGACGGCGATACCTTGGAGGTTTTCTTTTTAAAAACAGATAATGAAAATGCCCACAATTGTCCTCTTGGCTGTTGCCATCTTGAAATAAAAGGATGTCAGATTCATATAAGACAATGTGTAATCCAAGAACAAGGCTTTCATTCTACAGGACAAAATTAACTCTTAGAATAGATTTCTTACAACAGTTTCTTCTGTTCTCTGATTGAAATTCTAACAAGAAGACTTGAATTAAATTTTAGATTATAAACGGAGTGTAGTTACTTAGGAAAATCTATCTATGGCTCTATCTAATCTTGAAAAGACACCGATTGTGCTCATTTTGACAAAGAAAGGCTAAACAAATGTTGGATCTACAATTTACATGGTAACCTAAACAAACTGTCTTGATCTCCTAGAATACACTCTGAAGGGACAAAAGAAAGAGAGTTGACACAGATAGAGGATGCATACGATAGGAAAACAAAAAGAAGATATTTGAAGCTTTTCAATATACTTGAGATTTGAATGGAAGCCTTGATAAACAGCGGCAGTAACTATAACGGTCTTAAGGTAGAGAAATTCCTTGTCGCATAAGTATTGACCTGGACGTGAGGACGAGGGGCTCTACAAAACATCCTTGAGACTTCTGGTCTTATGTCCTCCACACAGGCCGTGAAGTAAATCATCCCACCTACTGTCCAGCCTATTGGGAGAGAATCAATAGATTCCATTTTGGGAGCAATTCCTCCTTCCCGAAAGCTTGTAGGTTGTGTGGATGAAACAATATTATTGTGTTCTTTTTCCATTCTCAGGGCCATATTAAGGCATGAAAGTAAGGTTGTTCAGGAAGGTTGAATTTTCATGTGTATATTTTTCTCATGTGTTTCATACATAAAAAGAAGCGTATTGCAGGTCCATTCATCTGCTACACAAGAATGAATGGGCAATTGGCAAATGTACAAGCATCATAAGAGATACATGACCTATTTAAGATATTATTGGAGGTCCATACAGCTATAGATCAAGAATGATTGAAAAGCTACAATCGTGATAGACGATGCAGTACCTACTAAATAAAAAGGAGATTAAGAAGTAGGATTACAAGCTATTTTATCTTCATCTCATGACTGTTTTGCTGCATCAGTACACCCCTCTCCATATCAGGGCATCTTCTATCATGGTCAAACTTCCAGACTGAAACAAAGGTATTCGGGGTTCCTTTCCATTTAATGATAATTCCATTTCCATCCATATCAAGAGTGCAAGAACTGCAGCAAGCAAATCCCAATATATTAAATTTTGCGTCGTATAAGCATGAACTGCTCAATTCTGTTTTACTAATATGTCATTTTGCAAATAAGGTCCTCCATTCTCTCAGCCTTGCAAAGTGAAAAAAACCTCTCTTCTCGTTCAGATGCGATCACATTATGACTGACTTTTTTCTAGAATAACTGTTTCAGTTAGAATGCTGTACTGATTATTTCTCCCTATGCAAGTTTTTAAGATATCAAAGATTGCTGCAGAAGGAACTGAATGGAAAAATTATGGAATAAATTTTAATAGATGGAGTTGAACTTGTCACGCCCCGAGACTACACCCTAGACGTGGCCGGCACTCGAAGACCATTGCTGGTCCCCAAGCGAACCCTCATCCTGGCTGACTCCAAGCGGAATACTAACTTAAGCATACAAGAGCTTAAAACTGAAAAAAAAGTTTATAAACTCAACTTTACAAATCTTTAACTCAAAAGAAAACTCTGATAATAGAATATATATACAACTCGCCATAAAAGGAAACTTTAGTCTTCAAAACATTTAACAAAATAAATGAAGAGACTTTTGAAACTCTATTGTCTATCTATGAAGCCTCTAACTGATAAAGATGGAAGCCGGGACAAGACCCACGACCTCCTAACAACTGATACAACTGAAAGGTAAATGAAATCCTCCGGAAGCAAAGAGGCTTGTCATAGCTAACTGGAACTCCCGGATGTATCAACGAATCTCCTGTTGATGATCTTGAATACCTGTGTCTGCATCATAAAAAGATGCAGGCCAAATGGCTCAGTACGTGGAATGTACGAGTATGTAAGCTGGAAATCTAAACAACATAGGCTAGAAGAAACACTGGAATAAACTGAATAACTTACCTCTTTTTCAAACTTTCTCAACTCAAGGAATACTCAAAACTACTCAAACTTACTCAACTCAAAAGATAGATACTGGACTCAAAGACAGATACTGGACTCAAAGATATATACTCAACTCAAGATATATACTTAACTCAAAGATACTTAACTCAAGGATACTCGACTCTTGAATAACTGAACTCAACCTGACTGACTTCTTTCAATATAAGGTAATTTAAAACAAGTGCGATATAAAGAAAGACTGTTTAAAACATGCTATAAACTCTGTGTGTATACAAGGATACAATAAGCCTGAGATGTATATAGAAATACAAATGAACTGATGTATATAAAATACAATAATTTCTGTGTATAAAAATACAATAACTGTTGTGGGAGTTTCTCTAACCGACAACCATCACATAAGAGCTATAGTGATGATACAGCGATCGACCTCACGCTGCCAGAGCATCTTATACCCGGCCAAAGGTATAAGACCTGAACTGCCTAATGGATCCACTAGTCTAATCTGAAAAGGATTTATCTAAAAAGTATGATCATTTTCTACCCATGGTGGCTAACATGGTTCTATGGGGGCTGTGGGTTCTTTGAACGCTCCCCCAATTCGGTGCTCAATACTACTCCCAAAAATGTACTGGCTCTTATATTTTTAAAACATATGTTTTCCTGCTGATATGAGATAATTACTCAAAAACTAGCCCGAAGGCTCTTTTGGAAATCTCAGTTTTCAACCTTGTTTAAATGTAAAAACATTTCTTTAAAACTTCTTTGGGAATACATAGTTCCCTAATAACTTTGAGAAAATGAACTCAACTCTTTACTATTTACTTTACTTGAACTCTTGGCTTGATGTGAAATTCTTAACTTAACATGAAACTCTTAACTTTTGACTTGACTTGAAACTCAATACTTTTCACTCGACTTGAAACTCTATACTTAACTTGGAACTCTATACTAACTTGGAACTTAAGCCTTAGAATGAAGTTAAAACGTTCAATGAAGACTCGTGAAAAGTTTGAAGACTTGCTTTGACTTACTTAACTTCTCTAAGCTTAACTTCTAACTTCACTTGACTTGGAAACTAACTTCACTTGACTTGGAAACTAACTTCACTTGAATTGGAATCTAACTTCACTTGAATTGGAAACTAACTTCACTTGAATTGGAATCTAACTTCACTCGAATTGGAAACTAACTTCACTTGAATTGGAAACTAATTTCACTTGAATTGGAATCTAACTTCACTTGAATTAGAAACTAACTTCACTTGAATTGGAATCTAACTTCACTTGAATTGGAAACTAACTTCACTTGAATTGGAAACTAACTTCACTTGAATTTGAAATTTGGATTGATCACATGTTACGGATGAGTTCTTGACTTTTAGAAGTACCTTGGAGTGTTGGAAACAACTAGGAAACATAGGTATAATACCTAGGAACATGTATGAAAAAAATGGTAAATGAAAGGGAAGGATTGGTGTCCTTGGCACTAGGAGAGGTGCGACAGCCCAGCCCCTTTTTCCCCAAAAATCCTTCTTTTTCCCCTTGTTTCTTTCCAATTCTAAACCCTCTCAACCTCAAGGTTTCAGCAGCAATACTTAGAATCATAAAGACCCTTATTATACAATAGATTCAACTCAAAAATCACAGCCAGAAATCTGTACTAAATCAGCAAGAACTTCAACACAACACCACTACAACTTCAACAACCAATAAATCTTCTCTTGGAATTGAAAACGAGTTGGTGTGTGGGGGTATGAACCAACCAACACTAAGGATCATCAATCTCTCAACATACAATAGATCACAACTCAAATACACAGCCCAATCCTGTCCCACAACCAACAATAACTTCAACAACACAACTAACAACATCAACAACAACTAACAACTTCAACAACTTCAACAACAAATCCAATCTCTTCTCAAATCATAAAAACGAGCTTGGTATGTGGGGGGGAAGGATAAACCCACACTAAAGACTCACATACCTGATTAGGGATCACCCCCGATGAAAATCCACGACGATCCTTAGCTTCTTCTTCTCTTTCTCCTCTTCTTTTCCTCTTCTTTCTCTCTTATCTTCCAAGCCCTAACTCTCACTCTTACTCTCACTCTTTAAAATGGGACAAAAATGATCCAAACATCAGTCTAACACCTCAATATAACCCAAAGAAATTATTAGGGAAAAGACCAAAATACCCTTAAAATTTTCGGACTAAACAAACTGCACTGTGCGACTGTGCGACTGTGCCGACAGCCCAACTTCCAAAGGGCATAACTCACTCATACGAACTCAGAATCAAGCAAACTCGGCGGCGTTGGAAAGATCATTCCAAGGGCTTTCCAGAAATAACTGGAAATTCGCCTAAATCATTCTGAGCTAGGAGTTACGACTGCTCAAAGTTGACCAAAAACTCACTTTTTTTTCCATAGCCAAATTTTCCAGATTCTTTCCAAAATGACTATTTCCAATTCAACTCTTCTTGGAACTCAATGTGCTACATCTAGGGATCTTAACTTAACACTCAAGAAATTTTATTCCTCGGTAAAATCTCACTCCACATAAAGGACGGCTCGAGTCTTAGTTCGAAAATTCTCTAGGGTGTTACAATATCTCCCCCTTGGAATCATTCGTCCTCGAATGACGGCTAGTCTTGGTATGGAAAGGTCTACTCTTACTAAGGTCTGCGTCTAATGGTTTGCTCTTACCATATTCAAGTTTAACCCAAATCCTTAGGTTCGGATCCTATACCTCTCTATAGGGAATCTTATCCCAAGACTATAACTCTTTAACACCACATTAAAGCTTAGTATTCTAACAACTCCATGGACTCTTACTAACCACTCCTTTAGATCCAACTAAGGGCTCTCATTTGAATATTTCTCATAGTAAAACCTCATCCTTTTCTTCCTCATTGTTAAAAAACCTTAAATGGAACTATCCCACCATCACAACACGATAAGAACATCAACTTCCTCTTTTTAACACCACTTCATTTCTAAAATGACCTCTGAAAAGATATCTCGCAAACTCTTTGAATTCATTACCATCTTAATCTAAAACACTTGACTCCATTTCTCATCTTGACATCTCCCCCTTAGGTCTAAAGCTAACACTTGAAAGCTATGGACCTATTCCACATCTTTAACTTGTTTACCTCTTCTTTTAATCTAACACTTGGGAGAAATTTATCTCATGCCTACCAAACTCTCTATAAGCGGTGCTAAGACCTCTTTCAAAGGTGTTTCCTTTAACTTCTTCTGGTTACATACACTCTCGGTACACCTCTTAACGCTTTTGTTACTCTGGTGACTTAATCACACTTCATTGCCCTTATCTAAAGGTTAGGGTCTCTCACTTGTACCACTCATATTTATTGCAACTAATCACCTTAATTCCTCACCTACTCTATGTCAAGTCTACTGGATCAAATCTCAAGACTAGCATCATCACTCTCATGTTGTCATTTCTTTGGTCATGACACTCATCTCAAATTCAAGCTTAAGGTTTATGACTAAACCCGAATATTAATATGATTGCTCGCTTACTATACTAACTTACAAATACTAGGTACAAATTCAGAAACTCTCGTCCACTAGGACCTTATGGCCAATAGTCAAACCTCACCTCTTAGTATTCATACTCACAATTTACTATCACATTTCCCTTCACAACTTGAGTACCATTCACTCATTCACTATACATCAATGCCCAATAATTCTATACCACTTTGAATGTTATGGGACCTCTCTCAAAATCATAAGCCTAGCTTAGATCTAACACCTCATGAATACTCTACTTTCTTTTTCAACACTCTCACTTGGTCATTTTCTACACAATAACACTTCATCACTAACTCATTTCTAGCTACAACACACTCTTCCTCTTATGATGTAATCTTCACAACTCATCACTTCTTAGTCTACCCATAAGGGACAACTCCTCATTCATAACTTACTGGGTGCATGACTACAATAACATAACTTGCCTCATCACTATCTCCCTTACTTAAATTACTAAACTTCTGTATATTTTTCTCTCTAACTCTGGGCTCTTTCTCTACTACTGCTCATGATCTCGTAACTCATGCTACTCTTTCAGGTGAAAATCATACCCAAGCTCTAAACGTACCTCCTCGTAAGGATCTCAGCTGAAACAATACTTAGAGAAGAAAGTACAACTCACTTTTATCTCAAATGCACGATTCACATGAAGGCATTACTCCGAAACTGAGCACTTAACTTACTTTTGGGCTTCTCTTAAGCCCCTCAGAATTCTCATGACTTTCTCAAGACTCTTGCTAAGAACAACTCATCGACAAAGAATTGACTCTGATTTTCAACCACCTCTAGTATAATGGGTAGTCGAAAGATTCTGAGAACACACGAGTTAGAATAGATCTCTATGACTTAGCTTTATTGCACGATTAAGAGTGTGAAAGAAGGGAGACTTTTCTTAAATGTCTGTAGTCCCTCATTTATAGAAGTGGGGCCCTCACAACCATAAACAAGATCTTACTGACACGGCTTCATAGACACCCTAGGACACTTGAAAACCTGGCTCTGATACCAAGTTTGTCACGCCCCGAGACTACACCCTAGACGTGGCCGGCACTCGAAGACCATTGCTGGTCCCCAAGCGAACCCTCATCCTGGCTGACTCCAAGCGGAATACTAACTTAAGCATACAAGAGCTTAAAACTGAAAAAAAAGTTTATAAACTCAACTTTACAAATCTTTAACTCAAAAGAAAACTCTGATAATAGAATATATATACAACTCGCCATAAAAGGAAACTTTAGTCTTCAAAACATTTAACAAAATAAATGAAGAGACTTTTGAAACTCTATTGTCTATCTATGAAGCCTCTAACTGATAAAGATGGAAGCCGGGACAAGACCCACGACCTCCTAACAACTGATACAACTGAAAGGTAAATGAAATCCTCCGGAAGCAAAGAGGCTTGTCATAGCTAACTGGAACTCCCGGATGTATCAACGAATCTCCTGTTGATGATCTTGAATACCTGTGTCTGCATCATAAAAAGATGCAGGCCAAATGGCTCAGTACGTGGAATGTACGAGTATGTAAGCTGGAAATCTAAACAACATAGGCTAGAAGAAACACTGGAATAAACTGAATAACTTACCTCTTTTTCAAACTTTCTCAACTCAAGGAATACTCAAAACTACTCAAACTTACTCAACTCAAAAGATAGATACTGGACTCAAAGACAGATACTCAACTCAAAGATATATACTCAACTCAAGATATATACTTAACTCAAAGATACTTAACTCAAGGATACTCGACTCTTGAATAACTGAACTCAACCTGACTGACTTCTTTCAATATAAGGTAATTTAAAACAAGTGCGATATAAAGAAAGACTGTTTAAAACATGCTATAAACTCTGTGTGTATACAAGGATACAATAAGCCTGAGATGTATATAGAAATACAAATGAACTGATGTATATAAAATACAATAATTTCTGTGTATAAAAATACAATAACTGTTGTGGGAGTTTCTCTAACCGACAACCATCACATAAGAGCTATAGTGATGATACAGCGATCGACCTCACGCTGCCAGAGCATCTTATACCCGGCCAAAGGTATAAGACCTGAACTGCCTAATGGATCCACTAGTCTAATCTGAAAAGGATTTATCTAAAAAGTATGATCATTTTCTACCCATGGTGGCTAACATGGTTCTATGGGGGCTGTGGGTTCTTTGAACGCTCCCCCAATTCGGTGCTCAATACTACTCCCAAAAATGTACTGGCTCTTATATTTTTAAAACATATGTTTTCCTGCTGATATGAGATAATTACTCAAAAACTAGCCCGAAGGCTCTTTTGGAAATCTCAGTTTTCAACCTTGTTTAAATGTAAAAACATTTCTTTAAAACTTCTTTGGGAATACATAGTTCCCTAATAACTTTGAGAAAATGAACTCAACTCTTTACTATTTACTTTACTTGAACTCTTGGCTTGATGTGAAATTCTTAACTTAACATGAAACTCTTAACTTTTGACTTGACTTGAAACTCAATACTTTTCACTCGACTTGAAACTCTATACTTAACTTGGAACTCTATACTAACTTGGAACTTAAGCCTTAGAATGAAGTTAAAACGTTCAATGAAGACTCGTGAAAAGTTTGAAGACTTGCTTTGACTTACTTAACTTCTCTAAGCTTAACTTCTAACTTCACTTGACTTGGAAACTAACTTCACTTGACTTGGAAACTAACTTCACTTGAATTGGAATCTAACTTCACTTGAATTGGAAACTAACTTCACTTGAATTGGAATCTAACTTCACTTGAATTGGAAACTAACTTCACTTGAATTGGAAACTAACTTCACTTGAATTGGAATCTAACTTCACTTGAATTAGAAACTAACTTCACTTGAATTGGAATCTAACTTCACTTGAATTGGAAACTAACTTCACTTGAATTTGAAATTTGGATTGATCACATGTTACGGATGAGTTCTTGACTTTTAGAAGTACCTTGGAGTGTTGGAAACAACTAGGAAACATAGGTATAATACCTAGGAACATGTATGAAAAAAATGGTAAATGAAAGGGAAGGATTGGTGTCCTTGGCACTAGGAGAGGTGCGACAGCCCAACCCCTTTTTCCCCAAAAATCCTTCTTTTTCCCCTTGTTTCTTTCCAATTCTAAACCCTCTCAACCTCAAGGTTTCAGCAGCAATACTTAGAATCATAAAGACCCTTATTATACAATAGATTCAACTCAAAAATCACAGCCAGAAATCTGTACTAAATCAGCAAGAACTTCAACACAACACCACTACAACTTCAACAACCAATAAATCTTCTCTTGGAATTGAAAACGAGTTGGTGTGTGGGGGTATGAACCAACCAACACTAAGGATCATCAATCTCTCAACATACAATAGATCACAACTCAAATACACAGCCCAATCCTGTCCCACAACCAACAATAACTTCAACAACACAACTAACAACATCAACAACAACTAACAACTTCAACAACTTCAACAACAAATCCAATCTCTTCTCAAATCATAAAAACGAGCTTGGTATGTGGGGGGGAAGGATAAACCCACACTAAAGACTCACATACCTGATTAGGGATCACCCCCGATGAAAATCCACGACGATCCTTAGCTTCTTCTTCTCTTTCTCCTCTTCTTTTCCTCTTCTTTCTCTCTTATCTTCCAAGCCCTAACTCTCACTCTTACTCTCACTCTTTAAAATGGGACAAAAATGATCCAAACATCAGTCTAACACCTCAATATAACCCAAAGAAATTATTAGGGAAAAGACCAAAATACCCTTAAAATTTTCGGACTAAACAAACTGCACTGTGCGACTGTGCGACTGTGCCGACAGCCCAACTTCCAAAGGGCATAACTCACTCATACGAACTCAGAATCAAGCAAACTCGGCGGCGTTGGAAAGATCATTCCAAGGGCTTTCCAGAAATAACTGGAAATTCGCCTAAATCATTCTGAGCTAGGAGTTACGACTGCTCAAAGTTGACCAAAAACTCACTTTTTTTTTCCATAGCCAAATTTTCCAGATTCTTTCCAAAATGACTATTTCCAATTCAACTCTTCTTGGAACTCAATGTGCTACATCTAGGGATCTTAACTTAACACTCAAGAAATTTTATTCCTCGGTAAAATCTCACTCCACATAAAGGACGGCTCGAGTCTTAGTTCGAAAATTCTCTAGGGTGTTACAGAACTAAAGAAATGAGAATTAGATAATATGTTGTCCTAAGGCAGGCAGAGAAGCAATGCATGCAATACAAATGAAATTAAACAAATACTCCCGTGTGATTTTGACTTGGCACGAAGTTTGAGAAATTAAAGAAGACTTGAATCTCTTGGTCTTAAACCTGTCATGTGGAAAGTTGAAATAAAAAGTTACCGAAAAAGGAAAAAGCACTTTATTCAAATGGACTAAAAAGGGAAGTAAGGCAACCAAATTGAAACGGAAGAAGTATAAAGTCTTTGATAACTTAGTGTTTCAGGTTACAGCAGTTTATGATCAAAAGGTTCTTAAAACAAGATGAGTTGTTACCATTTGGTTCTTTACATACATCAATAGGCTCCGTGCCACACCCACCAAGTAGGGGCATCTTTCATTCATGGTGAAAACTTCCAGGCTGAAGCAAATATTATTGGACTTCCCTTCCATTTAATTAGAAGGCCCTTTCCATTCATATCCAGAGTAGAAAAACCATGACCACACCTATCGGCCATTAGATTTGCCTGGTACAAGGATGATTCGCCCAATTCTGTTTCTTTGATACCAAACTTTTCAAACAGATCTCTCCATACTTCAAGTCTTACATTGCGGAAAGTCCTCTCATTTCCTTCACAAGTGATTATATTTTGAATGATATTCCTCAAAATAAGTCCTTCAAATGTCATTCGGTAATGATTGTCTCGTTCCATGCAAACATCCAAGTAGTCAAAGAATGCACCATACAGAAATAGTGCTTCATTAAAACGGTCCATAAAAATTGGCGCGTTGGTGTTTGCCTCGGAGTCAATGACAACCATTACACAAGGATTAAGGCTTTTAATTAATCTTAGAACAGATTCCAGGTGATTGGGCCATGCTAACATGCCCCCAAGACTATACTCTGAGTAAACTGCCACAACTTCATTAGTATCTAACTCAAAGAGATCTTTACTGAGGTCCTTCATTTCCGACACTACTGCCTTGAAGGAAAAGGGAAACTTGATGTTTTCAGCAGCAAAAGATGACAATCTCTGTCCTATTTCTTCAACCATCTGTTTTGATGTTGCAACAGCGGTTATCTTGAGAAGCTCAAGTGGACAGTCACCTACATTATCAAGAGCTTGCATGAGGACTGCCCAGTGTGAACCAATTTTGACTCCGAAATCGATCAAATGAACTCTGTTTGCTGACTTGACATTATCTATGATGGCTTGAATTCCAGCAAATTGCGGCACTTGGAAGAAAGGTGATGATTGATAGCATACAACTGCAAAAGGCTTTGGATTCTGCAGAACCTTGTCCAAATCAAATGGTTTCTCTTCCCAACCTTCAGGTCTATTAAGTGATAATGTTCCCTTCTCCTTATCAATTCTCTCTCGAAGAGCTTCACAGAAGTAATACACAACTCTTTGAACAGGAGTACCTGAAGGAGAAGCAGACAAGTTACACAATCTTAATAACTCCGTTGCATGATCATAGTGTCTCTTGGAGAACATTTCAGCAGAGTCTTGAAGTAGAAGAGCAAGCTCAAAATCTTTTAAAGCTTGAGGATACAGACCACGATACGTGTTAGAAGTAAAGGAGGAACTATCCTCTTTCTTGGAGGTCTGCTGATGTAATTGTGCTCGCACCATTTCAAATATGCTTACTGTTGATGGTACATGAGATCCAGAAGTGTTGCTGGATGGAATATCATGGGGCTTCTCTCTCATTTCTCCACCACAATAATGGTTCTGCAGAATTGTGCATGATGCTGAAGGAAGACAAGAGCTTTCCTTCTTTTCTTCAGCACAACGAGGCCTTTGCATTTGATCCTTTCCTTTATTTGCAAGACTTGAATCCATGGCTTTTTGTATGGTCAAGTCCTCTTCTTACTGGATGCTAAAAAACTTTTCAAGATGCCACGCTCTTCCTTTTGACAAATCTTCAGTATAAATGGTTTTCTAATTCTATCCTCATTAGAGAATGAAGCTCATTTTATTCAGACCATGAAGACAAAAACTTGTGCTATTTTTATATTCCTTTTCCATCTAATCATATATAAGGTACCAAACAAGAAAAAAGGAAAAAAAATAGAAGATAGGACAGCAAAAACAAGGACAAGCTCACTCATTTCATGCCTTATTTGGCAGCAGCCGGCTAGTAGCCGAATAAAAGAGTCTACTTCAAATAGATACAGTCCGAAACCACATTGCATCAGCTAATCAAAACTTCTGATTTTTGCTATACATCTCTATCTGTAAGGAGATACCAACAAAGTCTTAACCAAGAAAAAAGTAGCTTTTTTTTTGTACCAAGAATATATAACTCAATGTGATGATTAGAGTTATGTGATTCATTGCTGGATTTTTCTGAGGTTTATGATTAAAATTTAAATCCATGTTCCCTAAGAAGCTACTTCTAATACTTAATCTATTTCTTTTCCTAAGTTATCTTTTTTAATTATAAAAGTTCCATGGAAGTGTTCTTCATTTATAGCCTTGCATATGTATTTAGACAGAAGCAAAAACTTGCTTTTCTATTTCCTTATCTTTCTTTTCCTAGAGAATAGTCAACAAATGGAAATTTGATATAAATAAAAGTTATTCATTTTACTTTCTAAGTTGATAATAAAACTAACTATATGAATGCAAAAACAATTTTAAGAAAGTTTACCATCTTAATCATCATGTGTTTTTTCATTTATTTTATCATCAAGATCCACATATAGTACATGCCTTCTCGCTTGCATAACACGCCCTTGTCTCCTAATTAAAATGTTCAAAAGTTGACCAACAGAATATTATTATAACAATTTTAAGTTTAATTATGATTATACCTTGATCCACAAAACGGTCATACAAGTTGAACAATATTTGCTGAAGTTTTCTCATATTTTGCTGACAGAAGAAGAAAAAGAGAAGCAGCAGTTTTTAATAGGATATCATGAATTTTCTTTTCTCAAGATAAGTCCTCATAAAAGGAATGGAACCTTTCCAGCTTGGTGAAACTTCAGGAAAAAACAAAACTTGAATGGAGTTTTTTTTCCATTTGATAACAAGGCCTTTTAAATTCATAAAGGAGTTCTCAAGCATTTCATCAAGCTAAAAAAAACAAGTTTATCTTTCATTCCTCTTGTATCTTTTCATACTAGGTATATAGACCACGCGACCAACATGCTACAATAACACTTTGCCATTTCCATTATCATGCTTTGGCCTGCATGCTAGAAGCAAGAAAGAACTTCCCTTTTCACTTTGAATTTGATCCATATTTCTTTCTGGAGTCCAAGTTATTCCAAAAATCTTACTAATGTAACAGCCTAATCCGAGCTATTCTTGCATAAAGCTTCAAATGCCAACACTAACATTTCTGCCAAGATGATCTTTCATCTCTTCTTACTTGTCTCGTATTCACAATGAATTCTTATTCTCTTGTCTACCTTACAATAGCATTGAAGAGTCACGTATCTTATTTACATTGTTTTCGAACAGTAGTTAATTTAACTATCAGTTCCAAAGCCACATGCCCACTTTGAAACATGAAACTATGTTCCAAAACAAGGTAATTTCCTTTTTCTTTCCTTCATTCTTTGGATACAGTAAATTGAAAAAGAAAAAAAAGAAAGAAGAGAAGGTCATAGATATATGTAAAATTAATGAACAATTGTAAGAAACGAATAAAATACTTGTGAACAAGAAACAACTATTAATTTGCAGGCCTACCGAACACGACTTTCCAACTTAACATAGACAAATTAGCAATGGGATTTTTGAGGTTTCTTCAATCTTAGTCCATCAGAGAGTCCTCATTACTACTAGATGATTTATTTCATATGCTTATTTGTGTTCTGTATTACTAGGCTTCATGCCACCTCCATCCCCCGAAAGGACATCTATCAATCATGGACAAACTTCCAAGCTGAAGCAAATACTATTGGAGTTCCTTTCCATTTAATAGTAAGGCAATTTCCATCCATATCCAGAGTGCAAAAACCATGAGCAGACCTATCGGCCATTAGATTTGCCTGATACAAGGATGATTCGCTCAATTCTGTTTCCTTAATACCAAACTTTTCAAACAAAGCCCTCCATACTTCCAGCCTTACGTTGCGGAAGATCCTTCCTTCTCCTTCACAAGTGATCACATTGTGAATGACTTCTCTAAGAACAAGTCTTTCAAATTCCATCCTATGCTGATTGTCTCGTTCCATGAAAGCCTCCAAACAATCAAAGAGTGCAGCATACAGAAACACTGATCCATTAAATAGATCCATAAAAATTGGCTCGTTAGTATTTGCCTCAGTTTCGATGACCACTATCACACAAGGATTGAGGTTTTTAATGAATCTTAGAACAACTTCAAGGTGATTAGGCCATGCTAACATACCCCCAAGAATATACTCTGAGTAAACTACCACAACTTCATTAGTATCTAACTCAAAGAGATCTTTACTGAGGTCCTTCATTTCTGACACCACTGCCTTAAAGAAGAAGGGAAACTTCATGTTTTCAGCAGCAAAAGATGACAATCTTTTCCCTGTTTCATCAACCACTTGTTTAGATGTTCCAATAGCGGTTATCTTGAGAAGCTCAAGTGGATAATCACCTCGATTCGCAAGAGCTTGCATAAGGATTGTCCAGTGAGATCCACTTCTAATTCCAAAATCAATCAAATGAAGTCGTTTTTCTGACTTAACATTATCCAAAATGGCTTGAATACAAGCAAATTGTCGACTTGGTAAAAAGGAAGTGCGTGATAACACGCAATTACATGAGGCTTTGAACACAAGAAAAGCTCTTCAACGCCAGTTGGTTTCACTTCAAAATCTACAAGTCTATCTAGTTGTAATCCTGTTATCGATTTTGTCTCCTTATCGATTTTCTCTCGAAGAGCTTCACTATAGTAGTACACAACTCTTTGAACCGGAGTACCTGTAAGAGAAGCAGACAGATTACACAAGCTTAGTAACTCCGTTGCACGTTCATAGTGTCTCTTGGAAAACATTTCAGCAGAAGCTTGAAGTAGAAGAGCAAGCTGAAAATCATCTAAAACTTCAAGAGACAGATCACTATGTGAATTAAGGGGTTGAGAAGCAATGGAGGGATCATCCTCTTTCTTCGACGTATGGTGAAGTAATTGTGCTTGTGCCATTTCAAATATGTTTACCGTCGATAGGACATGAGATTCAGAACTAAAACTGCATGGTAAATCACAGTCATGTTTCCCTTTCTGATTTCCTCTAATGCAACACTTCTGCAAAATTTGGGATGATGCTGAAGGTATGCAAGAATGAGAGCTTTTCATTTGATCCTTGCCTTTCATTGTGGTGTTTGCAAGACTAGAATTCATTGCTACATAAGAAAGAGATCATTTTATTCAAGTACAAAAGACTTCTTCTCTGTTCATATTTTTCAATGTGAGTAAGGTAGCATAAAATACTAAAAGACAGCACAAGTTTTATTCTTTAGATTCTAATTTGCCAGCAGCCGGCCACAACCAGAACAAGGCAGGAATCTTGCAGTTATGGTGGAGCTGCAAGCAAAATTTACCCAGCAAAATAATTACAGACATATATCCCCTTACATTCATATTCCACTAAATAATTACGCTATATACCCTTAACTAATTTCGCTTAATTGATACTTGTTAGCATGATGGACAACTAAATTATTGTATATATTAATGTAATTTTACAGTGATATAAATTAGCATGATCATATACATATGTTGTAGAATCAAAGGAATAAATATTGTGATAAAATAGCTGATTTGGAGGGATAGCAAGGCAGATTTAGAGGGATTGAATAGCAGATTTGTAGAGATAGAATAACTGATCTTTAGGGATAGGAATGGTGGATCTTTAGGGATGTGTAATCTTTATTTTCTCTGTATAATGAAAAGAGTCTCTCACTTTGGAAGGCATTCAGCATAAAATTGACATGGTATTAGACCCTTCTCTTGGTTGTCTTATTTCATAGTCATTTGTGGTTCCTTTAAAAAAATTGAAAATCTTGGTTTTTGGTTGACTGTTCATCGACAATCAGTCCTACCACCTGGGAATTTTGTTATTCGTCATTCTAGTTGCTTTCTTGAGTCTTTGTAGTTTTCATAGCTATTCAAAAGCATGAGTTCACATCACTTTGAATCCTTCAGTGTTCGTTTTACTGGAAAAAATTATTCTTTTTGGGAGTTTCAGTTGTTTGTCACCAGCAAAAAACTATGGGGCCATATAGATAAAAGCGATCCTGCTCCTACTGATGCAACAAAGCTAGGTGAATGGAGGATTAAAGATGCTCGGGTGATGACATGGATTCTAGGGTCAATTAACCCTCTTATTGTTCTTAATCTCAGGTCGTACAAGACAGCTAAGGCCATGTGGGATTACTTACAAAAGGTTTACAACCAAGATAATAGCGCAAGACGCTTTCAGTTAGAGTATGGAATTGCTAATTACTCTCAAGGAGCTCTTTCTGTTCAGGATTACTTTTCTGGATTTCAGAACTTACGTGCTGAATTTACAGATATTGTCTATGCCAAAATACCTACTGAATCTCTATCAGTGATTCAGGCAGTTCATGAGCAAAGCAAGCGAGACCAATTTTTGATGAAATTAGGATCCGACTTTGAGAGTGTTCTCTCTAACATGATGAATCGTGACCTGTGTCCCTCTTTGGATGTTTGCTTTAGGGAATTACTTCGTGAACATCAACGGCTTGTCACACAAAATGCTTTCAAGAAAGAAAATGATATCACTGTTGCATTTGCTGCTCAAGGTAAAGGAAAGGGCAGGGATATGAGTAGAACTCAATGCTACAGTTGCAAGGAATATGGTCATATTGATAGCAATTGTAGTAAGAAGTTCTGTAATTATTGTAAACAACAAAGACACATTATCAAAGGGTGTCCCACACGCCCTCAAAATCGTATGATCACTGCTTTTCAAGCTGGGATAAATGGTTCCACTAATGATACCTCATCTTCAGGACAGGTTCTTACTCTTGAAATGGTATAACAAATGATCGTGTCAACCTTTTTAGCATTGGGATTACAAGGTAATGATGTTACATCTAATTTTTGGATTATTGATTCAGGTGCTTCCAATCATATGACCAACTCAACGAGCATCCTAAAAAATGTTGGTAAGTATCAAGGTCCATCACAAATACAGATTGCCAATGGTAGTAATTTTTCCATTACCAAGGTTGGGGACATTACTCTAACTTTCAAGAATGTTTTTGTTTCACCAAAGCTCTCAACTAGTCTTATTGCAGTTGGACAATTGGTAGATAACAATTGGGATGTGATTTTTTCTCGTAATGCTTGTCTTGTGCAGGATCAGGTCGGGAACGATAATCGCGAAAGGTCCTAAAGTTGGACGATTGTTTCCTATACACTTTTTCATTCCTCCCGTTCTATCTTTTGCTTCTACTTCTACTACTAGTAAGACTAAGGTTTGGCATAAGTGTCTAGGACATCCAAATTCCATTATGTTGTGTCATTTATCAAATTCTGGTTTATTGGGAAATAAAAATCAATTTTCAGTTGCTTCCATTAATTGTTCTACTTGTAAATTAGGCAAACGTAAACCTCTTCCTTTTCCTAATTTTGGTAGTCGTGCTACAAACTGTTTTTATGTCATTCATAGTGATGTTTGAGGAATTTCACCAATTATTTATCATGCTCATTTCAAATTCTTTGTGACATTCATAGATGATTATACTCGGTTTACATGGGTGTATTTTCTTCGATCCAAATTTGAGGTATTTTCCATGTTCAAGACATTTTTGGCTTACATTGAGACTCAATTTTCTACATGCATCAAATTATTAAGATCTGATTATGGTTGAAAATATATGTCTTATGAATTCAAAAAATTCTTGCTTGACAAAGGAATTGTCTCACAACACTCTTTCCCATATACAACACAACAAAATGGAGTTGCTGAACGAAGAAATCGCCATCTTTTAGATGTCACTCGTACTTTATTGATTGAGTAATCTGTACCATCTAAATATTAGGTGGAAGCTTTGTCTACTGCTGTCTATTTAATTAATAGATTGCCATCTAAAGTGCTAAATCTTGAGTCTCCATATTTTCGTCTTTATCACCAAAATCTTAACTATAGTGATTTTTATACATTTGGTTGTGTTTGTTTTGTGCATTTGCCTCCTTCGCAGCGCAAGAAACTTTTTGTACAGTCTATTAAATGTGTTTTTATGGGTTATAGTACTTCACAAAAAGGTTTTATTTGTTATGATCCATGTTCTCACAAATTTTGTATTTCTAGAAATGTTGTTTTTTTTAGAATCAACATTTCTTTTCTACGATTGTAGATTCATCTTCTGTTTCTCCTCTTCTTCCTACTTTTGAGGATTTATCATCTTTTTTTAAGAGGTTCAAACCTGGATTTGTGTATGAACGACGTCGGCCAACTTTATCCTATCCCGACACTGATCTGCCGCCTGAAACTGTACCACAACTAGAATCTGAGAATTCCTCAAGATCTGATCTTGAGCCTACTCGGCGATTTACCACAGTATCTCGTACTCTCAATTGGTATGACTTTTCCCCTACTTTATCCAACATATTTGTTCCATCTTGTTACTTACAAGCTTCCATGAATGTTGGCAGAAAGCAATGGAGGAAGAACTTTTGGCTCTTAAAGAAAATGACACATGGGACATTGTTTCATGTCCTTCAAATGTCTGCCCTATTGGATGTAAATGGACTTATTCAATCAAACTTCATTCTAATGGAATTCTTGATCGGTACAAAGCTCGATTGGTTGTTTTTTGTAACAGACAAGAGTATGGGATGGACTATGAGGAAATTTTTGTAACAGTAGCCAAAATGGCTACGGTGCGAACTATTATTGCCATTGCTGCTTCACAAAACTAGTATTTTTATCAAATGGATATCAAAAATGCTTTTCTCCATGGTGTTCTTAAAGAAGATATTTATATGAAACCTCCACCTGGTTTGTTCTCATCGTCTACATCAGATGTATGCAAGTTGAAGCGGTCTTTGTATGGATTAAAACAAGCTCCAAGAGCTTGGTTTGATAAGTTCCGGTCTACTTTGCTACAATTATCTTTTGAGCAGAGCAAATATGACTCATCTTTGTTTCTTCGGAAAACATCTACAGGTTGTGTTCTTCTTTTGGTATATGTAGATGACATTATTATCATAGGAACTGATTCTTCACTAATCACTAGCCTCCAACAGCAACTTAAAGATTCTTTTCATATGAAAGATCTTGGTACTCTTACTTATTTTTTGGGTTTGGAAGTTCATAATTTTGTTTCATGTGTGTTTCTAAACTAACACAAATATACTTAGGATTTGATTTCTTTGCCTGGTCTTCAAGATTCATCCTCTGTAGATACTCCATTGGAATTAAATGTGAAGTATCGTCATGAGGAAGGTGATCTTCTTCCTGATCCAACTATATTTCAACAATTAGTTGGGAATATAAATTACCTTACTATTACTCGGTCTAATGTCTCTTTTGCAGGTCAACAAGTTAGTCAATTTATGCAATCTCCCCGTCATCTCCACTTGGTGGTTGTTCGTTGCATCATTCGATATCTTCTAGGAATATCTACTCGTGGATTGTTCTTTCCAAGTGGTTCTCCTATTCGTCTTAATGCTTTTAGTGATTCTGATTGGGCGGGATGTCCTGATACTCGTCGTTCAGTCTCTGGTTTGCGCATGTTTCTTGGAGAGTCATTGATATTTTGGAAGAGTGAAAAGCAAGATCGTGTGTCAAAATCTTCAACAGAGATTGAATATAGATCCATGTCTACTGCTTGCTCCCAGGTTGTATGGCTTCGTGGATTACTTGCTGAGATTGGATTTCCTCAATCTCATCATACTCCTCTCCACGCTGATAATACAAGTGCTATTCAGATTGCTACTAATCCAGTTTTTCATGAGAGGACCAAACACATCGAAGTGAATTGTCATTATATACGAGAAGTTGTAGTTAAAGGAGTCATTACTCTTCCACATGTGTTCGGTGGTCTTCAAATAGCTGATGCATTTACAAAATTCATGGCACGGCAACGCCATCAGTTTCTAGTAGGCAAATTGATGCTTCTTGATCCACCAACATCAATATGAGGGGGGATGTTAGCATGATGGACAACTAAATGATTGTATATATTAATGTAATTATATAGTGATATAAATTAGCATGATCATATACATTTGTTGTAGAATCAAAGGAATAAATATTGTGATAGAATAGCTGATTTAGAGGGATTGAATAGCAGATTTATAGTGATAGAATAGCTGATCTTTAGGGATAGGAATGACGGATCTTTAGGGATGTGTAATCTTTATTTTCTCTATATAATTGAAAGACTACCTCTCTTTGAGAGGCATTCAGCAGAAAATTGACAATACTAAATCAGTATCATATATTGTATTGATATCATTAAGGCCGATCATTTCGCTTAATTGATACTAAATCACTAGATATATACCGTATTGGTATTATTAAGGTTTCTTGTTCAGAAATTACTCATTAGTGAATGATACTATAAAAATATATAATATATACTTGTATAGTATTATTAACTAATGGATAATTTTTGAACAAGAAACATTAATGATATCATAATGTGTGTATACATATTTATATATATACACACACTCTTATAGTATTATTAACTAATGAGTAATTTCTGAACAAAAAACCTTAAAGATACCACAACAACATACATATAATCTTATAGTATCATTGACTAATGTGTAATTTTTGAACAAGAAACCTTAACGATACCACAACAATATATATATACTCTTACAGTATCATGATTAATGAATAATTTCTAAACAAGAAATTTTAATGATACCAAAACAGTATATATGATACTGATTAGTTAAGCGAAAATTATCATCCTTAATGAATTGTGGGGGGGGGGGGGGGAGGGGGATATGGGCTGTAATTTTATTTTTTTGAGAGAGTAGATATTTCTTAAATTACTTTGGATTGGGACATGTAATTATTTTGAGTTGTATGACCCATTTATGTAGTTTTCCAAAAAGAATTTGTACCTCAATGATGTAGCAAAAGGATAGATATGCTAGATATATTTGTAAGTTATCATGCCAATAATAGAGGAATAATAGATGACACAACTAGGGCCGACTCAACAAGAGCGGGGCCTAAAAGCCAAATTTTAGAGAGTGGCTCTAATATTATTTTATTTTATTTTTTAAAAAAAAAAGATCAATATATATACTTTTATTTAATCTAGCTCTTTTAAAAAGTTAAGTCATTAATTATTGTTTTGTAATTGATTTATTTTAATAATTCTTTTTTCAATTGATAATATAGCTAATCTATTCACTCTCTTGAGATATTATTGATCTTAGATAAAAATTTATCAATTTTAGTTTCGAAAAATTTGTTCGAATGAGGTAACAATTATATAAAACTATTAACACTATTCTATAAAAAAAATATGTATTTTGAAAAGAATAAAGTCTTGTTAGCCAATTCTTGACTATTATTTGATATATGCCCTTTCATAATCCATAATTAACCCTTTGAGCCTATTAAGCTTGAAATTATAAAAGACTAAGCTTTCACTCATGTTTTTCAAGATATCATTCTTCAAATATCAAGGTAAGAACTTGAAATTTGTTTATTTTTTCCTTTTGCTCTTCTATTCATTGTTTTCATCCTTAGCTTTTATATTTTTTTGGTGGAATTGTTGTTTCAATATTCTGACATATATAATAAGGAGAAGGACTTAAAATGTCACTCAACTATTTGAATCGGTACAAAATTACTCTCAATCCACCTTTCAGCCCCCAAATGCCCTTGGTGTCTTTTGGCTCAAATATACCTTTGATGTTAACCATTTAGTTCATATTTACCCTTATTTTTGACAAAACCTCCTAAAGTAAAATCATTAAATATTTATTTATTATGTTACATAATCCAACTAATCTAATTTTAAACCCTTCTCAAATAAATAATAAAATTTACTTATGATTCATATTTTGACTCGATACACATGAAAATAATTTTCAAAAAATTATTAATTTCATGATATGTTATTATTGAACTATTTTAAATCAACCCCAATCTATTATAACCCAACTCATAATTGGGATTCAACTAAAATTCATACTTGCCCCATTTGATTTTTCATATGATTTTTTTATTATTATTTTCATTAATATAAATTTTCTATCAATTATTCATCTTGCTCATTCCCTCCTTTTATTCTTTTGTTTTAATCTCTTGTTTTTAATTAGGATATCATAGACTCAAACTTGAAACAAACTTACATATTCATATTCTTTTTATATATATTATTCTCATGGTGTGTGTGGGGTGGGGATTAGTAGAAAAGATTATTTTCATTCTTTCTATTTTGAATTTTAGGTACACACAAAAGAAAAATGTAGTATACATACATAGTTGCTTCATTAAATCATCTTATATTGAACTAATTATTTTGTATGAATGTTGGCATTATTTTATTCCCTTTTTTTCTCCCTTGTTTTCTCAAAAGTTGAAAAAAAATAAAATGATGGACAAGATCCAAGAAGAAAAAATAGTGGAAGAGAGAGAAGGGGAAAAGTGTAGAGAGTAGAGGACTAATCCTTTTTTACTTTTAATTTACTATGAAACCCAAAATCAAGCCAATCATATGAGCTCATCTATGAAGTAATTTAAAATTATTTTAACAAAAAAGGGCCTAAAATACTCTCAAATTAAAAGATTTGGTACAATATTGCCCTCTATCCACTTTATAAGTGTGGACCGTTAAAAATAAGAGTATTTTTTTAGTCAAAAGGTTGATGTTATTAAGGGTATTTGGGGGCCGAAAGGTGGATGAAGGGTAGTTTTGTACCAATTCAAATAGTTGAGGGGCATTTTAGGCCCTTCTCCGTATATAATATGCGAAAGTTTAAATCTTAGCTTCATTATCTATGCTTGAATTTATTTATTTTTGTGATTTGCTTGAACTTATTTATTTTTTACCACTAAATTCTAATGAATATATGTATCTAACTAATCTTTGTACCATTTCAGTTATGAATATTACACTCAATATTTGTCTACGTCGATAATGATTTTGAATTCACTATTTCAAATGATGGATGCAGGGAGGAGCTAGCAAGAGCCAAGGGTTCTCATTCGACAGAAAATTATACTATTTATACATGGTTTAAGCAATTTTTTTACGTTAATATAATAGATGTTGAATTCATTTTGGCATTTTCATATGTTTACAATTTATATTTCAAACTCCCTTAGAAAAAATTCTGAACTTTCGGAACCAGTGCTTTTTGGCTATAAATACCTGTGAATCCTTAGACTTTTTACTTACGGAAATTTCTGAACTTCTTCTTCTGCACAAATTTATTATTCGTGTACTTTGATGTCGTTGAGTGGTTCGTTGACATCATTGTTTTGAGTATCAATACACTGGTGAATAGAATCGCTCTATCCTGAAGGATATATTCCAATTCAAACCTCGGATACTAAAGGCGAATAATTATTTTTTCTTAAATAATTTATGTTCTTCACTACGTGATTTAAACTTTGAAATTTACTATTTCTGCAAAGTTTTGTTATCAGTAGTATTGATTTAAAATACAGATTTCATAACAATATATGTATCAGAAAGTTTTTGGTGGAAATTGGATAAAGACAAATTTGTTTATATATGTATAAAATTTTAAATTCCCTTAATATAAGAAAATTACATATTCATATCCTAAATGTGACGTTTTTTGGATTTTCTTTTTAATCCAAGATTCTTAGCTCTGTCACTATCTATATTCAGTCCTTTCCCTTTTACTTCTGCAAAAGAGATTGTTTCTACATATTTCTCACAAATCACACATAAGTCAAAAGATGACGTAATCACAATAAGTAAATTGTATAATACATTAGGAGAGGTGATTAAGGACCACTTGTGTAGTGATCCTACTCATCCATCTAGACTAATATATCTAATTAGTTTAGTAAATAACAAATAATTAATGGTAAAAATATATCTAAATTATATTTTTTTGGGGATATTCATACCTCAACTATATTCATTGTTCCATCAATTAACCATCATTCTCTTTGTATTATAACACGTCTCAATGTTGAGTTGTCCTGCTTGCGACTGTTGTCGATTAGAAATACATATTTGTCCAACTCAACATCGAGTGTGTTTTAATAGAAATGGAGTGATAGTTTAGATTGATAAATAGAAGAACAGATAATTGAAATATGAAACTTGTGAATAGGTAATAACTTAGGTGTGTTTTTGAGCATTAACTTGATAGGTAATTGTCTAGTCTAATCCCCGAGTTGTGAACCAATGGCTAGGCAATTACTTGTCATTTTAGTCATCCTGTCACTATACCCAGACATAGGTGTAATGACACCTTCAAAGGCATCTTCACAATCAGAGATATCAGTAATTGCAGCACTGAGCATGCTGTTCATACGTCCACTGTCATGAATACGCAGAGCCTCTAAAGCTTCTTCGTAATTGTACAACACAGTATCCCAACTATCGAGGCAAGTTTTAAGCAATT
Source organism: Solanum verrucosum (assembly GCF_900185275.1). NCBI lineage: Eukaryota > Viridiplantae > Streptophyta > Magnoliopsida > Solanales > Solanaceae > Solanum > Solanum verrucosum. The sequence continues at coordinate 2,839,386 of NW_026020177.1, forward strand.
TCTTAGTTCTAGGTGGAGTAACAGGGGATTCTGAAGCTCTTTTAAATGTTGCAAATCCCAATTTGGCAAACGCATCGCTCTGTTTCATGGCCACTTGGAGAACATTTTGTACGTTGATGATACCTCCGCGCATAAATGGGCCGACAGTTGTGGTGCAAAGGTCAGGGTAGTCAGTATTGTCGCATATCTTCTTTATAATATTATTAGTCTCACTATTCCCACCATCGTCTTTTCGCGTATTGGTGGGAATAAGAGAAGATGAGAGGCCAGAAATTTTATCAAGAGGGATAATAGACGGAAATTGTGATTGTGATGGTGCATTTTCATTTTCATATCCAGGAGGGTATGCAGAATGACTAGTTGGTGAATTTGCATTTTCTTTTGGAGAAGTTGTGGGTTGCATGCTTGGTGCAATATTTGGGGATGAATTTATATTATCATTATTAATAGATTGTGCTAAAGTGAGGGTGAATAGAAAGAGGAAAGAAAGGAATAAATATTCCATGTTTTATTCAAAGTTATGAATTAATTGACCAAATTGTAAAAGGGAGGAATGAATAGAAAGGAAGAGGAAGAGTAGAATGAACAATTAGTTAAGGGAGAGAGGAGAGTTAGAATTACCATAGAAAATTGGTTGACATGAATGAAAATAGGAGGACCTTTAAAATGTTAACAAATTAATGTAACTAGTGGTATATCTACATTGTCGGTACTCTCTACGTAATCTTATCTTATATCTTAGCTTATCTTTAACTAATATTCACGGATGATGTAAGATGTTTTTTACACGATCAAGTAATTTAAAGCTATCGTAGGTAAACTCTCAAGTATAGTTTTACTTTTTGCAATATTTAAGTTTTCAATAAAATAAGTAATAGTAGAAAGTAACTTTAAGACTCTACAATCTATATTTATTGTTCTACCTAAATTATGAACTTGTTTACCAAAAATACAAGGATTTTATTTTCTTGGTTTCCCATTCATGCATATTTTATTTCATCAACATCACTGAAGTAATGAGCAACAAATATACACCGTTGAAATAATCCAAGCTATATTACATGAGGAAACTCTTTATACATTTAAGTTTCTTTTTTTTTTTTTAAAGATTTTAGAGATGATTTTTGTTGTGGTTGATCTATTGCTAATTTTGACAGTAAAGAACTCTTTTTATATAGCTAATGATCTTAAAGTGAAACATCTTATTTTCTTAATTGTCATTAAAATTGCATCAAAAAGCTCCAAAATTTATACACTAACCTGCTTCTAGAGTTCAAACTTCGAATAGTTAACTTGAATCTTTTTTGAACTTGGGAGAGAGAAGACTACGATAGAGGAGATCAAAGAATTAGAAGGAGAGAGAGTAAGGGAGGGAACAATCAATGATGTGGCTTTCAACTTTGTCATTTAGAGTTGATATATATTTTTAATGTTATAATAATGGTTCACATACACCCCTATTGTTATAAAAGTAGCTCACGTATACTCTTGGGGTCGTTTGGTTTGAAGACAAGTTATGTTGAAATTAATTATGATAGGATAAGTTATGTTGAGATAAGTTATAATGGATAGTTATGTTGAGGTTATTTTTTATTGGTTGTTTGGTTTGTCAAAAATGCATGACATATTTTTAAAGTGTAAGTTGTGTGTTTACATAAATATCCTCTAAGAATAAGTTGTTTGTTTATAAAAGAGGATTTAAGGGGGTAATTTTATTAATTTACATTTTTATCCCGGGAAAAGTTATCCCGGAATTAGTATTCCACTCACAAGTAGGGATAACTTATCCCAATCATAATTATTAATTCTGGGATAAGTTATTCCACACTTTGTAACCAAACAAAGAATTGAGAGGTACTAAAAAGTTATCCCAGCATTATTTTTCTTTATCCATCACACCAAACGACCCTTTACTGTTGTAATAATGGCTCACATATACCCCTATTGTTACAAAAGTAGCTCACATATACCCCTTTCACTACAAAAGTGAAAAAAATAATTTTAAATTTATTTCTTTTTAAAAAATCATGTGTTTGATCTTTTTCACACACAAATTATTTTTTGACTGCTTCAATTATTACTATTATTTGAGATTTTTTTCATTCTCTAGTGTAAAAAAAAAAAGAGAAATAAAATGAAAGAAGTGTAAACGGAAAAGATTAAAAAGTTAATTTTTTTTTTTAAAATTATGGTTATATTTTAATTTAGTTTTTATATCTGCAAAAAAAAAACAGTTGGAGCCTCTATAATAAATTTTATAAGTAAATAAGTGAAAAAATAAATTTGACCATCAAAATAATAAATTCAAATTAATCTATGAATAAAAATAGTCAAAAGAGAACGTTTGAGAAAGATCAAATATACCTCTAAATGGATTTTTTTTAAAAATAAAATTATTTTTTGCACTTTCGTTAGGGGAAAAGGTATATGTGGGTCATTACTCATTTGTGTATCAACACGGGTATATATAAGTCACTTTCCTTACAAGAATTATCAACTCTAACTAGCAAAGTTGAAAGGTATATCACCCTTTTCCCATTACATAATTATTAGATTAAGTAATTGTTATCCTAATAATTATACTACTCCTTCAACTATCAAATGATTTTTCAAGCAATACGAAAGAACTCTTCAGTAACACAAAAGGTGGGAGAGATTTAAGGACCTCAGAATATTAAGGGGCTGTTTGGAAAGCCCACTCTGGAAATTAGATTTTGTGTAATTACATTGTTTGTCCTGTTTGGTTGGGTATGTAATTACCTGGTCAGCAGATAATTAAGTGTAATTGACAGGGTGTAATTACACTCTCCAATTCACACGGGAAGGCTGTTAATTGCTAGTAATTACATGGTGTAATTACAAGTTGATTACTTTTGAATTTCTTCCTTTTATTTTTGTTTTAATTTTTTTCGTTTTAATGCATTTTTTATTTTTATTATATTAAATTGTTTTTGGTTTTTATTATTCTAATACTTTCTAAAAATATTTTTTTAAAATTTCATTTCCTTCTTATTCTCAACCTTTACTTCATATGATTCCATGCAATTTTTCGTATCTTCTAAAAAATCATTAGTATAATCTTGTTAGTATTCTAATTTTTGAATTAAAGTTAAATTCATTGTTGAATAAGGTTATGGACTTACATTTTTTCTTTTCTTTTAAATCATATTTATGTATGTTTAGTTGTAATTCGACATAAGAGTATTATGCTAAATTTATTTATTTTTTTAAACTTAGAACTTGTGTTATATTTTCAATTTCATTTGTTTTAGGAGTATTGACTCGATATTTTACATTACAAGCTATTTTCTTAAAGTTAGACTTGATAGATTATCTTTTTTGTCAAATGTTTTATAATTTTATGACATTATATTTATAATATTGATCTTTTTGTCAAACGTGTATTTCATGAGGTTCATAGAAATTATGTACTTTTAGTTTTTATGATTAATTTAATTAAAATACACTAAATTGAAAAATATAAATCAATTTTTTTTATAATATTAGTTACTTAACATATGTTAATTAATTAACTAATCTTTGGACGTGTTCCCATCTAAGTTGACATAAATTATTTCAAATTATCATTGAATTAAAAATAGTTTTATAATTAAATTACATGAATATCGTCCATTTTCAAACAAAAAATAGTTCAAATATTTGGAATTTACCTCTTGGATACCAATAACAAATTAAAATATGACAGCAAAGTATCTCTTCTCCTAATGAAATAAAAGATGATAATATTTTGTACTTTAAAATACTATAATTATAAACACAAATTAATATATGTATATTCTTATCTCATATGTTAATTACTTGCAAGACAAAGATCAAAGAAAAGAAGAAAGATGAAAAAAGAAAAGAATTTGATAGCCACTTCTTAGAGTTAATTAAAATAAAATGAAGGCTACAATTAATAATCAATATTAATTTTTTTTTATCATTAAGGGATCATATCAAGTATTGAATCCTACCAAATTAATTTTTCAAAAATGAGCTTAGAATATAGAAACATAGCATCAACGGAATGACAACTTAAAATATGAAACGGTATCAAAAGTTGAAATATTGAATTTGTCTTTCTCAAAATGAGACAAAAGGATAAATAAATAAATAAGGATAAACATTTATATCATTATTTCTTCCGTGAATTATAGAAGTTACTAATAATTTAATTATATGTTACTTTCTACATTTCAAATTATTCATCGTGTTTCAATATAAGAAAAAATTGATAAGAAATGTAGTTTTATATATTCTATCTTACACAATCCTTACAAAAAAATAAACATATATAAGTAACTAATAAAATCATAAGAACAAATTAAATAACTTTTATTATCAATTAATATAGTACAATAATTTGATCATTAAAAAGATCAAGTAAATTATAATTATTATTTTTACAAATTACATCACACAAGTATATTAGTAAAGAGTCATGATCTTATATTTTGATGCATGACTCTTTATTTTACATTCAAAGAAGAAAACTATGTATTAAAAAAGCATATCATGAAGGTCATTCACCTTTGTTCTTCTAAAAAAAGAGTAAAAAGAATGCTTTGTTGATCCCCCAAATCTTAGCTTGCCCATTTCTTGTATATGACATGATGTTGTTTACTCCAATATTTTTCATATTTAAAGATGACAAATGTAGGGATAATTCAAAAATTATAAGAGAATGTGTATAGTCAAGAGTTAGATAAATGCAAATCATGATAAAATGCATGAGAATATTACTCCAATTTTTCTTGGATAACATGACATTTTGCTAATACATGAACCATATTACATTGCTTGTAAATTTCAAAATAACCTTTGAAATTCCTAAAAAAATCTGTTATTATTTTTTGTGTGCATTGAAACATTAATGATTGCATAATAATTTAGTTTCTAAGCATAAGTTATTAGAGGAACGGTGTTAATTTAGTAAATGGAAAATGGTCATTTAATTTTCTTAGAAATATTTAATTAATTAGTTTTTTTATTAAAAAATAATAATTTAGTGTAGATGTAAAATGATAATCCAACTTTGCACTTTGATGATTAAATTAAATATACATATAGATTTTAGATGATAAATATTATTAAATTATATATTTTAATTATGAATTAATCTAAGAAAGTGCAAAAGTCATTAAATTTTTTTATTAAAATGATACAATTTAATATTTAAATAAAATAGTTAAATATTTTTATAACATATTAATTTATAGTAGGGGTAAAACTGTAATTCAATTTTTAACTTTTTTTGTTCCCACTTATAGTAATACTAGTTCTGGACACGTGCTTTGCACGTGAGTCCTGTGAAAGCATTAATTATATACGGTATGAATTACTGTCAAAATCACATTTTAATCAGTATCACAAGCTATTCAACAAAAACAATATAATTTAAAATAGATGAACAATCAATGTATTCAAGTAATTTCTTTATTGTATGTCAAATGATTAGACATTTGATGAACCTACAAAATTTAGTTTGGTAACTAAAATAATGAGTTACATATTTATGTTATTAGGTCCAAACATATGATATATTAATCTGTGCAAAAATGAATAACAAAAATGATTAATGGTTCTCATTTAAATGCACAATAAGAAATTTTCTACATATACCTTAAATTGATATCTATACTTCAACTCCAACACCCATACAATTCTAAATGCTTCATCGAGGAAAAATTCTATAATGGAGAAAGAAAGCAAGAACGAAAAGTTGAGGATATTGCAAAGAAAGTCCTCATGCTTTGAAAAGAAAACTTTGTTATTGTTAGAGACAGCATATCAACATATCAACATAAGCTGTTCACTATTTAATACTACACATGTATTAAATTTACTCTCTTTTTTTCCGCTGCTATTTTTTCTTCTTGATTACCAATTTTCAGCATTTCTTTGGCTATCCTCACTTGCAACTTCGAACTCTCTTATCTTCTCATGTTGAATTGTGCAATTTCCTTAGTTTGATTTCCTATTGTGAGCTTCCATCTTTGTAAGTTAGTTTTTAAATAGCATTAGGAAATGACCTTTTAAATTCAAATTTTAATTCTAAAATTGATTTCTACATTTAAGTGATGAATGATTTTTTATATCATAACTTTTCAAATTCTTCCATTATGAGATTTATGATTATGATTAAAAACAATATCAATGTACTCATTTATCAAGAAAATGATAATTTAATCATTAAAGGGCTTAAGGACTTCAAATTCTACCATTATGTAATTAAAATATTTATATTTAATCAAATTTTAATTTAGTATAGAGGCAAAATGGTAATTCAACTTTCACTTTGGAGCTTCCCACTTATAATAATACTAGTTCTGGACACGTGCGTCCCATGTTAATCCATGTTGACTCATTCAAATATTATATATATATATATATATATATATTATTTTTTACAATAGTCTAGGTGTTTCATGAGTTGTTATCGAGAGGTTGTTTATGTAAACCTAAAAATTTTAACTTGTTAAGTTAACTTGGGCTTGCAAAATATTTAGAGAGTTTATTGTTTGTATTTTTAAGAACAAATATGTGGTATAGATGCAACAAATATTATGATATATTTATAGCTAATATAATATTTATTACGATTATGATTATATTTAATTTTGCCTTTCACAAAATTATAATATTAGTATTTAATAGAATGATTATTGCTTTTGAAGGCCCTCAATATAATGATGGATTGTTAGAAATTTGATATTAAAGAATGATATACATGTGCATGTAAGAGTAAACTCTTCTTTATCTATAGCAAATTTATAAGTGGTTTAGACATTTAAAATGTGATTTCTCGTATACTCAGATATAAGATAATCCCACATTATTTTAAATTGTCACCCTCTTTTTCACTTCACAAAAATTAAAATCGTTAATGAGTGACACCCCTTCAATATTTATGATGTCATGACGATCCAACACTTGAAAGAGGTAAAGTTTATTTAAAACTCTCATCTCAGGTTGCAGATCTCTTAATTTGGAGAATTATAGTTAAAGGATAAATTTTAAGAAACTGTTAGATTAGTTTAATTTTTAATTATATTTCTATTTTATAAGTTTGTATTAAACTACTGATAGTTGTTAAAATTGAAACATGATTATCGTGTTATATTTTGTAAGAACTATATTTAATCAAATAAAATAATTAAAAAAATTCTTTATAATGAGATGTTAAGAATAGTAGAAAATTTCAATTGCACTTGAAAAATTCCTTTCTCAATCATGAATCCGAGCTTACTACTTGAATCACGAAAGGCAATTTTCTCACTGCGTATTATATAATTGATTCCTCAAATAGAAACTAAAACACATTATAAATTGTGAAGTCTACAAGCTAAAATTTTCTTTAAAATGAAAATTGCCAAACCAACAATAATATAACATGCAACCAAAGCTAAACAAAATTAATTAACATTGCATCAAACGGTTGGCTATATGTGATTTACACTCCTAGCGGTATATTGCGTTAACTGTTGAGTATATATATTAGATCAAAACATCATCAATTACAAACTTCGATTGCAATTTCTTAATGATTCTCTTTTGATCTCATGACGTGTTAAAAACAACAGGAAAAATATGATATTTAATATGATAACAAGGAAATTTTTTAAAATAATAATAATTATACATAAAAAATAAAAAATAACTTATCTAAAGCATGAATATAATATGAAAATTAAAATATTTTTATTTGCAACTTAGATTTTTACATGAATAAATTTATTTTTATTGGTAGGTCATGCAACAACCATTGTTTTAAATATATATATATGAGCTTCCAATATATAAAATCTAGATGTTCAAAGCTTTAGTAAGAAGAAATCACCGGCTTTAGGTCCCAAACAAAGCATTTTCGTACAATAATATCTAATGTCAACATAATATTAAAATAAATTATCATAATGAACAAACCGTTACAGTAGAATTCATTCAAGGATTTGAAATATCAAATCTGATAAAAAAAAATGGAAATAACAAATATAGAAATAATGTAATTTCATAGAACATGAAAAATGATCATGATTATCAATAAAGTTGCTTAAAGTCCATCTTGTTCTTTTAAAGATTGTTTTCAAACCTCCAGGAAGATTTCAACATCCCTTCTCTCGTTGCAAACTCCATTAGAAGATCTAACAATTTGTACACATTTCCTTTCTATAAACAACAAACGAATATAAGGAGAATTAGTGATAAGTGTTATGAACTGAAGCTAAAAGTGATATTAATACTAAAGGATAAAAACAATAGAAATATAGACAATTTTTTTTTATTTCTTCCAAAGTGTACCTAAGTCTCTTCAAAGTGTATAGATTGTTGTGTCAAATACCACAATTTATAGGACATCATTGAGTAAAATCAAAAGGTATCATAAATCATAATCATGCCATTAATTTCTTGAGAGTGTGGGAAGATTATGAAGATTAATGATGAGATAGTGGAGGTGTGGTATTAATGCACATTATGATAAATATTACACCTAAAACTGATCACATAGAGAAACGAAAAGTTTCTCTAATAGTTTTTCGTAACTTTATAATTAATTATTTTTACAATTCTTCATTCTCCTACTTTATTTTAACAATAAGTGAATCAACTTAGCAATTTAGGCATATTTAATATTTAATTAATTAGTTATTTTATAATATTTTAATTTAGTATAGGGATAAATTGGTAATTCAACTTTGCAACTTGAGGCTTCCCACTTTTAATAATATATGATGATATGATATGATATATTTTCAAGAGGCAATATATATCTTAAATATTTAATTTAATATTATTTATAAAGATCCTTATTTGTTTAATATAAATTTTTAATTTTAAATAATTAAATTTTATTTTTAAAATTCAATATAACCTTATGATTACACTTGTCCAACCAAAGAGGACACTTGTAATTACAATTTGTAATTACACTGTAGCAAACAAACAGTTCAACATAATTACTAGGCTATGTAAATCTTACCGATAGTCGATAGATAAACCTGTGAACTTTTATAAAGTGATGGTTCCATTAATTAGTGCGGAAGGAACATCAAGCTGGGTCAGCTAGACCTAAGTAGTAAGTAGGCATTGAAGGAGGATTGTAGCAAGGAGTTTTTATAACATCTTAACGTTATGAAAATGCAACCAATTGCAGTAAACAGTAAGCACTGGACAGTTGAATCTAGCAAACACTTAATGATGAAGCCAGATTGAAGGAGTTCGAAAAAGTTTATTTACTGCAGCAATCCATAGTGACAGGAATTATAGAGGTTCAACATGACGGTACACAATACACACATCAACATATTCAATGTTCGCGATGATATAGAAGTTTCATCCGACACCAAGCTTAGAAAACAGACAATTAATTTATCACAAGTTTTCAGCTTTGCCAGTTAAGGAGTTCTGAACATTGTGAAATTAGTCTTCTGCTTTCTTCACAACAGTTACAGGGCACGTAGCATTATTCACCACATAGTTGCTTACACTGCCCATAATAGCCCTGTAAAGATACAAAAGGAGGAAAAACTATAAGTTAGACTATTCCCTTTATTTTGAGCTGATGTAGTAATGTAAATTGCTGAATGATTATGAAAATTTTGCTGAAATTGCACTTGAGTAATATCTGCAGACAGATTCCAAGTTTACTCGTGCTATGTAAATACATATGGAATCTGGTAGCAAGAACATATTGGTAGCTTTGTCAAGGAATAACTGCAACCAAAGCTTCAGTTCTCCGCAATAGTTGCAAAAGAAAAGGCAGTGAAGTAACTGACTTCCACTTTGACTTAATATACAACAGATGTTCAATCGCAAAAGGAATTCTAGAAAAGATCAGACCTCTTGATCTTTCCAAGGCCTCTGTTCCCTATGACCAGACAGCTCAAGGGAGTTTTGTCAATTGCTTCACATAACTTCTCTCGAGCATCTCCCCAGAAAATTTTCATGACTACTGTAATCTGCTAACAAAAAGAAGAAAATTTTCATGACTACTGTAATCTGCTAACAAAAAGAAGAAATGTAAGACTACTTGATCTAGGTATGCTTCCTGAGAAACACTGGATCTCATAAAAGAAGAGAAAATATCACCTCCATCTGCCTAGCGGCAAGGGTTATCATTTGCAATGTTTCAGGGTCAGGGTTAACCCCATACCTCTTCATTGTGTGGCCATCACATATCTCAGATAAAGGAATTAAAGCTGCAACAAAAAAATAAATCTCAAAAGATGTATCAGAAGATGGAATCTCACTAATCAAATATAACATATTTTACCAGTAACACAAGCCCAAGGGGACATGCTTTCACTACTATGACTCTTACGAAGCTACTGTAACTCTTGCACCTAGACACATCAAAAAATTTATTCATAAATAAAGATGGGTGCAAGCATGAATTAGATGATTCTGAATATGCAACGTTCTATCCAGTAAAAGATTTAACACTTAGGGTGTGTTCCAATTTTCTCATGTTTTGTTGGTCAAATTCCTTGGAAATCATTTTCTCTAGGAAAATAAGTTCCTCAATGATGAGGAAAATGACTTCGGAAGTTTGGAAAACAAGTTTCACAAGTGGTATTCCACATTGATTATGTCCTCCCCATCCTCCTTCACACCTCATCTTCACTCTACCTCATTGCACTCATCCCCCTACCCACCTCGCATAGTGTTTGTCTAGATCATATACAAATGATTTTAGGATAATACTTTGCATACCGAACACAAAAAAATAAAAGTAAGAAATCCATTACTTTTCCTAGAGAACATCTTCCAAGAAAACATTTTCCTTCATACTGAACACACCCTTTAAGGTATATTAATGTAAGTGATTGTTGGGCATCACATCTATACATACTCCTAATGCAATCTAGTTTCCAATCCCCTCTAACAACCAAGATGAAATTCCCAAAATAAATACTTGTAATGTCTCCTGTATGACACAGATGGGATTCTCAGTGAAACTCAAAAAACATGAGCTGCATCTTCAATCCTGATGATGAAACTCTGCGTACGTATTAAAAATCTGTTCTTTAATGAAACATAAAAAACTCCCCATACATAGACATGTGATTTAACCCTTTTCCAGTCCCCAGAGTTCCCATGTCTATGACATCTAACCAACAAGGGTAAAAAAGTAGATATATTTTTAGGTACATCACCATAGAGAAATAAACCTTATCTGATCTTCTACAGCACTATGAACTAGAACTAGTAGCTCCCCAAAGCTACAAAAAGCCGCCACTCAAACAGATTAAGAATATAGCAGGACACAACAAAGATTGTAATCTACTCAGGGGCAGAACCAGAAGCCCATATACGTGTTCCAAGTAGCTTTTGCTCAAACAGTGTATCTAGATTAAGAAAGTCATTAAATATGTACAAATATTAAATTTACAACTCAATTATTAACAATCCAAGTAGTCATTCTAGAATTCATCCGAACCCATAAAGTTGAAATTCCAACTCCGCCTCTTTATCTACTTATGTTTATTCAGCTTGATGATATCGAATAGAAAACTGGTTCATACGATATGACCTAGATGATCAATTCCTATTTCACCTAAGTGACGATCTATCGCAATCCTCCTCGTTTACCTAGACCGGTATACTTTGCAAAGCCCACATAGAACAAGTTTAGATGACCAAAATAACATATACATATATGAGCTTAGATGGATTCCAAAATTGATTTATTGGGGTTTGATTAGATAAATGTAGAGATGGGGAAAAAGAAATTAATGGAAGAGATGATGTCATACGAGAACCAGTAGCCTCCCAGAGCTGCATCTCGCCTTCTTCATAGTGTCCTTCAGGGCGAACAGTAACGAGAATAAGATGATCCCCTTTACGAAGAATGTTATCAATGGCCCATTTCAGAGCTTTGTTGCTGCATGCTGAGAAATCGACTGCTACCCCAACAAATCTACCACCTCCTTCCATACCTCCAACTCCAAGATTTTGCTTTGGTTAAACAGTTTTTGAAAAATCAATAGTGATAGAGAGAGCAATTGGGTCAGGACTACTTCAAAATGGAATGATCAAGAAGAAGAAATAAGAGGAAAAGTACTCAAGTAGTGCGATGTAGATTTGTCAGATGGTGTATTTGGTACCACATGTAAAGCCAAAATGCGGTTGTTAGGACCCACTTTTATGGCTCATGAAAATTCCACTCTTTTTTTTTTTGTATTTTCGTGTTCCATATATGGAAATTTGATTAAATTTAAATTGGCATTGTGAAGTTCCACCTTGAGAGTCAAACACTTTTTTAAAAAGCGATTTCATATTTAGGAGAACTCCAACCCGGAAAGATAAGTACTTTTTTGACGCAACGACATCTATTCATCAAGTTTTGTTTTAGTACAAATAGGAAAAGCTAATTCAATTACTGTTGCCTTTGCTAACAATGAACATTAATTTCCAAAATTTATCATTCCAAATCTTCAACTATTTATTTTTACGTAAAACGGAGAGTTTTGATTGATTGTATAAATAATTTATTAGTAAGAGATTTATTTCTCTCCAATTTTCTTTTTTCTTGCCCTCGATATCTTTACCAAACATATTTATTGTTTTCTTTCTCTAATTGATATACACATATTATTCGTTAATTATATACGATTATATATATATATATATATATATCTGTATACATATATATGCATATATCTGTATACATATATAGTATATCTCGATCGTCTATTTTAAATTTAATCAATTGGGTGAAGGACTCTTTAGGTTAGTTTTCATTTATTTTTTTAAAGTATCTATGATTACATAGAGTAACAAGTTTGTTTAGAGCTTGTTTTAAGTTAAAATAATTTTTAGTTACTTTTATTGTGTTTAGATAAAATAAAAAATACTTATAAGTAATTATTCTTAAACTAATATAATAAAAATAATCATACATTATAATTTCTAATTTCTATTTTTTAACTTATAAAACATAAATTACAAGTTTATCCAACCAGGTCAGTATTGAAACCCGACAAAGAGAAAGAGTCCATGTTGAATTTGGAAGTCAAATATAAATATGTTGCTGTCTTGTACAGATTTAAATCTAAACTAATCTAATTTGATTTATTTGAAGGTGACTAATACTATAAATTAAGAGATTAAATTCTTCAAATATTTTTGTCGGTTGTAATTTTTCAAAATAGGCGTGACAGAAAGTGACCACAATATTTGTATTCCACAATAAGCAAATTTCGAAGACTAAATTTATTTATTGTAATAGATTTTAACAGCTTGACTTTGACATTTCAAAACAGAAGAAAAAAAAAGTCAAATTGGCACAGATTTTTATCCTATTGTAAAATATTAGTATATGTACCTGCATAATTCGCTGAGAGCGTTAGAGCATTGTTTTTATAAATATTAGTATTACCTTATTTATTTGATCATATTGAATTTATTGTTATTTTTATATCAATTGTATAATTTAAATCATTTGATTTACGACAGACAAAAAAATTAGACTTACATAACAGATATTAATTTTTATTTGGAGAATTATACAATACAGCAAATATAGGTTATGTATTTATGATACATAATTATAGTTATAAAATATTATCCTATGTATTTATGGTATATAATTATAGTTATAAAACATTGTCATTCGCAATTATATTATCAAATCTGTAGCAAATACACCCACATACGTATAATACCGCATAAATCACGTTCCCTAAATCCTATTCTCTTCCAGTTCTCTCTTCTTTTCTGCAAATCAGTTCCTAACGTTTAGTTCCTTTCCAAATAAAATCTCATTTTAATGTGAATCTCCAACAAATTTTGAATCTTATACAATCAGATAACTTCTATTTAGTAGTTTTGAATTTGTATCTTTTGAGTTAATCTCATTTTTTCTTAATTTTAGTTTGTATTATTTGTGTTAATCTCATTTTTCTTCATATTTGGGTAGGGTTAACCAAAAGGAATTCTTTAAAGTCAATAGTTTAGTGAAAGACCAGAAAAGGTTTATAAGAGGGATTCCACGTTCAATTTTTTAATTATCGTCCGTTTTTTTTATCCGGATGTATATGTAACTAGTATTATGTATTTCTATTCAAATGTATGTATCAAACATAGTAAAAATGAAAAACAGTATGCTCGGATGTATTCATAATCACAGCTTGTATTTGTATTCAGTTGACCAACAAAATATTTGTATTCGAAGGCATGTACCTTTGCTATTCAAATATAATATCATATTGTATTCAATTATAACTGTACTCAACTGTAACCACCATTTGTATTCATTTCAATTTAAGCAACAATTGTATTCAAATTGACCACAATGTATTTGTATTTTGTAAGTAAAGTAACAGTTGTACTTATAATAAACTGGCCATATTATATTCATGTTGAAAAATATGCAGAAAGATACATTTCATGTCAATAGTGAGCAATTGGTATGCCTTTGACTTTGAAGAATTTCGATGATATTTGGGTCATTGTGGATAGATTGACTAGATCAGAACACTTTGTACTGGTTCGGAGTACCTACAATTGTGAGAGGCTACTTATGATCTACATCCAGAAGATTTTTTCATTTACATGGTATGTCTATTTCCATCATTTTAAATTTTGATACTAAGTTTACATCACATTTTTAAAGGTCTATGTAGTAGGAATTGGGTACTTGGATGGAGCTTAGTACAACTTTTCATCCTCAGATAGATGACTAGTCTGAGCAGACTATTCAGGTGCTAGAGAACTTGCTTCAAGCAAGAAGTATTGATATTTGGAGGTCATTGAGAGCAGTTCTGACCTTTGACAAAGTTTTCTTACAATAACACTTATCATTCCAACATTCAGATAATGTCCTTTGAAGCCTTGATTTTCACCTCCCCACCCACCCACCCAATGGCCCCAACCCTTGACCATTCTACCCTAACTACCCTGAACTCCCACTCTCACCTCATCCCACCTCATAGTGTTTTGTTAGATTACATAAAACCGCTCTTGGAATAATATGTTTTTGTTTACTTATCGAGCACTAGAAAATAAATAAGAAATTCACTCATTTTTCTAGGAAAGCATTTTCCACCCTACCAAACACACGGTTTTGTTCAGGATACTGATAAGTTCAAAGTAGAGCAACTTCCACCCAACTGCAATGACATCCTTTTGTCCCTTGACCACGTTTTATGTGAATTCTAATTTCCAACGAGACTGAACCATTGAATGAAGAGTGAGCTGTCCAACTGGGTTTGAAATTGTTAACTCAAGAACAATTTGAACCGTTTTGGGTTCGCATTAGTTATTCAAGGACAGTGTGCAAAATTAATTTGGCGACATTCTTCTGAAAGTCATAGCATTTGTCGAATAGAAATCATTCCCCAATTTTTAGCCGCCTAATAGAAATGCCAAAAATTAAGATGATCACCAGTACATATTAGTACTTGTAAATGTTGCAATGAATAAGGGATAATCAATAAGTTAACATAATGCAAGTTAGTGTAAAATGACTGTTTTCAACTAGCCTTTTAGCTTCACAGCAACCAATCATCCTTCTATACTGAAGAGGGTATCTTCAAAATGCATCTGTTTCCAAATACAACAAAATTTACATGATTTATGCTGTTACAAGCACCTTGTTTAGAGCATAACACCGCTTTGTTAATTTGATTCAAGACTCGGGACTAACGTAGATGATAAAGATGGAGGGTTATTTTTACCTCAGGCAGAACATGTGTTTATTTTGTATGTCTTAAGATTTTGGCAATATATTTCTTTCAAATCCCAAATCTCATCCATGAAGCTGGCAGAACCTCAATCAACTATCATATTTGAGATGCAAGTAATGGTTCAAAGTTTATTCACACTTCATTGCGCGGGTGATCTCCCATGCAATTGTGTCATGATCTTGATCCACAAGTCCTTCAACCTTTTTCCTGCAGCTCACCAATGCAACTTTGAATGTTTCGTGCTCAAGGGATGATGGGTACATTATCTGCTCTTCCTGATATGTCAAATCCATGAAATGAAAAATGGTAAGAGGAGAAATGAGCACTTCTTCATGCTATCAAACATCAAACACAGTTCCCATCAAAGGTCAATCATTACTCGTTCTATCAAGAAATCTGCAGCAGATACTTTGTTCTTTGAAGAAACATGTATACAGTAATCCTTTTGAAGTGCCAAAGTATGATAAAATTCTGGAGACTACATATGGAATATTTTAGTTGCGCCTGTCTATGGCACTCACAAATTGGGGGAAAAAATCAAAGTAGTTAAATTTCACCATTTACTTAAAATTCGTGGCAAGTGAAACAAATTTCTCATGAAAGAAATCAGCTGGTATATATATCGGAATGAATTCAGAAAATTATTGAATTAATAATCCAAATTCCAGTTTTCATGTCAGGTAGTTGGGTTTACCTCTGGTAGTTCGCAGAATTCATCAGGAGTTATTTGCAGCAACTCCACAGCAGTTTGACCAGTACACCAAGCAAAGAGTTTTCCACTCTCATCTGCAAGAGTTATTTTTAAATGGAAATTCTGTGCTAGTTCTGCATTGCATTTACGTTGACAGAAGTTGCACTTCAGGTCTTCACTGGAACCATCATCAAGAAAGTAACCACAAGATGTATGTGATAGTCTCACAGTTACATGACAATGTTCAATTTGATCCAGCCAGACTCTACATACCTGGAATACAAACAACAACACAACCATAACTGAAAGTGCAGATTCTCCAATCACTTCAGTGCTGCATAAGTAGCATAATGACAACAGAATAGAGAATCAATGAGCCTCTAATAAGTTGATAATATTCTCTGCATCTCTAGCATTTCAACTAACAGGTACCAGAGGGGCTTAATAGGAAAGACATTTTTACTTCAAAAGCACAATTCTTTAATATTTGGAAAGAAAAACACATAAGTGATCATGTAGCTGAACAGACCCCAATTATACAGAAAGTTGTTCAACTTTACATGTGATGCAGAAACTGTAAAGCTTGAGCAGGAAGCAATACCTAAGTTGCTTGTTCTAAGAGACAACTTAAAAAATAGTACTGTTAGGTTGTCATGACGCTTGTCTGTTTTCTCCACATGCAATCATTGGAAGTCAACACTAGCATAAGATCAATAAACCCAGATCTTATAAACCAGTGCTCATATAAAGTAAATACCCCCTTTGACATTAAGGGAGGCCGGAATCCTAGCCCTCCTTCACCAACAAAAAACTATAGCTGACATGTGGACATCTAACGGGTGGAGCTTGAATTTTAGAAGACATTTCAATAATTGGGAGGTTCAAAGAGTGGCTGATTTCTTCAGCAAACTTGATCGATTTCCTGGGGTTCAAACTGGTGAAGATCTTCTGTGGTGGCAGGTTAACTAAGGCATTTTAAGGTCAATGTTGCCTACAAAATTATGAACCAGCACAACCACCAGAAAGCAAACTGGCCATGGAAGCAGATTTGTAGGATAAAATTTCCCCGCAAGGTATCACTTTTTGTATGGTTACTAGCAAAGGAGGCCACTTTAACAGTGCACAACTTGATGAGCAGAGGTATGACATTATGCTGAAGATGCTTCCTGTGTAAAGAAACAGCTGAGACAGTCAACCATCTATTTCTGTGTTGTCCATACACAGCTCATTTGTGGAGAATCACCTAAACCTTAAAGGAATAGCAGAGAACCAGGCAATGTCACAGAGGCTCTAAGCAGCTGGGAGGGAACATGTTCACATGCTAAGGATAGGAGTAGATGGAGAATTTTGTCCCAGCTTGTATCTGGTGGACAATCTGGGAAGAGAGGAATTCCATATGTTTTAAGAGCTTAGACAATGGTGCATTGGTGTGCAGAAGATCAAGTTGAACTTCATCTTACTGCTATGTTTTTGGTGTAATCAGATTTACTCTAATGATATTGTGTCTATTATAGATGTTCTAGATTCTTTATAGCTAGAGAGGGAAGACACTAGAGCTCCATTTGTAAATAGGTTTCAGTACTACTCAAGTACTGCTTTGATCCCTGATATACTACAAAGTTAGTAATTTCAAAAAATCCTAGCCCTTTACAGAGAGATCTTGAACATGAATGACAATGTTCAAAGCAAGAGAACATACACGGGTACCAGTAGGCTCGGCTGATAAATCAGAAAGGCAGGATAACTTGTGAAGACAAGATGAGTTAAGCAGCGCCGGTAAGCAGCTAATATTAATAAATGAAGCTCCAACGTCATTCTCAACCCACCGCAATTCTAGGCTGTCAAAGTAGAAAGAGTGGCACGGTAAGATGATCAAGCTGTTAAAACAGATGGTTAAGTTATTTTTTCCCCAATCTTTCTTTTATATAAAATCCATGGAAGATGAAGTTATATATATAAGTTAACATCTATGAAGATTGCATATAATCAGAATATTCACCTTTTTCCTGTACCCACAGAACACATCAAACCAGATATGTAAATAGTGTGCCCCAGTCCTAGTCTCCCAAGTGACCTGCAAGGGATATATTTCTGTGAATTTTTTTTTCAGTGATTGATCAAAGAAAATGCCTGTAACTTGTTGGTTTGAGAGATATCTTTTTTCAAATTGATTGATCAAAGAGAATAGCATGTGACTTTAAGGTTTGAGAAAAATATTCCTACCAGGATCGAGCAAAATGTAGTCTTGCCCAAACTGCACCAGTTACATCTTGAATCTTAACAGAAAGTACTGGCTCTTGAGTACTTGTGATGTCAGAAACAATACCGTAGAGGCTTATTCCAGTCATCTTCTCCCGAAGATCAACAACAAATGACTGCAGACTTTAAAGATGTAAGATGTCAATAACAAATGCAACTGCATAATAGTGAGCAATGGTGTACAACAAAAAGACCATCCAGATTATTTTATCACCAACATACATGATTACAGACTATTCAAACTGTTCACTTTAGAGAATGCTTTGTAAGAACCAAGGTAAACATAAAAGGTTCTAAAACTTCATTTACACTTCTATGCAGTGCATCAAAAAGCATACAAAGCTCTATGTATAAGAAACAGACATCAATTGATTTTTTTGTGAAATCCAAATACGAACAGAAAAATAGCTTGCCATAGATAACAAATACAGTCAAGTCAGAAGCAGTGGCATCACCCTCAAAGGATGTAAGAACCCTATATTGAAGATAAAAAGGCATGCAACGAAACATCTTATGGTGGAGGTGAATGAACTAGCATGTCAATCAATATGTGATTAAAAGTCAGAAACATCTTAAAAAGAGCCTTTCTTCTTTTTTTAATTCTGAAATTCAGAGCTAAATGCAAGGAAGATATAAATTCCAAAAATCTATATATCTATAGCATCTGATAACAGAAAGTTAAGGAGCACAGGCTTACTCGGAAAGGATAATCGCTGAAGTCAATAGAACCTTGAGAATCACAAGGCAAGAAAACCTGGGAGACTACAAGTCCCTGACTTGGATCCAAAGCTCTTGATAGTTTTGGTCCTTTGTTATGGTTCTGTGTCAGTGCTAGGGATACCTGAGAAGACCCTGATCTAAGTTTTCATGCAGTTACGAAAATTAACATCTCTTACATTAATTATTCAGGACTTACTTGCTCCTCATTCTGAACAAAGGGCACCAGATATAGCTGTGTTGCAGTACCATATTCAAGGCAACATTCTTGAGATGTTTCAACAGCACAATCCGTTGAACTCGAGATGAATGGTCTATCCAGGGCAAGCGTACTTCCCACACTGAATAGAACGAAGTTACAGCCAGGTACAAAAACAGGAAAAGAAAAAAGCAAACAAAGCAAAAAAAATATAATTAAAGAGACATATGGTAATCTACCTGAATAGGTTTGCAAGCAGAACCTGCTCACCCCACAAAAGAAATTTTGAACTGACACCTTCGTGGTCGACAAGATCAATTTGCTTCCTCTGCAAACTACCATACTTCCCTTGAACCTCCAGAGAAGTAATAGATTTAATCCTATAGTCATTTGAGACTAAGGTACATCAATAATGTAGCAAAATGCACAACAACAATACCAGATGTGGAATACTAGACCTATAGTTGAATTGTTAATAGTCATATGGCAGGAGGACGCACCCTCCACGTAATGAATAGGAGACCCCCCGATTGACATCACTGAGAGAAATGGCAGAGAAGTTATCTTCACAAAATTGTGCTAAAAGCAACATCGCATCATCATTTTGGTCCTACATTTCAAATAAGAATCACGTTTTTGCCTGTAAATTAGGACATTGGAATATGGCAACCAAATCATAGGAGTAATTCAAGAATATTTCCTTTTATTTATTTTAATTTATTCCCTTTTATGGAATCCTTGTAATTGTATAAATACCTTGTATATTCATGAATAGAGAAACAAGTTCTTCCATACAATTACAGTATTAAAGTTCCAACTCGATTTTTTTTTAGTTTGAGTAATTAATCTGATTCATATTTTCTAGTTGACATATTTTAATTCTAATGAGTTATATAAAAAGAAATATAGACCTATGAAGTTCTTTATCAAAAAAAAATAAAAAAATACATACACCTATGAAGTAAGAATATAAAAATAAATAACAAATTTCAAAGTTAGACTGTCAGATCAACAAAACATGATTCTAGAAGTTGTAACTTGATGTTTAAAAAAAATGTCCTTGCTTTTGTTTGCTTGATGCAATGCCTGAAAACTCGAGAAAGAATGAAGAAGAATGTGAAATTTGATTTATCCATAGCCCTTCAACCCTTGTTTTCGTGAGAATAGAGAACTTAGCAGGAGGAAGAAAAGAGAGTATATAGTACAAGTTTTCTTTTCTTGTTATATTATATAAAGTACAAGCTTTCTTCTGAGAAACGAAAAAAAGAAATTAACAAGAAAAATTTGGATTATATATGTAAATTACCCAAGATGTATATACATTCACTTTCAATTACATAAGAAATAGTCCTATAGATCTTGTCTTTTTTTTTCATTGAAGTATTCAATACTTTTTTGCAAAAAGGCATACTTTTTATGATTAAAGGGGCCTAAAGAGGCCGCTTCATTCGATTGGCCCTTGAGCCAGCAATGCACAGAACCTACTGATCTCATCTTTTACCTCCCTTCAAGCTGTTATACTAGCCCTAGCAGTAATCCAGTAAAATATCTGCTAAGTTATCAGATAGAAGGAGAAGGATGGTTACTGAGGTGCTGCTCTTTCACAACAGTTTGTTGTGAAAGACAATAAAAGACATACTATGCCTACAATGTCAAGAATATTAGTAAAACTTTGATAACACTGGAACATGAAACCAACTACCATTAAATGCTGAAGCACTGAAACACACAGATTTTGACACTACCTCGTCTAACAGTATCACAAGATATTCAGTTGGCAAAAGACGTGCATGACCGGAACCTCCAGTGGCAGTTCGGAGGCGGCATCCTGTGAGGAAAACTTCACGACCTTTCTTCAAAATACCATTCTTTTGATCCGCTAAGCTGTAGAATCTATTCTATCACAATAAGATCTATGAAGAAGTCTGAGAAGTACAATAGCTAGAAATAAATCATGCAGCGGCTGTTAAGTAGAACCCAAAGGACAATTTTCAGAGGCAAAAAATGTTAGCTACGCCCTGGAATTTAAAACATCTTGGTTCCTTTACATACAGCTTAAACTCTTATTATGTGGATATCAGATCACGTAAGTTATGTAGCATCGCCGTTAATGTTTGTGCTTAAGTCCTTATAATATATCAATATCGAGCAAAGTAAGGCCAAACACTACATTGGTATTATGTCAAATCATCGTTACCACATGAAGACTAACAATCTTTTATTGAAAACAGATAAAATATTTTATACATACAACATTCACAAACCATTGTAGGTTAACTACATTAATGAAGCTTGAGTTACACGACAGCATTACTTTATGGAATCTTACACAACATGTTACACATCTACAGTATAGATAGATAGATAGATACATAGATATATATATATATATATATATAGAGAGAGAGAGAGAGAGAAGAGGGTCTAAGTAAGTAATTTGAGCTAGAAAATGATATATACTGGACAAGGAAACATTAAATTTGGTTATGAGGGTCAGGGTGGAAACATAATGAAATTTTAAAGAACAGGCTACAGATCAAGTAATGACTTTACAACAACAACATCATACCTAGTGTGATCCCACAAGTGGGGGTTTGGGTAGGGTGGGGTGGGGTGCACGCATACCTTATCCCTATCTTGTGAGAGGTAAAGAGACTATTTCCGTAAGTTAGCAAAAAAAAATTTAATGAAGGGTCATCATAATTCAACTCTATCAGACACAAAAGCTCAATACCTGCGGTGAAGATACAGATCTATTGTATTAGAACTCCAAAAATCACCCAGATGAAGCATATAAATGTTTGTTCCTGGAAGAAAACCAGCATATAATATTTGTTAAATACAATCTTAAGAGTGGGCCAATTACAAGAAAGCCAGTGTATGGAAAATGAACTGGATCAGAAACTCCACGCAGAAAAAGTGACTTTCTTTAATACAATATTTCCAAAACAATACACGGATTAAACTTGGCATGTGTATTTCTTATCATTATTTAATTAATAGAAGAACTGCTATTAAAATTTGAGCACAATGCAAGTGATGCAAAAAGGGTTCTCCAAGAAATAAACACTTTTCAAGTGCAAAGACTTTAAGCATCATTTGCATAATACAAGTTTCATAATAGTGAAATAAAATCAAAGCATAGACAAGTGAAAGACATCTGAAGATGTAATAATTTATCAATCAAGGTACAACAGATTAAGACAGTTTATTCAAAATAGCACAAACACAATATCCATGCATTATCACCTCATGAAATAAAATGTACATTGGTGGAACCAAACCTAAAAGCTCAAATGTACCTGGAAGGATGTAAGTGTCTATAATAACAGCTTCAATTACACTGTTCAAAGATAAAAACTTTTTCTCATATATGGAGTCAATGGTGACAGTACTAGGAAGCTTTGCCCTCTTGTGTTTCTTCTTCAACTGAAAAATACATTCTGACTGTTTCTTTGGAGCTCCACTCTTATTCAATTCATTCCAAGCCTGCATATCATTATTATTAAATCCCTAAAACATTTAAACTTCAAAATACAACTTCAACCTAGCATATTACTTATAGAACGAAAAAAAAGAAAAAAGTATTCCCAAAAAAAAGTGACAACGTCCAGGGTACGAGCACAACCACATTTAGTTTCCGGTCTGAATTCAGAGATCATTTTCTTACTCCCCTGTCTAAGTTATGTAATACACTTTCCTTATTAGTGTGTCCCAAAAAAAGTACAGCTTTCTATATTTAGAAAGGATTTGAATTCAAACTTTTCACTTTACCCTTGATGAGGTATTTATAATCATTTGTTTGTTTTGGGTACAAAATGTCACAAGTCCAAATCATGTCAGCCCTACCTGTTATAGCTCCTTTGGACACTAAGAAGGGATCACTTGAGATCACTTCAAATTGGACTTAACTTTTTATTTTTATCATTTTATTCTAGTATATGCATACAAAATATAGTGGAGTTAATCCCTCTTAAACTTACCTACCGAGCATGAATTTTTTCTTCTTAAGTGAATTAGGATAAAATAGATTCATTAAGTAACCTGCACAACAATGGGAAATTGACCTCCTGTACTTATGAATCAAAGAAAAGAGGAGGTCAATTCAAAAGAAATGTTTAATTAATCAAATGGAGAGACTGATATTTCCAACAAATTTTACATATTTACAAGCAATAGTGACAGAGAGCGAGCAAATTACTGGATCACAAAGTTAATAAAGGAAAATATCAAAAAACACTGACATAATACTATAGCTTTAAACTTATTCAGTTAACAAAATTCACCAAATAATTGAGAAATTGTAATAAGAGGGAGAAGGTAGGAAAGAAATTGTGCCTGAAAGAGATCAGAGAGGAGAATGGCGGAGGTAACTCCAGAGGAATAAGCAATGCAAGTCTTGAGAATCCTTGAAGCAATCCATCTCCAACTAGGTCCCTTTGGATCATCTCCACTACCGTTACCATCGGGAGATAGAACAGACTTAGCGTATTCAATGAATTGAAGGAATGGATCTTCTTCCTCTTCTACTGCTACTTCTCTTTCTCCTCCGCTGCATTCTTGAGGTTTCCAATGGCGGCGCTCCACTTCCATGGCTGACGCCTCATGGTCGGTCATGCCTGATTTGAAATAGAGCTTCTCCGGTAAGTTTTTGAACTCGAAACCCTAAGTTTTGATGTGGAAATGGCGGGTTCTCCTTATAAGGGGATGACTTTAGCGCGGGAAAGTTCTGCAGATAGTAGTTGGGTCTTGTGGGGATGTTTTCGAACTTAACATGCTCCATATGTGGGGTGTGTTTGGCTTGAAAGCAAAATACTTCTCACAAAAATTTGGGGCTCAAATTTGAATAAAATTTTAATTTTAATTTCAAATCATGATTTACAATTTCAAATTCTCCAATCCAAAAAGTGAACTATAAAGCTTGATCAGTAAATTTAAATTTTTACAAAAAAATATTAATAATCATATTCAATGTAAAAAAATTGTAAATTAAAAATAACTAGGTATTACTATTATTGATTTATTTGACGGTGAATTTTGTAGCATTATGTGTACTTGAAAGTTAGTAATCATATATATATTCATATCATATATATATATATATATATAAAAGAAAACCTTAGGGCCGCCTACGTAGCGCCATCACAAACCAAAATTCCCTGTTAAATTATTTATTTCCAAAACTGGCCTTCCCCTTTCATGAAAAGTTGTGGCTTTTATGAAAAGTTGTGACTTTAATGAAAAATTGCGACTTTTATGAAGAGTTGCGACTTTTATGAAAAGTTGTAACTTTTATGAGAAATTCAGACTTTTATGAAAAGTTACGACTTTAATGCAAAAATGTGATTTTTATGAAAAGTTATGACTTTTATGAAATGTTGTGCCCTTTCTGAAGGGTTGCAACTTTTCCAAATAGTTATAATATTTCTGATAAGGCATAATAAACTTTTGTTCACACTACCCTTTGTTGTCTATAAATAGAGGAATTTTCTGTCATTTTAAAATAACAAAAACTCCGAACCTCTTCTTCTTCTTCTTCACAATTAAATATTTGTGTACTTTGCTCATGTTGAGTGGCTCACTGACACCATTGCTTATGTTACAGATCCTGGTATGTATTTTTACAATCATTAATTTATGCTTATGTTATTAAGGATAAATGATAAGATATAATAATTTTCATTTCATTTACATTATTAATGTTTGTTACTACGTATTATTGTATGTAAGATAATATAATGTTTTAGTTTTAATGTCTGATAGGTTTTAAGTATTATTTTATAATAATTTTCATTTTCCTTTACATTATTAATAAAATATTTGATTTATTAAGTGCAAAATCATTTTCACCCCAACTTTGCTTTAAAAATCAAACGACCAACCTTCGCGATGACAAAGTGCGGCCGAGGTAGGAGGACGTTGATCATGAATTTGAGTTTACAAAGGACACAAAAACTGATACTACCTCAACAACATCTACCCACCAAACAACTGCACCTGATATAGGGCGGAGACGGAAAGGGGCATTTTCATGGAAGCAAACGAAATAAGTGTTTTCTCAACAACATCGAGCTCAGAGTTGAGGCACCTATGTGGGATTGTGGACTCAATCATAGATCAAAAGGCAGAGTTGAACTCTAAATCTAAATAAAAGGAGCTAGAAGGGGAAGAAGACAAGCTACCAACTAAAACAATGACTAAAGAGATACCGGAACAAGGTATGACAAGACAATAGATGGAAAAGATCAGTAAAGCGAACTGGGGAATAAACTGGTTTATTAGCAAATAACGAACGGCGGGTATAGCCCTCCATTTTATCCATCTGGCTATTATTAATGGTAAACCAATTGTGGTGGTGGAGAGTAGCGAGACAATGGATCCGACAAAGGAGTGAACAAATGTTGTTATTTTATACACTATGGGAGAAACACCATATTTCTGTTGAGAAAACGCGGACTAACAAAAATTTATATGGTCAAAATAATAGAAATAAAATGGAAAAATAATGATACCAAAAATTTTATGTTGAAACTCTTTTAAATAAGGAGAAAACCACAAATCAAGAGAAGCAACTGGTATCACTATAAGGAATTTTACACTGTATAGTCACGAGTATAATACTCAAAGTGACTACTACATGCTCAAAGAGAATAACACTCTTTTAATTTACCACCTTACTAAAATATCGTTCACACTCTATTTTTCTTCAAAGACTAATTTCTTGTATAGTCTACGGTACACCTCACTTTGCTCTCAAAATGATTTTTTTCTCTTTATCTTGATGGTTCTACAATGAGCAAGAGTGCTCTATTTATAGAAAAAAAATCTGCTTATTAATGTCATCAATGACATCAATAAGGAGTAATAATTCAAAATGACATTTGTTAACATTTGCAGCTACTGTTACTTTTTTATCAAAATTTGACCAATAAGAAATATGGGATGGACCCCACAAATCTCCTCATCCAGTATCATGCACCAGAAGGAGATGTCTTCATCTTCTTTAGAGAAAGCTCATACCCACAAGTTATTTGCATAACTCGAACTTGTCTTTCGGTATCACCTTGGTCAACATATTTGTAGGATTTTCACTTGTGTGAATCGTTATAAGGTCAAGTGATTCATTCTCCATTTGCTTGCGAATCCAATGATATTTGACATCGATGTGTTTTATCCTTACATGGTACATAGAGTTCATGCTCAAGTCTATTGCACTATGACTGTCACAATAGACAACATACTTCATTTGTTGCAACCCAAGTTCTTGAAGAAATCACTAGAGCCATATCATCTCTTTGTTGGTTTCAGTAGCCGCCATATACTCATCTTCAGTTGTAGATAGTTCAACACACTTCTGCAACTTCGGCCATGATATAGCTCCCACTAAAAAAGTAAACAAATATCCAGTAGTAGATTTTCTATTATCAAGGTCACTTGCCATATCAACATTTGTAGATTGGATCTGATGCTCCAATTCAAGATTGGATCTAATGCTCCAAAACATAAGCATTCATCCGAGCTTCCTCTAAGATACCTGAGTATCCACTTCACATCTTTCCAATGTTTTTTTTCGAGATTGTCAAGAAATATGCTGACAATACCAACTGCATGAGCAATATTAGGTCTAGTACATACCATTGCATACATTAGACTTCCAACGACGGAGGAATAGGAAACTTTGGTCATATTCTCTCTTTCCTCCCTAGTTGTAGGACACATCTTCTTGTTCAACTTCATATGACCAGCAAAAGGTGTGCTAACAGGCTTAACATTCTTCATATTGAAGCGCTCCAATATACGTTCAATATACTTCTTATGTGACAAATGAATCTTCATTTCATCTTTGAGACGAGTAATTCTCATGTCCAAAATTATCTTGGCATGGCCCAAGTCTTTCATAGCAAAAACTTACACAACTCTTTCTTCAACTCGTCAATCTTGGAAGTATTTCTGCCCACAATCAACATATCATTCACATACACCAAAAGGATGATAAATCATCATCATAATTTTTTTGTACAAATACACAGTGATCTGAAGAAATCTTCTTATAGCCTTGCTCCCCCATAACAGATTGAAACTTCTTGTACCACTGTCTAGGAGCTTGTTTTAGGCCATAGAGACTCTTTCTAAGTTTGCACACAAAATTTTCTTTACCGTTTACTTTGAAGCCCTCAGGTTGTTCCATATAAATCTCTTCTTCTAGGTCATCATAAAGGAAAGTCGTCTTCACATCCATCTGTTCAATCTCTAAATTAAGACTAGAAGCCAAACCTATAACTGTACGAATGGAGGACATTTTCACGACAAGAGAAAATATTTCGTCAAAGTCAATGCCTTACCTTTGACCAAATTCCTTAACAACCAATCTAGCTTTGTACCTGGCCTTCAAGTTGTGTTCTTCAGCTTTAACTTTGAACACCCACTTATTCTTCAAAGCTCTCATGCCTTTGGGCAATTTTACCAACGTGTGGTTGTCATGCAAAAACTTCTTCTCATCTTGCATGGCTTCAATCTATTGATCCTTATGGTCATCTTCCATGGCCTCTTCATAACATTCAGATTCTCCCCCGTCAATGAGTAACACATACTCATTAGGTAAATAACGAGATAAAGGAACCCGCTGTCTTGTGGGCCTCCTACGCGGAATATTTGATTCGTCCACAAGTTCATGAGCAGGAGGATCATCAATAACAACATCTTTTTTACTATCAACATCAATGTGTTGATTCGATACATGATTATGGGCATCACCATAATAATCAAGTCCAACAACATCATGCACACTTGTGTGAGGAACTTCATCAAAATGAACTATGTTATCAAAACTTGAAAATTCTAGCTTCTTCGCTTTGTCAATATCTTCAATGGTTTGATTCTCCATGAATTCAATATCATATGTCGTAGGTGCTCTTACGAGCCGTAGGTGGGAACTGTATGTGGAGAGGTAAATGTTTTTCAAAATTCAAGTTCCAGTAACCTTTTTACGGTTTACCAAAATAGTTCGTTAGTCAATCTCAGACTTAGTAAAATTTTGAAGGTCTAAGCTGGGAACGAATGATGACATGTACGGGTTGTAGGAAGACTAACGGACCGTACACGGGATCCCTCGAAAGAGGATAAAATTTTAGGTCCCAGTACTTGACCTATAGATCATCCTAGACCTTATTTAAGCCTTTTTAGGCCAAATATCTACCTACTCTAGATCATTCTTCAAATTTCCCCAAATCCCTCCAAGTTCTTTCCCAATATTTCTCTCTTTAAAGCTTGCATAAGAAGGCTAGGTTTTCAAGGTCAAGTCTCCGAATTCACCATTAATTGTGAGCTTTTGGCATCAAGGTATGATAGTATTCACCTATTGAGTCCTTTCCTCCATAGGGTTTCTAAATTCTCCAATTTTACAAGTTAGAATCTCCAATTGAAATTACAATTTTATTCAATCTCATGGGTTCATTTCAATTATGATCTAATTGATTGTTTTATGTGTTTTTATGCATGAATTGAGATAATTACATCTTTTTAAGTTGAATTCACTTGAACCCATGCATGATCCATGATTTATAGAATTGATCATATGATGAAGCTTTTGAATCATGTAAGATGAATTTATGAAGATATGCATGTTCTTTATGAAAGTGATAAAAATGATTTAAGGTTTCTTTGAGAGTAAAGCATCGATGTTGTTGTTTTTGTGAAAGGATTTCTTACATACTACTCATAACATGATTGTGAAAGGATTTTCTCACATAACAGATTCATAAGGTTGAAGAGTTTTCTCACCTAAGATGAATCAAGATTAAAGTAGTTATTCTAATGAAATCTAGTTTGGATTGACTACTTAATGTGCCCTTCCATGGATGATAAAACAAGTGGCGATTACCCATGTCCCATAATGATAAGACAAGTTAAGATTAATGACTATTCTGTGGGATTTATGATTAGCACTGAGTGGACAAGTGGCGATTACCCATGTCCCACAACTATGTGCCACCATAGGTTGCCTAGATAGACATTAGCTAGTGGATCCACCTAAGCTAGAAGTACATGATTCTTACCTTGACAAGTAAAGACATCTCTTTTCGATGTGGGATAGACACCAAATTCCATGTTATAGCTCACATGGTCTATGTCGGTTAAAGGTAAGTCTCTCACAATAATAAACTAAGGTTACTTTCTAAAAGTATCTCAAATGGATTTTTTTTAAAGATGTTTAGCTTGCATTGACCATGGTTATGATTTATGTTTTCTAACCTGTTATTCTATGATTTAGCTTGGTCATTGCATGTCATGTAAATATCATTTTTAATATGATTTCATAACTCTTATGCATTGCTATCATACTTGGTACATTCCATGTACTAACATATACTTCTGCCTACATTGTTTCACTAATGTAGGGTCCAACGCTCCTACCTCCCATACTCGTGGCAAGTGATCCCATATATAGATTGAAGATTGGTGAGTCCTCATGTTCCGAGGATCGAGATTCATATGCATTTATTGATTTCATGTCTTTTTCTTTTGGATATTGTATGTGATGTATGAGTTACGTTCCAATCACTCCTTTGATGTAATAGATGACTTTGAGACTTATGTTAGACTTCCGCTACTTTTGTCAAACTCTTATATTTGAAAAACTGCTTTTAAACTCTTTTGGGTTTTCTATTATCTTGTATGATGTATGTTGATGTATTTCAGTTGTTTTGATGATCCTCACAAATGCAGGGACCCGGTCCCCAGCAGAGTGTTCTCGTCTAGGTACAATATGGTGTACAACTAGAAAGTTGTCTTGTTAGTGTGTTGGTGAAGCAGTCAGCGTACTTCACCAATAGAAATGGACGAGGTTGTTTGTCCAATGGTCAACAATTCTTCTTGATTGATATAATCAAAGAACAAACAACTTGTAACATTTATTCACAAAAAGGAGAGAGAAATCAAGCTTCAAATACAAAAATACAGCAAGGGACCTGATCAACTGAAGAAGCGCTTTCTGTGTAGACTGTTGGTTTTGACTACATGTATTGTGCTAAACTTGTAGGATTCTTTTCACTCTTATAAGAAACGTTTCAAACCTTTGTGTGAGTTGGTGTAAGAACATTGTTAGAGTTAACTTTGTGTCTTACTGTTGAAGTTTATATTGATTAGTGATAGTTAATATAGTGGGCAATGAATGCATTGCTTTGACTCAGTAAGTAATAGGCGTATTACTTAGTGTGAGATTAAGAGTTTAGTCTCATTGTTGTAGTTGAAATCTGTATTCACTTTTGCTTGGAGATTAGTGAAAACAGTTGAAAATCTTATGTGACAGGTCGTGGTTTTACTCCCTTGAGCAAGGAGGTTTCCATGTAAAATCTCGTGTGTTCATTTCACTTCCAGTTATTTACTTTTATCATCCTAACTGTACTAAGGACCTGGTCCTGTGATCATTAGTGGACGCATACATTCCATCATATGCTAAGTGGCTTGTGTAGGGCTTCTCGGGGTCTTATACGTCATGTCACGTCTAGGGTGTTCTTTGGGTCGTGTCAACTCTGAAATTCAAAGATGGGGATATTTTATGGAGCCTGAAGAATTCAATCTGTAATTAACTTTACAGTGAAGGTGGATTCTTTTTAAGATTAGGTCAAAGTTGGTCAGCATGGAGGTTGCATGTATCCATAAAAAAATGATCAAGAAGTCTAGCAAACATTTAAACGCCTTACATTAATCCTAAAGTGTGTTGGTTTTTTTCTGTTTGTGTGGCAGTAAGTGTGCCATGTTTCACAGTTGAAAATGGTAGATGATTGTCAAAGCTCCATGGTTTATGCCTAGTAGAAATTTCGGTAAGGAAGACTTCAAAAGCGCTAGATTTGGTAAA
Source organism: Solanum verrucosum (assembly GCF_900185275.1). Taxonomy (NCBI): domain Eukaryota; kingdom Viridiplantae; phylum Streptophyta; class Magnoliopsida; order Solanales; family Solanaceae; genus Solanum; species Solanum verrucosum. Next base: position 2,870,801 of record NW_026020177.1, read on the forward strand.
TCCTGAGGGTGTGGGTATTCTTAACAAAATGGATAGAATTGCTATCTAGCATTTAAAAGGCTATTAAATTCACATTTGGTAATATGAAGGATATTAAGTAGTTAATGTGCAAGTGTATGGGACTGTGAAAGTCGAAATATAGGTAGAATGTATCAAAATGTTCTTTAATTTTGTGGTCTCATACATGTCATTGTGAAAGTCAACATTCTTTTTGAAGCGGATTAAAAGGAAAGGAAGACAAGCAAATTAAACCGGAGGGAATAACATTTACATAGTTGTAAGCGGCCTAAGAGTGTCTGAGAAATATTGATATCCCTATCTGTTTATGGTATATTACCACCATCTAATTCTAAATTCTTAGAACTGCAGGCACCGCCAACTCGTGCCAAATCACTGAGGTTGGGCAGAAGGAAGAGCTGCAATGACTCAGTTGGTTTAGACAAAGGGATGGGAACTTATGAACGAGGAACTCGCCACAGTCTTGAAGTTAACAATGAAAATGTCTTCGGTTCTAGAAATATGAAAGATAGCATAAATATTCAGAATTGTAACAACGAAGCCAATCATGTTGGGGAGGTAAATGAGTCATAAATGACTAAGATGCGTGAAGAAATGAATGTGGACACTACTGTTCATTCTTGAGCCTTTTGTGAGTCTTCTAATTTAATAAGATTAACAACTTCTGCATTCTTGGTTTTGCTTCTAGTTATGCTGTAATGGTTGTGCATTTGACTGCTTTTAGAACTGCAGTCGAAGATGGTAGTATGCCTAAGCAGGAAAAGTAGCTAGTAGTTACTTCACAAGAGAGGTGGGCGAAAATTGGCAAGTCATGAGGATGTGGGTATCATGTAGAAAAAGGGAAGTTTCCTGAATCTATATAGCATGATAAAGCATCATAGTAATTGAAAAGTGCGTTGGCGATGGAGTGTTATTCAGGATTATGGATAAGGGTAGTGATGCTAAGACTAAGAGGTTAGTCTATCCGAGTTCACGGGGGAAAGTAAAAGCATTCAAGTGCGGTATTCAACTATCTAGCTTAATGTAACCATTGCTTTAAGCGCCAACGCGATGCCTTTTGGCAAAACTGTATTTGACCGTCCTGATCTAATACAAGTGAGAACTTCCTATGGATTTCAGCTCTTTTTGGTTTACCCCTTTTCTCTTGCAATATAATTAACATGTTATTTGCAAGTATGTGAATAAATTAAACAACCCTTCTCCAAGGTGATAAAAGCAGCAAGCAAATTGCTTTCTTGTGATGAGAAAGTACTGAAATAAGATGCTTTAAGATCATACAAGTTAAGTGAGATGAATGATGATGATTCTGACTTGTTTGTCCTTTCCTTCAATTATACTATTGTCCACATGCATGATATATAACTAATTTGTGTATTCCACCATAAATTGTTCTACTAGTTTATCCAGAGGAGTATCCAGGATTTTGAGATGATGGGTGCACTATTACGAAAAGATGGACTAAGAAATAAATTTGATCAGTTTAACATTTAGGTTCTTATCATTGAAAATCATTCATATTTTAAAATTATAGGTCCAAAGTTATTTTTTATCTATCCAAACCATCCAAACCACTTAGAGAGATGTTACCCAATTTTAGAAAAAAAATAAAACAAGATAAATGAAAGATTCAAATTTCTAGCCTAAGAGGTGCACCCAATCATCATCGCACAACATTATATGATACTTCAAGTGTGGGTTCACACATCTATATTTACATATATTTTTAAAAATATAACACTACTATATATGAATTCAGGAGGGGAGCATGGGTTCACGTGAACCCGGTGACCCCCTCCTGGATACGCCTCTGAGTTTATCTGTTTACTTTTTCTTGAATAATAACGCAGACCATTAGAGATTCAGTCTCAGAAAATAAGAGTTGCGCTAACCATAAGCAATGCAGCTATAACATTGAACATCCTTCACTCGCGGGGAAGCAATAATGAAGGCACTAAGAATGACAGAAGTACAAGCTACAAGTGTATTTGTTTTTCACCCCCCGTCCCCCCGCCCCCCCAGTCTAGGAGGATTATTAGTACTTCCATGTACCATCCAAATGACTCGAATACCCAACCTACCGGTTGGAAATGGAGGTGCTCTACAAGCTAAGCTAGCTTCATGGTCAATTTTAAACTTTCTTCATAATTGCTAATCCTGACAGGAAACATCTAAACAAAAACAAAAGCACAACGGTAGAACTAAGCAACTATCTACCTTGTGGATTTACAATTTGTGAAAAGACAGTGTCCGTGCTGTGCTCCTCTGACACCTTACCTTCTTTGGCAACCGTTAACAATTCTGTATGCATAGCATAAGCATCGTTAGCTTTCTGTTCTGCCACCATTTTTGGTTCATCAGGATCACTTTGTAACTGAAGGCAGTACTCAAGATTCCACAGCACTGAACCCATTGAAGGACGATCAGTTCCGTGATCAGACAAGCAACTCACTGCTGTATCGATGAATTGCTTCAAACATTCTTGTATAATCTCCCCTTTAATATGTGGATCCATAAGTTCCTTGGTAGTATTTTTCCTATGGCAGTGTAATGCCCAATCTGCTAGACTGACTTGTTCCTTTGGAAGACTAGCATTTAGAGCTGGCCTTCCAGACAGTACTTCAAATAGGACAACCCCAAAAGAGTAGACATCAGACTTTTCTGTCAGTTGCTGTCTTCTGAAATACTCTGGATCCAAGTATCCAAAACTTCCTTTTACCATTGTACTAACATGAGTTTGTTGGAGATTAGGTCCCGTTTTCGAGAGACCGAAATCAGAAACCTTTGCCACCCACTTGTCATCCACCAAAATGTTTGTAGTTTTCACATCCCTATGGATGATAGTGTACCTTGCACCAGTGTGAAGATAGTGAAGACCTCTGGCTGCACCAATACAAATTTCCAACCTTTGCTTCCATGATAAGGGTGGCTTGTTGTGCTTGTAAAGGTGCTCTCTCAATGTCCCATTAGCCATGTAATCATAGACTAATATCATCTCATCATTCTCTTCACAAGCCCCAATCAGTGAGACTAAGTGTCTATGTCTAAGTTTTGAAAGCAATTCTATCTCAGTTTGGAACTCATGAAGACCTTGTTCAGAAGAAGGGTTTGCTCTCTTAATAGCAACCGTAGTCCCTCCATCAATCTCCCCTCTATAGACTTTACCAAATCCTCCAACTCCAATAACTCGTGACTCGTCAAAATTCTTTGTACCTTGTTTTATCTCAGCCAAGGTGAAGTACCTACAAAGGCCTCCACCAATGTTGGAAATGTGACTACTGCCACTGCTTTTACCTGAGATAGTTGTTCTAGTTTCTGTACTCCTAGAACTATAAATAGGTAACCAACCACCTCTGCTAGACTTATTCCCTCCATTGTTTATATTCTTCCTTCGCTTGACAAAAGTAAGTACAACAACAACAATACTAAGGCCAGCTGTCATTCCTGCCACCGAACCAACTATGATTCCTTTCTTACTAGTTTTGTTTGATGCAAATGCTGGTTTTGACTGAGAATCAGTGTCTGTAGCTGCTAGGGGTGGTGATGGTACAGGATTAGGCCCTGCCAAATTCCCCGTTGTGTCATTGATCTTAAAAATCTCTAATCCATTGAGGATTGCATCATAAAACTCGGCCTTCGTTTCATCAGTAGGATGTAAAGCTACCCACATTTCATCATCACCAGTTTGATATATTACAAAGTCCTTGTATGCTGGCACATTTTGAGCAGAAGACCACGCAATTACATCAGCTTCTTCTAAAGCAGTCTGATTATTAAGAAATATCTTGAACACCCTCTGATTCATCCTTTTCATTTGAAAATCACAAAAATGTAACCTCACAAGATAAGTGAAATTTGTATCAACTTGAAAGATCCAAGTGAGATTATAATTCCTATTAACATCAGGATTTGGCCCCATCGATCGTGCTGTCCTATAAACATCCTCCGGAGCAATGTAATTAGGTAAATTAGAAGGATATGAAATTTTCATACTGTTATTAGCTGCAGATGTGATACCAAAAGATGCACCAAACAAATATGGCGCGTCATCATACCATATTCTCCCCAGCCCTGAGTCATTATTAGCTGGAATATACTGTCCACCAACATTTAACCTGAACATAGTTTGCATAGAAGAAGCTTGTGTTTCCGTAGTCTGATCTGAGAACCCCACCATAGGCGCGGGTTCAAATATTTCAGGCATTGAAACAATCTCAATCCCATTGATAAATGCAAATGAGTCATTATACGCGGAAGAAGGGGTAAATGTTATGTTAAGTGTAGCAGTTTGGAGAGGGACAAGAGTGAATTCTCTTATGATATAAGCCTGTGTTAGTGCCTGTGCTGTGATTGAAGCACTAAAGTTGTTTAGAAGAGTAAAACCCGCGATGTTTACAGAAAAGAATGAATTAGAGCAATTGAAATTGTCATAAGAAGAAGGATAAAAATGAAGTCTGATCCAATGACGAGATTTCGGAGAAACAGGGAAGGAATAGGTGGTTTGATTCTTGAAAATTCTAGCAGTCATATAAGGAATATCAGAAATCAATGAAGGGTCTTGATATTTAGCTTTAGATGTGATTGAATTACCAGAAGAAGAAGGGAAATATGTAGAATCTGGACTCCAAATCCTTCCATCTGCATCTGTAGCATTATTTGTAGCTCCACAAGACAAAACAAAAGAATAAGAATTTGTAACATTTGTTAATGAATATACCTTACTTAAGAGGGAACAAAATGTGGTTATGATAACCAAAAATGTGTAAAATTTCATTGTTGATTATCAAAGTACATGCAATAGATATTTTCATATAATGGCTATTTTATTAGCCATTAAGTTTAAAGAAAGTCTCTCACCTTTAATGCATTTCATCCACGGATAAGGGATAAAAAGCATAGAAAAATGGAGATTCAAATCTAAGATTTTTGTTTTTTTCTATGATGAAATCTTTCTTCTTTTGTTACTTTGTGTTTTTCTTTGAAGGAGTATTAACGTTAGATACGGTAAGTTAGTGGTAAGGGATGTTTAAGTAACGTTTCCCTCTATATTTATTGATCTATTAAATAGGGGCCATTAATTTTTATTAATATAGTCACTGGTTATGTGACACTTTCTTTTAAAAATAAAATTATTTATTATCTTACTAGTTCAATCAAAAAGTGATATATTCAATCACTTGTTAATGACGTGACACCTGATTTATTTTGAATTTAAGCTCAATCAATTTTAACGAAAACTCTTCAATTTAACCTAGTACTCAGCTTGTAAAATCTCTTTATATGTTAAACAATTATCGACAAATTTCAAAATCACAGACTTTTTACCGGTAATTGATTTTTTGGTAGTTAAATTCATTTAAGTATAGTTTATCTTTTAAATTTTGTTGCAGAGAAGAAATACTAATTTAAGCTAAACGACTCATTTTAAATTAGATAGTCTTTTCTGTCTTTTTGATTTAGCACACTAAAAGATATGTATTATGTTACATCACTTAAATGTTCATATACAATTTTTTGCGATTCACGAAACTAACACGTGGAGGGTTCATAACAGTTTGATTACTTTATTGTTTTTGTTATAAAATAATAGTGTGGATGTCCACTACACCAAAAAGTTACTTCCACCAATTAGCTACATTACTTTCCTCCATTATGAAGATAACCTCCACCTTTATGACCATTATTCTTGTAACATCTCACCTCCATAACCTCCTCCATTATATTCATGTTTAATGTCATGGTTATGACTAACCTTTTGTATGCCTCTTGAAGACTTGAAATAATAAGAAAAACTCTCATCTTTTGAAGACTTGAAATAATATTCATGTTTAAGGGTTTATATCGTAGATACTTGAAGATTTGGTGAACACTTGAAGACTTGGAATAATAAGAAAAACTCTCATATCTATTGTTTCTATATTTCTATTGTTCTCATCTTATATATTTCTTGTCTTATTTTATTTTAATTTTACAACATGTTATCCGCACGAAACTCATGAATTAAGGCATGCCTTGTTATTCTTTTCAATCATACTAATTTGTTTTGTTTGTCATTTTCGATCCTTTTTTAGTTTTAGGTGTTTGACTTCAATAGTTGATTACATCAACTAATTATGCTTTTGTCTATTTATTGTTATCTATCTAATTATTTTTTTTTAGGGAAAAAGAACAAATATACCTCCGAATTATCATAAATGGTATGCCAATATCCTCCGTTATACTTTAAGGTTGTATATACCCTTACCGTCAATATTTTGGATCATCTATACCTTAAGACTAACAGAGTGACATATGGCATCATCTAAATAACTTACCTAATTTTATTTATTTATTTATCCAAAAAAATTGAAAACCCACCCATTTTCTATACTTACCAACCCATGGCCCAAATTAAAATATTATGACATTTAAAACTAAAAATAAAAAATATAGCTTTTCATCTTCATTAAAAATCAAATAAAAAGAAAAATGTTCTTCAATTCATTTTCCAAATCTCAAAAACAAAAACCTAGAAGCATATTATTTCAATCAAAATCAAGAAATCAATTTCATTTTTTTTTGTTCAAATCAATTTATTATTTGTTGAAAGAGGTTGAGAAAATACTATCACCATTGATGGACAAAGCTTCAAGCTTTAAAGTGGGTCTACATTCAAATCGAAAATTTCAAGCTCAAATCGATTTGTTATTGCTAAAAGGGTTTGAGAAAATACAACCACCATTGATGGACAAAGCTTCAAGCTTTAAAGTGGGTCTACAATCAAATCAAAAATTTCAAGCTCAAATTGATTTGTTATTATTGAAATGTGTTGAAAATATTTTGGAAATAGATGATGTATAAAACACCCAATAACCTAGATTCCTACTGTGCTAAATGAAGATGATTTTTTTTTTATTTAGCAAGCATAAAACTACAGATTTAAATTTTTTGAAAGACACAAGATTGACATAACTTGCAGGGATGTTAGTGAAAGTGAAGAAAATAGTAGTTTTAGTGAACAAGTCATCTTCTTCCTTGAAGTATGAGTTCTTGATTCCATGGTTATGGTGGGTTGAGAAGAATAAAGGGATGATTTTTGATGAAAATGAAGAGTGGATTTTGGCACCACCCATTTTGGTTGTGGGTCGGATGAAATTTTAATTTTTGGGTAAAAAATAAATAAAATCAGGTAAATCATTTAGATGATGCCATGTGTCCATTCGTTAGATTCAAGAATATATACAACCCAAAAGAATGACGGTAAGGACATATACAACCTTAAGGCTTAAAGTATAACGGAGGATATTGACATACCATTTATGATAGTTCAAGGATATATTTGTCCTTTTTCACTTTTTTTTAAAATTGAAATTATACATCCACATGAATCAAGGATTAAAATCATCTTGAAGTACAATTGATTTATATCTCTGTTTATTCAATTATTAAAATAGTGAGGAAGTATGAGTAATTTAAAAGGCCACTCATATAAGATTTGCACACTTGAATATATTGCAGTTATGTTTTAGTAATTAAATATTACTGCTTTGATAATATATCATCCAGTCAGGGAATTTATATTAAAGTTATCGAATAGTGCTTACACTTTTAAAGATTTGATGGTGAGTTTTGGTAAATTTTGGCTTATTACACCATTAATTATAGATAAGACGGTGGACTCAAGTCTCATCGCATCAAGAGGATAAGACATCAAGTTCAAGTCCGATGCATCATGATGATAATATTGGATCTGAGTCCCATGAAATTATGACCTAAAATGTCTTGTTATGGGTAAGATATAATCCTAATGCACTATGGTAAATTGGTAATGATATGATGATGTCTAACACAAAGTAATATACTTTTGACTAAAAGTCATGAAGTCCGTCCAATTAATTTGCTTCATTCTCTTATGTAAATGTGGTAGCAGTGCATAATGTGTTTGAAAGATGAAAAGTGGTTGAATGTATGAATATGGGTGTAGTAAAATGTTAATTGTCATCATTGTGGTAATTAAAAGGAATAACATTATGAGTTCTTAAGATGGTCCTTCAAATGTGAAGGCAATTTTTGTCCATCAAAGTGGTATGAAAAGTTATTGGGCACATTGTTGTTGGTGAAACACAATTTGATTTTTTTTTTTTTGTAAATCCTCCATCAGAATAAAGGAATACGAAGTGCTAGTACATTTAATACATTTGACCTTTTAAAGTGATGTTGAGATGGGTCACATAAATTTGATAATGCCAAAGCATGACAATTAGTTTCTAATAAAAACTTATGGAGCATGTATAAATGGTTATGGTCCATTTCTTGAAGAAAATGTGACTTGTGTTTGTATGGATAAGAACATGTTCATGTATCACATCTACGAGAGGTTTGAGAGAAAATATTTTGACATAAATGATTATTTGGTCATATACTTTGAGTACATCACAAATATTGTGGTAGGTTTTATCATGAACTATTGAAGGACAAAAGAAAGAAATAATTCTGTTTCTATAAAGGTTGTGGCCATGATCAAAATAAATATTATTGTGTGGAAACTCAAATTTGTCATTGATTGTCAAGAAATAAGTTTTGCATGTAATAATCTTAACCATGACAATAATAATAATTTTCTCCTTGAAGGTGATGGTCACTATAAGAACAGTGTTTTGAAATTTGTGGCAGTACACAAAATTAATTGAGAGTTTCAGAAGGATTATATTAATTGTTACTATCCAGAAAATGAAATAGTTCATAATATTAGAGTTGTAGTAAGTCTCAAAAGAAACTTTTTAAGTTTTAGAAATTGAAAATAAATAAATTATTGTATTGAGATTGTAGATTATTGAAAGACTAAATATCTTTAAATTACTCAGTCAAAGCGAGTTATAAATATTTGGCGAAATGATCTGATGGACCCTTATACTTGTATGAATTTGTATTCTAGACTCTTCTACTTAATCTTTTGTCAACTAAACCCTTATACTCATTTAAAATGAGATTTTTAAACTCTCTGACCATTGACCAAGCTTATGTGACATTTATTTTGCTGACTCAATTATAGTGCGTGGTATCACGCTTAAAAAGGCGAGTGAAAGCAATGAATTTTCTTTAAAATAATTAAATAATAAAAAGAAAAGAAAAAGGAAAAAACAAATTAAAGTTCTTAACCCTCCCTTTTCTTCTCCCTTTGCTTTCGGCGTTCTGAGACGATACAGATCTCGTCGTCCCTTGCGACGCCATTTTGCATATTCGTCCATTCTGTTCATTGAACCTCCGTTAATGATTAGGTGTATTGTGAGTTTTAGCAGTGTTAATAGAAATTTAAGATGTTGAACAATAAGGCTGATTTTGCTCCGGTGGCTATGGGTCTTCCATGGTAGTTATGCGATGATTTCGCTTCGGTGGCGATTTTGCTCTGATGACTTGCTCCGCCTATTTTGTTGATAGATTTCTTTTTCTTGTGTTCAGATCTGGGTTTGATTGTGCGTGGTCTTCTTCTTTGGGTCACAAAAATATGCCATAAGACCCAACAATAAGAAAACATTGTTTCTGATCTTTATTGTTATTTTTCGAAGAAGAAAAGAATTAGGATAAGGGATAATTTTTGTTAGTTTATATAGCACCATTACAATTAAGAGTGTTCAAGTAAGTTTAAGAGTGTTCAAGTAAGCTTATAGAAGCGAAAATCTGTCGAATTTGTCCAACTTAAGCATGTTAGGCTGAAACTATGAATGAAAAAAATTCTTATGTCTCACTAGATCATTGAGAGATTAATTTTGGGTTTCCATTTTCTTTATCTGTGTTTGGTAGTCGTGGTTTGAGGGTGATGGAGGAAAAGCAAAAGAAATAACTATTTTTTTTTATTTTTTAAATAGTAAACTTATTATTTTTTATCTTTTATTTGAGTGATATTTTAGAGTAATAGAACTAATTATGACATGGCATTAACATATATGATGTGGATATGACATGTCATTTATGATAGGGTGAGTGAGTTACACACATGATTGGAGGGGGTTCAAATATCTCATTTTAATTGAGTTCAAGGGATCAGTTGACAAAAGATTAAGTAAAAGGGTCTAAAATACAAACTCATACAAGTACAAGGGTCCATTGGACCATTTCGCCTAAATATTTACATAAAAGGTTACCTGTCTTTCTCTTGTTTGTTGTATAAATTATGGGCGTGATGAAGGAATCACATACAAAAGTAAACTAGAAGTTTACTAGAATAAATATCAGTTGGCATAACTGGTTGGTCATTCCGATTCAAATATGATGCAAAAGAAATTGAGAATTCATGTGGCTATATGTTTGAAAAAATAAAAGATTCTTCAAGAATGCTCTTTTTGTTGCTTGTTCTCAATTATACCAGCTAAGATTGAGACAGTATCCCCTGAAATTATTTGGAACATATAAAAAGGTCAATATGGGCCCTTTCACTTGCCATAGGAATTGCTTATTGTTATGATTTAATAGATGCATCTTTGGTATGATCACATGTGCGTTTGTTATTGTAACACCTCAGAATCAAGAAGGCTAGGAAAGTGGCTAAACAGGCAGCCACCAACCCAAACTGAGCTGTGGGACCCTCCACAAAGCCCTAGATGGGCCGTGAAGGGGACCACAACACGTTATGGTGCTCGTGGAGGGTTTCGAGAACCTGTCCAAGATGGTTCCCTTCCCACGAACCCTTAGACGGCCCGTGGTGAGAATCATGGACTGTCAAGGTGGTCGTGAAGAGGGTCAGGTCAAAAGGGGTCCTTCCCTAGCCACTGGTTAAGGACCACGACGGCCATAATGACTCGTGGAGTCCTTGACGGGCTGTGGAGACCACCGTGGCAGTGGTCGCATCCGTTTTAAGTCAGGGTCTTTTGGGTCATTTTCTAATTATTTTATCCTAATACATTGTCATTTACCCCTATCTAGAAGTCCTATATAAGTGTTTTTACTCCCAAATTTTCCCAATTGAAGTCATTCTCTCTATTTTCCAAAAGAAGAACAAGTCTTTCTTTCCAAAAGCATAGAAAAATGGAGATTCAAATATAAGATTTTTGTTTTTTTCTATGATGAAATCTTTCTTGTTTTGTTACTTTGTGTTTTTCTTTGAATGAGTGTTTGGATTGAGAAACGTTAGATACCGTACATTAGTGGTTCTGGTAACGCCTAGTACCTCTTTTCCCTCTGTATTCATTGATCTATTAAATATGAGCCATTAAATTTTCTTAATATAGTCATTGTTCGAAGACACAAGTTATGTGACATATTTTCGATACTTATCTTTTGCTAATTCATTTAAAAAGTTATTTTTATTTGTTTTATCAGGAAAATATTTATCTTTTGCTAGTTGACTCACAAGAAAAGTATTTATCTTTTGCTATTTCATTTAAAAAGTTATTATTTTTATTCGAAAAATATTCAATCTAAGATTTTTCATTTTTTCTATGATTATTTTTCTTTTTTGTTGTTTTGTGTTTTTTCCTTGAATGAGTTTGATTGAGAAACGTTACATAGGTCAAGTTAGTGGTGAGGAATGTTCTGGTAACTCCTAGTATCTCATTTCCCTCTTATTAATTGATATATGTTATCTATTAAATAGGGGCCATTAAATTTTATAAATATAGTCGCTAGTTATATGACACGTACTCATTCTCTTGCTAGTTCATTGTAATGACCTTCAAGGAGATTTTTGTATTTTTGTGTGTTTTTCTTGTTTTACCTCTTCCTGTAGCTTCTTTGTAGCTTTTGTATGGAGCTGGGATGGGTGACACACTTTCTGGGGTGCTCGGGTGAGTTTTGAGTTGGTTTTGCCATTTTGGATGCTTTTGGTATGAAAGAGTTGACTTTAGTTATCATCCAGAGATTCTGATGTCGGATTAGGATTCCGTCAGTTCCATCAGCTCCAAAAAGGTCATTTTGGTCTAGTGTGATGGTTAGTCCCGATTTTGAGTTGGTGTTGTTAGGCGTTTTAACTTTGAGATTTTGGCCAAAGTTTGACTACGGTCAACATTCTTGGTAGACGCGCTCGAATGGAAATTCTGGCAGCCTGGTTAGCTTTGAAATGCCGAGTTTGGTCTCGAGTGACCTTTGGTTCGGTTCCTAAGGCTTTCAGGATGAGTTTGTGGAGTTTGGCATTTTAGTTGATGTTTATTTATAAGAGTTGACTTTGGTCATCATTTTGACGAGACGACCTCTGTTGGTTGTATTGAGTCTGGAATATCGTTTCGGAGTGGATAACACTTTTGGTTTGCGACGTTGGACCCTAAATGAATTCTGAGGAACTGTTTGAAGGTTGAAGCATTGTGTTCCAAGTATTGATGCAGGAGCTACTGGTGCCATAGATTTAGGCGGTCCTCGCCCGCTTTTGCGGTGGCCACGGGACCCTTTGCGAAGGGCATCAGGGGATGAGAGCCACTTTTGCGGATGGCTAAGCCCTTTTGCGGAGGCCTCTTTTGTGGCCTGGCAGACCACTTTTGCAGCCAGGGGGTGGCTAAAGCGATGGCCGCATAAGCGGTCATTTGAATATTTTTGCGGTTTTCACTAGAATTTAATTTCATTATTCCTCCTTCATTCTTAAAAGAAACCCATTTACATAGGAGCTCACATCTTATTGTTCTTGCACATTTGTTGGCCGATTTCAGTGATTCAAATGTAGATTTATCCCTTTTCACTTTTAATCTTAATTCTAGTTTTTTTTTGGTAATTAAAGTCCGTTTTGGCCTTAATTCTCTTGATTTCTAGTCTTAGATCAGTATTTGGACCATTTGAGGTCCGAATTCGATTCTATTTTCTCCAAACTTTCTGACATGTGATCCTCACCTTGAGGGGAGCATAATGACTATTTTAGTTTCACAATTCTATAGTGTCATTCGAGGGTCAATTTTTTACCCGATTTCCAATCTGAATTTCGTAATGTTGATATGAGTATCGTTAGTCTCATATTGATTGGTTCTTTCTTGTCACAACCCAAGGTATAACCAAGGTGTAACATGGTTTATAGAATCCCGAAAAGCCCTATACAAGACACTAAGCATACATCATACAAATAGAAATAAAGATTTCAAAAGTAGCATTTTCATATCCAAAAGAGTTTGACAAAGTGGAAGTCTAACATAGTCTCAACAAGCCATGTAAACATCAAAAGAAGTGGTTGGAACGTAATCCATACACCACATACATTATCCAAAAACTAGAAAGACATAAAGCAAGTAAAAGGGTCTCGGTCCTCGGAACATGAGGACTCACCAACTCTTGAATTTGGTAGAATGATCAACTAGCCATGAGTATGAGAGGCAGGAGCATCAAACCCTACATTAAAGAAATAATATAGGCACAAGTATGCATTAGTACATGAAATGTACTAAGTATGGGGAAATATGCATAAATAGACATGATGACATTGGTAGCTTCAACATGTAATGCATGATCACATTTGAACATTTGAAATAAGAGACATAAGAAAGCTTTGAAGAAACATAATCGTTGATGTGGGATATAAGCTTTAACCGTCAATAAGACCATGAAAGGTATATCATAGAATCCTAGATATCCCTCATACCGAAAGAAGAGGATTGTACTTGCCAAGGTAAAATCCCTCTCGGTGCTAAATTTAAATCTCAACGGAATATATAAAAAATCAAATATCATTATAACATAGGAAAGGTAATGATCAATACCAAATCCACATCTTAAAGATCAAAACATAAAATAGCTTCTTAAATTACAATTCAAGCATAGGTGAGAAAACCTTTCATCCATGTGAATCCATATGTGAGAAATATCTTTCACAATCATGATCATAATCGTATGTGAGAAAATCTTTCACAACAACTTAGAAACTTTCATCTAATATCACCCTATTATCATAACCATCATTTTCATAAGACATGCATAATCCTTCAAAATTTATAGTTCATGGGTTCATCATAAGTTCATAATTGTAAGTCATGAATCATGCGTGGATTCATATAAATTCAACTAGATATAATGTAATTTACATTAAATCATGCAATATGAGATTCAAATAACAATAAAAAACACAATTGAATGAGATCCATATAGAACTAAGAGGAACCTAATATGATCAATTGAAATTGATTTGAGAAATTGGAAACCTTGGGGTCCCCATGGAGGAATGGACTCCATGGCTTAATACCCAAATACCTTGATACTCAAAGCCCAAGATAAATGGTGAATTAAAGAAATTGGAGTGAACCCTAACTTCTTCTTCTTCCTTAGGTTGAGAGAGAAAATAGGAAAATGAATTCAGTGTAATTATGGGGAAATAGGAGAATGAGTTTAAAGTGGGTGGATTTAAGACTTAAAGTCTTTATATAGGTCTTAGGATATAGGAAAAAATGACATAATATAGGCTTAAAACATTTAGGAAAGACTCAAGAGCCCCTAAGAAATAATTGTCGAACTAGTCTACGGTTTCGACCTACGGACCTTAGGACTTTCTACGGTCCGTATTGGTCAACCGTAGACTAGTATTGGGACCTTAAAATTATCCAAATTTTGATGAGACCCTTTTACGATCCGTATGACTTCCTACAATCCATAGACCCTACTCATAGAACTCAACCTTAACCCCAAAATTTCACTAAGTCTGTATTGCTTCTACGGAACACACATATGACCCATAGACCATACGATAGATCATCCTGATCGACCATAGGATAAGGTATTGGGCTTTGATTTTTAAAAATTATTTTCCAACATTCTACGAAACTGGTCTACGACCCATAGAAAGTTCTACGAATCGTAAACGGGTTTTATAGACTTGAATCAATAGACAAAATTCATGCAACCTATTCCCTTTTTGAAATCCTAGGTGTTACAATATCTCCTCCTTGGAAACAGTCATCCTCGAATGGGACTCAAGGCAATATAAAGAGGTTAAGGTAAGGGATCCAACAACCCAACATGAATGCAATCACATAAAAGCACATAATAAAAAAGGATATGGACTCCAAGCTAAAACATACTCAAACATCATTTCATAAAACATACATGCATGCATAAGCAAACATGAGAATGACTAAGATACATGAATCCGCAATAATGAACCATAAGGAACTAAATACCTCAAGCTAGAGTAGGATCAAAGGGAAATAGATGAGGATATCGGAACATCACATCAACCTCGGCTTCCCAAGTAGCACCCTCAACCATTTGATTTCTTCACAACACCTTTACAGATGCAACTTATTTGTTTCTCAACTTTCTAACTCGCCGGTCCAAAATCTCAACCAAAACTTCTTCATAAGAAAGACTTTCCTTTATAACAAGACTCTCCAAGGGTACGATAGATGTTTGATCACCGATAATCTTCTTGGATAAGGACACATGGAATAGTGGAAACACCGATGATAAATCAGAAGGCAAGTCTAATTCGTAAGCCACTTTGCCTATCCGCCTCTACATTTGATGACGACCAACTGATAACGTTCAAATATACCTCTTGAAAAGAAATATAAACGATCGTATGCAATATATTTACCCAACTATGAGTCGGGGTCGATCCCACAGAGAATATGGAAGAATATTGTCAATAGCAAATATTTAACTCGATAGTCGTTATAAAAATGGGGGATTTAAATTGAAATAAAATAAAATAAAAACAATAAAAAGATAGCTTTGAACTAAGTATTTATTTATATTCAGATTATTAAAAGTAACTAGGAATGTGTTCCCCATAAGCTCATAACGCGGTAATCCTAATAATAGTAATCTTTTTCTAGTGTATTACATGCAAAGTGATAAGTTAGGTATCTCTAAATCCTTGGTCCGGCATCTAGAGAATTTCACCCCGCACCTTGGTCCGGCTACGTGTGTATAATTTACTAACCCTTACCTTTACCTCATATTAGACATCATAATCGATGTTTGGCTTAGTTATTACTTTGCACCAATCGACACTAGCCTATTAGATAGTATCACACTAAATCTATGTTGATAATTCTTTTCTTGTTGATTACCTCCTTGGTCCGGCATGTAGCAACAAGGCGAGTTCTAACGCGTGCACTCGTTAAAAAGACTTCTAAACGAAAGAATTATCAATGCATGCAAAATACTAGTCAAGAATTGCTTATTTACTATTCATACTTTGTTAATCGCTCATGGTTTCCACAACCCTAGTTATGAAAGTTAGCTACTCATTATCTCAAAAACACAATCAAAATTTATTAAAATAAATATGTTTGTGTTAATCATAAAAAGTTAAGAACAATAGCTAAACTATCTTTTATTAATCACGAATACAAATAAATAATAAAGGAGAAGAAAGAATAAACCACAATTCTCCGGCCTCCACGGCGGCTCTTCCAAAGTTCCTAAGCTAGAAGAAAATTTATATTGTGTCTTGTATCTTGGTTCTTGGCCTCCTCTAATAATTATTTCCATGCCCTATTTATAGATGTAGGAAACCCTAAATAAAATAATTGAGTCCAAACAAATTAGGAAATCAAAACCCGAAAGGAATTGGATTCCTTTTTCTCCGCGTGTAGCTTCCAATTTTGTGCGTGTAACTTCTTTTGATGTTGATGCCTGATACGTGGACCAGCAGGTAAGTTTTTTTCTTTCCTTATTTGCATATAAATTATATTAATATTATATTAACTTATTTCCATTAAGCTGCCTGCTTAATTTCCTTCTTCAACTTTCCATCTTTAATTCGTTTTAGCTCCAAACATCTCCAATTTTCCATCAATTTAATCCTACAAATAAAATACACAATTTAGCACAATTCATAAAATTTATGCTCATAAAGGACAAATATAAATACTAAATGTGAGGCAAATAATGATTAAAAATATGTATTTTGACCTCACATCACCAACATAACGGGAACTAAGCTTCCCTTTATTACCAAACCTCATGACACCCTTCAGAGGTGAAATCTTCAAGTAAACCCAATCATCTATATCAAACTCAAGATCTCTTCTCTAACATCATCATAGGACTTTTGTCGACTTTGAGCCATTCTCAACCTTTCTCTAATAAGCCAAACTTTCTCCATAGCCTCATGTACCAACTTGGGACCTATCAAAGAAACCTCACCAACTTCAAACCAACCTATGAGGGAATCTACACCTTTTACCATAACGAGCCTCGAATGGAGCTAAACTATTATATGAATGATAACTATTATTATGTGAAAACTTAATCAAAGGCAAGTGATCATCCCAATTATCCATGAAATCAGTCACAAGATCTTAACATATCTTCCAAAATTTGGATAATACGATCCGCTTGCTCATCAGTTTGAGGATAAAATGTCGTACTAAGCTTGACATGGGTACCATGAACTTCTTGTTAAGACTTCCAAAATTGAGAAGTGAATTGAATACCACGATCAGAGATAATGGATAGGGTCACCCTATGCAACCTAACCATTTCCCTTAGATACAACTTAGCATAATATTTCGTTGAATAAGAAACCTTGACAGGAATGATATAATCCGACTTCGTCATACGATCCACAATAACCCAAATCGAGTCATGTTGTCGTCGGGTGCAGGGTAAACCAACAATAAAGTCCAAATTTAAAACTTCCCACTTCTAAGTAGGAATACTAATATTTTGGGACAAACCTTCCGGCTTTTGATGCTCAACTTTAACATGTTGATAGTTTGGACACTTAGCCATAAATTCTGCAATATCCTTCTTCATCCCATTCCACCAATAGACCTCCTGCAAGTCACGATACATCTTGGTGGCTCTTGGGTAAATGGAACATCGAGAACTCTGGACTTTCGATAAAATTTTCTCTCTCAAATTGTCAAAATTGGGGACACACAAATGACCTTGATCAACACATTGCTTTGCCTTTACATCCGATACAAAAGAGGATTTCAAACCATTTTGAACAACTTCACCACTTTCATTAGAATAAACCAACCGGACACCCAATCGGGCCAATCTATGAACATCACGAACCAACACATTCTTACCTTCCTCAACTTGAGCAACACTACATATTGATAATCGACTAAGAGCGTCCATCACTACATTTACCTTACCGGGGTGATAGATGACACTCATGTCGTAATCCTTTAGCAACTCCAGCCATCTCCTTTGGAGAAGATTTAGATCCTTTTGCTTGAGCACATATTGCAAACTTTTTTGGTCGATAAAAATATCAACATGGACACCATACAAACAAGGCCTCCATATCTTTAAGGTGAAAACAACTGTCGATAATTTCAAATCATGGGTAGGATAGTTCCTTTCATGAATTTTGAGTTGCCTTGAGGCATAGACAATAACTTTTTTGTTTTGCATATGAATACATCCTAATTCGATTCTTGAAGCATCACAATAAACAACAAACCCATTAGAGTCTTTTGCTAAATTCAAAATAGGAGCCGAAGTGAGTCTATCCTTCAATTCTTGAAAACTCTTTTTACATGTTTCCGACCATGAAAACTCTACCTTATTTTGGGTTAGTGTTGTCAATGGAGAGGCAATCGATGAAAATTCTTCCACAAACCTTTTATAATAACCAACCAAACCTAAGAAGCTTCAAATATCTGAAGGGGATAGGGGTCTAAGCCAATTCTTAACCACTGTCATCTTTTTAAAACCTATCTCAATACCTTTATTGGAAACAATGTGACCAAGAAAATCCATGGATCTTAACCAAAACTCGCACCTACTAAACTATGCAAACAATTGTCGGTCCTTGAGGACTTGCACACAATCCTTAAATGATCGATATGCTCATCCTTACTCTGCGAGTAAATCAAGATGTCATCGATAAACACAATCATAAACATATCAAGATATTGTCTAAATACTCTATTCATCAAGTCCGTGAATGTGTCTGAAGCATTAGTCAAACCAAATTACATTACTAATAACTCATAATGACCATATCGAGTTCGAAAATCCATCTTTGAAGTGTCACTTTATTTCACCCTCAATTGGTGATAACCCAATCAGAGATCAATCTTAGAGAAGAAACTTTCATCTTGGAGTTGATCAAACAAGTCATCAATCCTTGGAAGAGGGTACTTATTCTTAATAGTAACCTTGTTCAATTGCCGGTAATCAATACACATACGAGGTGTACTATCCTTCTAACGAACAAATAAAACTTAAGCAGTTCACGGAGTCATACTTGGTCAGATGAAACCCTTATCCAACAAATCTTTCAATTGCTTCTTCAATTCCATAAGTTCTGCCGGAGCCATATGGTAAAGATGAATAGATATAGGTTGCATATAAGGGATAAGGTCAATACCAAACTCTATTTCCATTTTGGGAGGAACACCGGGTAGATCATCGAAAAATACTTCCGGGACTCATTTACAATAAGGATCGACTCAAGATTAGGGGTTTCAAAATACATATCCCTAACCCAAATAAGATGATATATGCAACCCTTGGAAATCATTTTCCTAGATTTAAAACAAGAAACAAACTGACTCTTAGGCATAGAATTTTCCTCTTTCTACTCTAGGACGGGCTCATTTGAAAACTAGAACTTACCCACTCGGGTTCTATAATCAATAGAAGCATAATAAGAATGAAGTCAATCCATAAAAAGAATAACATCAAAATCCAACATATCAAGCTCTACAGGATCAACATAAGTGACTCTATGGGATAAAGAGACGAGATAGTTTCTGTAGACTCTTGTAGCCACAATAGATTCACCAATAGGAGTAGAGACAGAAAAAGGGTCTAACAACACATCCGGAGAAACATCAAATCTCATATCCATATATAGTGTCATAAAAGACAAAGTAGCTCCAAGATCAACAAAAAGCGTAAACATCAAAATAAAAGACTTTCAATATATCGGTAACGACATCGGGAGAACCCTCTTGATCATGTCGAGTTTGAAGTGCATAAAATCAACTTTTCTTTGGAGCACTCGAACCTGAACCACTAGGAGAAGCTTGCCTATGATGTTTTCTCTTGTCGATTCTAGATAGAGAACTCTCAAGCGGTGACCACTCTTACCACAACTAAGACAATTATCCGTGCCTATCAAGCATTTTACCGAACAACTCTTGTCATACTTTTAACATGCAAGAACTGAAGATTCATTTCCACCACCATTTATGCCTTGAGGCTTAGGGCTAGACACCCTTTCTTTGTTGAACTTAGAAGTCGAAGCATTGGATAAACCTTGATCGAAAAACCTTTGATAGAGTCTAGGACGACCATGTTTATCGAACCTTTAATGTGAAAAGTCACCATCACCAGTCATTGCCCTTTTTGTATCCCTAGATTTTATTTAATCCTCTCATCTTCATTTTGTTGAGCATGCGTCATTAAAAGAGACATGTATATTTCCTTAATAAGCATGACGGTATGACATTCCTTAACCACCATTTAGACTCTCCAGAAATAAATTTGCTCATCTCTGCCCTAGGATCGGTAACCATAGTAAGAGCATATTTGGACAATTGTGTGAATTTCAAGGCATACTTCGTCATACTCATATTTGCTTGATGGAGGTTAATGAATTCAAGTACCTTTGCTTCCCTCATTTCAAGAGGAAAGAACATATCAAGAAAAGTGACCTTGTGCTTCTCCCAATCAAGAGGACCCGCATCAACCACCCTCTCTTCCTTCCATTTATTGAACCAAACTTGAGCAACAATCTTAAGTTTATAAGCAACAAATTCTGCCTTTTCCACTGGCGTCATCCCCGTGATCATCAAAAACTTATACACCTCATTAATGAACTCTTGAGGATCCTCCTAAACCAAGGAACCATGAAACTCCAGGGGATTCATCTTATCCCTCACTCTAGTTGCCGCAATACCTACTTTTGTGTTCACAGGGGCCATAACCTGCTTATTGGCTTGAGCCTTCATATATTGAACCAAAACATGAAAAATGACTTAGAATTCTGCATTGGTCACCAGTGGGAACTTGAGGAGCTTTTTATTACACATTCTCATTCTCATTCCTTCTAACATATGTTCTTCGAGGGGCCATATCCTGAAAAGTATCGGATATGGATTAAGAGAGAGACATATAACATTAAACTCTATCGCATGAATTTTAAGTAATGAAATAAATGGAATTTTCTAAACATTTTATAGCCTCCTATTCATCATTGTGGTGAGTTTCACACTCATTAACAAGATTATACTCGACGTGGCTTGTGAGATATCCTAGGACCTTTTTAAACCTTGGTCTCTGAATACCAAGTTTGTCATGACCTAAAGTATACCCTAGGTGTAACATGGCGAATAGAACCCCTAAATCCCTACACAAGCCACTTAGCATACATCATACAAGATAATATAAATAAAGATTTCAAAAGTAGAATTTTCATAGCCAAAAGAGTTTGACAAAGTAGAATTCTAACATAGTATAACCAAGCCATCTAAATATCAAAAGAAGTGGTTGGGACGTAATCCATACACCACATACATCATCCAAAAACTACAAAGACATAAATCAATTAAAAGTGTTTCGGTCCTTGGAACATGAGGATTCACCAACTCTTGAATCCGTTAGAATGATCAACTAGCCACAAATGTGAGAGGTAGGAGCGTCAGATCCTATATTAATGAAATAACGTAGTCACAAGTATGCATTAGTACATGACATGTACTAAGTATGAGGCAATATATATATAAATAGACATGATGACATAGGGAGTTTCAACATTTAATGCATGTCCAACATTTGAACATTTGAAATAAGAGATATAAGAAATAACTGAAGAAACAAAATCATTTTTGTGGAATATTAGCTTTAACCGACAATAAGACCATGTGAGCTATATCATGGAATCCATTATATCCATCATACAAAAAAAAGGAATTCTACTTGCCAAGGTATAATCGGTACACATCATCTTTTACTAAAGTGGATCCACTAGCTAATGTCATTTAAGACAATCCTACAGTGACACGTAGTTAGGGACTAGAGGTTTCTACTAAAGTCTACCCTATTTGAGCCTCCACCTCAAAGCCCTTTTGGTGCTAAGTTTAAATCCCAATGAAATATATAAAAAATCAAATATCATTATAACATAGGAAAGGTAATGATCAATAACAAATCCACATCTTAAGGATCAAAACATAGAATATCTCCTTAAATTACAATTCAAGCATAAATGAGAAAACCTTTCACCCATGTGAATCCATATGTGAGAAATACCTTTCACAACAATATTCATACTTTCATTTAAAAGTACCCTATCATTTTAACCATCATTTTATAAGACATGCATAATCCTTCAAAATTAATAGTTCATGTGTTCATCATAAGTTCATAACTGGAAGTCATGGATCATGCTTGGGTTCATATAAATTCAACTAGATATCATGTAATTCACATTAAATCATGCAATAGTAGATTCAAACTACAATAAAAATCACAATTGAATGAGACCCATATAGAACTAAGAAGAACCCTAATTTGATCAATTGAAATTGATTTGAGGAATCGAAAACCTTGGGGACCACATGGAGGAATGGACTCCATGGATGAATACACACATACCTTGCTACTTAAAGCACACGATAAATAGTGTTGAACATCTTGGAGTGAACCCTAGCTTAAGTCATCATAAAGTAGCTCCTTAAATCATGATTTATGCATGTGTGAGAAAACTTTTCACCAATCATGATTTCTCAATTTATGAGAAAATCTTTCTTAACATTATTTTATGCTTATCTTAAAAGCCACCTTAGATCTTAAAACATTCTTATCATATATCACGAATATCTTTCATAAATCATTATTCACAAGTTCATAGATTTCTTCATAAACTCATATCTTCATAAATTCATAATCAAAATCATGAACAACGCATGAGTCCATATGAAATCAACTATAAAACATGTAATTGAATCAAATCATTTAAAAAAAATATTAAAATCAAATAATTGAATCATAAAAAATAGGACCCACGGAGAATTGGATGAAACCCTAATCAAATTTGATGAAATTGACTTAGAAACTTGGATCTTTTGGGACCCAATGGATGAATTGAATCCATTGGTGAATTCCCACAGACCTTGATGATCAAAGCCTATCAAGCAAGATAAAAGAGGAAACTTGAAGCTTGAAACCATAGGTGTTCTTCCTTGAGCTTGAGAGAATTTGGAGACGATGAATGTGGATAGGAATTAGGGTTTTGAGAGAATGAGAGAGTTTGGTTAGTTTTAGGAAGAGAAAGGTAGTTAAAATAATTAGAATTAGGGTTAAAATGATATATTATAGGTATTAAATACCAAGAAAGAAAAAAACCCAAATACCCTTAAGAAATAACTGTCGAATAGTCCTACGGGTTAGACATGTGGTCTATAGAACTTTCTACGTCCCGTGTTAGTAAACCGTAGAACCAACTTCAAAGGGCCAAAAATATTTCCAAATGTCATGATACATTTCTACGGTGTGTCGTCTATTCTACGGTCTATAGATCCTTTCCGTAGAACCAGACTTTAAGTCCAAAATTTCACTAAGTTTGGATCTCTTTTTCGATACCTCTTCTATCAACTGTAGAACAAATAGGGACCCGTCTAATCCTTCAATAGGTTTGAGTTCGTAAATAAAATCTTTGAATCCTTTATACCAGATCCATCTATGACTCGCCCAAGTTCCTATGGTTCGTCATGTCATGTCATACCTTAAAAACTTGAAATTTCCAAAAACTCAACTCCAGGTCTACGACTTCTTTCCTATAACCCATAGGACTTCCTATGGTCCGTATATAGACCTCATAGAACTTGCTTCAATGAAATTTTCTACATTTATATTTTCCAACTTGAATTTTCAATTTCTAAGGTGTTACAACATTGAAAGAATATATGATTTATATCTTCGATAGTATTGTTACAAAAATGGCATTTAGGTTCCGAATTGATCCCAATATTGTGTAGGTACTGGCTTGTGGGGATATTTTTGTGGTTTAAGATCCAAAGGAAAGTTTTGATTTTTTTGGGGATGTTGTGTTCCAGATCCAGCCGAATTTGTGGAAGGATGTACCCATCGGTAGCCCCTTAAAGTTAACACTATTTTTCACTTAGATACCTCAAATAGGCCCTGTTCATTTTAAACACCTATAGGAGGTCTTGATTGTGGCATTTTGACACTTTTTTATATTTTCAGATTTAGCTTAGGCGCATTGGACAAATGCTTTTTACAAGGAGAAATAAACAAATCTACATGTGACACGTGGATTTATTTTATTTTAAAAGAAACTTCATTTTCTTTGTTTTTTTTTCCTTATCTCTAACTCAGGGCCCCACCCCTTTCTTTATTTTCTTTACATGCCTCCTTCTTCTTCTAAAACTCCACCAAGAACACGAGAAAAGTACAATTTTTATTTTCTCTTCTCACAAGTCACAATAGTTGCAAAGGAAGACAAATATAAGAATTTATCTTCCTTAAAAAAATTATCTTCATCGTAATTGCTGAGGAGATTAATTACAAATTTGAAAATTAGTTATCTCTTTAATTTTAAATAATTATTTATTTCATTACTAGTGGATATACAAAAAATTATGGGTAGAATAAAAGTGATGTTGAGCCGTTGAGGTTGAAACTATATGATAAGTAAAATTTTAGGGAAATACTTCTATTTCAAAACTGTAATCAATTTTCTATTTTGATGTTCAATAGATTCTCTCACTTGAGAGGAAACGATTAGTGATAAGGGATTATTATATGATAGGAAACTACGAATGAAAAATTAAATATGAGATCGGAAAATAAAAAATTGATTCTCGAGAAAGAAGAAGAAATCAAGTAATATACGAACCTAATAAAAAAGTTATGTGATGGTGAAGGTGATGAAAAATGGCAGAGAGAGCTTGAGGAGGAAGAACGAGAAAAAGAAAATTAGGAGAGTGGTGGAAGGATAGAGAAAAGTGAGGAAGAAGATGGCAAAAAAGAATTTCTCAAAAAACCTTCTCAAATGCGCTCAGAATTCTTGTCGCACACGTATAATGTTGAGTCAGTGAAAAGTGCCCAAATGACACAATAGATACCTACTATATGTGTTCAAAACGAACAAGATCTACTTGAGGTGTTTAAATGAAAGTTGGTGTCAACTTTAAGGGGCTACCGATGGATTCAACCTTTCTTTTGTCAATGAAGGAGCAATCGCTTTTGGTGGAGAATATGCCATTTTTTGTGAGTCCCCTGATCGGCTTGTCTTCCATATTTGGAAGGATGGTTGGGTGGTTTTCATTGATGGTGTGGACGATAGTATCAGGTATTGGGATGGAGAGGTTTTCAAAGCTCCAGTGGTCATTGTGACACAAAGTTTCAGTCTTAATGTGTTCCTTATTACTATTAGAGTAGACTCCTTAAAGTGTGTAGGTTAGCAACCTAGTACTATTATAAAAATCTGAATTTATTGCCTTTGTTGATAGTCCCTTTGGCACCTTCAGTGCAATTTGTCCAACCCTAGGCAATGAATTTCTAGGTTCTAGAGATGTTGCCTTTTCTACTACTATTGACTATGTTGTGACAATATTTGTAGTAAATGATTTTTGCCCAAAGAGAATTGGGGTTCTGGAAATTTCTCCAAACAAGGCCTACCTGCAATGCCTTATTTTTGGTCTCGCTCTTTTAGATTCCTAAACCTCCATCATCTTAACCTCTTGAGATAGTATCCCAGCCAATAGGGTAGATCTTTTTATTCTCGATGGTAATTCCCTTGATGAAGTTCATCTAGATTTTATTAACACAATGGTTGATTTTGGTAGGCAACTGGATGTATTTCATGACTTGGCTAGGTATGCTATGAAGGGAAGCTTTGGCAATAAATATTATGTCTATCATGTTGACGAATTTGATTTTCCAGCCATTGAGTTTCCTTTGCATATTGTTGATGATAAATTGGAAATCTCCATTGACAGATTTAGAATGGAACATGGAAAAACTAGGTATTTTCCAAAGGAGGTTTTGCTCTGGATTTCAAGGGTTGAGGAACAAGTGTAAGAGTTTCTACTGGAGCTATTATGTTAGAAGAGGGCCTTTGATTTACCATAATTTATTCTTTGCCCAGAGTGTTTGCTGATCTCCTTCAAAATTTGCATGATGTTGATGCAACTTTGACGGTTAGCAGTAGAGAAGAGAGTGAGGTCATTAGCAAAGAAGAGGTGGGTGACTTTTGGTTCGGAGATAGAGATGGAGATAGGGATACAAACTTTTCCTAAGAGAGCCCTATCAATTCTTTTCGAGAGTCTCTCCATAAAGATGCAGAAGATGTAGGGAGAGATGGGATCCCTTTGCATGATGCCCCTTGAGGAATAAAATAGTCAGTTTTGGAGCCATTGGTGAGAAGGAGATGGAGGTGGTGGTGATGCAAGGGGATAAAAGTAGTTAGTTTTGAAGCCATTAACGAGAAGGATATGGAGGTGGTGGTGATGCAAGCCATAATGAGCTTGGGAGGGAAGTTGAAGAACTCTAGAGATTCTCTGATGAAGGACCATTCTAGTTTGTTAAAAACTTTCTCAAGATCAATTTCAGGAGCATGTTAGCTTTGGTACCCTTTATTTTCTTGAAGTAGAAGATGTATTCTTTGACTATGATGGCATTATTAGAGGCTCTTTTACTAGGGAGGGAGTTGGCTTGACTGAGGCCCAATGATTCTAGGGAGGTAGGGTTTGATTTTGTTGGTAATGATATTAGTAACAATTTTGTAGCTAGTGTTGCACGTACCAATGAGTCTAAAGTTTTTCAGCGTGGTAGCATTGTGGCACTTTGGGATGAGACATAGAATGATTTCGTTAATTTAGGGATCCATATTGTTGTGCCTGAAGGTATGGTCACAAAATTCTAAAACTTTCCCTTTCACCTTATACATCCCAATATATTTGCTTTAAAAGGGGGTGGAGGCGATTATCGCTTGGATCCTTGGAGGATTTGAAGCTTTTGATAGCTTGTAAATTTTTTATTCTTTCAGTGTTCTCTCAAGAGTGGTAGCCGTGACATTGGTCAGACAGTTAGGTTCATGACCAAGCATTCGTTTGGTGCGCATGAAAGATGAATGATCAGTCCTGTAAAGGTTGGAATAGAAAATAGTCACTTGGTTTTGAATGGAAATTTGATCAAGGTGCCAGTTCCCTTAACCATCCTTGAGGGATATGATTCTGTTTCTATGCCTCATGTTGATGGTAGAGGTATGGAAGAATCTGGTATTATAGTTTCCATCACTAAGCCAACTTATTTTAGATTTGATTTTCTAGAAATACTCTTCAAATTTGAGCATGATGTCATACTCCACCATAAGGTCTTTCTGAAGATTCTAAAGGAAGGTACTGGAGGGGTAACTAGTAGAATTTTGGATTACATCTATTCACGGTAAAATTATCTTTATCTTGTGGAATATGTTCCTAAATATGTGCTTGTTCCAAGCCTTAACTTCCTTTTATAAGACTTAAATGGCCTCAATTAGTGAGTTTGAAAGGCTAAAAGTATTTTGGACCAGGTCTGGAAAGGAGAGGTTCCCGCACCACATAGGCTCAAGATTAAAAGGCATGTTCTGGTTATTGCGATTGTCTTTACTAAGTTTGACCAAAAAGGGGGAGTGTTCAGAATGGGTGTAATGTAGGTGGGTGAAATTAGATTTGGGGTATTGAAGAATCCATGTGTCGTTGGCCATGCACATATCCAGTCTTTTTAGGATAAGACTTGATTTGGATCTATAACACTTATTAGTCCAAGTGTATTTGCTGCCTTTAAACCCTAGGTCTATCATCTTACAGTGGTTTAGGAGTTTCCGAGGGAATAAATTCTGGTGTTTATACTCCTCCCTTTGAACTTATCTTAAGCAATAAGGACCTAGTTGAAGTCTCTTTCAATGAACCAGTCACCAGAATAGTTTTTGGAGATTCAGCGGACACTTTCCCATAGAATAGTTCTATTATTATAGGCAGTACTAACATAAATAGTAGAGAGAAGCCACGAATTGGGTAGGATGTTACCTTTACCATGACATTAATCCCCTGGGGAGTAACATAGTTATTATCTAGCTTTAGCGAATCTTCTTTCCACATGATGACATTGTTGTCTAAAAATCTCTCTACTACCGACTGGATTTGAGCATCAAAGACCAACTCTTCAATGATTTTAGCGTGCCCAGTCACCTTGGTTTCAATGAGAACTATCATAGTGGTCTTGTGCATATGGACTAGGTCTTGGCATTTCCTTCTAAATGAGGTGTTGTTCACCCCTTTAGCATTCCAGATTATGTAGTTCATTTGGATCTCCTGTATTGTTGGACTCTTTAATATGCCTTTCCCTTTCTCTAACTGGGTGGGCTTCCTTGAATCCCTCAAAAAGTTTAAAACTTCTGCTGGTGGGAGTTCCTTTTTTGATTCCTCAAATTCAGAGAAATTTTCTTCACCGCAGCTAGACAAGCTATTAAAATAGCTTCTCTAGATGGCTCTTTGAATTCTTTAATCAGCGACTCTTCTAATTGATAGACCTTTGTGCTTTGTTTTTCCAGTGCCTCGAATAATTCTTCTAACTCTTTGTTGCCCTGACTTAGCACATCTAGCGCTAAAAGTGTTACCTCCTATGGGTCTCCAGCCTCGTTTTCTTATCATATAGAAAACCATGGTATGAACTTGGGGTGAGAGTCATTGGGTCCTGGGTGGTTCCAGGAAGAATGAAATTTGTTGGTGGACCTGAGACATGATATAGTTTATGTCCTGATTGGACATATGTGTCCAATCGCCATACAAATGGGCGTGGAGCACCATTTGCATCCAAAACTGCTGGCGAAAACCCGAAATGGCTAGGTTCATCCCCTCTCTAATGAAGTAGGCTAGGAAGTGTGGGTCTTTGATGGTGATCTACATTAGTTGTGTCCTGATGTTTAGCATCAGTGTTAGTTGTTGGCCGTGGACATCCAATTCCAGCCACGACTCTGGAATATGGTCCGATAGTAGGGTGGTGACAAAGAAGAGTGGTGGTGGTAAATAGGGGTTGTCGGTTTCCATTTTGGGGGATAATCTAGGTGTTTGAGGTAATTGAGGGTATACTTAAATAGGTTGCACGGTTGCCAGATGAGTTAATTGATGTGATGATCATAGTCACATCTTTCACGGCACAATGATAGTTACTTTAATTAATAGGAAGGGGTTTTGTTTTAGTAGATTTGATGATATTTTTGTCTATGTTAGCAAGAAAATAGGTTTTGTAGAGGGAGCAAAGAATTTTAGTGAAGCAACAACTTTTTAAATACCTACGGGTCGACTTACGAGCCGTAGGACTGACTCATAGATAAGGACTGAAGATTTTAGAGTTGAGTATGGGACCACAAGATCGGATTATGAGACATATATTGAACTACGAGCCGCAGTTCACAGTAGTAAAATGATTTAGAGATGTTGAGTCCCAGTATTATAGACTACAATTTGTCAGGATGGGCCATGCAAAAGTTTACGTGCAGTAGTCATGTCCATAGAAAGATTTGAAAATGCTTAAATATCCTCTTTAAAATCAATAAAAAGAGACAACGGTCGTAGTCAATAAAAATACCCAATGAAGAGTCGGGGATCGAATCTCACAGGGAATGGTATATCGTAGAGAATTCTATCAAGACATTAAGATTGTAAATTCATTCATTTGTAATAGTAAAATCAAGTGGGTGGATGATTCCATTAATTTAATAAAAAGATTGGTTATCCATTGTCATAAATAAACTAAGATTTTGGAGAATTCAAGAGTTAACAAACAATCTAGGGGTGCGAGGACTGGAAATCAATGTCTCATAGGAGTAATTGTGCTGCTCTATAGTGATGAACATTCATAAATAGGCTAGGTCATATTAAATGTGCTAATCTTCTTTCGATCTCAAAGCATATTTGCATAGAATCTACTTTCGGTCATCTATATACTATACTAAACACCCTAATACCTTACTCTACTCTCTCTTTTGAGCAAAAGTAGGGCAAATAGATCTGACTCATAACCTTAATTTTAAAGCAAGTTACATACATCATATCTAAATTTCTAGTATCGAACTAATTACCCACTCCAATCAATCTTTTTCGAGCATCGACCGGAGATAGGAAGTAGGAATTAAGTTTGCAACCTTAACACACAAGTTAACCCCAAGCTAATTAACCCAAATTCATGTATGAACAACAACAAAATAGAGCATAACACAATAACCACTACATTAAATAAACACCCAACCCCATAATTGCATCCCCAAATATTGGGTATTTTAGCCACTCATCACAATAAGCAAATGAGGTATTCCTTTCATGAAAGCAGCCATAGGTAACATGAAATTAAGCATTTACAAGCAAACTCACTTTGAATTTAATTTCAATTTGTCAATTTCAAGAATAAAGTTGAAAACCCCCTAATAAAACTAGAGAGTATTCTTCACAAGGTAAAGTGCTTCTCTCCAAATCTAAACTCACCAAAAGTAAAAACTAAAAATTATCCCACACACTTTTTCTCTCTCCTTTCGGCTATTTATAGTTTCCAAAGTTTGGCTCAAAACTCGATACGCTACCCTTTGGGTGACGTTAGTTGAGCTCGCCGAACTCATTTGGTGATTCGCCATTCATGCTTCAGCTCGCCTTCTCTTCCTCTAGGCTTCAGGTGTTTGAGCCTCAGTCGGCGAGCTTGTTCAAGTTTGCCTTTCACATTCGGCGAATCGATGAGTACCACCTTAGTTCACCTTTCGCGCCTTCAATTTTTTTCCTTGCATTGTCACTTTTGGTGATGGTCAACAAGGTCGCCTTTCTCATTTAGTGAGTCATTTTTTTTCGGGAGTTCGCCAACTTGTCTCGCTAAACACATGTGTTGTGCACTGTCACTTTGGGTGAGGTCATTCTCACTAGGCCATTCGTCTTTCTTGCTTGGTAATCATCACTGTATATTGTGCACTTCTTTTCACATTTTTGGTCATTCTTTCAACATTCATCCTTGCCTTGTCCATTAGCCTTCATCGCTGCAAATCATCAAAATATCATCAGAACAGGACAAAATTAGGCATTGAGGATAGTAATTATTGAACTAAATAGGCCTTAAATGAGTGCAAATTTACCACTCATCAACACCTCCAACTTAAATTGTTGCTTGTCCTCAAGTAAATCAAGAACACATGTAGCTCAATAAGGGTGTCTAAAATAGTATTCCATGAGAGCTAACATGCTAGTGCATTACAAGACTACTCTCTACAGCATGCTACACTCAATTATGATAAAAAAGCTTCAAATGATTACTAGCCAGTTTCAACACAAACTCAAGCTCACTTTAGCTTCTTCCCTAATGCAAGACCCTTATTCAATAAATGCATTCGAGTGCCCTCACATCAAGAACGATTTCATGCTCTCACAAAGCAAATCAACAAAGAAATAAGGAATAAATGCAACTGCCACTTTCTCAAGATAAATGCATGCAAGCTTCATCCCATAGGTTTTTCCCATAGTTGTAACACCTCGAAATTTGGGTAAGGGAGAAAATAAATTTTGGATTGCAGGTTGTGTCTACGGTTCCCATCTACACACCGTAGAATCTTCTACGGGAAGTAGGCGACAACCAAAGGAAAGGGTGTTGATGTAGGTGAAGTAACGGTGACGGGGTAGGGTGTCATGGTCATATCTTTGGGGTGGGACTTTTCCTAGAGAGAACTTTAACAGATTGAGAAAAAAAAAATTAATACATGAATTACTTGCATTCATGTATACATATTCCCTAGATTATATGTATCATTTTGGATAAGAATGTATCTATTAATTTGAACATTTAACATGTTGACTTTTAAAGTAATTTCTGAACATATAAAATAAAGATGTCATTGACCATTGCGAGATACATTTAAATACTTCGAAAAATAAAAAATCTCTCCACTTTTGTCTCTCTATTTCTATAGCTTTCATCTATTAGTATTCTTAGACTTATTTATTTCACAACATATCAATTAATATTGCATTATCCGCTTAATCTGGACTTGCTTTATTTCTTTCATTCAAGAAGATAGTATTTAAAATTGCCATCAGCATATGATAATAAGACAAACTGACACAAATAAAAAAACCCCTTGATAAACTACTAATAAGAACCTCAAAAAAAAAAAAAACTAATATAGTAGTATTCAACAATTAAAAGAAAGAAACCTAACAAATTAATACCTTTGTCATTTTCCTAAGCAAATAATCCTTTTCACAAGATCAAGCATCTTTCACAGATCATTAAATTGTGCATCTCAAAATCAAAATTTTCCCCACAAATAAAAATGCACATCCCTTATTCTTCTTTCTTTCCACTTATTGTTGTTGCACTTCCACTTCTCTACTGGGCTTTCAACTTAAGAAAGCAAACAAAACTAGCTTTTTATGTCCATGATTATTTAAGTGGACATGACACATCTGCAATAACTGTGGCTGGTAAAGATGGACCACAAACAAGTGTACTTTCTTTTGGTACAATTATTGCTGTTGATGATCCAGTAACTGAAGGCCCAGATCTAAACTCAAAAGTAATTGGTAGAGCCCGAAGGCATGTATATAAATTCACAATTGGATGGTAAAGGACTATATTTGATGTTTTTTATTATTTTTACTGATGGGAAATATAAAGGGAGTACTTTGGAGATTCAAGGTGCTGATTTATTTGCAATGAAGAAAGGGAGTTTTCAATTGTGTCTGGGACTGGTTATTTTAGATTTGTTAGAGGGTATGGTATAATGACTACTTACTTTATTGATATTCCTAATTTGAAAGCTATTCTTAAGCTTGATGCTATTGTTAACCACTGTTGAATTTTATTATTGAAATGTTGGATGTAGGGGTGTGCATTCGGTTTGAGTTTTTGGTTTGTGGTTTTGAAGAAGTGTAACCCAATTCGAACCAAAATAAATTTGGTTTGGTTTGGTTTGATTTTTCTCTTTTTGGTTTGAGTTTTTTCGATTCGGTTAATAGGTTATGTCAATAATTAGAAACATAACAAAGTTATATTTGCAATTTGAAAAAAAAATATTTTAAAATATAAATCACAAGTAAAACGTAAAACACAATACTTAAAAGTATATCAATTCTAGATGTCCAAACATAAAAAAATAAACTAAATCATAATGAAAATAACTAAAAAGGGACAAAAATGGTTAATTCCAACCTAATTCTAAACATATATATATATATATATATATATATATATATATATATATATATATATATTACCTTAAAAGCATGAATTCCTAACTTGAATGTTAAATTACTATAATATCCCTAACTTAGGTTGTGACTTTTTTGATGAATTGTGACTTTTTCGATAAGTTGTGACTTTTTCAATAAGTTGTGACTTTTTTAAAGATTTTTGCCTTTTTCAATAAGTTGTGACTTTTCCAAGGAGTTGCGACTTTTTCAATAAGTTGTGACTTTTCCAAGGAGTTGCGACTTTTTCAATAAGTTGTGACTTTTCCAAAGTGTTGCGACTTCTCGAAAAGGTCATGATTTTTCAGATAAGACACAAAATATATTTATTCATACTACCCTTTGTTCACTATAAATAGAGGGACTTCCTCTCATTCTCCAACCATAATTTTTTCTAATCTTATACTCTTCTTCTTCTTGCATTTAAATATTTTTTGTGTAATTTATTGTCGTTGGGTGAGTTCAAAGTTTAGCGGAATATGAGGTACCACTATCCTGATGAAGTAAATCATTCTATCCTAAGAGGGTATATTCCACAACCTCGAGTACTTGAGGAAAATAATATATTTTTGATGATATAATTAATGTTTTTTTGCTTAATATATACATTAGTATGTAATGTTCAATATATGAAGTTAACATGATGTAATCTAAATTTATTTGTTTTTGTTAACAATTTCTCTTGTGATGTAGATATATGCTTCTGAATATCTTTTTTCAAAATTTAGAGAATCGTCACGATTTGTTTTTGATGCTCAAGACAAAAGAATGACTTTATTTATCAATGCTACTTATGTGATTTAGACTCTCAGGAAGTTTGCTTCAAAATAATTATTACTTTCTAAACATTGCCCTATTGTTTTACTTATTTACTATTTCTTAATATTTCAGTATTTTAGACGAAGAAAAGTTCATATGACTTGTAATAACACCAGTTGAAGTTTGTATTAGTTTAATTTTTATTATTTATTTAATAGCTAATTTTATGATATAAATATTTTCATTAATGCAAATATTTATTTATATTTGGGTAGGTATTTGTATTTAAATTAAAGTATTATGTATGTCACAAATGTATTATCAAGTTAAAGAGATCTTCTAACTTCAAAATATAATCTATCTATCTATACTATCTTAAAAGCATGAACTTCCAAACTTGAATGTTGAATTACTATAATACTCCCAATTGAAAATACTCAATTTATTTTATTTATTAAGTTAATTAATTATATTATATTAAAAGTAGATACCTTTTCACATTAAAGAATTGTGACTCATTCAATGACTTGCGACTTTTCCAAAGGGCTGTGACTTTTTTGACATGTTGTGACATTTTCGATGAGTTGTGACTTTTTCGAAGGGTTGTGATTTTTTCAAAGGGTTGTGACTTTTTCAAAGAGTTATGCCTTTTCCGATGAGTTGTGACTTTTCCAAAGGCTTGATACTTTTCCGATAAGTAGTAACTTTTTAAAATGGTTGTGACATTTTTGATGATAAGGCACAAGTAGCACCTATTCATACTACTATTTGTTTGTTATAAATAGAGGAATTTCCTCTCACTATTAAACTAAGATTATTTTAAGTTTTCTACTCTTTTTCTTCTTAAAAAATCTCAAGTGTTATTTGTAACAGTTGATTAAGTTCGAAATTCAAAGAAATTTGAAGTGCCACATAAGAAAGAGTTGGTGAACAAATTGTAGCAAATCATATATTAATTCACTCGTATTTCTTTCTTACGATTTTCATGAGTTAACAGTGACGAGAAGTTGTGGGAGAGTGCATAATATTAAACAAATATGAAAACCTCAAACGAAGGAGTTTCTTCCTAATTTTGCTAAAACAATGGGCATCAACGTAGTCCATTGAATAATTAGTTTTGATGTTAAATCCACTATTTCAAAAATAGATTTTCCCTATTACTTATAATATGATAATATAGTCATGATAATAATTATTTTTTAAATAGATATGTAAGTAAAAATGAATGGAGAAAGTAAAGTGTTGGTGACAAGATATTTCAATCAAATGAAACATTAGAGGAGTAACTGAGTGAATATAGCATGAACATATATTTTTGTCTTCCTTCTTCATTGGCTATGTATTGTTCGATATATTTTTTCTTTTTTATATTTATATTGAGTATGATGAAATTTTATAAGTATGATTTTCCTGTTATTTTGGGATCATTTTAATTTGAGAATATGTAATGTCACAAGATACACTCCTTGCTAGCTATATAAAATTTTGTAAAAGATATATTAAATATAAAGATAAAATATTAAAGTATTTATGGTGATCCTTATTAGTGTCATTCACATACTAAATTTTAAGTTTGAATTAAGAGAAAAAATATACTTAAATGGTATCCATCATTTATGTTCATAACCTCAAGATGAAATGCCATTGGTGACATTTTTTGTATTGATATGTTTTTTTCTATTTTTTTTGGTTAGATTTGTTTACAAAATTGAGTGAAGTAAAAAATACTACTACTAAAGAATTGTCAACTCTATGAAAATATGTATGAATCGTTAAAAAACACTTGTCCTATGTTCTTTCAATCATAATTATTTACTAATAACTTTAACTTAGTAATATTAATTATATTTTACAACATTGTATAGTATATATACGATACATTGCACGTGCCGTAAAACTAGTATATATATAAAATTTGATTTTTCAGTTTCATTTTTCTAATTCGAAACCAAACCAAAAAATCAAATAAAGTAAATTATAAATTCAAAACCAAACCAAAAATCCAAAAAAATTAATCCAAATTAAAATTCGATTTGATTTGATTTGCTCTTTTAGTTTAATCCAAATAGTGCACCCCTAATGTATTATGCCACTCTAATTACTAGAATTAAATTTAAATGGTGTTTTTCTAGCTATTGAGAGTCTATTTGTTATTGGAAACTGTGAGATAATTATATTTCTCCTTCTATTTAATTGAACAAAGTGATTTACATTTCTTAATTTTCTTGTTTGGTACACTCTCCGTCCCTTTTTAGTTTTCATGTTATGCTTTTCGATAGTCAATTTGACTAACTTTGAAAGCTAAATAAAATTACATTAATTTAATATTTTAAAATTAAAAATAGATAGTTAACAATTATATAAAAAGTTTAATAAATTAAATTTTTTTTTCATATCAATATGATAAAGAAATACATCTTAAAATATTAGTCAAAGTTCATATGATTTAACTCTCAATCAGATAGTTTACCAAAAGCAAGTGACACCAATGTCTACCAAAAATTAGGTTTGTATATCCAGGGGGCTAATTTGGTGATTTAGACATGAACCGGATGTGTCACAGAATTTTCAAATAGAAATTTGGTTCCTATGTTAAAAGGGAACATTATCGAATTTTCTCATTATAAATTTTGAAACCGCTCTTTATTAAGTATGTTGTGAAAAATCTGTATTGTATGCGGGTTTAGTATTTGTTCATAAATTTATTTATATAAGTGACGTTGATTGTTGATATTTTACTCAAAGTAATTATAAAATTTACACAAATATTAACGTCATTTAAAGTAATAAAGCTATAACTAAAAGATATCAATTTAAAATCAAAGGACATAGCTAAAGTGAGTCCCATAATTTCTAAAAAAATTGTACAATAATTAAATTAAAGTACAATAAAAAAAAGTGTTTCAACTCTCTCTTATATAATAAGAGAAATTCTTAGTAGAATGAAAATGTATTTCCATTTCCCTCCCTCTTAAATTAGTTGTTGCTTCTTAAAAGTTAAACACAATGAATTTTGATCAATATTTTAAAAAATATAATTTCTTTGAATAGACATAAAAAAGTCACATAACTTTTAGTATTCTTTTATATAGTTTCTAAAAATATTTTTTAAATATTTAAATTTAAATTATAAATTATTAAATTTATCTAATATAATTTTTTTCAAGAGAAAAGAACACTTATACCCCAAAAAAGAAAAATATTTACCCTTAAATGTTTCATTACTTTCATACCCCCTTTTTATTTTAAAATGACATCTATCTATTTTTATTCGCGTGCTGACGTCAGCGCTCACCCTTTTTTCCTCTCTAATACCATCACAATATATTACAGTATATGAATATATTTTGATGGTATCTAAGAGTAGCTGAGCATTGTCTTCATTGAAGGATCGTTTCTTCCTCATTGATACCATCAAAGTATAATATACTCTGGTGGTATCAATGAGTAACTGAATAGTGTTTTCATAGAGGTTTGTTCAGTACTTCAATGAGATTAGTCGATCATCTATGATACCATTACAGATATCTACATATTATCGTGGTATCATTGAGGTACATTTTAATTCTTCCATATTTTAATTTAAAAACAATTTTAAAAAGAGTCATAATTTAGATATAATTTTAATTTTTGTTTTTGCCAAAAGAGAAAAAATTATTAAAAAATATTTTCTACTAATTTATTGTTTACTAAATAAGATTATTGTCATGCTCCAAGGCTACCCGCTTGATGTAAATACGGGACCTAAGATCACGAGTGACCCCAAGCTAACCCTGAGCTTACATATCATAAACATACTAAGATAAATTGAAATAAGAGATACTGTGCGGAAGCTTAAAACATGAGATAAACTGAAATGATGGGGAATACCCAATCTAAGTCTGAATAAATGAAATGTACTAAGAGGTCAATAACAAATGAAAGATCAAACTCAAATCTAAAGTTGAATCTAATACTATGTCTGAAGTAAACCTCTAACTGACTAGAGATGCTGAGACATGGCCCAACTAACTCTAGCAAAACTAAATGTAAAAGAACATGTCTATCGTCCACGAAGAATGATGACTCACCACTAATACTGCTGAATACGGATCGGGAACCGATCTACACATGATCTGAATACTGAGGACATGAACCTACATCATGGACCACGGCCCGTGGTCTGACCTACGGTTCGTAGGTCCGCCCATGGGTGGTTGAAATTTCTGGGTTTTGAAGAGGGAGTTGCAGGTGAGCAACCACGGACCCCACCTACGGTCCGTGGGTCAACCTACGGTCCATAGGTGGCCTCTGTTGGTGGCACATGTAACTTCTAAAAATCTTCATTTTGTCTCTTTTAGAATCTGGGGTGTTACATTATCTCCCCCTTGGAAACATTCGTCCTCAAATGAAGACTAAACTAGCTGGGTATGGAGGGATAGAGTTGTAAACCCTACCACTAAGTACTAGAAACTGAAATCTGACTGAACTAAGTTCCAAGAACATGCAAATACGCTGAAAATGCAAGTTTAACTGAATGAACATGATACTAAGACCGAATATACGCAAGTGTAACTGAAAGACTGGAGAGGAACTATTACCTCAAGCTGGAATGGAATCAGAAGGAAAAAGATGAGGATACTTGACTTTCATGGTTGCTTCTGCTTCCCGAGTAACTCCTTCTACAGACTGACTCCTCCACAAAACCTTAACTAAAGCGATTTCTTTGTCTCTCAACCTTCGAACCTGACGATCAAGAATTTCAACTGGCACCTCTTCATAAGTGAGACTATCCTTCACATCCACACTTTCTAATGGCACAATAGATGGTGCATCACCCACACATTTCTTCAACAAGTAAATATGAAAGACTGGATGGACTGTTGCTGGCAACTCTAACTCATAAGCCACTTTACCAACCCTTTTCAAGATCCTGTAAGGGCCTACATATCTAGCACAAAGCTTCACTTTCTTGCCAAATCTTTTCATCCACTTCATACGTGATACTTTCAGAAAAACCCAATCATTTATCTCAAATTCTAGTCCCTTCTCCTTACATCTGAGTAGGACTTCTGGCGACTCTAGGATTTCCTAAGTCCATCTCTGATGAGCTGAACTTTATCCATAGCATCATGAACTGAATCTGGCCCTATCAAGGCTGCTTCACCTACTTCAAACCAACAACCTGGATATCTACATCTACGCCCATACAATGCCTCATAAAGGGCAATCTGAAATCGATCACTTAAGCTCTCAACATGTCCTCTAAAGTCTGAATGGTACGCCTGACCATCCGTCTGTGGATGAAATGACGTGCTAAGATTTACCTGAGTAACAAGACCTTTCTGAAATGACTTCCAGAAATGAGAGGTAAACTGAGGACTTCTATCTCAGATGTGTAACACCCAGAAAATTAATAGGTGAAACTAGAGCTTAACATTTGAGTCTTGAAATTTTACGCATGATTTAGAGTTGTAAAATAGCCCCTCAATTTGACTAAGTGTAAGTTCAAGTGAGGGTTTAAGGAAGGTGAAAATCATCACTGCCCATACAAGCTCCCTTGAACTTTGCCTTAGCCGTGTGGGAAAAAGGCATTGTTCAAGTGAGGCTTCAAGGCACGTGAAAGCCTTCACTGCCTTAGAAATATCCGTTAACTTTGCCTTAGCCATGTTTTTGGCAAAGAGGCAGTCCACGTGAGGGTTCACGAGGCGTGAAAGCACTTCACTGCCCGTGAAGACCCTTCCATGAAAATGACCTTAAGTCGCGTGGGCAGTAGCACACTCCACGCTTGGGTCCACGGAAAGTGGACAAGTCCACTGCTCGTGTGGAGCCCTCTTGGAAAAATACCTTAGCTTTTAAAGCAGTAGCACACTCCACGCTTATGATCTTAATGTGGGTTAATTGATTTTAGAAGCATGTAAATAGGTCTTGTATGAATTAATTGAATTGATTGAATTGTGTTATTACCCATATCTAATGTAGAATTATAGATGTTGGGTTGAATGTGATTTATGATTCTTGATGGGTAAATTATGAGAATTTGTACATGAATATGAGAATTATGCATGTGCTTCAAGATTTATGTTGAGAATGAAGATCCTATGACTATGGTATAATTGTTGTATTGATTGAAAGAGCATTCTCCTCTATACCCTTACACATTATTATGCATGAATTAATTATAACTATGATGATCTTGTTGTTGAAAGGCAATTCTCAACTATACACTTGTGTATGATGATGACATGTTGTAAAAGGGTTTTCTCAATGTATATTGTACCTTGAATTGGTAGGCTTAGGGCATCCTCTTCTTGTGTAACTAAAATGATCTTGACTTAATGAACCTTGAATCGGTAGACCTAATGGTGGTAGCCCTTTCATAAATGATTAATGAAGTATTCTAAGCCTATGTCTTGAATCGGTAGACCTAATGGTGGTAGCCGTTTCATGAGGAGTCTATGAACTATTATAATGAAAAACCTTGAATCGGTAGACCTAATGGTGGTAGCCCTTTCATGTGTATAATGATAAACCTTGAATCGGTAGACCTAATAGAGGTGGCCCTTTCTTGAGGATTCAATGAGCTATCCTAATAATGTACCTTGAATCGGTAGACCTAATGGTGGTGGCCCTTTCATGTGTTTAATAATGTACCTTGAATCGGTAGACCTAATGGTGGTAGCCCTTTCATGTGTAATAATGTTAATGAGAATGAACTACTCTATAGGAATTTAAAGCTTAGCACCGAGTGCATATGGTAAGGTGGAAGCTATCCCCATGATAGGTCGGGTTTCTATGAATACCTTTCTTATCCTATAACTATGTGCCCACATAGGTTCTTAGCTAGTGGATCCATCTAAGCTTAAATGTTACCGGTCCTACCTTAGGCAAGTAGACCAACCCTTTACGATGTGGGATAGACACAAGATTCCATAATTTTTTCACATGGTCTATGTTAGTTAATGCTTATTCCCATCATGTGAGTTATGTGCTATGGTTACTCAAGAGGTTCTATGAAGTGTGGGTGGTAGTATGGGATGCCATTCATACATTGCACGAGTAGGCTTTGAGAGGGCTATGGTGTGTTTCTCTAATGTCATAATGTCTAACGAAATGAATGTGCTCATAATGATGCTAATGAAAATGCTGACTTAAAGGCTTAATGTAAAGATGAATGTTTAACTTGGAATTTTATTATGAGTTGGTTTCCTTGTCATGACTTATTGAATGTGAATGTTCCTTATCCATGAGTATTGACTAAAGATGAGAATGAAGAATGGTAAGTATGTCTATGGTGGCCTCAAAGTGGTACTTAGTATGAATGGTATTAAAGGATGCCATTCCTACATTGCACAAGTATAACTTAGGGTTACTTAAGATGATGGTTCCAATGTGTTAAAATGACTTACATGATGATTATGCTTGTATCTTATACCTTTTATACTATAGTTCATGATGTTTCTCAAACTTGGCATATCGCATGATTTTCAACCAAAATGTCCTTTTTAGCATGATTTTTGCATGGCTATTATACTTAGTACATTTTTGTGCTAACCCATATTTCTTCTACATTTTTACAAAGTGCAGGTTTCGGATCTTAAGGTGACTTCTATTGTTCAAAGCTTGGATCGATTCTCTCCTTGCTAGTTGGTGAGTCCTCATGGTTCGAAGATGAGAGATGTTCATTTCTAGTTTCTTTTATGTCATTTTACGTTTCAGACTATGTTGAAGGGTTGTGACCCTATCTTTGATTCTAAAGTTGTATTAGATGGCCATGTGAGACAAAGTTAGGCTTCCACTGTTTTTAAATAAAGACTTTGATTGTATGGATTAAAGTTTTTAAATTTCATATCGTTTCTTATGTCTTATGTTATGAATGCTATGAGGCTTGTATGAGGATCTTCAGAGTCTTGTATGCCGTGTTTCATCCGGGGTGTAGGCTCGGGTCGTGACCAACATGGTATCAGAGCACAAGATGTTGGGATGATTTTAGGATTGATGTCTCACAAGCCATGTCTAGTAGAGTCTTGTTCATTAGTATGAAACACGCCACATTTATGAATGAGAGGCTATAAGATGTTAGGAAACTACACTTCTTTCATTACTCTTTAAGTCATGCCATAAAGTTTAGCTCTTTAAAGTCCCTTTCCTAACCCTTATCTTGTGTCTTTAGGAAATGAATACACGAAGGGCAAATG
Source organism: Solanum verrucosum (assembly GCF_900185275.1). Classification (NCBI taxonomy): domain Eukaryota; kingdom Viridiplantae; phylum Streptophyta; class Magnoliopsida; order Solanales; family Solanaceae; genus Solanum; species Solanum verrucosum. Next base: position 2,912,832 of record NW_026020177.1, read on the forward strand.
CTAGAAGGGTGGAAGAGGAGAATGTGAATCAAGGAGTTCGTCAAGGTAATCAAGCTCCTCAAGGCAACCAAGCTCCTATTAATCCTCCGGCTATGTCGGATGAGGAAGTTAGGTCGACTCTTCTAATGATGGCTCAAGCCGTAACAACTCAAGCTCAAGCTATGATTGCCAAGCCAATGGGGATGTTGAGACTCATATGAACCCGAATGTGAACACCGTGGCTTTTATATTGAGGGATTTTGTTAGAATGAATCCTCCCGTGTTTCTTGGTTCCAAGGTGAGAGAGGATCCCCAAGAATTTGTGAATAAGGTGTATATAACAGTTGATGCTATGTGGGTGACTTCGTTAGAGAAAGCGGAGCTAGCCACTTACCAATTGAAGGATGTGGCTCAAGTTTGGTTTACTCAATGGAAGAGTAATAGGACGGTAGGAGCGGGTCCCATAGATTGGGAAACGTTTAAGAAATCATTCATTGATAGGTTCTTTCCCCATGAGAAAAGGGAAGTTAAGGTGGAAGAATTTATCAACCTTAGGCAAGGTAGCATGAGTGTTCAAGAGTATTCTTTGAAATTTATCCAATTGTCTAAGTATGCTCCATCTTTGGTGTCAAATCCAAGGGATGAGATGAGTAGATTTGTGACAAGTGTGTCCGACTTAGTTGAGGAAGAATGCCATACAACAATGCTCCATGATGACATGAATATCTCTAGGCTTATGGTGTATGCTCAACGAATTGAGGAGTCTAAACTTAAGAGAAAGAATAGGGAGATGAAGAGAGCTAGGTCCGATGATCAAGGTCAACCAAGGTTCAAAAAGAGATCTTCCAACCAAGAGTCTTCAAGCACTCCTAGGGTTAACCAAGATAAAGGTAGTGGACCTCTATTTTCAAAACCTACTTGCACCAATTGTGGAAAGAAGCATCATGGGAAGTGCCTAGCCGGTACAAATGGGTGTTATGGTTGTGGAAAGAGTGATCATTAAGTGAAAGATTGCCCTACACTCACGGCCAAATGAAGGGAGGCCAAGCACGCTTCTCTTAATGGTACAGTTCCTATTCTTCCAAATTATGGTCGTTTCTATGCACTTTGGTCTAGAGAGGACAAAGGAGCCCTTTCGGATGAAGGCACCGGTATGTTGATAGTGTCTTAAAGTTGTAAATGTTTTATTAAGGTCCCTATGCTATTTTGATGTTAGCCTTAGTATGCGTTTACTCAGGGGAGATAGTATGCTTAGAAGGCAAGGTTGTTGAGAGTTCCGATATCCTTATCTCTTCCTTCTATTCCTATTCAAGCTTAAGACAAAGAGTTCCTTGTGGCTTGTTTCATGTTTTGGAGTCATGTGTGATTATGTGTTTCCATGGTCTCCTTATGATATGCATGTTCTTGATGAATTCTTGTTTAATGAGAAAATGAGTTTTTATGATTTTTATTCCTCATGTTGATGTGCATTTAGTATGAGTTGCCTATATGCTTCATGAGATGAATTGTTGAACATGCTTAAATGTGCTTTTGAGAGTAATTTCATAATTTTCTTCATGATGTTATGATGAGCATGCTTGGAGTTGGAGAAGGTAATTCCTCCAATGATATGAGATATGTTGAAGTTTTCATGCATAATGAGTTCGTAGATGTAGTTTCTACTTCCTTGTGTTGCATTGAGTATATTGAGATGGAGTTGATGTTTCCTCCTTATTTTGTGCATTGTTATGATGTTTCATGCATGATGGGCTGCTAGTCTTGAGTCATTAATACCGTAAGGTGTTTGAAATGTCATTCGATGATGAATGTTCCCAAGGGAGAGATAATGTAACACCTGGAAAATTAATAGGTGAAAGTAGAGCTTAACGTTTGAGTCTTGAAATTTTACGCATGATTTAGAGTTGTAAAATACCCCTTAAATTTGACTAAGTGTAAGTTCAAGTGAGGGTTTAAGGAAGGTGAAAGGCATCACTGCCCATACAAGCTCCTTTGAACTTTGCCTTGGCCGTGTGGGCAAAAGGCATTGTTCAAGTGAGGCTTCAAGGCACTTGAAAGCCTTCACTGCCCTTAGAAGCCTCCGTGAACTTTGCCTTAGCCATTTTTTTTGGAAAAGAGGCAGTCCACTGTCACACCCTATTTCGAACAAGCCGAAACAGTTCACGACATAATACGGCTGCCACTATGTTTTTTTGAAAAAAAAAAATTATTTTAGAGTTGCCACCTAAATTTTAAGGAAAATATTAGGCAAACCCTTTTTAAAAATATGTAAATGTAAACTCTGTTTTGATTTGCGAAACCACTGAGATTCAGAGTAAGGGTTTTGGTTACTCGAGGGAAGGTATTAAGCATCCCTCAGAGCCTATCCGAAGATAGTCTTTAAACTCAATTTAGGAAAACTTGTTTATTTATTTACTTTAAAATCAATGGTAAGTAAATTTTATTAGTTTTAAAAAAAAGTAAAATACAAGGTACGACATATATATGTCTATTAGATAAAATTACAGTAGTATGTTTATCATACGGTAAGAAAAAAATAAAAATAAATAAATGCGCTAAAAGTGTATGACAATTTTATATTTAAAAATATATAGATGTGTCTTATATAAATGTATCCAAAATAAATGTTGAGTTTAAAGGATAGGAAAATTTGTTGTTTTATTTATATAGAATTAGGACGTGAAATAAAATAAAATGAGATAGTAGTCGAGTTGCAAACATGTAGTAAAATAACATGTATATTAAAGTGTAGGGATTTGTAAAAAAAATAATAAGTGTCATTTGTAAAAGTGATAGTAGATAAGAGAAAAATTATATGAAGTGTAACAAAATAATAAATTACGTATAGAGAAAAACTAAGAAGTATAAAATTTGTACCTTTCTGCGTATGACATATATATGTATGTACCTTGTATTTTGAACCTGTTGGCCACATCTAAAATCTCGAAATAACATGTTAAGAAATTAAAAATGATTTAGTAATGTTTGGTTTTTAAAAAAAAAAATGACAATAGCAAGTATTTTCATAAGAGGGGTGACGTAAAGAATATAAAATAGGCCTAGCTATTGAGACTTATTCTATAGTAACATTTATTTTTTTAATAAAATATATAGGCCTACTTCCCTATTTATTTTCTAAAAAATATATATGTTTCCTAAAAGGTAATTATTTTAGCCTTTAAACTAGCCTCAAAGTCATTTTGGGAGTTTTTAAAATGATAAGTTTAAGTAAAGCTAAAAGATATTTTGTCTTTCTTGGGAATAATAAACTTGGTTGTATAAGACTAAAAAAAATGACAATTCTTGTAAAATTCAGTTTGGCCTTTCAAAATAATATTTCTTCTTCCTTTTGAAAGTAGTATTTTCAAGTACTTTTAGACTCAAGCTACTGCACCTTTTAAACTCTCGAAAAATAATGGTTAGTTCCAAAAATCTATACCTTAAGTCGTGCAAAAATAATTTTTTTAAACTAAAAAAATCTGCTTTGTAAAGTTTGTTAAAGGTGCAGTTTTTTTTTAAGCTAAAAAATCTGCATTTTTGTGCTCAAATCATGCACATTTTGAACTCAAATTCGGCACTCTTTTAAGACTGAAAATGCATCATTTTTTGAACCCAAAATGCCGCATCAAAAAAAAAACTCTCATAACATAGCATTTTACTCCAAAAATGTATATATTTTGTACTAAAAATCTGCACTGCTGGGCTGTTTAAAGCTGCAGTTCTTACCCCTCACAATCCTGCAATTTTCAGGATAAAATTTGTACGTTGGCACCTCAAAAAAAACTGCACTTTATAAAATTGCTACACAATTGTTTTTAACTCTTATTGAACCAAATCTTAAATGGATACATTCTCCTTTTAAAGAGATAAACGGAAGTTGTTTCCAAGTTCAGTTTTCTTAAAGGTTAAGCTTTCACAACCAAAAGATATAATAGATGAAAAAACTTCTTTGAAAAGCGTCGTCATAAGCCAAATGGTCATACTAAAACCCAATATCTAGAGGAATGTGAGATGGACTACTGCGTCTTACTCTCATACTAGTTGGTTTGTACAAATCCAAACACAAATAGGAGTAATCAAAAATATAAATGTTAAATACTAATATGTAAAACGTTAGACGAAGTAACCCCGCATATATGTATATATAAAAAAAATGTAAAGCTTTGAACTAAAAAGGAAAGCATTGACACTATTGATGAGATGAGGGTCGCTAGACACGAGCAAATAATGTAGGCTATTGGTCGCTTCTCTGAATTGGACAGAGATGGAGTCATATACTAACTCCAAACGCGCTCCCGAGTGTACATGTGACAAACAAAGAAGAAATAGAATTAGTGACTGAATTTTAGGTTCATCAAAGACATGTAAAATAAGTACTATGTACTTGTAGGCATACTGTAAATATACTCAAAAACAACAACCACAACAACATAATACTATTCTCGCAATTCCTTGACGACATTTAAGTAATTAGAATACCAAAAACTTTAATCAATCTAGAGAGAAACATCACAAGAAGAGTTGGGGGAGGAGGTGAACACTTATATTATTTTATGATCTTGGTATACAATTAAAGGAAGAGCCATTGGAAAGCTAATCAATTAAATTATTTTGGATAGTAGAGTACTACCTTAACTATAAAGTCGTAAAATAAGGACTGAAGAGAGATCATCTTAAAATGATCACTAAACAAAAAAAAATCAATCCACAACACTATTAGATTAAAACTAGTCACTCGAGAACTCTTTGGATTAGTTCTTGTAGAATAATAAAATCAGCCCCCCAAATGGAGGATATGTATAAACCAGAATTTTCACATATCTTGAATGAAAGATTATGTTTCGGTTAACTATGTAAAATGACTAGACATTTATCCATACTCTTATATTTTCCAGATCTTCAAACATGGAGGGGGATGGAAGATTAGGAAGAACTGATCTTGAGAGGTTTCAAAACGGCTCATTCAGACTTAGAAAAATGATTATTTAGGCAAAGTTTTGATAAAAAAAATAATGTGAAACATACTATGGAGTTGACGTCAAAGATATAAAATTAAGTGTGGTAAAGAGTTGGAAAAATACTTGGTATAGTTTCAACCAAGTTATAGTCCTAAAAAATTATACGTAAAATAGAACTTGAGAGGAGTTACAGATGTTCAAAACATTACGAGTAACGACCTGATCTATAATACTATGAAGGAAAGGTAGAAATATTCACAAAAAAAAAAAACAGGTCAAAGTTTAAGGAAAACACTACATAAAGCATTTATTTAACTAAGAGAAAACACTATAAACTCAAAGCTAATCAAGGCATTCTGTAACTTGAAGCGAATAAAGATTAACCACTATATTAATTATTTAAAGCTAGCATGCTGTAAAAAGAGGAAAGGCTAAGGCATTGATTAATAAGATCAGGGGACAAAATAAATACTAACTTAAACAGATATGTGTATCCTATTAAACCAATGATGGTCTTATCCTAATTTTAAGAGGTAATAAACAGAGAAAACAGAAGTAACAAAACTTAAATTGGACAATTTATTAAACCATTTTTTTAAATCGATTTCAATAAAACAATTTGATATGGATCCCGAGGACATGAACAACTAACAAACTAATTCGAACATCCGAGAACACTGATGACTATCGCATATCTAATAGATTCATAACAAGCAAAACCGTACTAAGAGCGAGTAAACCAATTCAAAACTACTTATGATAAAGCTAGGAAGACCAAGCAAACAAGAACATTATCAAGCTATGATCATAACCACAATACGTAACTGCGCCTAACTAATGTTCACATGTTAAGAAAGAAGAAGAAGAAATTAGAATTACAGGGGAGCCAAGCATAAACATGAAACTTCAAAGAAATTTAAATCAACAAATTACAGCAACTACATACTCGCAGAATCAAAGAAAACGTACTATGAGATCAACGTAGATTAAAATATAAATTAAAGTAGCTATAAACAAAGGAAAAAGAGACTAACTTCTTTGGAGCAGCAAACTAAAGCTTTGACGTCAAAGATTCCAACTTCGAACTCCTTTCCCGAACTCAAACTCGAGAAGCAGAGAGAAAAAAGACAAACAAACAGCTGATTCTCGGATTTTTGGATTGTTTTTCTCCCTGTTTTTGGATTGTTTTTTGAATGTTCCTCCCTTCTTCGATTCCTTTTTTTCTTTTTTTGAATGGGAAGACGCCTACCCTTTTATAGGCAAAAACCAAGATTAAAAAAAATACGAATTTGAAAACTAAAATAATGCTGGAAAACAGAGAGTTGCAACTTGATATCAAAATCAATCATCACTTTTCAGATTTTGATCTGTTAGACTTATTTAAATCACGAATTTTGAAAATATTTCGAACAAAAACCTGGCCAGAACAAAGGTGTAGGGGGCGTAGGGGTTTGCTTTTATCAAAGAAAGGTTGATGGACGAGACATAAAATAAGGGACTGACGGAAATTGTTGTTTTTCGGCGGTTCATGGCCGTTCTTTGATGGGACGAAGCAGTGAAGGCCATGGGGAAGGAGAAAGTTGAAGGAGCGTCTGGGAACAAAGATTTTTTGGGAAAGGAAAAAAAATTGTACCGTCTTTCTGAAATGCTGAAAAGTTGAAGCGATGGTATTGGAAAAGAAAGAGAAGAAAAGTCTTGTTTGTTTTGGGCCGTTCGATCATTTGAGCGGACGGTTAAAATAAATCAGAAGTTAAAAGGAAAAGTTATATATATATATATATATATATATATATTGAATAATGGTAAAAGCTTAATTAACTAGGACCATTAGATTTAATCGTATGGTCAAGATTTAAGCTAAAGAAGTACAATCCATGTGCTCGCCTACGTGGCATACACGGATTGGCCGGTTTAAGAAGACTTGGATTGCCAAATTTGCTCAAATTAAATTCATTTAAATTATAACTACTTCTTTATTAAATAGTCATAATTTATTAAATTAAAGATAATTATTTTGCAAGACTAGCTTATTTGATAAAATTAGTCACTCTTAAAATTAATATAAATTAGTAAATCATTAATTAACTAAGCTTTCTAACTTTAATAAATGCACGAAAAATATCTATTGCGACAAAAGGAATTATATTTGAACAAAAAATAGATTTGATTCTTAAGAACGACACTTATTTAAAAAATGAGAAAGTAAGTAGTATTATAATTTATTTAATTTTGTAAGAAATAACATTTATGAAATAAATTTATCAAGTCAAATAAATAATTAAAAAATCTTTTTGTATTCCTATAAAACTTTCATAACATATATATATTTTATTATTATTATTATTATCATTAGATGTGGAGAGCCAAAATTGGGTGTCAACAACTTGCCCCTTTCTTTGTCCATGGAAGAGAGTAAAGAAGACGTGGACAAAGGAATATTGACACAATCCATTTTTAGGCGACCCACCAAAATACACTTTGAGCAATAACTTGGCAAGAATGGTTATGGGGTTATGGCTGAACTCTGGCTTCCGAGTTGCCTACATATCTCAGGTTTCATGAGAAATCAGGCCACATGTAATTCGAGAACATAGCAAATTTTATTAAAAATTTGCCCCAGTATCGAATTATGGTAATACTGAAATCTTTTGGTAGTGAGGTATGAAGAGATTAGCACGAATAGAGGGATGAGATATAGTTCTAAAGAAGCTTGAATGAGAAATGCTCTGTAGCAATTTCTACTGAAGACTCAAGGTAGATAGATGAATTTTCAAAGGATACCCAGTGTTGAGTTACAATGGACTGAGACATGAAAGAGCTATAAGTGAAATTTAAATCTGAACTTCTGCAAATCGAGTTGAGTTGAGTTTTGGAAGTGAATCCTTGACGTAGCTAGTGATGCTTCACATTGCACTAACTTTCCCTAGTTTGATGCTTAGAGGGAGTTCCTCGTTGTAATGCTTTGTCCTGCAAAACATGTAAATGGGTGAAAAGTACCTGTTGCGGTTCAAAAATTATAAATTGAAATAGTAATGAAAAGAGTAGAGTGTAGATGTTCAGACGACTGCTGACGTCTCTTTTTGTGTTATGAGTGTGATGTAGGTAAAGTAACTTGTAATGTAGAGGCCCTCGACTGGCAGGGCGGTTGTAATATAAAAGCCTGCATCTGGCTGTGTAAAGCTTGTAATGTAAAGCCTCCGGCTGGCGGGGCTGTTTAATGTAAAAGCCTGTATCCGGATGTGTAAAACTTGTAATGTAAAGCCTCCAGCTGGCGGGGCTGTTGTAATGTGAAAACCTGTATCCGGCTGTGTAAAGCTTGTAATGTAAAGCCTCCGGCTGGCGGGGCTGTTGTAATGTAAAAGACTGTATCCTGCTGTGTAAAGCTTGTAATGTAAAGCCTCCGGCTGGCGGGGTTGTTGTAATGTAAAAGCTTGTATCCGGCTGTGTAAAGCTTGTAATGTAACGGAGCTGTTGTAATGTAAAATCATGTATCTGGTAGTGTAAAGATTGTAACATAAATTTAATTTTCATCGTATGACAGTGTTTCTATGCGTGCTTGCCCCCGATCGATGGAGCTTCAGTGACGTCACTACAATGTGGTCTCCGACTGGCGGAGTGTTGCTTCTTTTGCTTATATACATGCTCTGATTGGCGGAGTTCAGTCAATGTTTGCTATGTACAGCCTCCGATTGGCGGAGTTCGACGATGTTTCCTATGTACAACCTCCGGGTGGCGGAGTTTGACAATGTTTTGCTACAAGCTCCAGTTGGTGGAGTTATTTTGACAGAAAATTAAACATCCTAATTTCCTACAAGGGCCCTATTTTCTTTAGTATTTGATCCGGATCTTGAGCGTACCTGCAAAAATTTAAATGAAATATTCTTAGACATAAGATGCAAGTTGAAGTACTTCGGGAAAATAAAGTAGGGAAAGTGTATTTTGGCTCATGATTATGAGAAGTCGAATGGCGTGTCTGGTCATGCCCCAAAACTTGATGTTATTTTCTTGATTCCTGTGTTCCTGCACTCAAAGAAAATTTTAGTTTGGGAGGGGTTGTTGATTTGTATCGACTCGTAGACTGAAACCTCGTCACTGGAATCCTTCGACGTCTTTTTAGTACCACACATAGTTTCTTAACCTAGAGACTTGGTAGGTGGATGAGTAGAAAAATATGTTGAAAATAATTATCTTGTTTTTCTAGAAAATAAGTATACTACGTATATATATATATATATATATATATATATATAGATTATAATTCTCCAGCGTTTTTAGATTATGACTTGTTCCGAAGTCCATCGAGCTTTCCATTTTGTTGACTATATCCAACATAGTCCTCCTGTAGCTTTTACCCTTATAATGAAGCTTTCCTAGCGTTTTTGCAGACACAACGACGATCGATATTCTTCAATATTCTGAGGTTACGCTAACTATGAGGAATGTTTCCTAAGGGTATGCAGAGAATTGATCAAGCCTGACTCAGGCTACCTGCGTATCCCCAAGATAGGAATCAGATCGTAACGTAGTTCGAATATAAGAGGAAAGTGAAAAATATGAAATGTAATGACCGGGCTAGACTCAGGCTACCTACGTATCCAAGCGAAATCAGGTCAGGACGTAGTTCAAATACAATAGGAAAGTGAAAAATGCAAGAGACCAAATCTGACAAGGATTGCCTACGTATCCCACCGTTGGAATTCAGGTCGAGCATAGTTCTAATACAATAGGAAAGTGAAAAATGCAAGGGACCGAATTTGACAAGGATTGCCTACGTATCCCACTGAGGGAATTCAGGTCGAGCGTAGTTCTAAATACAAGGAAATGATGATTTTGGGTTTACTAAGAAAGACTGAATCCGATGTGGGTTGCCTACGTACCCCATCGTAGGAAGTCAGGTCTATACGTAGTTCTGTTACATTGAAAAATGTAAAAATACACAAAATAAACGTTAATCTTGAGGTCTTCAGATATAGTATTTCTTGATGGCGTCTAAATTGATTGGGTTTGGGCTTACTCTGCTGTCCATTTTTGCTAAGATTACCGCCCTTCCAGAGAGTACTCTATAAACCATGTAGGGTCCTTGCCAATTGGGTGCAAATTTCCCTTTGGCTTCTCCTTGGTGAAGAAAGATCTTCTTCAATACTAACTGCCCCGGTGTGAACTGTCGAGGTTTGACTTTCTTGTTGAATGCTTTGGTCATTTTGTTCTGATAGAGTTGTCCATGACAAACCGCGTCCATCCTCTTTTCATCGATGAGAATCAACTGTTCATGCCTGCTACGTATCCATTTTGCATCGTCTAGACCAACCTCTTGGATAATCCTTAAAGATGGTATTTCCAGCTCAACAGGTATTACTGCTTCCGAACCATAAACCAACATTTAAGGAGTTGCCCCAGTTGATGTTCTGATAGTGGTGCGATAACCGAGTAGAGCATATGGTAACTTCTCAGGCCATTGCCTGTGACTATCCACTATTTTCCTTAAAATCTTCTTGATATTCTTTTTTGCAACCTCAACTGCCCCATTCATCTGTGGTCGGTAAACCGTGGAATTTCGGTGAGCAATCTTGAACCTTTCACAAGTTTCCCTCATAAGATCGCTGTTGAAGTTGGCTGCATTATCTGTTATGATTGATTCTGGAATTCCAAACTGACAAACTATGTTGTTGAGAACAAAGTCTGCCACTACCTTCTTAGTCACTGCCTTGTATGTCGAAGCTTCGACCCATTTTGTGAAATAATCGATAGCCACCAGAATGAAACAATGTCAATTTGACGCGGGAGGCTCTATGGATCCAATAACATCCATGCACCAAGCAGCAAATGGCCAAAGGGGAACCCATCACATTGAGCTCACTCGGTGGAACCCGTATAAAATCTCCATGCACTTGACACTGATGACATTTTTGCACATACCGAATGCTATCTCTCTCCATGGTCATCCAAAAATATTCGGCTCTTAGAATCTTCTTTGCCAAAGTGAACCCATTCATGTGAGGTCCACATGTTTCTGCATGTATTTCTTCCAAAAGCCTTGTCGCTTCTGCGGCGTCGACGCACCTCAGCAATCCTAAATCTGAAGTTCTCCTATACAGAATTTCTCTGTTAAGGAAGAAATTATTGGCCATCTTCCTCAAAGTCCATTTCTGCTTGCTTGTAGCATTTTCAGGATATTTTTGTGCTTCTATCAATCTTCTGATGTCATAGTACCAGGGTTTTCCATCCAGTTCCTCATCTACATGAAAACAGTATGCATGTTGATCATGTATATTTATATCGATAGGGTCGATGTAATTCTTATCTGGATGTTGAATCATCGATGACAATGTGCCAAAACATCGGCAAACTCACTTGGAGCTCGAGGGATATGCTTGAACTCAATCCTTGCGAATCTTACACTCAACTCTTTAATGCAATGTAGATAAGGCAGGATCTTGACATTCTTAGTGGTCCGTTCTCCTTGCATCTGGTGAACCAATAAGTCGGAATCTCCTATCACTAAGAGTTCTTTGATGTTCGTGTCGATGGCCATCCTGAGTCCGAGAATATAAGCTTCATATTCCGCCATGTTATTGGTACAGTAGAACCTAATCTTAGTTGAGATTGGGTAATACTGACCTGTTTCTAAAATTAAGACTGCTCCTATTCCAACTCCAATAAAGTTTGATGCTCCATCAAAGAACATTCTCTATCCATCATATGACTATGATATATCTTCTCCTACAAACAAACCTTCTTCATCAGGGAAGTAGGTTGTGAGCGGCTTGTAATCCTAGTCCATCGGGTTTTCTGCGAGGTGATCAGCCATGGCTTGTCCTTTGATGGTCTTCTGTGTCACATACACAATATCAAACTCGCTCAACAAAATTTGCCACTTCGCCAGTTTACCCGTTGTCATGGTGGGCTTCTGAAAGATGTACTTTAGTGGATCCATTCTTAAGATCAGGTACGTGGTGTATGAAGACAGGTAATGCCTAAATTTTTGCGCAATCCAAGTCAAAGCGCAACATGTTCGTTCCAGCAATGTGTAACTTGCCTCGTATGGTGTGAACTTCTTGCTCGAATAGTAAATAGCTTGCTCTCTTCTACCCGTCTCATCATGCTGCCCCAATACACATCCAAATGCATTATCCATGACAGATAGATACAATAACAAAGGCTTTCCAGTCTCTGGTGGTACCAATACTGGTGGGCTGGACAAGTATTCTTTGATTCTATCAAAAGCCCTTTGGCATTGCTTTGTCCATTTCGTGGAAGCATCTTTCTTCAGTAACTTGAATAGGGGTTCACAGATCACTGTGGATTGAGCTATGAACCGACTGATGTAATTCAACCTTCCCAAGAAACTCATCACGTCCTTCCTGGTCTTAGGTGGAGGTAGCTCTTAGATTGCCTTTATCTTTGATGGATCCAACTCTATGCCTTTCTTGCTAACGATGAATCCCAATAGTTTTCCCGCGGGTACTCCAAATGCACACTTTGCTGGATTCAACTTCAGATTATACTTACGCAACCTCTCGAAGAACTTTCGTAAGTCATCCAGGTGGTTTGAACTTCTTTTGGATTTGATAACGACATCATCCACGTACACTTCAATTTCCTTGTGGATCATATCGTGAAAAAGGGTAGTCATGGACCTCATGGAGTGATAAACATTGTCTTCTTTGCATCATCTTCATCCATCAGGATTTGGTGATATCCTGCAAAGCAATCGACAAATGATTGCACTCATGTTTTGCACAATTATCGATGTGTATATGAATATTTGGAAGAGGGAAATCATTTACCTTAGGACTGGCTCTGTTGAGATCTCGATAGTCCTCACATATTCTGATCTTTCCATCCTTTCTTGGCACAGACACAATATTTGCTAACCATGTGGGGTAATTTGTGACCCTTAAAATGTTCGCCACAATTTTCTTAGTTACCTCCTTCTTGATCCTTAAGCTCAATTCTGGCTTGAATTTTCTTGTCTTTAGCTTAACAGGTAGAAAAGTGCGATCAGTCGCTAATTTGTGCGAGACAATATCAGTGCTTAATCCTGGCATGTCATCATAAGACCAAGCAAATACATCAACATACTGCTTAAGCAAGTCTATTAACTCTTGTTTTCTTTCAGCCTCCAAATGTATGCTGACTCGTGTCACTTTCACGATTTCCTTATCTCCAAAGTTGACAACCTCTGTTTCATCCATATTGGGTTTCTTCTGACTTTCAACCTGCTCGATCTCGTGTGGAAGATTTTCAGGCATCATGCTTTCATCATACTCCTCGTGATCTTGTTCATCATTTTCACCTTGCTTGGTGGATTCGTTACATGTCATAACCGTTGAACGAGGATTTTTATTAATATGAGTGTTGAAAATTGCAAAAGGTAAGTAAAGATAAATTATTTAAAATAACGAGATTTTTTTTAAAAAGAAAATAAAGACTTTTTATTTCAAAGCATTCTTTCTTTTTAGAAGAGGCAAGCAACAAAAGTTTAGACATGATTCAAGCCTCAATTTGATCATGCAAATTTTAAAATTAAGACTACTTTTCCACACTACCAGGGCTCTGGTTGAAATAAAGACGGGCTGGTGGTCCGAATCTACAAGATTTCTCCTGATTCAGCATCACGAATGGTCAACTTGTTGAGATTTATCCCTTCCTCTTCTCCAGCCATAGCCACGAACAAATTGCCTATTCCTTTTGTGATGTCATCAATGCCAGCTTGATCTGGAATCAAAGCTTGTTCTGGTACGAAGATTGTATCACTTGCCTCCTGGTGGAATCTTCCCAAGGTAGGCTCGTATCCGAGTCTGTTAGTGCCTCTTTTATGCTTCAGTTGGATTGGCTCGACTATACCGTTGGACTTAGGTCCAACTCCAATCTTTGGCTGATACCCATACTTCAACATTTTTGACGCAACCATTTTTGCTGTACTTGACAATTCGGTATCTTCGGGCTCTACTTCCTCATTGACCCTTATAACTTGCATGATTTCTAAAGTGTGAAAAGTGGCTCCGTCTAACTCGTCGGTGACTGGGATAGAATTAACAGAATGAATGGGGTGGTTGAGCTTTCCGTGGACAGTAACTTCTGTGCGACCCCACTCAAACTTTACACATTGGCGAAGAGTGGAAGGAACCACTCTTGCCATGTGAATCGATGGTTTTCCCATCAACAGGTTGTAGTTGGATGATACATCTATCATTTGAAATAGAATGGGGAATTCAGTCGGCCTCACCTGCAATGTGAGATATATCTCTCCGATAATACTTTTTTTGCGCTCCATCAAAAGCTCTAACTTTCACACGACTTTCCCTTATCTCTCCCATATTAATGCCTAAATTCCTCAAAGTGGTGAAACGACAGATGTTGCATACAGAACCACCATTAATTAAAACTCGAGTCATAATTTTATCACAACATTTTACTGCGATGTGAAGCGCTTTGTTGTGACAAACCCCTTCTGCAGGCAACTCATCATCGTGGAAAGAAATCTTGTTAGCTTCCACTATTCTTCCAATCGTTGCGGCTAAGGTCTCACTTGTGGTCTCTCTTGGAATGATCACTCCGCTTAACACCTCCGCCAAAGCATTCCTATGAGCCTCATAACTCATAAGCAAAGACCAAATGGATATGTGGGCTGGCGTCTTCCTCAGCTGTTCTTCGACCGAATAGTCTTTAGACTGCATCTTCTTCCAAAACTCTACGGCTTCGGCATCGGTAATGTTCTTCTTTGGATTCTGTTCTTTTCCAAGAACTCTTTGATTTAGGTCCTCTGGGGCATAACACCTCCCCGACCTAGTCATCCCTTGAGCCACGACAGTGTCGATCATCTTGACCTTGGCGTCTGCTCGATAGTCCTATGGGACTGCTTTGGTGTCATACTCAGGCTTTCTAGCAATTAAAGTGGTCACTACAACTCTTGGGAGATATGTTTGGACAGTCAGAGGTTCCCTTAGTTGAACAGTGATAACATGTTGCGCCGAAGATGTCATGGCATCCGCTTCTTCTATGTTTGGATAGTCGGGGGTCCCATATTCGTCATCCAGAGAAACCATGTTGACTTCCTGATTCTCATGATTTGGCAAGGGGTTGTTGTTCACATTGGGAGGCGCTGATGTGCATTTGATTACTCCTCTTCTGATCAAAGACTTGATCTGGTTTTTCAAACCATAACAATCTTCTGTGTCGTGTCCTTGGATTCCCGAGTGGTAATGGCATCGCTTGTTTCCATCAAAGTTGCGAGGGATTGGATCAGGAAGTTTTCCTTCAACTGGTTGCAACACTCCCTCTGTCCTCAACCTCTCAAACAATTGGGCGTAGGGTTCGACAATCGGTGTATAAGTGCGAGCATTTCTAGCTTCAAGATTTGGACGTGGTCTCGGTGCATATGCTGGTCTATTTCGGTGGATTGGTGCTTGGACAGGGACATATGGTCTTGGAGGAGTTTGGTATGCTGGTGCTCGGGGTGGATTATAGTGTGGTTGGGTATTATATATTGGGACGTATGAAGTATGCGCAACGATTTGGGGATTATTGAGGTATCGGTGGGGTGGTCCTCCTTGTTGGTAAGTGACAGGTGAAACATCCTCCTTTTTCTTTTTGACACCGCTAATGGAACCCGATTGTATAGCCCTACTTGCAGCTTGCAATGCGACCATAGACTGAATCTTCCCAGATTTAACACCATCTTCTATAAAGTCTCCCATCTTGACCAATTCTGCAAACTTCTGACCCATCATTGACATAATCTTGTCAAAGTAGATACCTTTTTGAGCTCGAATAAAGTACTTCGAGAGCTCACTCTCATCTAGTGGTGGTTTCACCCTTATGGCCTCAGTTCTCCAACGTCGTGCATATTCCTAGAAATTCTCAGATGGCTTCTTCTGTACATTGGCCAATGAGAATCTGTCAGCAGTAATTTCAGTATTGAATCTGAAACGAGTCATGAAGTCCTCAACCATTTCCTGCCAGTCACGCCATTTGCGAGGGTCTTGGCGGGTATACCAGGTTAATGCTTCTCTAGACAGACTCCGAATGAACAACTTCATCCTCAACTTCTCATTTCTCCCTACACCGACTAACTTGTCACAGTATGCCCATAAATGTGCGTGTGGGCCACCTTTTCCATCGAACATGTCAAACTTTGGTGGTTTATACCCTACCGGCATGTCAATGTCTGGATGGATACACAAGTCATCATAATCCAGACTCTCTGTCCCTCTAGTGACTTGTAAGCTTTTCAATGCTTTTCTCAGACCCTGAAGCTGGGCATTTATCGATGCATCTTCTTTCAACCGAGCATCTTTCTCCATTTCTTCATATTGATCGACTTCGTACGAGATATTAACCACAACTGGCATTGTGAAGGTAGGAGCTCTAGCGGCATATACAGGTGGAACATGTGTCTCATAGGGAGCGGCGACATATGCCCCAAGTATCTGCTGCATTGCAGGTATGGTAGGGTTGCGATTAGAGAGGTCATGAACGATCCTGACTGCGGTTGGAGAAGCTGGTGGAGCTTGACCGTGGGTAGGAACTTGTTGAGTCAGTTCTGGCTGATTTGGTAAGTCGGCAGAAGGCAAGTCAGCCTTTGGGAAGTAGATAGGTGTCTTGAAAGTAGGGAAAGTGGTCGCTGACAGTTTGGCCAAGTCTCGCACTTGACGCAATTCTTCCCTCAAGATCTCGAGTTCTTGTTCCATGTGAGCCATTTTCTCCTCGTTTTGAATGTCAGCTATACTTCGAGAACTTTCAGGATTCTCAATTGGTACTATTATGTTTGCTGCAGCGTTGAACTCATTTTTATCAGTCATTTTTCCCTTTGATTGAAGGTTGTATCGTGAGTCAACTAGTTTGCAAGTCGACACAAATCAACGTACTTGTGGGGATAAATAAAGAAAAGAAAGCAAAGAGAAAGGGAAACTATGTTAGTTTGGGAAATATTGAAAGTTGTAACAAATAAGTAAATGTAACACATATATATGCCAAATCGGCGACATTCAAAACACATCATAATATAAAACCTTTTTTTTCTTGAGGTAGGCCTACGTTGCAATTAGTTTGATAATAAATGATCAATTTAAACACATTTTAGATTTGGAGCAAACATAGCTTCATTGATTAAGATTTGGGAATTACAACGATGTAGGCGGTCAAAAGCCGAAGAAATGAAAGTACAGGGGTGGCCACCAGGCGTACAAGAGGGATAGGCCACATGGCACTTTAAAGAGCTTATGAGGGAATTCAAAGAAGAAAGATGATCTACGGCCAAGTTGGAGCATCATCATCATCATCGTCCATATCATAGTAAGGACCCGGGTGATACTCTGGAGACTCTTCAAGGCTATGCTCGGATGATATGTCTATAACCCCTCTATCGCTTGGGTCATAGACGTTATAACCTATCTCAGAAACCTCCATGTGATCTTCCCACACTTTTTCTCCTTGCTCCTCTTCTGGGTTTTCTTCAGGATCCTCTTCTGGGTCTTCTTCTGGGTCCTCTTCTGGGTCCTCTTCAGGATCCTCTTCTGGGTCTTCTTCCTGGATTAAGTAATCGACAGATCCTGGAACTATCTGATTGTACATGGGTGTAGTGAACCCTATTCGAAGAAGCACTGATTCTCTGATCCAATCAATTTGTTGGCTGTCTACAAACCCCCAATGTCCGTGTGCGCTTGGACGAGCCATATGACTAACGGTATTCCGCCAAGCGTAATACTCTGGCGTACACCAACTTTCTTTTCTTATTTCTAAATCGATTATGGATTCCCACTCGGCTTGCAGATTTTTTATCCGTTCCAGCGAGACTGAAGTGAAAGCATCTTCATGTGACCCCATGATTGACCATAGAGGAATGTCTTGAATGACTTCAAATTGCCGCATAACCCGAAGAGGTGCATATGATTGAATTCCTCTGAGCCCAATTAACTTGATAAAGAAAAAGTATCGAGTCCTTGCAAATGCCAATCCTATTATCCAAGAGAACTTCCATTGGATGACGTCTCCCATGAGGTTGTTCAAAAATGCATGCCATTCTTCCTTTCCCGTTGGCGCACCTACCCAATTTTGGAGACGGTCTTCGTGGCTTTCGATCTTGTTAGGAGCACCTAAGTAGTAATCCATTTGTGGATCACGTCGGTAGAAATGTTCCCTTGCCCAAATCTGTAGCAATGTGCTGCATCCTCCGAAGAAATCGTGTCCCCTAATGCAGGCAGTCATTGAACGAAGAACTTCGGTGAGGATCATTGGCACCAAAGTAAATCTTTGTGGATCGTTGAAGAAGGTTATAACCATCCACAATATGTTGATGTCGATAGAATTGGACCTTATCGGGAACACCATAACTCCTAAAAAAACCATAACGAATACCCTTGGCCTCATATGCTCCCATGCTCCGCGAGTACATTCAAATTCACGCTGATATTCATAGTAACCTTTTGAACGCCCAAACCTTTGGAAGAGATAGTCTAACTAAATGTGTCCGCCATCCACATATCTCAATGACCGAAATATGTGTAGATCCAAGAGACTTAGAAAGTCACCCATACAGATAGTTGAGGGGATCATGGCAGCCTCCCGCTAATCGGTAGCTCGGTAAGACTGCTAAACTCCTCTAGTATAGGAGTGATCTCAAAATCCAGGAATTTGAAGGTTACGGTGCTCGATTCCCAAAACCCCATTAGCTGCGTGACAAATATTTTATCGCATTGTGTCCCCAGAAGCGACAATAATGCTCCTAAGTGCCCTTGAATCTCTGCCCCGTGTATCCTGCAAATATTTTCCCACCAATTTTGTAGAATGTGGGGCGCTAAAATGACCATTTGGATATCCGGCAAGTCTTGGTTGAAGTTCATCTGAAAAGAGGGCATAAGGTGTAATGAATTTATTTGCTCTAAATCTGTTAGGTGTTTAAGTTTGAATAATTTATATCAATTTCACACAAAGTTTATGTCGTCGAGTTTTAAAAAGAAACTCATTGACATTTGGGTGGTTTCCTAAACTCAACGACAATATCGTATACTGTCTTGTCTAAGGCTATGCATCATGACCTATTTTTAAGAGTAAGATATTTTCTATATGATTGAGAATGGAACTGAGTAATTGCGAGAATGTGCACTATCTTAATTGCACAAGTTCTGAAACTAAGGAATCCAAAAAGAGTTTCGAAAGAGTGTAGGAATACCCCTCGCGTGTACAATGTGTGCGTGTACGGCCAAGACTCGATAGAATGTGCAAATGACAATGTAGGAAAAACAGTAACAAGTAGTGTTTTTAAGACAAATAAGAAACACAAGCTTGAATTTCACTTGCGACCTTTCAGTCAAAGCAATATATCAATAGCAAGCTGAAAAATAAACATGTAATCACAAATGTTGTTCCTAAATTAGGTTTTTCTAAGGTTAAAACCTAAGTAAGGTCCCCAGCAGAGTCGCCAAGCTGTCGCACCCTATTTTGAACAAGCTGAAACAGTTCACGACATAATACGGCTGCCACTCTGTTTTTTAAAAAAAAAATAAAAAAAAATTGTTTTAGAGTCGCTACCTAAATTTTAAGGAAAATATTAGGCAAACTATTTTTTAAAATATATAAATGTAAACTCTATTTTGATTTGCGAAACCAGTGAGATTTAGAGTAAGGGTTTTGGTTACTCGAGGGGAAGGTATTAATCATCCCTCAAAGCCTATCCGAAGATAGTCCTTAAACTCAATTTAGAAAACTATAATTAGGAAAACTTGTTTATTTATTTGGTTTAAAATCAATGGTAAGTAAATTTTATTAGTTTAAAAAAAGAAGTAAAATACAAGGTACGATATATATATGTCTATTAGATAAAATTACAGTAGTATGTTTATCATATGATAAGAAAAAAATGCGCTAAAAGTGTATGACAATTTTATGTTAAAAAATATACAGATGTGTCTTATTTAAATGTATCCAAAATAAATGTTGAGTTTAAATGATAGGAAAATTTGTTGTTTTATTTATATAGAATTAGGACGTGAAATAAAATAAAATTAGATTGTAGTCGAGTTGCAAACATGTCGTAAATAACGTGTGTATTAAAGTGTAGGGATTTGTAAAAAATAAAATAAGTGTCATTTGTAAAAGTGATAGTAGATATGAGAAAAATTATATGAAGTGTAACAAAATAATAAATTACGTATAGAGAAAAACTAAGAAGTATAAAATTTGTACCTTTCTGCGTATGACATATATATGTATGTACCTTGTATTTTGAACCTGTTGGCCACATCTAAAATCTCGAAATAACATGTTAAGAAATTAAAAATGATTTAGTAATGTTTGGTTTTTTTTAAAAAAAATGACAATAGCAAGTATTTTCATAAGAGGGGTGACGTAAACAATATAAAATAGGCCTAGCTATTGAGACTTATTCTATAGTAACATTTATTTTTTTAATAAAATATATAGGCCTACTTCCCTATTTATTTTCTAAAAAATATATATGTTTCCTAAAAGGTAATTATTTTAGCCTTTAAACTAGCCTCAAAGTCATTTTGGGAGTTTTTAAAATGATAAGTTTAAGTAAAGCTAAAAGATATTTTGTCTTTCTTGGGAATAATAAACTTGGTTGTATAAGACTAAAAAAAATGACAATTCTTGTAAAATTCAGTTTGGCCTTTCAAAATAATATTTCTTCTTCCTTTTGAAAGTAGTATTTTCAAGTACTTTTAGACTCAAGCTACTGCACCTTTTAAACTCTCGAAAAATAATGGTTAGTTCCAAAAATCTATACTTTAAGTCATGCAAAAATAATTTTTTTAAATTAAAAAAATCAGCTTTGTAAAGTTTGTTAAAAGTGCAGTTTTTTTTAAGCTAAAAAATCTGCATTTTTGTGCTCTAATCATGCACATTTTGAGCTCAAATTCGGCACTCTTTTGAGACTGAAAATGCATCATTTTTTGAACCGAAAATGCCGCATCAAAAAAAAAAACTCTCATAACATAGCATTTTACTCCAAAAATGTATATATTTTGCATTAAAAATCTGCACTGCTAGGCTGTTTAAAGCTGCAGTTCTTACCCCTCAAAATCCTACAATTTTCAGGATAAAATTTGTACGTTTGCACCTCAAAAAAAATTGCACTTTATAAAATTGCTACACAATTGTTTTTAACTCTTATTGAACCAAATCTTAAATGGATACATTCTCCTTTTAAAGAGATAAACGAAAGTTGTTTCCAAGTTCAGTTTTCTTAAAGGTTAAGCTTTCACAATCAAAAGATATAATAGATGAAAAAACTTCTTTGGAAAGTGTCGTCATAAGCCAAATGATCATACTAAAACCCAATATCTAGAGGAATGTGAGATGGACGACTGCTTCTTACTCTCATTCTAGTTGGTTTGTACAAATCCAAACACAAATAGGAGCAATCAAAAATATAAATGTTAAATACTAATATGTAAAACGTTAACTAAAATAACCGCACATATATGTATATATAAAAAAATATAAAGCTTTGAACTAAAAAGGAAAGCGTTGACACTATTGATGAGATGAGGGTTGCTAGACACGAGCAAATAATGTAGGCTATTGGTCGCTTCTCTGAATTGGACATAGATGAAGTCATATACTAACTCCAAACGCGGTCCCGAGTGTACATGTGACAAACAAAGAAGAAATAGAATTAGCGACTGAATTTTAGGTTAATCAAAGACATGTAAAATAAGTATTATGTAGTCGTAGGCATACTGTAAATATACTCAAAAACAACAACCACAACAACATAATACTATTCTCGCAATTCCTTGACGACATTTAAGTAATTAGAATACCAAAAAACTTTAATCAATCTAGAGAGAAACATCACAAGAAGAGTCGGGGGAGGAGGTGAACACTTATCTTATTTTATGATCTTGGTATACAATTAAAGGAAGAGCCACTGGAAAGCTAATCAATTAAATTATTTTGGATAGTAAAGTACTACCTTAACTATAAAGTCGTAAAATAAGGACTGAAGAGCGATCATCTTTAACTGATCACTAAACAAAAAAAAATCAGTCAACAACACTATTAGATTAAAACTAGTCACTCGAGAACTCTTTGGATTAGTTCTTGTAGAATAATAAAATCAGCCCCCCAAATGGAGGATATGTATAAACTAGAATTTTCACATATCTTGAATGAAAGTTTATGTTTCGGTTAACTATGTAAAATGACTAGACATTTATCCATACTCTTATATTTTCCAGATCTTCAAATATGTAGGGGGATGGAAGATTAGGAAGAACTGATCATGAGAGTTCGAAATGGCTCATTCAGACTTAGAAAAATGATTATTTAGGCAAAGTTTTGATAAAAAAAATAATGTGAAACATACTATGGAGTTGACGTCAAAGATATAAAATTAAGTGTGGTAAAGAGCTGGAAAAATACTAGGTATAGTTTCAACCAAGTTATAGTCCTAAAAAATTATACGTAAAATAGAACTTTAGAGGAGTTACAGATGTTTAAAACATTACGAGTAATGACCTGATTAATAATACTATGAAGGAAAGGTAGAAATATTCACAAAAAAAAAAAAAAACAGGTCAAAGTTTAAGGAAAACACTACATAAAATATTTGTTTAACTAAGAGAAAACACTATAAACTCAAAGCTAATCAAGACATTCTATAACTTGAAGCGAATAAAGATTAACCACTATATTAATTTTTTAAAGCTAGCATGCTGTATAAAGAGGAAAGGCTAAGGCATTGATTAATAAGATCAGGGGACAAAATAAATACTAACTTAAACAAATATGTGTATCCTATTAAACCAATGATGGACTCGCCCTAATTTTAAGAGGTAATAAACAGAGAAAAGAGAAGTAACAAAACTTAAATTGGACAATTTATTAAACTATTTTTTAAATCTATTTCAATAAAACAATTTGATATGGATTCCGAGGACACGAACGACTAACAAACTGATTCGAACATCCGAGAACACTGATGACTTTCACATATCTAATAGATTCATAACAAGCAAAACCGTACTATGAACGAGTAAACCAATTCAAAACTACTTATGGTAAAGCTAGGAAGACCAAGCAAACAGGAACATTAGCAAGCTATGATCATAACTACAATACGTAACTGTGCCTAACTAATGTTCACATGTATAAAAAGAAGAAGAAGAAATTAGAATTATAGGGAAGCCAAGCATAAACAGGGAATTGCAAAGAAATTTAAATCATCAAATTACAACAACTACATACTCGCAGAATCAAAGAAAACGTACTATGGGATCAACGTAGATTAAAACAAAAATTAAAGTAGCTATAAACAAAGGAAAAAGAGACTACCCTCTTTGGAGCGGCAAACTAAAGTTTTGACGTCAAAGATTCCAACTTCGAACTCCTTTCTCGAACTGAAACTCGAGAAGCAGAGAGAAAAGAGACTAACAAACAGCTGATTCTCGAATTTCTAGATTGTTTTTCTACCTGTTTCTGGATTGTTTTTTGAATGTTCCTCCCTTCTTCGATTCCTTTTTTTCTTTTTTTGAATGGGAAGACGCCTACCCTTTTATAGGCAAAAACCGGATTCAAAAAAATACAAATTTGAAGACTAAAATAATGCTGAAAAACAGAGAGTTGCAACTTGATATCAAAATCATTATCACTTTTCAGATTTTGATCTGTTTGACTAATTTAAACCACGAATTTTGAAAATATTTCGAACAAAAACCCGGCCAGAACAGAGGTGTAGGGGGCATAGGGGTCTGCTTTTATCAAAGAAAGGTTGATGGACGAGACATAAAACAAGGGACCGCCAGAAATTGTTGTTTTCTGGCGGTTCATGACCGTTCTTTGATGGGACGAAGCAATGAAGGCCATGGGGAAGGAGAAAGTTGAAGGAGCGTCTCGGAACAGAGATTTTCTGGGAAAGGAAAAAAATTGTACCGTCATTCTGAAATGCTGAAAAGTTGAAGCGATGGTCTTGGAAAAGAAAGAAAAGAAAAGTCTTGTTTGTTTTGGGTCGTTCGATCATTTGATCGGATGGTTAAAATATATCAGAAGTTAAAAGGAAAAGTTATATATATATATATTGAATAATGGTAAAAGCTTAATTAACTAGGACCATTATATTTAATCGTAGGGTCAAGATTTAAGCTAAAGAAGCACAATCCATGTGCTCGCCTACGTGGCATACACGGATTGGCCAGTTTAAGAAGACTTGGATTGCCAAATTTGTTCAAATTAAATTCATTTAAATTATAACTACTTCTTTATTAAATATTCATAATTTATTAAATTAAAGATAATTATTTTGCAAGACTAGCTTATTTGATAAAATTAGTCACTCTTAAAATTAATATAAATTAGTAAATCATTAATTAACTAAGCTTTCTAACTTTAATAAATGCACGAAAAATATCTATTGCGACAAAAGGAATTATATTTGAATAGAAAATAGATTCGATTCTTAAGAACGACACTTATTTAAAAAATGAGAAAGTAAGTAGTAATATAATATATTTAATTTTGTAAGAAATAACATTTATGAAATAAATTTATCAAGTCAAATAAATAATTAAAAAATCTTTTTGTATTCCTATAAAAATTCCATAAAATATATATTTTATTATTATTAGATGTGGAGAGCCAAAATTGGGTGTCAACATCCACGTGAGGGTTCACGACGCGTGAAAGCACTTCACTGCCCGTGAAGACCCTTCAGTGAAAACTGCCTAAGTCACGTGGGCAGTAGCACACTCCACGCTTGGGTCCACGACAACTGGACAAGTCCACTGTCCGTGTGAAGCCCTCGTGGCCAAATGACTTAGATTTAAAAGCCAAGGGCACAATCCACGTGAGGGACCACGGAAGGTGGAGCAGTCCACTGCCCGTGGAAGCTCCCTTGGACTTTGCCTTAGTTTTTTAAAGGCAAGTCCACTTGGGCAAGGGGCAATTTTGTAAATTCCAATTTTTAGTCCAAATTAAATGGGTATATTTTATATTACTTTTAGATATATATATATATATATATATATATATATATAAAGTATTTTAAGTCATTAAACACCCAATTAAAAGAATTTTCACAAAGACCCAAATCAAAATCAAAAAATTCATCTTCCTCACAATATTTCTCTCTCTAAAAACACAAGAAGAAGAAGAGTAAAATTGAAGCTTGGTCTTGAAGAAATCAAGGGGTTTTCATCAAATTATTCAAGGATTCATTATCAAGGTATGGTAGTTTTCATCTTTGGGTAGATTCCACCCATAGAGCCCCCTTCAAAACTTGATTTCAAAACTTACAATTTTCCCAATTTCAAGGGTTTTGTTCGAAATTCATGGGTTCTCTTTAAAAATGATTTCAATGGTTTAATTATGTTGGGTTATGGTTGAATTGATGATTTATGGTTGAATTTTGGTGAAATTTCCCTAAGAACCCATGAATTAATGTGGGTTAATTGAGTTTAGAAGCATGTAAATGTGTCTTGTACGAATTAATTGAATTGTCTTATTACCCATATATAATGTAGAAATTCTAGATGTTGGGTTGAATGTGATTCATGATTCTTGATGGGTAAATTATGAGAATTTGTACATGAATATGAGAATTATGCATGTGCTTCAAGATTTATGTTGAGAATGAAGATCCTATGACTATGGTATAATTGTGGTATTTATTGAAAGACCATTCTCCTCTATACCCTTACACATTATTATGCATGAATTAATTATGACTATGATGATCTTGTTATCAAAAGGCTATTCTCAACTATACACTTGTGAATGATGATGACATGTTGTAAAAGGGTTTTCTCAATGTATATTGTACCTTGAATTGGTAGGCTTAGGGCATCCTCTTCTTGTGTAACTAAAAGGATCTTGACATAATGAACCTTGAATCGGTAGACCTAATGGTGGTAGCCCTTTCATAAATGATTAATGAAGTATTCTAAGGCTATGTTTCAATGCAAACCTAATGGTGGTAACTCTTTCATGAGAAGTCTAAGAACTACTATAATGATAAACCTTGAATCGGTAGACCTAATGATGGTATCCCTTTCATGTGTATAATGATGAACCTTGAATCGGTAGACCTAATGGTGGTGGCCCTTTCTTAAAGATTCAATTAGCTATCCTAATAATGTACCTTGAATCGGTAGACCTAATGGTGGCGGCCCTTTCATATGTTTAATAATGTACCTTGAGTCGGTAGACCTAATGGTGGTTGCCTTTCATGTGTAATAATGTTAATGATAATGAACTACTCTATGGGAATTTAAAGCTTAACACCGAGTGGATATGGTAAGGTGGAAGCTCTCCCCATGATAGGCCAAGTTTCTATGAACACCTTTCTTATCCCATATATATGTGCCCACATAGGTTATTAGCTAGTAGATCCACCTAAGCTAAAATGTTACTGGTCCTACCTTAGGCAAGTAGACCAACTATTTACGGTGTGGGATAGACACCGAATTCCATGATTTGCTCACATGGTCTATGTCGGTTAATGCTTATTCCCATTATGTGAAATATGTGCTATGGTTACTCAAGAGGTTCTATAAAGTGTGAGTGGTAGTATGGAATGTCATTCATGCATTGCACGAGTAGGCTTTGAGAGGGATATGGTGTGTTTCTCTAATGTCATAATGTCTAATGAAATGAATGTGCTCATAATTATGCTAATGAGAATGTTGACTTAAAGGCTTAATGTAAAGATGGATGTTTAACTTGGAATGTTATTATGAGTTGCTTTCCTTGACATGACTTATTAAATGTCTTATCCATGAGTATTGACTAAATATGAGAATGAAAAATGGTAAGTATGTCTATGGTGGCCTCAAAGTGATACTTAGTATGAATGGTAATATGTGATGCCATTCCTACATTGCACAATGATAACTTAGGGTTACTTAAGATGATGGTTCCAATGTGTTTAAATGATTTACATGATGATTATGCTTGTATCTTATGCCTTTTGATACTATAGTTCATGATGTTTCTCAAACTTGGCATATCACATGATTTTCAACCAAAATGGCCTTTATAGCATGATTTTTGCATGGCTATCATACTTAGTATATTTTTGTGCTAACCCATATTTCTTCTACATTTTTACAAAGTGTAGGTTCTAGATCTTAATGTGACTTCTATTGTTCAAAGCTTAGATTGATTCTCTCCTTGCTAGTTGATATACCGTGAGTTTACGGTATTTCTAATACATTTCACTTACAAGTTGTGTGTGTCTAGGGCCTTTTTATATTGGTTTTTATGTGTTTTTATCATGTTTTGCAGAAAGGTGTTCAGGCGCGGAAGTATAGAGACAACTGAAGGAAATGCAGAAACAGGGCATTTACGGAAGTGATCTACGGACCGTAGGTCCATTCACGGTCCGTAGGTGATATCGTGATCAGCAGGCATGGTATTGAGGACAAATCAGGGAAATCTGACAAGTGTGGAACCACGTGCCCATTGACGGTCCGTAGATTGATCTACGGACCGTACTGTTGATCCGTATAGTTATACTGCGAGGGTTCCAGTACCTAATTTTTGAAGATTCTAAGTATGGAGCTATGGAGGGGATTGGCAGACCGTAGGTCGATCTACGGTCCGTATTGCTGGTCCGTCGTTTGCTTCAGAGAAGCTGATTTTTGGAAGCTGAAATATTTTCTAAGTCCCGATTGACGGAAGGGACTTACGGACCGTAGATCCATCGACGGTCGTAAGTCGGTCTCGTGGATTGAAGACGCGTACCTGAACAAAACTTTCCTTAATTTGTTTCCTTTTTTATTAGGATTTGTTTTCATAAATAGGACTTGTAAACCTCGTTTTTGGGGGTTAGACACTATTATTCTAGTTTTACTTTGTAACTTTGGAGATTAATATGCAACTCTAGCAATTATTGATTTCCCAAGTTCGTTTTGAAGATTTTGGCTTTGCAATTCAAGTTAAATTTCTGGGTTTATTATTCTCTTTACGTAAGTTCATGATTTCTTCATCTACAATTATGAATTGTGTTCTTGCCAATATGAGTAACTAAATCCACAACTAGGGTTTGGGAACCATGACGATTAACAAATGTGAATAGTAAATAAGCAATTCTTGAATAGTTTGTTGCATGTATTATAATTCTTTCGTTTAGAAGTCTTTTTAACGGTGGCCAACGTTAGAACTCGCCTTGTTGCTACTTGCCGGACCAAGGAGGTAATAACAAGAAAAGAATTATCAACATAGATTTAGTGTGATACTATCTAATAGGCTAGTGTCGATTGGTGCAAGTAATAACTAAGCCAACCATCGATTATGATGTCTAATATGAGGTAAAGGTAAGGGTTATTAAATTGTACACACGTAGCCGGACCAAGGTGCGGGGTGAAATTTTCTAGATGCCGGACCAAGGATTTAGAGATACCTAACTTATCACTTTGCATGTAATACACTAGAAAAAGATTGCTATTACTAGGATTACTGCGTTATGAGATTGTGGGGAACACGTATACCCTAGTTATTTCTCTTATCTTGATAACAACCAAAGTTGAGTTTGATTATTGATTACTTATTAAGTTCTTACTATTTGTTTCATACAAGCACAACCCCCCTTTTATTACCTGTTTCTGGAAATAATTTGACTAATTGAATATAATTGTTAGTTAAAGTAAAGTCTAAATCATTTTCCTCGTGGGATCGATCCCAACCTACAAGTTGGGTTCTTTACTTGATAACGATCGCTTATGCTTCTGTAAGGAGGTGTATTTGAGCGTATCAATAAGCAGTACTCTTCTGTAACTGAACCCTAGTATTGTAAACAATTCTTGCTAGAATTTACTAAGGAACACGGGATCTCTATCACTTGTCAATGTAGCTGGCATGCCATGAAGTTTAATAACATTGTCTAAAAGCATTGTGCTACGGACTGAGCAGTATAAGGATGTTGTAGGCTATGAAATGGCCCTATTTGCTCAACTTATCAACCACCACCAAGATAACATTCTTAGCATTAGACTTAGGTAAGCCCTCAATGAAGTCTAAACACACATCAGTCCATACTCCATCTGGAATAGGCAAAGGCTGCAGTAAGCCTGGATAGACGGAAACATCATATTTGTGCCTTTGACAAACATCACATTTGTTGATGAAGTCCCTCACATCTTGACTTAGAGACTTCCAATAAAATAGAGATTGTATCCTCTTAATGGTAGCATCTATGCCAGAATGTCCACTTTGTGTAGTAGAATGCCACAATGAAATAATTGTCTTTCTCAAGTGGGAATTGGCTCCAACTACCAATCTACCCTTCCACCTAAGCTGAGCATTACACCAAGTAAAAGACTTGAAAGGCTGAACCTGTAGTTTAGTAATCAAAGTCTGCAAAGATGCATCAGTTAACCAAGTTCCCTTGATCTGCTCATATAGAGAATCATTAAGTGTCAATAAGGAGATAGCTAATAACTTAGCATCAGGCTTCCTAGATAAGGCATCATCAACTTTATTGTCTATACCCTTCTAATATTCAATTGAAAAGTCGAAAGCCATTAGTTTGGAAATACCAGCCACCTGAAAGTCAGTGTGGAAGTTTTGTTCCAACAAATGCTTTAAAGCTTTTTGATCAGTCTTGACAATGAAGGGCCTTTCTATCAAATAGTGGGACCATTTAGTGACAGCAAATATAAAATCCATTAGTTCCTTATCATAGACAGACATGGCTTGGTGTCTAGGAGCCAGTGATTTGCTAATATAGGCTATAGGGTGTCCTTGCTGCATTAGCACAACACCAATTCTCTTCCCACTTGCATCAGTTTCCACCACAAAAGGTTTAGAGTAATCAGGCATAACTAATACTGGGGCAGAAATCAAGGCTTGCTTCAGTTCCTCAAATGTTGTTGTAGCATGCTCAGTCCAAGTATATCCATCTTTCTTGAGTAACTCATGTAATGGGCTTACAAATGGATCCAAATCCTTGTATAAACCTTCCGTAATATCCATCAAGTCCCAAGAACCCCCTCAACTGCTTGATATTGCCAGGAATAGGCCATAGTGCTACTGCTACAATCTTTTTGGGGTCTGTAGACACCCCCTCACCACTAATGAAGTGGCCTAGATATTCCACTTGAGGCACTCCAAAAGAACATTTAGACATTTTTGCATATAGTTGGAATCGCTGCATTAGTTCAAAGACTGCCCTCACATGTTCAATATGATCGACCATACTTTTACTGTAAATAAGTATGTTAGCAAAAAAAACTAAAACAGTTTTTCTCAATAGTGGCTTAAAAACTGAATTCATAAGACTTTGGAAGGATGCTGGAGCATTCATTAAGCCAAAAGGCATTACCAAAAATTCATAGTGTCCTTTATGAGTCTTAAAGACAGTTTTTTGAATGTCATTTTCATACATTCTCAGTTGGTGATATCCAACTCTGAGGTCAATCTTTGAAAATACCATGGAACCTCCTAACTTGTCCAAGAGGTCCTTTATAATGGGTATGGGAAACTTGTCTTTAATGGTCAAGTTATTCAATTCCCTGTAATTTACACAAAGCCTCCAACTACCATCCTTTTTGCCAACCAACACAACTGGTGAAGCATAAGGACTAGTACTATGTTGTATGACCCTTGATCTATCATTTCCTGTACAAGTTTCTCTATAATATCCTTTTTGACCCCCGGGTACCTGTAAGGTCTTTTGTTCACTGGGTTGGCCGACTCAATCAGTGGTATGCGATGATCAAAAGATCGTCTATGAGGTGGTAGTGTAGTAGAAATCTCAAATATGTTGGCATATTGGTCAATTAACAAGGATAATGCTGGATGAACTAAGTTACCTTGGTCAGCATGAATGTTGTAGCACTGCAACCTATCCTCTGAACCAAATAATAATGACATCATGAAGAATTGAGTCTCATCAACCTCAACCTTATTTATTGATTTGGTCCTTACTGACTTCAGTTGACTACTAGCTCAACTCAAGACATGTTTTTTTACCTTGATACCTGAATTCAATGGTTCTATTCTGAAAATCAAACAAGATTCTACCCAAGGTATTCAACCATTGTACCCCCAGGACAATGTCCACATTACCCAATGATAGCAACAATAAATCAGATGTAAATGTAGTACCCTGCAAAAGCCATGTTAGATTTTTGCACACTGAACCTGTTTGCACCTTCCTCCATAAGCAACACTAATTGATTGGGCCATAATAGTGATGGACTGACATCCTAACCTCTTGGCTACTTCTTGATCAATGAAATTATGTGTGCTCCCAGTATCAATTAAAACCTGCAAGGGTTTCTTTTCATGATAGCCAGTCACTCTAATAGTCTGATAACCAATCACTCCTGTGAAAGCTTGTAAGGATATGGTCATGAATTCATCAACTTTCTCGTTGTCTTCCTGTATTTGGTCCTGCACTACCTCTTCTTGAACCAACTCCTCATCTTCTCTTTCCACTAGAAAAAATTGTTTATTGGACCTACACTTGTGACCAACCACATTTTTATCATCACAGAAAAAACAAAGGCCTTTAGCCCTTTTCTCATCCATCTCAGCAGCAGTCAGCCTCCTTCCCAACCCATTATCTGTGAATCTGTTAGGTTTAGCAACCTGTTAATCAACTGGTATCCTATATGTGGAATTTGGTGTAAATGGTTTTTGAGAGATATTAGTTGGTTTAACATGAGTAGAAGTAGGTAGAATTGGTCTTTGTACTGGTCTGACCATAGGTTTCAAACCCCATGTCTTCGCTTGTGCATCGAAAACATCCTCCTGTAATCTAGCAAGTTTATAGGTCTGTAGTAGTGTTCTTGGTGACTGCATCCTGATAGATTTGTTTAGTTCTGGCTTTAGCCCACCTAAAAAACAGCTGATAGTATTCTCATTTGATAGATTCACTCATGTTAATAATCTATCAAACTCAGCTTGGTATTCCTTCACACTGCCTGTTTGAGTCAGATTCTTCAAAGCCTCCATAGAATTCTCAAACTCTTCCCAAAATCTTTCATTCAAAGCCAAGACATACTCTGTCCATGAAGGATCAACTATACAACTTCTAGACCTCATATACGACCTATGCCAAGCAATTGCCTCCCCTTTTAGGTGAATTAAAGCTACTCGTACCCTCTGGTAGAATGCAACCTCATCCATAGCAAAAAATTGGTCTACCTTATACAACCACGTTCTTAAATCTTGACCAGAAAATCTAGGGAATTCTAATCTAGAAAATCGAGTGAAGAGATTACCAGAATTGCTGTGATTTTTCTTGTGTTTGATTTCATGCTGTGTTTCAACTGAACAGGCCCTATCCGTTGAAGATTCTGCTCTTCCCAGTTCCTTTTCTTTGCCCTTAATTCCCAATCAGCCAATGTTTTTCTTGATTTCATACAATTCCTTTTCTGTTTGTGAATTCCTATCGTTCATGCTAGTCATCCCCTCTATCAGTTTCATCAACTGATCTTGGATCTGGGCTAATCGATCATCCATTTCTTCCACTGATTTATCTTGATTCTTACTTCTGGTCACCGTCATGGCAAAGATCGCTAGCTCTGATACCAATTGATACACAATGGCAGTCAATTAAGCATCAACTATGAAGAACAATTCTAGGAGCTTTGAACTCGAAGAAATGAGATACTAATTCAGAGCTTGCAACTGAGATATTAGAAAGAGAGTTTAAGAAGAAAGAGATACTAATATGATATTATTTTCTCAATTTTAATCATGTATAAATAATGTAATTTTTCGTCGATGAATTTGCTTCGCTAGCTCTATCTAGCTCCACCTGACAATTACCATAGTCAGTTGGCATCACTGCTGGTGAACATTAACAACCATCACCACTGCCATAACAATCATCAATAATTACTATACTTGGTCAACCACATTCATCGTTCATTTTCATCATTAGCTATATCCATATTATCCACCACAATTATTAACAGCGACTATCATTTATCACTAGTCCATTACTATATTATATACTCAGGGGCGAACATATGTGGGTGCTAGGGGTTTACCCAAATTTCCTTGACAAAAATTTATAATGTATATATAAGATAGATTTTCAATATTTTCTTGTATATATACTAACTTTGAACCACCTTAATCAAAGAAGAGTAATGGCCTAGTGGAACTGGCCTGTGCAACTTGGGCCGCGAAGGTTATCCCTAGTTTGCATGTTCGATTCCTATTGAATGCAAGCTGCCTAATTTTTTTTACATTTAATTCTGTGAGGCTTACACTTTAAGCGGTCGACTGTATGTGTTTAACACGTCTAATTTCCAAGGGCTAGCCCTTCTAACATATCTTATATACTTAAATTATGACTCAAATTATTTAGTGTTCACCCTTGTAATTCTTTTATAAGTGATTGAGACGTAATAGCTTTTTCATCTATAGAAATAAGAAGATTGAAAGTAATTCAAATAAGAAGTCATTAATGCTTTTTTCATGTTTTAAATTATTATATTTATTATTTTGCTATTTGAAAATAATTTTCTTTTTGTTTATGATGGAGTGATATTTCTTTTATATAATAATAATAAAGTTTGTTGATTATTTTAGAGAAAATACATAATTGTCCCATTAAAGTAAGACCTCTTTTTTAAAAAGACATTTGAACTTTGCGGAGGTCCTATTACCCCCTTATTCTTATTTAGAATGAATTTATTGTCCCATTACGTGCCTACGTGGCATGTAAAGTGTAGTTCACTCTCTAATAGCAAGTGAGCTGAGCCAAAAGTAAATAAATATTTATTTAAGTATTTATTTAATTAGAAATGTTTTTTTTCTTTTCTTTTATTTATTTTATTGTACTTTTTCAATTCTTTATTTTTTGCTATCTTCTTCACCAAACTCAAAAAAACAAACTACATCTTCTCCATCTTCTTCAACTTAGATCTGCTTGCTTTTCTTGGTTCCCTTTCCTTCTTTTATCCCTTATTTTTTCAAAAAATAATACTCCCTCCGTCCCAATTTATGTGGCACTTTTCATATTTCGAGAGTCAAACAGTTTAAGTTTGATCGGGAATTTGCGCATGAAATCTTCAATTTTTTTGAAATGAAATTTATATATTTGTAAACTATGTAAAAAGTAATATAAGTCACAACAATTGATAATTCAAAATGTCTAAAAGATCTATGAAAAATTTATGGTCAAAGTTAGATTTGTTTGAATCTCTAAATCCAAAAAGTGCCACATAAAATGGGATGGATGAAGTAATAATTGTGAACCTCCTTCGATACTATTGTTCTCTTTTAAAAAAATAAATAAAGTATTATGTAGTTCTTTAGCATGTAAAAGAAAGAAATTTCTTCATTTGAGAGTATTATAGAATTTCATTACCTTCATCATAATGGAGTTTCGCTGCATAATTGTTGTAATATTGGAAAGAAGATGGTAGGTTGGAGGTGATTATTAATTTTTAATTTGTTAGTAATTTTATTTTTTTATTTAACAATGATTTGATGATATTAATGGTGGAGATAAAATTATAATAGTGACGTGATAGAGACTAATAAAATTATAATTAGTGCGCGATTGCATTTTCTTTCTTGCAATTGAGGGTGACTAAAAAATGGGGTATTTATAACACTTTAAAATTATTTAAGACGGTACTAGAACTTCCGTAAAGTTCAAGTGTCTTTTTAAAAAATAGGTCTTACTTTAATGAGGTAATGATGTATTTTCTCATTATTTTATGAGAAAATAGACAAATACCTCCCTAACCTATTATTAGATTCTCAACTCTACACTTATACTTTGCGGGTCCTATTCCCCTCCTGAATTTTTTTAAAATGAAATTTATACCACCCTAAAACTAGCCCCTTTTTCATTAATTACAAAAAATCTTTATTTTTTTAATTCCGCTTTCTTCTTCTTCTTCTTTTCTCTTTTGTTTTTCATTCCCTTCTTCCAAATCATGTCACCCACGGAAAAAAGTTGAAGCTATTTTTATTATCATTTTTTCATCACTTTATAGCATTCTTCAGGCACCTTGATGAGCTTGATTACTCATCTCTTCTCTTTTTTGAATCTTTTTATTATGTTATTTCTTTGTCTCCATGGCATCAAATTTGTGATATTTTATTTACAGATTGTCGATGGTTAAATTCTTAGGTCTTCACCAAACAACAATAGAGATTGAAAATAAGATTCGATGATTGATGTATGTTACTGACCCAAAATCAGTGAGAAGGTAGATTAATGGTGTTGATATTTTGAACTAATTTGAGATTGATAAAAATGAAAAAAAGATGGATGATGACCCAGATCATATACCCAAAACTCATGTTTAGTTTACTTTATGAAATTCATGATCGAAAAAATTTATTTTACAGTCATAATTGTTTTAATTGATTGGATTTCTCCGATAATTTAAAAAAAATCAGTAATAGAATAATTTTTTATGATGGAAGGTGTTTAATAATTCTATTCTTTTTTTGGTTTTGTTCCAATCTTTTTTCTTCTGCTTTTTTTTTTTTGGTCTTTACTCTATAATTTATTTATTTTTAGAATAGTGAGATTAAGGAAAATCTGATATTTCCGAAAATATGAGTAATAATTTTAATGATTATTTGATGATTTGCAGCGTTGTAGAAAATAGCGAAACAAATTATAAAGAAAATATTAAAAGATGTGGTTCAGTATAGTGATGGTGGTTCAAGGTGGAGGAAATGGTGATGGGGTGAATGTTGAATAACGAGAAAGAGAGGAGAAAAAGAAAAAGAAACAAAAAAAAACTTAAAGAGAAAAGTAAAAAAAAAAAATTAAGAAAAAGTCAAATTGAAAATATTTTTAAAATATTTTTTATCAATTCTTTTGACTTCCACGTGCCTCCAAGAGAGTGTCTCTCTGTGCCATGTCAACATCTAAGGGTGTAATTATTATGTTTTAAAATAGTCTAAGGGAGTAATAGGACTCCCGTGAAGCGTAAGTGTGTAGTTGGAAATTCGATAATAGGTTGAGGAGGCATTTGACTATTTTCTCATTATTTTATTTTAGGAAGATAAGTTGTATAGTATGATAAATAATGTATTTTAAGAGATTGTGGCCCTTTGGTTATTTGAAAGTTAATTAAGATGTTAGAGTTGATCTGCATCTCATAATAACTTTTATATCATTACATTATTTATATTTGTAAATTATATTAGAAGTTTTACTTTCTATAAGTTTAATTAATCATGTTTTTAATTGTTTTAAACTAGCTATTATTGTATTGTTATGGTTTTTGTTAAAGTATTATTTTACTACACCACCAATTAAAATTTTGAAGAATCAAAACTAATAAATTTGGACAAAAGAAAAAAAGTCAAATAAAACACTAGGCACTAATGTCTTTTGATTTTTTATTCACGGTTAGATATTTATTTTAAAATTTGATTAATTTAAGTTTGTGCTCAAAAAATTATATTATGTGCATATCTTTCTATTCCTTAGTTTATTTATTGCTTTTAGAAGTGGGCTGTTAGATCATGCAAAGTAACTGACCAGATCATATTACAATTAAAGTTAATTATTCATGTTATATGAATTTTAGTTGGGCATAAACTTTAGATCAAAATCCATCATTTAAATCATTGCCGCAGTGTGAAAAATTACATGTTTAATCACTTCGAAATTAACTTCAAACACAATGAGTGTTTGATGTTAGGCTTAGCAATCTCAAACTTCGTAACTTCTATTAAAGTTTGGCTTGACAATCTCAAATTTCGGACATTTTTATTTGAACTTTAACTTGATAATCTTAAATTTTAAACAATTTTTATCTTCATTTCATGCATAACATAAACTCTTAGGACCACAATTGTGATTTAATTAGTTGATAGTATTTTTTTTTGAGTGACTTGATCGATTTTTGCACGCATACTTAATTCAGGATAATTTTAGATATATATAACTAAAGTTCAGATATATATATATATATATATGATTGAAGTTAGTTATTAGTTATTTTTAAATGAACTTCGGTTAGATGGATATGAATTTTAAACCAAAAATGATTGAAGTCCAACCATAACGAGGTTTTACTGTACAAGAAAAGAAAGAATCAAATGCATTTGATGATTAAGATATGAATTATTAAGATTCAAGCCTTAAAAAAACACGCTTAATAAATTACACCTTAATAATTAAGATTTAAACTTTTATTAACTGCAATCAAATGAGGCTTAAGACTACAAAAACTTAAAGTGTGCAACTAATAATCCATGCCAAGTTTAGAGGAGGGCAAGTGCATAAATAGCCAAATTTTGAGATCATCATTTAAGTCATAACCGCAGTGTGTGAAAATTTACATGTTTAGTCACTTAAAATCAACTTCAAACACAACGAGTGTCTGATATTAGGCTTAGCAGTCCCAAACTTCATAATTTTCTTTAAAAAATATTTGGCTTGACAATCTCAGACTTCAGAAATTTTTATTTGAACTTTGACTTGCTAATCCTAAACTTTAGACATTTTTATCTTCACTTCATCTATCAAACCTCAATTTAACAATACAAATAAACAAAACATATATTAAAGTTTTTTGTTAATCAATATCGAGTAAAGTTTTTGAAGGATGAGGCTACTAAAAAAATTGAAAGTAACTATAAATTTTGTCACTATTTCGCTCGTAGCTAACAAAAATCTATCGCTCATTCATTGTTAAATAAAATTAACGATGAATTTTACTATTTAATTAGAAATTTATTTGTCGTTAGATCCAAAAAAAAATTAGTAGTGGAGGAGAAACGGAGGACCAAGTTTGTCTTAATTATTTGTGCACAAACTTTAAACAATGGCTACTAAATAAATGACAATGTCTAAATAGGCCAAATCATAAAATTTTACATTTAGAGATTTTGTTTAGGTATTCCATATCCATAAACTATAGTTGAGAAAATAATATTATATAATGTATGAGATAATTGTACATTTGTATGTACTATAAAAATAAATGGAGGGAATAATATTATATGATGTAGGAGATAGTTGTATTAAATAAATTTGATGAAAATGCACACAAAATTAAGTGAGAATTTATTCGTATTTAATATTTATATCAGAACAATAAAAGGGTAAAATAAGGTTATAGATAACCCTCTTTAACATGTAATCATAATTACTTTAATATATATTATCATCTCATTAAGTCACTTAATTATAATAAACCTATATAATCTAATATAAACATTCGACACAAATAAGATATTTCTTTTTGTTTTTTATTCGATATCCGCTACTCATATTGGTAGGGGTGGAATCACATTAAAGGTTCCGAGTGCTCGAGCACTCATACCTGCCACCTCCCACTAATAACAAGTACCAGCTAATTATGTCCACCAAGACTAGGACAAATGAAAAGAATCCCCTAGTTATTTGTGGTTTCTTGACCTATATGTGCATGAATTAAAGGAACTCTGAGTTTTGGAATTGTTAAATAATAGCTGTACTTTCATAAGATACTAATTAACAGGTGTTTATACATTGATTGATACATTTGTCTGAGGCAAATAAATAAATCCCATGATCTGTTTTATTCCATTGCTTGTTGAATATAACTGATGAAGTGCTAATGCCTCGTTTCTTTATTGATGATGTTTAGTCTCCTTTGGAATCAGGCGTAATGAGAAGATAGCTTGCTATGTCACCGTGAGAGGAGAGAAAACTATGCAGCTCCTTGAGAGTGGATTGAAAGTCAAGGAGTATGAGTTGCTGAGAAGAAACTGTTGGGCTATTGCCCATGTTCCTGCCAAAGGCTCATGGCCTAATTCTACTTGAAAAAGGATTGAAATTATTCTCTTTATTTGGTTTCCAATTCTCTTAGGAAAAGGATTGGAATTGTAATCCTATTTGTAGTGGGGTTTGGCTTTGTATGGAAAAGCACAACTCTATAAATAGAGGATGGTCTTGAGAGAATAATTCAATTGCTCATTAGTATTGTCTTTGAAAGATATTAGGACATAAAAGAGATTTTTGAGAGAGCTTTCAACAAGAGAGAAGAGAGAGAGAAAAGGGTTCTTTTGGTGCAGTATTTTAATCTGATCAGCAACCTTCAGATCGTGTTTCCCGATTAACTAACCATTGGATCGGGCTGAAATTTGGACTGAGTGTTCCTGACATCTTGTCGGTTGATTTGAATGGTGGAGATGGATTTGGAAGTCAGGAAGATCCTGTTTTAGGTCCCGAACAACAGTTGGGTTTGGGTGGTGTTTCTTTCTATTTATCTTTTGTTGGTGTAGCTATTGTTTGTTCTCTTTTGACACTTGTTGTGTAGCCATTAGAAGAATATTTGTAACTCTCTTATTGTTATAGTGAAGCAATTCGGATCTTGTCGATCCCGTGGTGGTTACCTTCGTTTTGAAGGATTTTTCCATGTTAAACTTGGTGTTCTTTATTTTAGATTTTCGTTTTCATCTTTTCGTCACAACAAGTGGAAACTCCCCCTCCAGCCAAGGGGCCAAATGTACTTCAAGTGGAGGAACTCTTAACAGGCTTCGTGCCTGCCGCACTTCTACAAAACTCATACTTGTCTACAATCACCACTTTTGTAAGCATATCTGAAGGATTGTCATCAATGTGTATCTTCTCAACCTTAAATAATTTCTCTTCCAGGGCCATTCTAATCCAATGATATTTTCTACTAATATGCTTGGACTTAGAATGAAAGGTAGAGTGCTTGGTGAGATAGATAGCAATTTGATTATCGCAAAATAAGACAAACCTTGATTGTTCAAGATCGAGATCTTTGATAAACTCCTTCATCCAAAGCAATTCTTTGGAACCTTTAGTGATGGCAATATATTCAGCTTCTGTGGTAGATAGAGTTATGTACTTCTGAAGTCTTGATTGCCAAGAAATAGCCCCCCCTCCAAAAGTGATCAAATAACCAGAAGTGAATTTTGAGTTATCAAGATTTCCTCCCAAATCAGAGTCTGTGTAGCATACAAGTTCAGACTTGCCACTACCCAAAGCACAACTCCATATCTAAAGTACCCTTCAAATATCTTAGTAGCCATTTCACTGCAGCCCAATGTTCTTTTCCAGGATTGGAAAGAAATCTGCTAATGGTACCAACAACATGTGCAATATCTGATCTAGCGCAAATCATATCATACATCAAACTACTAACTGCGGAAGAGTATGGAATACGTGACATATCATTCTTCTCTTCATTAGTAGATGGACTTTGGGTTGTACTCAACTTAAAGTGTTTAGCAAAAGGTGTACTAACCACTTTTGTCTCTGTCATGTTGAACCTCTTGAGTACTTTCTCAATATACTCCTTCTAGGATAGTTATAACTCCTTCTTGTGTCTATCTCGATGAATTTGTATGCTTAAGACCTTCTTTGCTGGCCCTAAGTCCTTTATCGCAAACGATATGCTTAACTCTTTCTTAAGGACTACAATTCTAGATTTATTTTTGCTAACGGTTAGCATATCATCCACATAAAGTAGTAAGATAATAAAATCATCATCAGAGAACTTCTGAAAAAATACACAATGATCTGAAGAAGTTTTCTTGTATCCCTGATTTTCAATGACAGATTCAAACTTCAAGTACCACTGCCTTGAAGCTTGTTTCAAGCCATACAAGCTCTTTCTCAATATGCAAACATGTTTTTCTTTTCCTTTAACTATGAAGCCTTCAGGCTGCTTCATGTAGATCTCCTCTTCTAAATCACCATGAAGAAAGACAGTCTTGACATACATTCTGCGAGGCCATTTAATTGAGGAGTCTTTGGAGGATTCTTCTGATGACGAATTCCTTGCGATTTGCAGTAGTTATCAAAGGGACCAATATACTCACCACTATTATCAGTGCGAATACATTTTAATTTCTTTCCCGTTTGTCTCTCAGATAAGGCTTGAAACTCCTTAAACACATAAAATACTAGATCTTTGGATTTTAAAGGATATACCCAAATATAGCGAGAATGATCATCAATGAAAGTTGCAAAATAAAGTGCACCACCTTTTGACTCCACTTTAAAAGGATCACACAAATCAGAGTGTACTAGCTCCAATAGCTCAGACTTTCTAGAAAGAGGATGATTGTGAAAAAAAACTTTTTTTTGTTTCCCAGCTAAGCAATGGACACATCTTTTTACCTTTGCTTGTTTCACACCAGCAAGCAAATTCTTCTTAGCCAAACAGGTGATCCCCCTCTCGCTCATATGACTAAGCCTCGTGTGCCACAATTCTGATAAAATCTCGCTTTCCACCAAATTTATAGAGTCTCCAAGAATCGATCTTTGTGTCACATATAAATTTGAATGCTTTCTTCCTCGAGCTACAATTAATGAACCTTTGGTGAGCTTCCATTGGCCATTGAACAAGTCATTATGATAGGCATCATCATCTAGTTGTCCTATAGAGATCAAATTCAAGGGAATGTCTGGAGCATGCTTGACATTCTAAAGGACTAACGTTGAACCAATATTGGTTTTCAAACAAACAGTGCCAACACCAAACACCTTAACCTCACCAGCATTACCCATCTTTAACACCTCAGAGTTAACAGAAGTATAAGATGCAAATAAGTCTTTTCTTGGTGTGACATGTGATGTAGCTCCAGAATCTGCTATCCAACTTGTATCTTGAGATACAAAATTGATGACGTCTTTATCACAAGCAAAAGAAGGTCATCTCGAACAACAACAATAACATTGTTTCCATTATTTTCTTCCTTCTTTAAGATCTTGCTTCAATTGTTTGCAAAATCTTCAATATGTCCTTTCTTTCCACAATGATGGCATATAATATTTGGATTCCTGAATCTTGACTTGCTTCTACTTGTACCTCTACTCTTCGGATCTTTTGTCTTATATCTCCTTCGATCTTCTGTGTACAAAACATCTGAATGTGAGGATGTGCCTTGGGATTTTCTTCTAACTTCTTCATTCAACACACCACTTTTTGCATATCCCATAGTCACCTTACCACGAGGAGCAGAATTTGTTAAAGAGACACGAAAAGTTTCCCAAGAATCCGATAGAGTATTAAGAAGCCAAAGTCCTTGTATTTCATCATCAAAATTAACACCCATTCCTGATAGCTGATCAAGAACACCTTGAAAATCATTTATGTGATCAAGAATAGGACTGCCCTCCTTGTATTTAAAGGTCATCAATTGCTTTAGCAAGAACAACTTGGTATTGCCAGTTTTTGAAGTGTAAAGCATCTCCAACTTTTCCCACAATGTTCTATAGTATGTGTCTCATTCACAATATGGTTGCAAACATTATCTTCAACCCATTGTCTTATATATCCACATACTTGTTGGTGCTCGAAATCCCAATTTTCATCAGTCACAGTCTCAGGTTTATGAGCAGCAAAAACGGGAAGATGCATCTTCTTCACGAACAGTAGATCTTTCATCTTGTTTTTCCATATGTTGTAGTTTCTTCCATCTAGACATACCGTCTTGCTCATATTCCCCACCATATTGAGAACCTCGCTCTGATACCACTTGTTGTGATCGAAATAATTAGGTTTGCTTTGCTAGCTTCCACATTACACCTAATTATTTCGATCATAACAGAAACTTCAGTGAAACTGGCTGCTTTGGTTTTGGTATCCAGGAGCACATCGATCTTGGAATTAAGTAAGCAGATTTGTATGGATTTCTATGTTGTGCTAGAGTGCCCAGGATACCGTGTTGCTCGTCGTGGTAGATGCAAGTCTCGAGTTGGAATTCAACACAGGGTCACAAAAGAGGACTCAATGAAGTGGTTCCAGGTCAAATATGAAGGTGTCATCCTTAACAAATCTTCAAACATTCAGTAAGTTGGAATTCCCAGTGTTGGATCAATTTGTTTCCCCTGCAAGTGTTATGTTTTTTATCCATTTTGTAGACCAACAATTACTATTACTCTTTGAGGAGTTGAAAAGTTTTGGTGAGTTAATGTTATTTAGCATATCTGGATATGTTAGTTTGTTTTCAT
Organism: Solanum verrucosum; assembly: GCF_900185275.1. Classification (NCBI taxonomy): domain Eukaryota; kingdom Viridiplantae; phylum Streptophyta; class Magnoliopsida; order Solanales; family Solanaceae; genus Solanum; species Solanum verrucosum. The sequence goes on from NW_026020177.1 coordinate 2,955,642, forward strand.
TTTTGGCTATGTTTTTTGAATGTTTTGCCATGCTTTCTATAATATTTTATTACGACTTCTTTACTTGCGCTAATCTTTTTAGTTGTGTTGAGAGTCTATCAGAAACAACCTCTCTACCTCTCTTTGTTTTATCATTTTGATCCAAAATCGTTTATAGAACCGAGTTTCTTTTTTAATCAAGTTGGAAATAGTTGTCCAATAATTTTGTTTGCTAATAGAAAAAAAAGCCATCTAGAAAAACATAATGAAAATAAACCAAATTTTTATATTGGAATAATTAATTTTAGCTACGTACCAATTTGTTCTTATCATTTTATTGAGTAACTTTTACAAAAAAAAAAATTGGCAATTGGCTAAAAAATCTTGCTATTTCAATTTTCCAAGATGTGTTTTTTTTTTAAAAAAAAACTCTCTGTGTAATGGTTGATACTAATCGTAGTTTTTTCAATAAACTTTTACTAGGTGATTTGTAGCTACTCTAGGTAAGCAAGCACTTGCGAGCTTAAAATTATAGATTTGCCACTATTTTACATATTTTACTTATGAGATTATACAGAGTTAGCATTTAGAAGATCTATCTTTATCGGTTTAATCGACATCACATCATTAAGGATCACTATTTGTTGATTCAATTATTGATTAAGTATATTTATAAACTGATAAATCAAACTAACAACCAAAAAAAAATTAAAAGGAAGAAAAAAAAAGTACAAGTATTCAAGCATGATATTCCACCTTTGATCTTTTATACCGATAGTATAAAAGAATATTATACACTTAAGTCACTTGAACTACTAATTAAAGTAATATAAAGGACTAATATGATTTCCATAATTTATAACTATAAATGTTGATAGAAAGTGGATTAGTAACTTCAAAATAAGATATACTATTAGGCATATTCCATCACTTTCCTTCTTCCTTGAATGCACCTCATATTTAAAGCCTTGAAAGTTCTTGAAATTGAAGAACATAGCTACCAAAAATAGTTGTAACAAAGAAGATTTAATTTCAACACAACCTAGCTTTAGCTTATTAATTTTTGGTCATGGAAGGTGTGAAGCTACAAAAAGATCCATATTTTCATAAGCAAGAAGAGTCATTTCAAAGGCATCGATA